>NC_044245.1:97679364-98350445 GCF_003957555.1 Calypte anna
AATGAACTTTGCAGGATAGAAAAATTATGAGGAAAAAAATACCAAGTCAGATGAGTGTAACTGGAAACTCAGATGTAAAGAATTCAAATATTTCAAAAGATATCTTGATAGGTATATTCCCACCTTATTCCAACCAAATAAGATTAGCACATATAACTGAGAATTTTATGCCTCAGAAGGCAGCCCTAATTGTGTTTCACACTGCTCTGAAGATGCCTGTAATATACGCTCATCTTTAATGTGGAATTTTATACCCTATTTATAGCATATAGGCTCTTTTTGATATTATTACTTTTCTGTGAAAGTTCTTTTGAAGTCAGGTAATTACCTTAAGTGAAATATTTAGTCTGTTGTGAGAACTGAACTATGAGATTTGTGTAGAACAAATAAGTCATCATGTAGCCCAGTATAAAGGTTTCTGAGCCACAGTGGGGATGGAACATTAATTACAAAGACAAAGCCAAGAATGCATTTTAAAAGTCATTTAAAGTGAGAGCTGATAAGTCTGTAAAGTGCTACATCTTCATGCGTGCGCCTGAAAAAACTATGTCAGATAAGGACTGAAAAACATAAAAATACGTCATTATTAACTATCCTTAGTAAAGCCACAGCTTTAGATTACCACAGAGCTTGCAAGAGTCAGGCCATAAATGTGAAGAGGTCAGGAGGAGTTACTGCAATGGCTAATAACAATCTGTGGTTCTTTCTCACCAACCAGAAATATTGGCTTGCAAATCTGTATTCTTCCCATGGTAGAAGAAAGTGTGTCTTCTTCTCTGCAAAGCCATAAGGTTTTTAGTAGGATTAATGACCTATGGCTACCATGCATCAATATACAAAGTTATGTCATTTTTGTATTGCATTCTGATCTAGGACTGCACCATGACTATTTTGTGTCTAGCAGGAGCATTTTCGAGAAATAGTAGTGAGAAGTCACCGGGGGGTCCCCTCTTCACCTCCTCAAACACAGTTCTTTGAAGCTACCTACAGTACAGGTTGTTAAAACACCACACCATATGGATCCAGAATTTGTCACACAAATGTTATCCCTAGTATGCAATGCATAATAAAACACGGAAAAATAAAACTTCAAGATGGAAGAGAGCCATATACACACACATGCACACGTATGCACACACAACAGGTGAGTCAGCCATTGCAGGATCACAAAGCCAATTCACTGTCATTTTTCACAGGTGGAACAAATTCACCTAGTTTACTGCATCCAGACAGGTTTCCCCAAGTGCAGGCACTTCAGTAATCTGAGAACTGAAACTGCAGATCCTATTATATTTTTTGCCAAAGCAAAAGTCTGGCTCCTTAATAAGAGTGCTTAGTAGAACTAACACACATTAAAACAGTCAGCAGGGAGTGTTGCAATTATATGCTTGCACAGTGATTCCCTCTGTGCCTACATCCAAGTATTTTTTCCTCTTATACAGACTTTCAGAAACTTTATCATGTTGCTGCAGTAAGAGAGACCTCCTCCCTTTTTCTTCATATGAGATGTTAGGCCATCAATTGAGTATCACCATTACTTCAGAGAGTAAAACAGAACTATTGCCTAAAATTACAGCCTAATTGAAGACATCAATACTGTAGTCTCATCCCCCAAAAATCACAGGTGGAGGAGAGACGTAGGACTAAAAAGGCAGCTGAGATATGTATCAATAAGGAGGTAAAAAGATGGAGGAACCACATCTAAGATGACTAAAGTATCTACATTGATGATATGAAATATTTTCCTTCACAAGACACAGACATGACATCAAATATGTTCTTTTCTGGAGGGGAAAAATGTTTGGACTAATAAGGGCACTCACAGGGAAGACAGGCTTACAATTAATCTCTATCGAGTCAGTCAGATGCAAAATTCACTCTGATTGCTGTGGGATTCTCTACATAAAGCCAAAGTCTACAGGGTCTACAGAGTGCTGCGAGCTCTCAGCATAATTCCTTCCATCTGAGTGAACAATGCTCACTGCTTTATAGGAGGCACTCCCCCATCTTGTAAAATTGGCTGCACATAACTAAATAACAATGTCTGCAATTCTCTTGCTTCATGCTCTTCCTTCCTGGAGTAACCTACTGAAGGGACTATGGCATATACATGAAAGGAACCAAACCAGCAGGAGGAAACTTTAGAAGGGAAGAGGAGGCATAGGAGGAAGGCTCTGAATCAATGGCTCAAAGAAGGATTGTGGTGGGAAGGGACCTCTGGAGGTCATCCTGCTCCAGCAGGGCAGTCCAGAGAAGAGCTGCCCAGGACTGTGTCTGTCTCCTTCTAGCCTTAACCTGGCAACTGAGAGGCTCTGTTCAAGGGGAATAACTGCATACATCTCAGCTGACCCCAGAGGTGCTACAAAACACAGTCCTACTCTAAATGAATCCCGCAGCTTATCTTTTATAAAATGTTCACCCTCTCTGTAAAGGTTTCCTGTTGGACCCTAATGGTGTTCGACATCAGCTGGCAGCTGTTCTGATGCCTTGTCAGAACTGTGTTCCCCACTGCTGTATCCTAGCACAGCAGAATCTCTCTACCAAAAAAGAGTATGCAAACAAACAAAAAAATATTACAAACATATTAAATATGAAGGAAAGCCACACCTATCATCGAGGTCTGCCCAAGTCAGTCTTTTTGCTATATTTATATCCTAATGTTCCAGGTTTGTTGGTCTATTAATTGCAAATTTGTTTGTGTGAGTCTCCTGCACATTCATTACGGTCTTTATACAGATACTCCTTGCAAATGCCTCGAGGTCACACTTAAAACCATGGTGTGAACTATGTCAGACATGAAGTTTGTGAACGAGCTGCTTCTTTCCAGGACAGTGGGTGATGTCTGCTTCTCTATGCAGAGCAATTCAGAAGTGAGGTGCAACCACAGGAGGCCTTTCCCCACCACTCAGCGTCAGCAGCCACCACGTCTCCTCACGGTCACGGCTGATTCCCACAAAATGGCATGGCACAATTTAATCTGAGCTTAATCTGAGATTTTAAATGATGACTCCTTTACTGACGCAAAAGTCTGCCAGCACGCTGCCTCGCTACACATCTCTCACCATCCACTCCTCTCCCGGTGCCTTTGCAATTTTCCCTGAATCAAAACATTGTTCTGCAAAACAAAGTTGCGATAACCTGACAATAAAGGTGGTGTTAGGTTGTGTGATCTACCCGAATCACAATTAAGGCAGCAAAAGAGCAAAACAGGAAAAAATTAGGGAAAGAAAAAAAAAAAAATTAGGACATTAATGAAAATCATAATTCGGTTTAAGATTTTTCAGTTCTGATGGTAGTGCTAACAGTGTTTTTGTTTAAAAACAATCTTAAAACAGACAAAAACCCTAAATCTTTAGGAAGGAATTTAAACTAAAATGGAAAATTACCACTGGCTGAATCAACACAACCCCTCAGTTTCACAAAATCTCCATTATCAAGTTGGAAAAAGAAGAAAGAAAATGACATTTACTGTAACCATGCATGAAGACTGAGAGAAAAGAACTAATCTTTTGCTGAAACCTGAGGAAAGGCAGATCTTCCTCTTCTTTTTATTATCATTATGGTTTCTACTACTTTGCCTGCTTGAGCCACTATTTTGTTTCTCCACCCAGAAGCATTCTGTGCAGAATCTCCCATGCTGCTGGATGCATCCCTGCCTGTCCACAGCCAGAGAGAAAACAGTTTAGTTGAGCAGTAAAGCGACAAGAGAGGCAGCAGCCTTCAGCAGCCGTGGGAACAACAATTCCTACAGACTAGAGGCTGGAATTTCAGAGGAAAATAACCTCAGCCACCGCAGCCGGGTCAGAGAGGGGGGCCCCAATGGCACTGGCTTGAGTTTTAAGGCAAAATGTTACTGTAGACATGCATGGACCTGACTTTAGCATCCTCTAAAGGGCCATAATAATGACAGCCACATACCTGCAAGAGGTAATAAAGCAAAGCAGGAATTTTGCCTGCACAAAATGTAAACATCAAAACAGATGGCGCAGTTATGTTAATCAGTTAATGTTTGCAGAGTGCTTTGAAGATGCAAAGCACCATAAAGGTACTAAATACTTAGAGTCTTGTCTAGACATCATCAAGCTCAGTTTTAGATTGCAACCTTTTCAGGACAAACAGTTCCTCTCTGTACATGTTTGCACTGTGCCTTCTGTAATGGGCTCCAGACTCAGGATGTATTCATAAGGGAGAAATAACAGAGGAGCAGCTCCTGGAAGCACAAGCCGACAGTGCTTGCAAAAGCAGCATGAAGTCACACAGCAGACTCGGGCTAAGTATCAGCAGGGAATCACATGGAAGTCAATATGTACTATACCAGAATTAAAATAAGCAAATCATTTATGTGTAGGGCAATATGTAAAATATGCATTCAAATACAAAGATAAAATTCTGGCATTTTTGATGTTTTGCCAGAGAAACAGGTAAAGACTGAGGCTGGTAGAACAGATAAACTTTTACCAAAGTTTCCCATAATATGGTAATTATTTACTGCACTAACAAACCAGGATGAGAAAAAACATCTTTGACAGAATATACTATGTAGGTAGACCTAACAGAGCTGTGAGAAGTGCAGTGTTAATCATCATCATGCACAGTCCAAGTATGGCATTTAACAAAGTGAGTTATGAACAATGAGATCACAAATTTTGTTGTGGTTTGGGAAAAATCCACCTAAGCCATTTCAAAACTCACACTTTTTATTTGCTCAAAGGAATGTGGCATGCAATAAAAGCAAACTCCAGAGACTTAAGTCTGCAATACGTGAACCTTCTGTATCAGACTGCCTTGCAACCTAAACGGAACCGTGCTATTCTGTTGTTAAGAAACCACAGAATTCAGAAAGAAACCTTTTCCTCTCACATTTCCCAGTCAGCTCAGACTGCAACTGGGGATACACAGAAGGTATAGACAGCTGAAACATGAAATCCTTATTCATACCCTAAAGATAGACACAAACTGACTACCCAGTCCATAGCCAGTGCTCCTGAGCATGGAACTGGAGTCAAGAGATTTCATTTCAGCCACTGGCTCCCAGCTAGGAGCAGTGTGGAGTCTGTATGTTCAGACCCAAGGGCAAAGCAGCTTCCCATTCCTCTGGAACAGCCCCAACAAGTCACTCCAAGGCAACACCAACCAGGCCCACAGGGGGAATGCCATCCCCCTTCTCTTGACCTTGAACAGAAGCTGAGCTTCTGTCTGGGGGCTGTAGTAGGGGCAGAAAAGACAGAGGGAAGAAAGGGGCGTTTGTGTCAAGAAAAATGCCCTAAAAATAAAATACCAGTTCTTTTTCAGATCAGAAATACACATTCGGAAATGTGTAAAGATGGTTTTATACCCATTCACACTTTTGGAGTATCCCCCAAAATCTACCTTTCTGCTCTGCCAGGGAAGCTTGTGAAGGGTCTGCTACTAGCTCACTGTTCCCATAAACAGCTGTATGACAGAGGTCTTACGCAGTAAATTTGCTCAAATACTAATGAGAGGTAAGGTTATTTTCTTGCTTTTGAAGTTTTGTTTTACTTGTTTTCTAGCCTTTTCCCTTCAGCTGTTAAAAAATTCATTCACAAGCAGAACAAAAGCCTTAATATCATTAGAGCTCTTATTTCTCAATTTGTTCTCAAATCATTTCTGTCACTGTCCCAAGAAGAAAACACTAATTGGAAAAGGATTAAAATAATAATAAAAAAGTACTCCTTTGTACTGACAAAGCACATTAAAAAGCAGTGCCAACACCATACTGACTTCTTTCTTTCTAGTGAGCATTGCCTCTCCCTCCATGTTTCAAAAAGCATGTATATATAATAAGCTCAATTTTCAGTCTCATCTTAACTGGGTTACCCTTTCCTTGCCCGTAAGTTTGCATATGCTCACATAATTATGGACTGAAATTTGCAAATACAATTACTTGCTGACACACTTCGTTATTTGAATGATAAAGTATTTGATTGTATCCAATGAAAACAAGATTAAGATGTGGAAGCAAACGTGTTTTAGCAAACCCAGTGTACTAACTTAAGCTTCTGTTGTTTTAGGGAAACATGATCCCCTAACAGCCTGTCTACACCCTGTAGTGAAGCATTGTCTAGAAATCTTGCATTAAAAGCACTACAGCCATATCACTGCATTACCACATTTGCAGTTGCTTGGTAAGAAATATAACTACATAGGAACAATCACCCTTTGTTTGTTTGTTTGTTTTTAAACAGAAAGGTTTCCATACATCAAGGATATATAGAGAAAGTATATTAATGGGGTCATAAAAAACTAAAAAAAAAAAGGTGCTGCTAAATGAAAATAATTTAGAATTCATATTCCATCTTGATATTTTTGAGTTCATTTCATATAATAAAACTTACTCATTTCTCTTCCAAAGAGAAAATTTCCAAAAAGGGTTAAAGCAGAACTTCTGATAAGAGCAGCTGTTGAGATACTGAAACACAGTTTAGCAAAACTAAGAGGTTTTCGATTAAGTTTAGTTAGGTTTGTCAGTGACATTTAAGCTATATTTATTTCTCATTAGTTTAAAGTTAGCCACCCTTTCCTGAACAAAATTCCATAGGAAATCCTTAAAACTGCACATTGTGCCTTTTCTGGGGTCTGGCACTCTCTCACCACAGCCTTGTAAGAGTTCTATCTGGATTTCCTAGTGTTCACCATAAATGCAGAGAACTAACCAGAAAACTCAGCTAGGGTTCAGCTGTACTTCAAGAAGATGTTATGACACAATACTTTCTTGATACTGAGCACAGAGGTGAAGATAGGGAAATTCCATTAGCAGCTCATTTTGGTTGGCATCTTTCAGGAAATAATGTGAAGGAGGGATAGGCAGCCTACTGATTACATTTTAAGATACTGTTCAGAAAATCTAGGGACAGAGAAAAAGTTACCAGTATACTTAGAAGCTTTATCAATAAGATCAGGAAGGAAAAAAAACTTTAAAAAATAATATGTTTGCCTATCTTTGAATATACTTTTATCTATGGAAAAAATACTCAGAGCCTGGAGGCATTTGTTTTAGGTCTTGAAGGTGGCACTGAATAGAAACACAGCCAAACACACAGAGATATTTAACAGAGGAATTTTATATGGAATCAATCAACATAACATGAGTTACCACTTCACACTAATCAGAAATTATGGCAGTGCTTGTTTCAGGGGAGCTTAAAGATTCCTACTTTTCTTTCTCTTCAATTTTATCTAGTTTCAAAGCCTTCATGCATCATGTGTTTAAGCTTTTCTTTGCAACTGAGACAGTGGAAAATTAACCTTCTTTTTTTATATAACGAGACTGAAATTCTTAAGTATTTCTATAATCAGTAGACTTGGAAAGCAGGGTTTAAGGAAAATACAAATCAATGCATGACTGTCGAGGAAAACTGCAAGAGCTGGTAGCCATAAACCAGCAATGACAACACACCACAAATTGGGTATTAACTCCAGGAAGAATCAAACAGCAAAATTCCAGTGAAGTCTTAAGCAGCATCAGATTCAAATTATAATCCAGGATGCCTGTCCCATGCTAGCAAAACCAGACATAAAGCACCATAAAAGTATGTAATTAGAGAATAGCTCAGTATTTACTGGTGCATTGGACACAAATGTTTATATCTGAGCGTCAACCTGACTTCTTTGTGTTTCAAAACCCCTACGTTACCATACTCAGTCATCCATATATAAGTACTCCAGCAGTCCAGGAGGAAGCCTACACTTCATTAGGTGTATTTACAGGACACATCCTACCAGTACTCAGTCCATTGCCACCAGAAAGAAGCACAACACTTTTCCACATGGGCTGCCAAGTGTTCCTCCTAAAACCAACCTGAACTCATGTTTGTATTCCAGACGTTTGTTCCCACTGGAGCTACACAGGATCAAAAGCTGTTTACTCCTTTGGCTTGGTAGGTTCTACACCAACAAGGTTTCAGGAAAATGTGCCAAAACTACCAATCAGGGCTTTCATGTTGTTGCTAGAGCCTAAGGAGGGATGACACAGTGTGTTTACAGCTTATACAGCTCTGAACTCTCCAGCTGGAGAAATACAGCATGATTGCAGTCCCCTGATTACAGCTTACATTTTTTAAATGTTCAGATGTTCTTTGCAGCCTTCCCATAGTATTCAATACATTTGACCATAAATTGCTCCAGAGTGCAAGTGAAAACAGTTGGAAAAATATCAAGCCTCTCTTTATACAGTGAGAATAAAAATACGAAAACATGGGCTGCATTCAGTGTGAAATACCTCTAAGTGGATTTCATAGAATCACAGAATGGTTTAGGTTGGAAGAGACCTTAAAGATCACCTCATTCCCACCCCTCCCATAGGCAGGGACACTTCCCATTAGATCAGGCTGCTCAAAGCCCCATCCTGACTCTACTTTCTACATTCAAAAGGCAACTTATTTTGGCATACAGAAATAAGAAATTGTGTCACCTCAGGTTACATTTTGTACCACAATTATCAGAAAATGCTGTTTTGGCCTATAGAAAAAAAATGTATTTTCAGACTTTCAACCACTTTTAAGTACTCTACAACAGTTTTGAGAGATAGACAAGTATATATTATTTTTTGCAGATGAGGCAACAAAGCAAAATTAAATTACTTCCCCGAGTCATTCTTAGACAGGGAGAAAAATTTAGAAGACTTGATCCTGTATCCTGTGATGTCCATTAATCAACATTCCAAAGACAGTACATAAGTATAAGCTATCACCATTATGTATGTTTGCACTGTAGCTACTATATGGCTGCATGAGTTGACTAAGACATAAGCTGATCTGCTTACTGGGTTGCTTTCCTGTTGGGTCAGCATTACAGTCTAGGTCACCACACAGCTGCAGGAGAACTGTCACAAGGAAGTGGGCAAGAACATGTGGCCGGAGGTAGAGCAAGACCAAGTGCAGACAGAGATAAAATTAGACATGGAAAGCAGACAGTGATCTTACAAAGGCTTCCATTTTAGCCACAGCGTGCTCTGTTGTTTTTGGTTCTTTTATTCATGCATAAAATCGTAGAAATACAGGGCTGAAGAATTCAGATAACTGGTGTAACCTCTTACTCTAAGGTAGGATCAAGCACAGGCAGATTGCCAGTGATGGATGGTTATCTAAGCTGCTCTCACCTCTAGTGAGGACACTGAATAAAGTAACTCTCAAGTAGCCATTGATAATGTTTTACCATCTCAGCAATAGAAAGGTCTTAAAGACTTTTAGCCTAAATGGCTCTGTGGCACAGCGAATCGATCTCTGCCTTCCTCTGGAAATTATGGAAAGCCATTGATCACCATCACTTAAACACTGACATTTTACACATACAAGACTTAAGTCCCTGCTAATTTTTTCAATTTTTTTCTCTATGGTGACCTATGTGAAATCTCTTTTCATTCAGAACTTTCTCTACTTGTGTTTTATATCTCTAAAAAGTGAGGAAACAAACTATGCACAGCATCCCACTGATGAGGCAGTACAAAACACAGCAGGAAAATTACTTCCATTGTCCAACTGTTAATCTATTCTTACAATGCAATGGAAAACTAAAATATCATTGAAGATGCTGAGTGAATTCCAACAATATATTTTTATATGGAGAATAAAATTAAATATGATGCAAAGAAGGTCTCTGCTTTACAGAGCTAGCTCATCTTTTGAAATACCATAATTACACACACATTCTCACACACATTATAATCTGACTAGCTGCCTTTGTGACCTACAAATTCTACTTGTTATGTACTTTTATTTATTCAACAATCTTTGTTTTTCAAAAATGCTGCATGCCATGACCATGGCACTGCAGTCACCAGACTGAGCTGGTACATCCTGGGTGTGATGGTAGTTGCATCTATCAATAACAGCAAAGACTGCCCTTTCAGATGGACATACCCACAGGAAAGAGCTCCTGCCAAACTACTCTTTCCAGTTCAGACACCAAGTCTGTGCTAGGCAAGTAAACAGTCACCTGAAGATGCTCTTTACCTCTCTGGCCACTTCAGAAGAGAGAAACCAAAAAGCAGAGAGCAAGGCGCCGAGTAGCAAGGCTCCCAATGAAAGGAAAAGATGTGGATAAAATTCCAAAAGCTTGCTGCTGTGGCGAGTGAACTTAACCAGGCAGTTGGAAGCAGGCTTTTCTATTTCTGTAGGGCTTCCCATATTGATACTGCCTGGGGTCAGAAGGACTTGCATACAAATCTTTCATTGTCAACTTCATCTCTTTCTTTCAAGGATGAACCTGAAAGATTTGACTGAGAACTGCAAGCTGCCAGAAGAATGGGAACCTGAGGAAGTACCTGCTTAAGCCACTGGGGTCATGGATTGATCAGTACTTGCTCTAATGCTCTTTTTTTCCAAAATTCTTTTCCTGCCAGGTAAGTTCTGGGAAATAGTTCACAATAGTGGAAAACACCTGTATTTTCACAGTTCAGGGCAGGAAAGCATGGCTGGAAGGCACCAGCAGGAAGTCATCAACATAGACTCAAATGTGAAACCCTTCTTCAGTCCCTTGGCCGGGCCTGAGAAATCACAAAGGAAACTGAGATATCAGTTAAAATAAGTCTACCATCTACCACTGTATTTTAAGAACCTGTAAATCCATTCATGTTGACTATCTGAACGTTGCAAACTACGTGTTTTTCCCTGGGATACTACAGCTACCAACACATGTTGGGCTTTGCTAAAATTGCCTCTTTTAACTCATCGTAACACAATCAATCTCTAATGTTTTTGCAAACCATGGCAATAGATATTCTTTAATTTCAACCAGCAGCTGTCAAAGCAGATCAATAAATTATCACAGCACTGAGCTCCCAAAAAAGGATGTAAATACATTTAACAACCAGCAGCATTAACACTTCTGCTTTCAACCAGTACCAAATACCTTTCACAAAATGTTTTTGTTATGAGTGCATCTGAAGAGAAGAAAGGCTTTAAAGGACACGTCTGAAATCCGTCTTTTTCCAAAGGATGTATCCATGCTCCCTGCTGCACTGCATCTCCCAGATGAATCAGCGATCCACAAATGCCAGCAGCTAACTGTCTTTCTCAAAACGAATGCAGTAATCAGTCTGATTAATTTAACATTTACTTATTTTAACATGAAAACTTTTAACTTTGGGAATACATGACAACTGATGGAAGTCACAGAAGCTTGTTATTCGTGTCTCTCTTAACTTATGGTATTTCTGTAATATACTCCCACTGTTAGCGTTCAAACTAATTCAGATTTATGAGTAGCAGGCATGTGGCACCTGACAAATTGCTGTTTGTGGTGCTGAGCTGAGGTTTCCAAGAGTCCCACTCACCTGGGCTCAGACCACAGGTAGCCACCACAACAATGTCAGCAATATCCAGTGTTTGTTTTTTCCTGTAGCATTGTTTTTCCATGCAGATACTTTCAGTGATGCTCAGAAATTTGGCCCTGCTAACAGTCATACTGCCAAAACCTTGGTGGTGGCAGGAAGATGCACAGAGCCAGAAGGCTCTCACAGACTTCACCAACAAAGCCACTGTCTTACTGAGTTATGCTCTTGAGAGGCAGCAACCTCTAAAACATCCCTTGAGCTTAGTACATGCAACATACTGAGGCAGCTTCCAACTTAAAAATTACACTAATAGAAAAGGCACAGAAAAAATCAACCTGAAGTATTGAAAGTGTTCTTGAATGAAGTTTGGATTAAAAATAAATCACATTTCTTTACATCATCAGGGTACCTGATGCTTCATCAAATTTGGAGTTCCTAAGTTTCACCAAATTTGTATAAAATGAAGCCAATTAGAGTCTCCTCCGTCTTTATTAAAAGTGACATTCTTTGATAAATGTATAAGCTGGTGTTTGGGAGAAAATTCCCTGAGGGAACATTTCTTGGAGAGATTTTATGCAAGTTGAGATGTGGAGAGGTGAGGCAAGCTCCACTGCCTCCTTACCCCTGAGACCATTCTCCTGGAATCTCTGGCTATAGCAAACCAGAGCCAGACCTTTACTGGTGCTGGAACTGAATGTCTCACATTCATGTCAACTCTGCCTTAAACTACCTTTCTGAAAAACAGAATTTACAGGGGAAGAACTGGTGTACATCCGCCTGCCATTTCAACTCCACCTGCAGCTGGGGTAAGCAGAAGTCACTGGGAAGGTATTAACACTACTGCAGCCAGGACTACTGCAGCTTACCCCATCAAGGATAAGCAAGAAATGACTAACAAAGGAGATATGAGTTGATGTGCTGTGCTGTGTCACTTGGAAAATCACATTTCTGCCTGTGTATAAATATAATTTTCAGTTTAAATAGACAGCTCTTGGGTATGACACAGGACTTAAATTCAGGGCAGGCTTAAACCCCAGGTGGTTGGATCAGGTTAATGTTCTGGCATCAATGCTCAGGGAGTTTGTGAGAAAGCAACTTCACTTTCAACCCCTGTTTCCCTCCCTTGCTCCATTCCTCCCTTCACCTTTGTTTAGTTGTTTCATTTTAGCACTTGGGAGCAAAGAGTGAAGTCTTCTGCACTGCTGCACAGTACACAGGTTGCCCAGCTATTTTATGGACTTCTTGTCTGTTCTGCCCTGCCTTGTTTCAGTTTCTACTATTGCACAGCACTCTAGTTTCTAGAGAGTTTCTTCTTCCATTTCTAATTGCAGAGCATGTAAAAAGTGCTAAGCTTTCAACAGCAACAAAAAATCACTGTCAAACCCAGAAAGAAATAAGAATTTGAAATGTTCTTCCTTTAAGCAGAAGTAAATGACTGGGGGGGAGAGCAAAGAATGATCAGAAGCTAACAAGAACTCCTTTTAGAACTGAAAGCACTTTTACCTAGAGCATGGAAAACTACCTCTGTGAGCTTTGAAGGAAATACTCGAGCCAGGGCCTCCCTGAGCATACCTGCCAGGCTGCAGAAGCAGCCTCTGCTCACATCTGTTGACACTTTCAAGCACCTGCTCAAAGTGGAAACTCCACCAAGTGTGCACAAGCCACATGCTTTGGGGTGAGCAGCAGCTCCCCACACAAGCCTCTGGTGGAGGATACCAGAGATCCAGTGACCTGGGAAAAAAACAGATTCATGTCCATTTCCAACTTGATCTCAGAAAAAAACCTTCTGATAGGTGCTTCACAGCAACTCATATGTTTTCCTGTTTTTGTTAAAGTTTTCTGTAAGCTCAACTGCTCTTGACTCAAACCCAAGCCCCCAGCCAAGGACTTTACAATGAACTATAGCTGAATACCTTGTATTACTTTAAATGTTTAGCATGCTCTGGAAACCTCATGCAAAGAGTAATGAATCCTGCTACTCTTACTACATTCTAACTGAGGAAAAGAAACCTAGAAAGAATTTTATTACAGTTTGATAAGGGGGGAGGTTCCTTAAAAGAGAGCAGCATAATTTTAAATGACATTTGTCTAGTAACTATTACCAGTGCAAGTGAATGGAAACACAATCAGGCTCAGCTGCAAAAAAAAAATAAATTTAAAAAAAAATATTGTGCTTTGCTATGGTCAGAAAACCTTCAAGCAAATTCTTTGTACGCTGGTGAGGAAGTCCTTTGGTTCTGCTTTAGTTCAAATACTCTTCATGCTCTGACACAGACCCAATAAATGTTGCTAAAAAAGTGACAGAAGGGAACTTGGAAAAAAAAAATTGCAAAAGTGTTTCTTGATTTTATTAACTTGGGCATTTATTTTTTGGAAAACACATAGAAATAATTATCCATGGTGACATTACCTCAGCTACATGTTCCTCCAAGAAGCTGAGCATCAGAGTCTGAGGAAAGTTCAAACTATTTCTCAAAGTAACCTCTTGTCCCTCTGGCACATTTCAGGGGACAGAACGTCTGGGTCACATAGAGAAGAAGGTGGAGTCCCTGTGAACCCTGACAGAGCCATGTTGAAAGCTGCATGGACTGCTAGAAATGAGGCAGCAAGGGGAGAGCAGGGAAGTACCACTGTACACGTCTCACAAAAGCATTTAACATTCTGTAAAGCTTCTATAATAAGACACATAGAATTGCCAGCCCCTGCAATTTTACTGCAAGTCTCATGATCCTCTATTTAAAGTCAAAGCTTTTGAAAACAACTGATCACCTTGGAATCAGCTTCCATTAAAGACAGCCTCCAGCAAAGGTTACAGAAAAGCCTGAAAAGCCCAAGTAGGCTGCAAAACCTCAGCAAAATAACCTCTTTCTTAAAGGCTCATGGTCTTTAAGGCAATAACGACTTTGACATGACTGGCTCATGACTTTGTTTAATAATTGGTGTTAGCCATATCAGAGAGGTAAAAATCCCAACAAAACCCACCTCAAAACTAAGCTTAAATTAATTCCTCAGCAGCATGAGAAAATTGAAAGCAGAAACTACTTTTGCACTGTCTTGCCTTTGTATATCCCTCAACAAAAAAAGCAATCATACTTCTCTAAATCAAAGGGTAATAACCAAACCCAGCAGAAATCCAGAAATATGTTTGGCTTCTGGAAGGAATGGTAACAAAAAGTGGAAGAAAATCTCTGATTCCAGAACAATAGCTGGAGCCTGGCAGTCAGCTGCAAAATAGGTGCAGCAACTTCAGAAACAGGAGATGTGGGAGCTGGTGCAAAAAAACAGATGGATGGTTTGCCAGGAAGGTTATTTTTTGCTGCTTCTACATCCATCCACACAAATTATAATATACATCCTGTGGATGTTGACTGTGAGGGAAGTGGGGCGAGAGGATCGGGCCATGGCCAGAGCAGTGAGAGAGAACTATCAACACTCATCAAAGGAGCTCAGATGGGAAAAAAACAGTCTCCAAATAGGCCAGATCAAGATAAGAGAGATGTAAGCTGTGAATAAACTACCACTTCCACCTTTGCTACATTTATCTCTTTCTTCATCATTATTTCTCCACTCCCCCCCCCACTCCTTCAGATCTCCATTTCCAAGTAAGACAGAACATTAAGATGCATGCTTTAATTTAAAAGGGAAGGCACAGAGGAAGAAATGAAGAGATGAAAGCAACCAGGCTTATTTCTCACTTGGAAGTTTTGTTTTTAGAGGGAGGAGGCTGGTCCGATTTGAGTAAACAGTGTTTTGTCAGAGTATCATTGCCATGAGCAGCAGCGGAGCATCTGCAGCCAAGAGAGCAGCTGAGCCTGCTGGCAAGAGCCATGCCAGAGACAGGAGCAAAGAACAGGGCAGGGAAGTTCCTCCTATCCAGCCCATTTAGCAAGTCACCACAGAAGAATGGAAACTGTTTTTCCCCAGGAAGAGTTCTGTTTACCTCTATTAGACACAGAGATGTGTATTCTTTTTTCAGTCCCCTCTGTCCAAAGCAGCTTCTTTTTAAAGCTGCTATCATGCCAGATACTGCTAAACATAAAAACCCATACTTTTTCTATTTCAGATGGGAATTAAAGATAACTATAATCATACAAAGAATTTCTGGAGAGTGTCAACCAATCCCTGTTGAGTCTATCCCTGCTAAATTTGCCGCATGGAAATAATTTAGAGGTGGAAAGCCAGCCAGGCAACTCACAGGAGACTTGTAGTCCACATTTTTCTAGATTTTGTTTAAAGTCTTGCTTCCCATTTGTTTTTAATATACCAAGGATTCTGCCCAGACCTGCTAAGCTCTGCACTGCTTTTGTTCATTCAGTTTAAAATCTGTTCCACAGACACCAGAAACAAACAAACAGGGAAAAAAAAAAGTTTTGGGGAATGGAGCACAGCTGCCATTAAAACTGCATCAAGCTTTCTAAAAGACAGTTTCACTGGCTCAACACACCTCTAGACAGCGACCACAAAGCAGAAGGTTAGCAAGCCCAGTCTTCCTCAAAGTGACCCTGTATTTAAATGGTCAGAGGGAAACACGGATGTATTCCTTAAAATTGAGGCATTGGATTCACGTGGATATCATCCCTGAGCCCAACAGCAGGGTCTGACTGCAGAAGGGAGAAGAGAGCAGGACTGGGCAGTGGAATTTAATCTGACCTTTCATCCACCTGTCCTGCAGTGAGCAAAGCAAGAACAGGTCAGCTAAGAAGGGCCAGAGCCCCTACAAAACCTAATTGTGGCAGCTACCTCCTTGTACTGATGTTGTTAACTACTTCTGAAGCTTTGGCAGATGTTTCCACTTTGGGCAATCCTTGTCCCAGGTCTTACCCCTTCTCCCTCCAAGTGCTGAGCTGGTCTGGAGGGAAGGCTGCAGATGCAGCAGTTTGCTGCAGCAACTGAGGACTTGGCAGGGGGTTGGCCCAGGCTGCAGAGATGCTTCTGCTGTTCAAGTGCAGCTTAGTAAGGCTTCTGTAAGATGTTTTTGCTTCACTAGCAATTGATCGAAGCAGTCACTGATAAAGGACAGAGAACTTTCCACTGTGGAGACAACCAGATAATTATTAGTTTACTGGACTCTGTAGCCATTTAGAAGAACTGGGATGGTGCCATACTTAAGCTCTGAAGTCAGGCTGATGTGTTACTTGTATAGTGTACACTTATGCAATAACACTGTATAGACTGATAAATCACTGCATGGAATGTATTTATATGTGCCTGCTGAAATATATACTACCACAGTGAAGCCTTGCATACAAATGTAAATATTTAACAGCCAAATTGGGCTAAGTCTCCCTGTATATCAAAATATTTTTCTCTCAAGGACTTTACTTAAAATTTACTTGTAACACACCAAATAAATATTACTCCCTGTTTTACAGAACCTGCGGTTTGCTGGTGATTAATATTTGTTTACTGGAGACTGTATGGACTATGTGAAGCTGAGAGCTACCAGCCTCTCTATATACACAGTAGTCCTCAGAGGAATGTGGTACCCTCTTCAGTATTTCCTGAAGAGTCTCAGCCCTGCCCTGTGCTTCAGAAGTGTGAGGATGAGGTAGAGGTAGCACAGAACAGTGCTGTCACACATGGCACAGCAGGGTACACAACACAGACATGCTGTGCCCTACCAAGAACAGATAAGGCAGAAAACAATTTTCAGGTAAGCAGATAAAAGCATACAAAGGCATGTGTTGCATAAAACTTTTCAAAAGATGGTGTGTAGCGAGATATGAAATCAAATTAATGGCCAACATGATATTGTGTAAGCATAATTATCAAGATGATGGGATGTCTTAAGGTAATTTAAGGAATATTAACAGGTTCATAAATCTTGTCAGATAGATTTATCAGATTGGAATATTTTGAAAAGCTCACTAAACAAGCTCTGACTTTAGAAAGAGGAAGATTAGACTGCTGTTGCACATCTCCTACAAAAACAAAACAGAAAGGTCAAAGCAGTGTGTCTGACATAAATTGCACTTGGAAATTTCATTACGGATTGGCACGCACTCTATTCACAGCATCATCTAAAGTTACCTTCAGCCAGGAAGCAAAAGATAAAAGGTTCTTCAATATTCAACTGCATATCAGAAAAGGAAAACCGTATCTCAAGTGCAAAGCCCTCCAAAATGCTCAGGAAAATTAATTCCATCTATGTAAATTAGGCTCAAGTCAAAGGAATATTTAAGGACGAGTCTACTTCCCACAGGACCCAGCCATGCTTCCCAGGCACGGATCATGTCCTTACTCAGCACATAGCTTCAGCTTCTAGAACACACGTGCAACTCCTTTTAGTCTGAGCTACACAGACAAAATTAAGCATGCTGTAACTTAAAGAATAGTGTTATCAAATTAATTCTTCAGCATAATTGTAACTGTAGTTGATATAAGATTCAATTTTGTCAGTAAATATCAAAAGAATTTGAGAATATCCTAGACAACTGTTGAATCCTCTAGTAAGAAAACAACTTATGTCATAGACAATTTAGGTTAACATCAATGCACACTATACTAGGACCTCTCTGATGCAACAGATTTTATTCCTTTCCATGTTATGCTGTCAACAAATATGTTTCAAGCCTTATTATTTACATTGTAAACCAAAAATAACTGAGTGCATCATAGTTGCTACAAAATCACAGAAGTTAGAAACATCTATACCAATGCTTTTCTTCCAAAACAAAGCTGAGTATACTTCATCCTGGACATCCATAACTTCTTGGGTGAAGCTTCTGCCCTTAGGGTAAAGAACTGGTTTTTGATTTAACCCTTTCTATCAGTTTTCCTTACAAACACGTTTTTTTATTCACCTAAGATATTCAGTGAGTCAATACTAATTAGAATCAATAATTTGTGAGACAGCTTGAGTCAGGTGTTTTGCACAGTTTGAGAGTCTTCTGCTATGAAATCTGGCCACATGATTTAACAAGCTAACAACCCTAAGTGAAAGGTAGAACCCTCTTGCAGGTTCTGCTAATTTATCCCACCCTGCCTCAACTTCACAGATTCAAAACAGATCCATATGTTGTCAGCATTAATATTTGATAGTTATTTTAGGCACAAAAAACACCCTATAAGCACATTCACTGTGCACAGAGCCCTGACATTCTAGGACTCTGCAATCTTTACAAATCCTGACACTAAACAACTTACAATTTGATCAAATCTAAACCTTGGCTTTCCAGGCCTTGAGAAATAGTGTTGACTACTTTCATGAAAGGAAATACTTTTCCTTGCAATATGCAGATGATGGTAGAATTGGCTGTTCTAAGCTGCTGAGGGTAAGAATTTCACAAAGAGTATGATGACATCTGTACAGATCAGAAGGCTGTCCAGGGTTACAGCAGTTAAAGATTCAGTAGGAGTATTAAGCATCTGACTTCTGGGTGTAAACCAATCATGATGACAATGTTAGCATTCAGCTAACATTGAACACAGGATTTATTTTTTTATCTCTTAAATATTCTTCCAAAACCAGAATGGTTCACTTCTGGGCAACTAGGGAGCATTTTCCCTCTCATCCAGCTGTTTGGTTGTGCCAAGGATGTTGCAGGAAGTGTGTTTATCTCTGTAAGACCAACACAGGATCAGTCCTGGCTGCAATGAGAGAGAGACAAGTGCTGATCACCTCTCCAGTGATGGGATGAGCTCACAGTGGGAACACAACACGACGTGGCCCTGGCACCCACTAGAGAGGGTCCCACTAGCCTTGCACTGGGAAGGGGGAGCACACCACACAGATCATGCTGGGCCATCAGGGCTTAGCAGCTCCTGCTCAGTCTAAACCCTTCAGGACACCGTGCTGTAATTGAGCAAGAGGGTGGCTTGGCCCAGCCAGAGAGGCCAGCCCTGAGCTGAGCTGCTGTGCCTTGAAGATTGTAGAGCTGGAGGAATTCAGCAAACTAAGACCACCCCTGTCCTCCTGCATGGCAGCAGCCTAGTGCTGCCAGGGCACACGAGCCAGCTCAGTGCAGGTGACACTTGGTCACACTGCTGAAATACTCTGGAAGAGAGTTCAGCTATTCCTATACAGGGGTTCCTGTGAGGTAAAAAAAAAAAAAAATCTTTGAGCCAGAAGTGGCTCTTCTTGGTTCCTCTAAATCTGCCATACAGGTAGCTGAGACTGACTGTCTTTCTCAGGGTGCAGGACTTCACTATTCCTTATCCACAACCTATTCAAACTGCCTCGTTGCACACCCCCTCCTCCTGCATCCATTGATTCTACCATGTACTGAAATCTCCATCTTTCATCTTCTCTTAGGTGCTTATGGAAGAGCTGTACAAGCAGCACACTAAATGATTTACACGATTCATCAGGGATGGAGAGGGATTTACAAGGAAAACCGTGTCATTGATCTAGACAGATGGCTGTACTGCAGGGGTTATGGCTAAGGAAAAGGCTGCGGAGATGAATCAGAAAAGGGAGGCTCAGACTTTACAAGAGACTCCTATGCAAAGAGTTGGTAGGGACTGCTGGGCTGGGGCACAACCTATGTAAGAGGCCATCCAGTTAATTGTAAGGCTGGGTCACTGGGCAAACAGGCAGGCAAAGGACCGGGGGGGTTGCTCGTTAGAGGTTAATAGTTCCAGTATGCAAAGTGTGATAAATGAGCCTTGTTGCAGAGAAGGCTGCTAGCAAAGGCTCCCTTGAGTACAAGAAGGCACAAGCAAAAGAGAGAAAGGCTACAAGGAAACTTCCAGGAGGTATAAGTGAGAACAATACCCTAAGCTCATTGTTGCCAAGCTTCTGCAGACACAACAGCAAGGGAGACTTCTGAGAAGAATACTGTGAATGCCCAGAGGATGTTTACAGGAGCATCCTTGAAAGAGCATTGGTGTTGAAAAGAAAAAGCTAAGGGAAGTCTGCCCATGTCACTCTTTTATTCTAATCCTTCCATCAGCTCCCCTTCCTCTATAACAAAATCTCTAACACATAAATTGCTTGCCTTTGCTCTCAAAACTGATTCATTTCCTACCTATCATATCTCATTTCTCACTGAAATATCAGCTCCTGTCTCTGATCAACCAGTGATGCCAACATTCATCACCAGCTTCAGTGACAAACTGGGACAACAGCCTTTGCAGGAGCATTTGCCATGGATATGGGCAAGACTGCATTTGTCAGGACAAGGGAAAAGTACATGGGAGTAGTTAAAACAAAAAACTGAATTTTAGCAACGTGAGAAGGTGGATGGAAACAGAAGATGTTTTGAAAAAAAAATCTAATTTGTCTGAGACTCTTCTCAGACTCTTCTTGCAGCTGCGTTTAATTCCACATACTGTATCCCAAAACCAAAACAAGAATGTGGTCTAAGGCTCTTGTGACTTTCTGCAGCATTTCCTTGCTATTGGCTTCATGTGAAAAACGCCGTTGTTTTCCAAAGGAAAGCTCAGCTACCCAATTAATGATAATGAAAGGCAGCAAAACAATCATATAGACGAAACAGAGAATTCAAAAGCTTAACAAGCACTCCTATTAAAAGCAGGCTAGTCATTGTAAATAAAGGGTTGTTTTGATTTAATTTCTACATTCCTTCACCTTTATTCAGACCCATGCTATGTATCAATTTAACCACATTGTTTAAAGTGCAGTAGCTGCAGACACACTGCATGGGAACGGAAAACAGAACACATTAGTACTTGCAAGTTTGAAATTCAGGTTTAAAATTAAAAAATACACATTAGTGAATAACTGAGTGACCACGATGCTATTTTTATGCAGTCCAGCATGTCATATTCTATGGATCACAGACTATCACAAAGTGGTTGAGGTAGGAAGGGGGCTCTGGATGTCAGCTCGTCCAACCCCTCTGCTCAAGCAGAGAAAGTCTGGCTCCATCTTCTTTGCTCTCCTCAGACTTCATGGCATGACTCAGATCTCACTCATTCTCATGCTAATAGTTCTGCTGGTTTGCACTGTTACACCCGTTTCACATCAATGGTAAATTAATCCAAGAGAAACCTCAATTGCTCATGCCTGTTTGTTTGTTTTTTCCTTTACCAGCTCCCTCCTTCCACAGACACAAATGACGGAGTACAGGAGGATGTGATATTTCTGAAAAATGCACAGACAAGTGAGAGGGCCAGGGACATCTTCTGCTGTGTGCATGCCTCATGGCTGAAATGCAGCAGCAGTTCCTCTGAACTGGCCACAGCTTTTCCCAAAGAGCCAGCTGAAGAAGAGAAAACAAATGACAGAAGGAAAGAGAATGGCTGATGATGAGCCTGTGTGCTGAACTAGGCTGAACTTGGCTTAGTTACTTCACATATATGTAGTGAAATGAGGCAACCAGGCTCCACTAATTACCAGGTAGTGGGCATGAGCTTGTGTTAAGCCCACCTGTGCCTGATCAGGGCGGGCTCCAACTGTGCATGAGCAGGACCAGGGGGCCAATAAAAGATCACCATTAGGGTGAGGCTTGAACCCACTCCTTTTATTGGCCCCCTAATCCTGCTCATGGGCAGTGGGGGCCCACCTTTATCAGGCACAGGTGGGCTTAACACAAGCTCATGCCCACTCCCTGGCAATTAGTGGCACCTGGTTGCCTCCTTTCACTACACATACACATCAGGATGTGTGGGTTTGCAGGGTTCAACATGTTATGGATTCCCAGTTTCAATTCAGCCTACACCAGTCTTCAAGTTCCACATAGTCCCCACTGTACAGGCTTCAACAATTTGTATATTCATAAGTGAGATATGAGATTCATCTCAACCAGACAGCTCTAAGACTACTGAAGAGACAGCATTTGGGAGTTTGAGAGATCCGCAGAGCATTTCATGTTAAAAGAAGAGAGATGCCAAGCACACTACTGCAACACTCAGCCAGGACTAAATATTAACTCAACCTATCATTTTATCAAAAATTTCTAACATATACTAATCAGAATTAGTGTGAGGAGCAAGAAAATTATCATCAACTCACCATAAACCACAGTAGGCCAACAAAAGTACTTCAGTTGGGGATGAGAAATCATTTGCTGAAACTCTTTGTACAGTCAGCAGTTTATAGGGTTTCCCTTCCCCCCCCAAATCATACACATCTGATGATGATAATTACTCTAATCTGCCAGAATGGACCTGACATAGCAGCTATTACCAATGAAGCGCAAAGCCTTTTACAAGATGAAAACCAGGGAAGCTATCAAATCCTTCAGGGCTGGCAAGATGCCAGGTGATGATGGGTCGCCCTCAAGGTTCTGTAAAGCCCATCGAGACCAGGTGGGTCCAATCTAACAGGCAGCATTTCAGGAAATGGGAAAAAAAAAAAAAACCACAAACAAGTTTTTGCTGTCAGTCTCACAAAGCTATTGGTTCTTTGATAGACAGAGACTTCCAGAAAAGCAATGAGATGCCACAGACAATGGACACAATATCATAATTTAGGCAGACCAATCACTGCAAGAATAGTTACCTAGTTTTATAGATCAGTTTGCCTTTAAGAGCTATGCTAAAGTATAGGAGAACTTTAAAACCATATTAACTGCAAGAAAGTAGTTATTTACACAAATGTAAAATCATGTCTTGGTTGATGGAGAAAGTGGGGGATCTCTTGGACATCATGGAAGAGTGGCTGGCTAATAAAAGAATTTTTGACTGGGTAGAAAGAACTTTTCAAAACTCCTGAAGGATATGCACAGTTATTTTACCACGTCTGCTTTCCTTTTGGACAAGCACATGGAAAAAAAAACCCCAAAACCAACCTTTAAGAAATTGTTATTTCTCTACCATTTAAAGGACTTGAAAATACTGCTCACTCTATTATTTCCACTTGAAGTTTCTCCTGGGAAAAAAATGAAAAGAAATGCACCAAAAAGGCATTAGTATGAGCAATCAAGTCCATAAAAATTATACGATGCTGAAAGAACGCTGCAGCCACTCCAATGTTCTGTTATTGATATTTAAAGGTCGGTTTGCTGAATCTGAAGATCTTCAAATTAACCAAGTATTTAATGTCACTGCTCTGCATTCCTGGGTTAACCAAATCTGAATGATAATTTAAACTGAACAAAATAAAGCATGACCTGAATTAGGTAATGGATGATGAGGTACAATTAACATTACTGTTCAAAATAATGGGTCAGATTCTCTTCGCCATAGAATTTCTGCTTGGTTCAGCAGGAAGGAAGGTCAGAAAAACAATTACAGCTCCCTACTTATTTGTCCAGCCTTGAAACACAGACAAGCCTCAAGTTTGCTTTAACATGCAGCAGAAGAAAAAACTCCTTGAAACATACTCTGTCAGCTAAAGAGAGTTGGAGTATTTAAACCACAGCTTCTCCCTGTCTCCACCACACTGCCTGAAGATTCTCATGTCCTAGGACATGGTGAGGGTGGCATCAAGAGTAACTGTCTTAGAAGATGAATCCTCAAGATGTATCTCAGAAGATTTACAGTAATTTACTGAAGGTAAATGTGAGGAAAGGAAAAATAAATTTAAAAATCCTATTCATTACATAGACAAAAGTAATATTTACAGAAAAAAACTGGATTTTGCGGTGCTGTAACTATGTTGCGGTGCAATTTGGGTGCTTATAGCACTGCAACAGCCTAAAAACTGAAAGAAACATACCAAGATAATAAGGAAATAAAAATCCAACTGGTTTGAATTCAATATAAAGCAAGTGGCTGCCTGAGAAAATACTGAAAACTGGATTAAAAACATGAAACTGCAAGCTTTTATATCTTTCATCCTTCTTTTACTTCTAAAACCAGACAGTAATACTCTTTGAGAAGACACAGAGGATATAAGCACGCATTACACCAAACAAATTCAGCTCTGGCTGCTAAATCAAGCTGAACTCAACAACCCATGGACAGGTAACACAAACCTGTGCTCCTTTTCTCCTCAGGAAGTCTTCATATACTACCAAGAATACTTTTATCTGCTAAGAAACACAGAGCCACAAGATGTGGCTTTAATAGAACTTTCTTCTTTCTTCAAATACAGAGTAAACAGTGCCACGGTTCTCAGTGATCTAATAAAGTGCATTTTGCACCAATGTTCTGAAGACAGCTTAACCGGAAAAAAAATGATTCATACACATTCACAAAGCAATTTTACACTTCTTTTGGGAGCCTCTATTTGTATGGCAAAAATGCATGAGATAAGATCTTGGAAAAATCAAAGACTACTACACAATCTTTATTTTAATAAGGTTTAGATTTTGAAAGCAAAGTATTTTGTAAATTATTGTGATGACACACACACACACACATTTTTCCTCTTTTCCTCTCCCCAACCATTTAACTTTTGCAATATATGCATGAGATGCATTTCTAATATAGCACCATTCTCTGAACAAAAGAAAGATAATTTGACTTAGAGGTGAGGTTGAGATAACTCAGCCACACTTTAAGAAAATAAAAGAAGCAAAAAAAAAAAGGTGGGAGGTGGGTAAAGATTCTAAGGCATCATAAAAAGCAGCACTTCTAGAAAGCACAAAAACTTGGAGACTAAGTTTAACATGAAATCTGTGTGTTTAAAGACTGTGGAAACACACAGTTGACAGAACAGAAACACCTTAATTCTGCTCTGTAGGGATGCCATTTATTCCACCTCCTCTCCCCCCTAATATCCCCACAAAAACAAAACCTCATGAAATGCTTATGGGGGGGTGGTGAATCTACTTTATTCATACTGAATTCACAGTTCTTTTTACAGTATATTAAGGAGATCACCTATGAAAACAACTAGATGATGATTAAGTGTATGTGCATGGTAAAAGTGGTTGAAAAACTGGAATGCTCTTCCCTCATTCCTGCTTTTTTAAAAGCTGAGTCTGAACACCATATATAATTAAGTGGTGGTCAAGTGTTAACCAAATTAATACTTTGGTATCTATACTTCTAGATGACTGAAAAGAAATTGTGGTAATTATCTGCAGTCATTCTCAGCACAGAGCTTCTCATGACCAAAGGTAACACCTCAGAGTTAAGGGTGAAGGCATAAGATGCTGTAATTGCCACTGCCTCACACTAGAGTATTGATTTTTAATATAAATGGTCTTTAGGATGCTGGAGAGCCATTCAGTTGTTGCGTTTTTTGGTTTTTTTAAAATAAGTTCCTCATGCAGGATAACTGGAAGAACTGCACTTGAATTACCTTCATAGGCAGGAAAGGAAATCAAAAATAGAAATTAACATTCCAAGGAAATTTTTGCGTGTCCTGACTTAAGACCAAACTAGTTTAACAAATGTTTCATTTGCTTACTCACAGGCACCAGCTGAACAAAGCGGTAGTGCAGTAAGTTACATGGGAAGTTTGCTGAAGCTCAGGACACAGTTTGATGCTTCATTTCCACTTGGTAATAACAAGGAACTCCCTGGGTATTCCTGGGAAAAGAGTGCCCTGGAAAGGCACTCAGTGCTGAACTGTTTCTCAGCTTCCACAGCTAATTCATACCTGAAAGGCCCTAAATAATAGCTACAGAAGTGTTCCTGATGTGATTTAATATAATAAACAATTTGTGCTATGACAATATTATAATAAGGAATTTATTATGTTAAGGAATTTACTAAGCCCTTGATTTGCTAGCAGAAACATGTTTCTGGTATTAAGGAAAACTTCAGAGAAAGTCAACAGTTTTCTAAACAGTTCTTCCATATCATGCTGTTTATTGAT
The DNA here is from genome assembly GCF_003957555.1 of Calypte anna. NCBI lineage: Eukaryota > Metazoa > Chordata > Aves > Apodiformes > Trochilidae > Calypte > Calypte anna. Next base: position 97,705,275 of record NC_044245.1, read on the forward strand.
GCAGATTCACACGTGCCTGTAACTCAGCAGGAATTACAAATGCCAAGGAACCAGCGTGTTTCCAATCAAGCTGCACTGCCAGTCAGAGAGCCCGTACCTACATGGGTCACTCCTGAAGAAGTTCATTTCCCTGAACCAGCATCAAACATTTTTCTGGCAAAGAAATACTGTCAATTATTGTTAAATACCACCCACCAACCATCCACAGCAGCCTCATCATCTTTGCTTAAAGGAAATGTCTGGTCTTACAGCAAACTACCCCCCGTGATCACTTGGGAGGGGTTATCCACTGCTGGCTCCTTTGGAGATTCTCTAAGTTGGACCATTCCTGATGATTACTAGGAACCAGGGTTCCTCCTGCGAGAGGAATTAACAAGCTGACAAGGGGTCCAAAGGAAGATGGAAATCCTGCTCCAGACAAAATCCTGCACTTACCATGGACTCTGCTCAAAGCCTGACATCTGCACAAGTCCCTCCCTCAGTGCCTCACTTGTGTCACTCCAGGCTGCACACTGACCCTGGTTTTGCTATTAATGATGCTTCTGCCTTCTCTCCTTTCTGATACTCGTGCCTGCCAATGTCTGAATGCCAGCAGGAGACCTAACCACTAAACCTGAGTCACCCAGACCCTGGGCACCTTGCTCCCAGCAGAAGTGCCACAGGGTTATATTTTTACTATGAGTCTGCACTAAATAACACAGCAAGATTGAGACTTCCAGAACAGTCTTTGAAATCCATTTGGAAATGACAAGTTACCAATACTGGGATTGCAAGCCCACAAATCCAGACAAGTGTTTTATAGACATTTTTGTGCTAGCTCTACTTTGTAATGAAGCTTCTCTTTCTCTGTGAAAAAGATGGAGAATTTAAACTTGAATGGATGGATATAGTAACTGTCAGGATCAACAGAGACTGAACCATTCAGTCTATCCCCAGGTAAATAACACTGATGTATATCAGAATTGTCTTCCATTTTAATGGCTATTTTTACCACCATTTTCTCAGCAATTAGCTAATTAATAAAAAAAAAAAAAAAAATCAGAAAAGGCCAGACACAAGGGAATAAACATTTCAACTGAGAAAAATCTCAGGAGCATTTAGACTTGTTTGCTGTTTATAGACTGTTGTCTTATAGGCTCACATTTTACCATCTCTCCCCTGTTTTACTTATCTGTGGTATACAAGCCACACTTCTGGACATGTGGTAGCATGATCCTCATCAGAATATGAAGGGAGGTGAGTTTTCCCTCAAACTCTCTAAGGTCCCATATCTTATAAAAGCTTGAAAATTTAATATTGTTAGAACTTCAAATCTGGTGAAGAAATCTGTCTCTAGAGCATCCTTAGAATCATTCTCTAGAGCAGTTAGTCAACAACAAAAGTACCTGAAATCATCTTCACCATTCACAATGTACCTTACCCTCCTAGACTGCTTTCAGTGCTAAGGTCCTTTACCTGGCATGTAGTTAATAGCAAAGATTACATCACAGAGAGAGAAATGATGCATCACCTAGAATCTGCTGGCAACTGCAGACTAGTATATATGATATTGTGCCTGAGTGACATAATTTTTGTGTAATATTGCTTTGATGTGCAAATAAAAAGGAAAAGGCATGGGATATAAAGGTCTGCTATCAAATGCAACTGTTGTCCTTCCCTGGAACTTCAGCAATAAGGATATTCCACCATTTTACTGTTTTAGTCATCAAATTTTAGTACACTTTTAGTAGCACTGTTTTCTCTCTAACGCTCTGGCACTTGGTGATTTGTAAGGTTCATTCAGCTTTGAGAAAAAAAAAAAGGTGCCAATTTTAATACCTGTTACAGTCCCTTCTGCTGCCTCTCCCTGTGCCTGAGACATACTGAGCCTAAAATACATTTAACAAATTGAAGAACACTATTACCAAGGTATGGATGCTATGAATAGCCACATATTGATGATATCATTGGCCTTGCAATAATGGCACCAGTTTTTTGTTTTCAGAACCAGAACTTTGACTTATCTTTTTTTTTTTTCTCTTTTGTCTTTTTTTTTTTTCCCCCTGTAGTCTAATGCTTCTTTCAATTGTACTTGTAGAGTTAATCCTTCTAGATTTTTAGCCAGGAGACTTTTTTTCAGTTCCAAAGAGCATCAGAGGAGACTAAAGATCTGTATTTCAAGCCTGAAATTACTGAACTGCAGGCGGTGTGATCCCACCTGCACATCCAGCCTCACATTTTTAATCTCAGACGCCTGATCACGCACCATTGTCTTTGCATAAAGCAGAGAGCAGACATTTTGACATTAAATTTGAGATGCTGCCCTTCAATTAAGTAGATGCGCTAAGCCAAAAGTCAGGTTGGAAAGCAGGGTGCCAGTATGATGTGGCATTTCACCTCTCCTTCCACACAGTCCTTCCCTGCTAATGCACTGAGGCTTTATGTAACTGCATTACAACATTACATAATGTGCATGAACACGTAACAGTGTGCACGGCTGAATCAAGTAAGTGCGGGCATTAATACTGGTCTAAGAATAATTTTTTCTAATGGTTTGGGAGTTAAAAACTCTAGAGTCCAACTTTAATGACGATTACCTGCAGAACAGAGGAAAACATGCACTATCTTTTCCTCACTCCATCTGCCACTTTTAAAAAAGGGGGGAGGGGAATACAATGTATCCCATTTTGACAGCGTCATCATGGTAGTTATATTTCTATAAGTGAATTATATTAGGAGCTTGGAGATAAAAAAATGTTTCGATTATACTTGTTACACAGTCACATTCAGCACATCATTGTTTGTCTGCAGATCTGCTCTGCTACTTGTGCAAAGTGCACCGACTTGCACAAGGTTAAGGCGCATTAGAACTTCTGGCCTGAGATCCAAAAAAATTTCAGAAGGCTGGAAGTGATTCTTACTCACAGAGATATGCAAAGTCACAGGTATGTATGACCATCAAAATGCATGCACATACCTGTATCTACTCACATGTGCCTTTCACAACGTTTCTAGCACTACACAAACACTCCTACCTGTTCTCAAACACTGCACAACCCAGAAAAAAACTACGAGAGGAAGCAGCTTCAGCTTCCACTGATGCTAAACTCTACGACCCCAGTCTTTGGGGAATTCGTTAAATCTTCTTGTAAGCAAACAGTCTTTTATTTGAGCAAGGATAGTGATGGAGGGCATTCCACACACAGCTGTGTGTACCCAGAGACAGCTACATGCTGTGAGTAGATGGAGAAATGTGAACACTTTTAAGATTCTGCAAATCATTAATTTTCGATAAAGGCTTTATGAAAAGTATGTACCCTTCTCCTTACTTAATCTTCCACTCAATATCCACCTATTAATTCAAGTTAGACTATTTTTAAGCAGCTCTTGGGGTACATTCCACAGAGACTTGCAAAGAGAAAATAAAGCCCAAATAATGTAATGAATCACCAGACTTAAAACAACACAGTGAGAAAAACAAAATCAACATTTTGGCATCCTGGTCAGCCCTTTAGCAGAGCAAAATTCTCCAAGGTCTCTTGCCTTTGTGCTGCATTCTTACTAGGACTTTTGAAATACATCATCCACTTTTGGTTAGAACTAAGATTTGTTTCAGTAACAAAATAGAATTTTCAGAATTATCCATCATGGAAACAAAAAAGAAAAACGTCTTAAAAAAAACCAAAAAAACAAAAAAACAAAAAACAAAAAAAACAACCAAAAAAACCCCCAACAACTCAGAAAACCTTGGGACAACCCAGAAAACCATGCACTAACACGACCACCACCTTAATGGTGAGTAAAAGCTAAGCATTTAGTACATATATTTTTACCTAAGCATATAGGACACTGCAAAGCCATTTTCATAAGACTCTGTTTCCAGTACTTCTTGTACTTCCTGTCATCCTTTCTGACAGTTTTTTAAAACACAAAGAAAAAAGCCTACTAATACAACTTTAACCTATTGTCCTCCAGTATCTGAGTTACTTTCAAATCCAAACTGTTTTCAACTACCAGATACAGAAATATGAACAAAAAAGAAAAACCTATAGTAGATTCTGTGAACCAAAAAGCAGTCCTCTGGAACTACACCTTAGTAAGAAAAAAGAACCCTTGGACTCTCACATCACACCCCTTTCCTCAAATTCAAAATGACCGGAATACAGTATTTTGCTCCTAAATTCTCAATTCTAATCCATCTTTAATCAGTAATAATGGAAATCAGTTGCCAGTTGAAGGTTTTTTGGCTCATGTCAAACCAATCTAAGGTCCCAGTCTAGCTCCTGGAGAAAATGTGACCACAACATAGCCCATGACAACTGATACAACTTGGCAAGTTCCTTTCTTGGCTGATTTGCAAAGACAAGAAAGAAGCGGATGTGAAAGGGGAAGCACCTCTGAGCTTTTGCAGGCAACAGCAACTCTGCCTTGTTGAAATGTTGATGAAACATGTAGGAAAGCCTATATGGCTGTTACACAAACTACTTTGCTGTTGGAGAGCAAGCAGCTCTGAAGACACCAACATGGCACTTTCATTTGCTCTACATGTTCCTCAAAAGAAACATTAAAATCACACACAGGTCTGTGAACATAACTAGTAACATCTGATTTCCCAGAGCCGGCTGGCTGGATTGCTGATGTTCAGTAAGATGCAAACACTAAAAAAAGTCCTTCCAGTAGCTGGAACATCCATACCATCCCTCTTTCTTACAAACTCTCCTGTTGTCAAGGAACTGAGCACTTTGTGCAGCTTTTCAATCAATGAGCTCACTAATAAGGCCTTTCTCTGTCACCTGCTTCTCATTTTTGAAGGAACCATCACATCTCCAACACCTGTTCCTCTTTTGGGCAACCACTGGATCCAAAGTTGTTGGGGGGTGGGGTGAGAAGTATTGAAGCAAACAGGCAAATGAATGTCTACATGCACACGTTCATGAGCACACACAGGAATGAACACACAATGTTCTCAGTCACTGGAGCCTTATTTCTTTTGGAATTAAAATAGGGAATATCTTGCAATAGTTTTTGTGCATAATATTTCTCCTTTACTTCTTAGTGACTGAGTCATTAGTAGAAAATACCCAGAGCTTAACAGCATCTGATAAACACCATACTCAGCTAAGAAAGTAGTTTGAGCTTTGTGGAGAAAGTCAGCCAGAGGTACCAGCACAGTGGAGATGCAAGCCCAGCAGCCCTGTCCCCAGGGAGAGCAGCCCAGCATCTCTCCCTGTGGCTGGAGGAGACACTTGTCCCTCATCTCTGCTGGATCTCAGACAACAGTGCTGAGCACCGACAACACAGAGTGCACCATGGGCAGTGCTGCACCCTCTGACACCAAACACCAGCACGACAGCAGCTGTGAATCAGCTGAACATCCAGGTGTGTTGAGGATCCTGCCTCTTCTCTTGCAGTCCCCCTGCAGATTTGGATGCCACTGGCAGAGCGGAGTAAGCAGAGACCAAGCAGTCTCTTCAAAGAGCTGAGCTCTCCCTGTTCCACTTGTGTCTGCGAAACACATAAGGATATATAAATCCATGCCATTCAACAACACACAGAAAACTCTTCTCTTACAAAAGACACAAAAGAAACACTTTAAGTTTGTGTTCTAATGTAATAGGCCAAGAGACTCTGTTTATTTGGAGTTGCAATTTTATCACTAACACAACAAGGAATTGGCAAAATCAGGTTACCAATATCTGAAGCAGAACATGATCTGAACTGCCGAGAGGTGGATGACAACAGTAAGCTGAGGAACTGAATTACAGTGCCTACCATTTGACAACTGCTCATGGTACCACTATTATTAAAAAACAAAAAGCAAGCTCTGCACTTTATTTTTCCCTTGACTGATCTGTATTTTACATGTTTATGTAAGTTAAACAGGATAGCTGTTATGCTTTAATGGCATCATATCCTAGGGTAAATATCATTACAGAGTAAGATCACAGAATTTTTATGGAAGTGGGAGAATAGAATAAAAAAAATCTAAGCCAAGGAAACTTAGAGAGATCACAGTATAGGGTGGGGAGCAGAGGCTTAGGAGTTTATAATCATCATCTGAGAGGATATATCTGCTTAATGCAGAGATCACACCGTTCCTTCAGAGGATCTAGGAGTTCAAGGCCATTAAGAATATATATTAAAGAGGAAGTAGCTTCATTTGCCACCAGGTATATAGCACCAGAGCTGTTCCATCATGTTGATACAGGCAGAAATTGCTGATAAGATAAGGTACTCTCAAACCTGCCATACCTCCCTGCTAGCAACCTGCTACATTTCCGATTTAGACAAAGATATAAATGGTCAGGGTTGAAAAAGAAGTCACAGGACTTCTAGATCCTTCTCTTTTTTGAGTAGAAGCAACAGTGTTTGCTGAAGAGAAGTGTTGTAACCAATGGTTTAATCATTTTTTGATCCAAGCCCTGGGATTTAAAAGGAAAATTTATTTTAGGACATACTGAAAAAAACCCTTTTCAGTCTTGCATGGTTACTTGCCAAAGAGCAGCACAGGCTGTGCTGGCACAGTACATGGCTACTGAAACAACATAACATTGTCTGTCAAATCATAAGCAATGATGTTCTTGCTTTTGTCTTAAGTGAGGAAATATTCTGGGGAAAAAGAAAAAATTTATGTTCATTCTTTGGTTTTGCCTTTAGAATCCACTTTGGTTTTCCCTTGAGAAAAACTTAAGAGAGCAGAGTCACAACCCAATGCCTATCCTTCTCATCTACAGATGACAGAATGGAAAATACCACTTTATTTTAAAAAATGAGCTTCTTTTTTCCATCTTTCACTGGTCCTTTGTGCCTGCAGGAACGAGGGCTATGGAGATGACTTCTTCAAACTCATGTTTAGAGTCCTGGTGCTTCTCCTGTCTGACAAGATAATGCTTGCATACTTTGATAACTCAGGCAGCTTAATCTTCTACAATGCTAGTTGGCCCTGATGGTATGAAAGATTAAATTCTTAAATCAAGAAACCAAATGACTTCTACAATTTAGCTGCAAATTATCATCCAGAAATATCTCAGTGGTCTACTTGTCCTTTCATAAAGAGGACAATCTGACATTGCAAATCTTTTACCACTTAAACAACCTGTCTGAAACGTGTTCAAGGTCTTTTGACTGTCAAACCAGGCTGAATCACTAGCAACAGGAGCGTGCTCTTTTTTGACTATGAAGTATTAAAAACACAGGAATGATGTAGTTTTATTATCTTTTATATTGCTGAGGAAAAAACCCCCAAAAAACAACAACAGCTAGGTCAGAGACCTCTCTCAGATACTTTGACAAAATGCAGAACTTAGACATAGTTTACTGAGACCATGCAAACATCCTTTTCCTTCTCTGTAGGGCCATAAGCTCCTACTGTTCCCTTGAGCAATGTCAGGACACTGACTTTTTGCTGATGGTATTTCTTTTATGCTACTGCCTCTTCAAGCCTCACTATAAGGTGGTGCTAATGTTTCCATGAATTTAGTGAAAACAACAACAAATTCCTCATAATCGAGGTTCAGCAACTGGATCCCTAGTAATTGTGTGAGCTTTCTCTACCATTGCTATCAGAAATATTCACTGTCACTTAATCAAAATTATTTCCTTACAAATTAAAAAGTTCCGCTCTACCAGTAATTGAAGAGTGGAGAATCAGTGTCCAGGTGTCCATTTCTGTGCTTTAATAGTATCTTTATCACTGCTGCTAAAAGAGATGGGATTTTATTTTTTTTTTTTTAAAAGAGGATACATAGGATTTTCTTCTTTAGGATACATAGGAGATGGCAACTTGCTGCTATTTACCAACAGACAACTAACCTTCTTGAAAGGAACTCAGCCATTTAGCAGGTCTCCTGGTGCAGGACTCTGCATCTCTACTCCCCATGCCATTTCCAGGAGAGCACTCCATATTTCAGCAATATGCTTTCTCACAATTAGGACCAGAAACTGTGAGAAGAAGGAAAGTTACTACCAGAGCTTGGCCATGTGGAAGACTGGGTCTGGCAGAAGCCACGTGTGGCTTCTTCAGCAGGACAGAAGAAGGTGGAAGATGTCCATCAATACAGGGTTTTTTTTTCATGAGGTAGTTCCTCACCATTTTCAACAAGCTGAGTGTAATGCAGTTTAGGAATGCATCCAGTGATCAAAATGTGTAAGAAATCTACTGTATAAATACTATCCATGTGCATAATAGTTTCAGATGTATGAACATCAGAACAGAAGAACAAGAGGCTTAATGTCACTGTGATTTTTCTCCGTGTCTTCCAGTTGCAGTAAGCAATGGATCCAAATGAAGAAAAAGCAGAGGTGGCTGGGTGGCCAGCTATGTACAGATTGATGTGTAAATGGCAAAATACCAGAGTGCCAGCACCAAGGTAGAGGAGTGACTTACAGAACATCCACAGGTCTTGAATGCACAAAGGCATTACTGTGAGGACTTCAACAAATCAGTAACAGTGATACTGTACTTTGGACTCCTTGAATCTTGCTATGGAAAAACAAGTAGCAGTAGCCAAGCAGGTGGAGAGTATGATGCTTTTTTAAAGGTGCTGCAACAAAATCAACTATTGCTGTTGTTGGGGATTTTTTCCCTCCACTTTTTTTTTTTTTTCCCCCCCATTACTGTTTTTATGACTACTTGTCTATGACTACTTGTCAGACTACCTGTCTGAAATATATTAGGAGTCTTAATTTTTAAAGGAATGTACAGCATGCTGAGAGTCTGTGATAGAAGACACTCTGCACAGTCCAACTACCATAATTATGCTATGATTTTACGCCCAGCAGGAAACTTATGATTCGCCACCCAGGAACAAAGCTAAAGAAATGATCTAAGGTAGCCAATTAAAGTTTTCATAAAGAAACCCTCATCTATACTCAAAACCCAAAATCTCCTTTTATAGCACAATCCTCTTAGCACTTATCTCTCCCTTCCTCATTAAACTAGTTTCACCTAGCTGGCACTGACACACGCAGAGACAGGGAGGGAGATGCACGCACGTACATCCGCACTTCATTTTCCCCCCTCCTGCTCTTGACCTTTCTGATTTGGCTCAGCACTTCCACTAGCCCAACAGACTGGCCAATCTCCCCTGCAACGTGCCCTTCGAGATGAAAAACATAGTTTGATAATGCATGGTGACAAACCTTGCAGGGAGCACGCGGGTGAGCGCAAGAGAGAGAAAGCGCTGAGGGAAATCGCTCCTAACCAGGATCTGCTGCTGCACAGCTAATCAGGCAGGTATTCAGTTGTTCACTCCTGCAGACTTGCTTAGCATAGAAATAGGCTGTCTGCCCAGGAAGATGAGGTAATGTCTAGGTTTAATGCCAATCTCTGTAACTGGCAGGACACATCGGGTAAATATTTCTGCTGCAGGAGACCACATTAATTTGATTTTGCTACCAATTTTCATTGTTGTTATTATTTCTATCCCTATGAATATGCATGAGTTTACCTGCTAGGGCTGAGGATGTGGGGGGGGGGGAAATAGGGCTCCCTCCAGGTGAGGCTGCCTCCATGGTGGAGCACTGCTCTCCCCTCATTGCTGCCCCCTCTTTGTCCCCTCATCTTTTTTTGCTGAAAGACCAGGCATTTGTCTGCTCACTTCTCTGCTCCATTTATGGAGTATTAGATCCACTTTTCCACTCACAGCATATGTTTTGTTCCTCTTTATTGTACCCCAAAGCTCACCTTCCATTCAGTACTGCAATACTGTGGAGATCCAAAAGTGCTTCTTCCACAGGCACTGCTTTACCTGTATATTAATGCAGCCTTCTCTTCTATCAAACTGACAAAAATAAACAATCCCCCCAAAATATCAAACCAAACTTCTCACAAAACACTGCCAAGCAAGTATGCAGTGGTCTTTTCATCCTCCTTGCTCTTTTCCCAAGAAGAAAAGATCTTGAAATGTCGAAGTGATTTGGGGGCAAAAGGTTTCCTGGCAAAGGAGGACACGGACTTATCATCTGAGAATAGGGTTGCAAAAAAGGATTCCCCCAAAGTGACTCGTTCTTGGCCATAATCACTCTCTTATTTGCCTGTTGGCAGGAAAAAAATCAACTATCTGTACCTTAGAAAAACAAAATTTCCCCCAAACTTTGCCCAATATGCTACATTTTCAGTTTCTGGATTATATGCTTTTGAGCTCCACAATCTACTTGAAAACAATATCCTGAGGGCACAACAGTGCTCATTGTAGACTCATATTTGCTTAGAAACAGAGACAAGGGCAAAAATTTGGTTTTGGCAAATATAAAAATATTCAGAGTCTTAATGTTGCCTTTAGCTAAATTTAAAAGCCTCAAATATAAATACAAACTGGTATTTTCCTCCTTTTTCATGAGGTCTCTCCAGAAGAGTAGATTCCAACCACCTACACAGTATCCATGTTAGTTCCTTTAAATCTTCAGGTTTCTCAGCATAATGAGTACAATCTCACTTTCAAAGTTACCACACTCCAAGAGAGCTGCATCCAAACTTGCTGCAGTCTGGGAAGATTGCAACAGCAACGTGCTCAGGCAAAAAGTCCCTCTGCTCTGAGGGGTCTGTGAGCCCTGGCTGTGGGAACAGGCTCACATCACTGCCCTGCCCCCCCATAGGAACCAGTCTGCAAGTCCCCAGCTTAGGTCCAACATGCAGATGTCTGCATCTGGCATTTAAAAATACTAATTTGTATTGTGCACAATCGTATGAATGTTGAGGAAAATCAAATATGCTCATTTTCTTCCATTCAGAAGTTTAATGTGCTTAAAACAATCTTCCCATTATTAAAATTGAATAAAATCTTTGAAAACTGATAGCAAATCCCTTGCATTAAAACTACTTTTTTCCTTGTCTCACCTTTCATCTCTTGAATGTCAGCAATAGCATCAAAGAGGGTGAGGACATGTTTGAGTTAATTCTTTTCCCTTTGATACCAGTATATAGACAAGCATTTCAGTTTAAAATCTGCTCCCACTTGTGATCAGCATCCACACACTGAAGACTGCGCTCCAGCTCTTCCCTTCTGTCCTTTGTGCTTCAGGACACGCTGTCTTCTCAAACTGTGCTGTTCCATTTGGTTCCACCAGAACCACCCCTTGCACCAGATTTTAATATTTAAAATACGCAGTCTACCACATGAAAGTAGTTATCTAGCTTCCTGGAGGTTTAACCAATTCAGGGAAGACATAATACAGACTTAGACACTTCTACTACATACACGGATTTCAATCACATTCTTTGTAGTTTCTCCTGAAGAAACTGCTCAGGCATCACGATTACATTACAAATTTGTTTCTGGCTCATCACTACCAGCAATTCAAAAACATGAAAGGAACGTTTTATGCTAAAAAAGGCTAAAATCTGCTGGAGGTGCAGAGGGTGTCACAGTTTCTTCCGGACAGCTCTTTATGGCAAAAAGCAAGGAGAACTAAAATTGAGGAAACTTATGCAAAACATCTGTCCGAAGTGAGGTCTGCATTCTTTCCTCCCACGTGCACTGGATACAAGTGGTATCTGACAAAACTGAGACAGAAAATGATCCAGAGACCTTTGTCAGAACTAGAAAGGAACGTGACTCTGTTTGGCAAGAACGTGGTGACTATTCCCAAGCAAACTACAAGACCGAGCACGAAGAAATAAGCCCATTTTCAGAGTTAGGCATGGGCAGACACAGAATTCCAACTTGGAAGGAAAAAAAAAATCTCCCCCTGCTATGAAGAAAAGCATAGCTAAAATGAAACCTTTAAGCTCCGTGTTACTGGGACCAATAAACGAGACTCTTTGCCCAGCAAGCCTCAGCTACGTGGGCTGACAAGACAGAAGTAATGAATGTGCTCTGCACATGGCTTTTCCTCATAAGGATATGTTCTCATATTCTTATCCAACTGAGCCCATGTCCAGGCTAAAAAAGACCAGCAGGAATTTGACAGATAACACACTAAAATGATTTTTCAAAATTCTGTAGCAGCAAAATGTATCTGTTTAAAGGTAGGCTGGGCATGCCTGCTGCAAATCAGTAATGGCATCTAAGTTCTGAACACTACCAGACTGTACTGTATACATCAAAGTGCTAACATCCTTCCTTACATGCTTCCATTTGCTGCCAAAAGCCCAACAAAACAGGTTCTCATATCTGGGTCCCTCAAGTTAACATCTTTTACAAGGGATAACTTCACTTTTTAAAAAATTGAATTATTTTTAGCAACTCCAATTTTAAGCTCTGATGTCACCAAGACAAAATAATCAAGGATGGATGCTTTTGAGTGCCAGTATTCTGATTGGTGATACTTCTGTCTTGTTCTCTAGAGTCACTCATTCTCTCCTCCTGTATGAAAAACTCCCTCAAGAGGTTCTTAGCAGAGATTTAGCCACATTCAGTTTCTACCCTGGAGACAAAGTCCAACGACCAGATTCAAAAAAAGCCATAATTGCAATGAGATTTCTGTTGCAACACTTGGCCTTTCCAAGGATTCTCAGGCTCTTTCAGTAAGTTTTCAGGATTATGTCAAGAAGGAACATTTTTCTCTGATTTTATTTTTAATAGAACAATTGCAGCTTCATAGCATGTAAAAAGGAAAGGGAGAAAGGTAGAAAAATAAAGGGTTCCAGCCATGAACCAGTTCTGGGGAGAGTTAACAGTCTGCACTGGGATGGGTGAAGTTTCATCCAAACATTGCTCTTGGGGTGTCCAGCCAAGCAAAGAAAAGAGAACAGGATAGACTGATGGGTATCCTAGATTCTCCGTAGCATGAAATATTTGTCATATTGTGGGTGCAAGCCTTGACAGCTGAAACAGCAAAGCTATGGTTAGGTCTCTGTGATCACTGGAGCAGCTGTGACAATCAGATGAGGTGGCAGACATGTGCCTTTAGGATGCAGGAGAAAAGAGACCTCTCTTCTTTGACACTATGTGAGAACTCAAAGCGGCACTCAGCAGCTGGAAAATGGATTGGGCCACTTTGTCATTACTGAGCAAAGGTTTTGATGACTGGAAAGGGAGGTCTGGTGGATTCTAGGAGGGCACAAGGAGAATTTAGTTTTAAAAAGCAAAAAACAAACTCAAGAGGATTTTGACAACAGGGTATACTAAGAGCACCTACCACAAAAGTCACTCAGCAAATCTCACACATACCTCTAGGCTGATGTGAACTTTCCACTCTTCCCTCCAATCTGCTGAAGAAATTCTCCCAAATCCCTGCAAGTGGTGACAAGTGCTCTTATTCCTGCTGGCTGCCAAACCTCCTTCCTCCCCCACCTGTTACAGTAGCAATGCAGGAGGAAGATGAAAGGGGAGGAAATTAAAGTCTCTAACATGGCTTTCCTGAATCCCAATCACTGAAAACCAGGCTGGTGCATCTTTTCCGGAAAGCAAAAAAGCTTCTCTGAAATTGACGTATATCATATTTATTGTGTTCTAATTGTGCATCTAACCACAGGACTAAAAAGAGTATTTTGCTCCCTTCAACTCAAACAGGAACTGGGAAGTTGAGGAGGATTAAGTGAATAGCAAACAAAGCTTTTACATTTTTTTTATTAAGTACTTACATTTTTTCCAACATAAGCTGCTGTGTACATAATATGTGTAAATTTTTTCTTCAAATTCCAAAATGAAACTAAATGTTTTCACACCTTAAACATTGAAATATTGAGATATTTTGAAAAAAAACCTTTACTAAATTTGACAGAAATTTGTGACAAGATTGAGTTAGCTCTGAACTTCATTTCTCAGCAAGCTTACACCTCACCTGCTTGGTTGTTCACACTCCTGTACAGCTTAGCTTCTCACTCAATCCTCAACAGTAATTCTGCCCTACCAATTACAGGTCAGACTCCATCAAAGTCCAGAGATCCATGAGAAAACTTGCACTGAGATTGGCCTACTGCTTTTCAGGGCATCAAGACATCATTCAGTTCCCACTGAACTCAGCACAAAGATTCAAAATTCAAATTGTTTCTTCAATTGTTAGCTAACTTTGTGGCAATTTTAAACAACAAACAACAAACACAAGGTATTCCCTAATTACTTCTTTCATGCAAAGCCACACATTTTGTTTAATGCTGAGGTTTTGCAAAAGCAAGAAAACTGATTTTCCACCCTTCTTAGAAATCCTACTGTGTGATCAATTGCCCCATATCCTTGATAAAAAAATAGTGAGTTGTTTCTTCTGGGGCACTCCTGAATCAAGAGGAAGATTCAGATTTTTAAAAGGCTTCTTCACATGGCTCTACCACCACAGCTGTCTAGAACTTCTAGAGTTATCATTTATCAATTCTTAAAGAAAATGCCTTGATTGCTCCTTTGCCATGTTCTCCCAGACCCTCTACTGTGTCCCTCTGATTCACACTCTGGCTAGCAGTGAAGGAAAAAAAACAGCTTTGCAGACTTTTTCACATAACTCATCTTTATGAACCAACACTGTTTCTGACAAGCCATTACCCACTAACTATGGCTATTACTGAAGGAAAGCCATTTTTCAACTACTTGCAAGTATACAGGAACAGCTTAAAAAAACCCTGACAAGAACATTGTATGCATCACTTCAAAACTTCACGCTAGCCTACATCATCCCCCAGCAATCTTAACTCTACAGAAAACAATCTTCCTTTTTTTTTTTCTGCTTAAAGTTGTGTAGTTTGCATACATACACTGTAAAACCAGGCTCTCTCCATAAGCAGAACAAATAAATTCATTGGAACTAGCAAGCCTAAAGTTGTTTCTTAGGCTGATGAATACAAGATATTTATTGAAACCAATCAAAAAACCATGTAGTATTGTTTCGGTCAACAAAAAGCTCTTCTTTTCAAAGGGACTTTGACAGTAAAGCCTTTAATTTCTTTTCCTTGCACCAGTCAATTAATTTTAAAAGTGTGACAGAAATTAATACTAGATCATTTTAGCCCTTTCTCCAATTCCACTCATCCTTTGACAGATCTGCGTTCCAAGCACCTGCCAGGGACAGGTAACGCATGCAGCAAGCGGCCGCAGAGATACCAACAGGAAAATAACAGCTTCAACAAAACCAGACTGACTGACTTGGCACCAATTCAGCTCAGTGAAGATCACATGAAGAAAAAAATTTCAATTACGACTTCAACCACCCACCCGTGCCCACTCGTGACACTGTTTGCTCACACCACCCACGCCGCAATGCACAGATCGGTTCCAAATCACCACCTCTAAGAGAAAAGAGACAAATGGAAAGTTCCTCAACCTTTCCAGAATAGTGGAGTTTAACATCAAAATACCTCCACATACAACATTACCTCCCTTGTTTCTAACCACATTTTGTTCCTGTACAGTTATAGACTATTTATATTATCAGTATCTGCTCACGATACCATCTTTTCTCTTGAATCTTCAGTAGAACATGGAATATGACATTAAGATCAAAGAGATCTGTTATACAAAGGTCTAACTTAGCCTTCTGAGGTAATTCCCACTGAGCAGAGATGGCTAAAACCAAGCCAGGCTTTCATCTGATGGAAATGCACCAAAAATTACTCTTTAAATACAGTGCATTTTAAGGTGCTGGTAAGTCTCAGAACTTTCACCGCTATGATACCTGCTTATTAAAACCATTTTTAAATACATTGAGCTTGTTAATGTGTTCATTTAAATCAAATGGTTTCCACTGAAGACAATCTACACTGTAATCCTGGCACTCAAACACTAGTAGCCCTTAGGGCCAGAAATTAGTCCTTTCAGTCTCTTGCATTCGGAAGGCTGCAACATCCCCAAATAACAGATCACTGTTGGATTGCTTTTTCTTTAACTTTGAGATATCCCCAAGAATACAGACAAGGGTTTTTATTTCCCGTTTTCACTGAATATAAGTTTTCCTGTCAGCCAAAGTGAAAGCTAGCACAGTTGGAATATAGTAAGTGTCAATATTTAATCTGGCCTTTCTTTTCCAATTTCTTAAACCGCAATGCATCATCTCAGCATGATTAATAACAACTCTTGTGTTGCTTTCCCTGAGCCGACCTGAGGTATTTTTGTTGCTAGGTAATGTTTTGTTTCGAGTTGTCCTCCCAACATGGGAAAGATTAAGAGATCTCAGATGGAACCAAAGATGGCATGCCAGCAATCACAGCTGAAAGACGCTCGCACTTGACATCTTGAGATGGGAACAACATGTCTATTGTTTGGAGCCATCAGTCCTTTGCTATAGTGCATGACAGACAAAACCACCTACCTTGTCAGGAATTAGGAACCTTGTCAAGAAGTAATTTGTACTGACTGGATAAACAAAAGGGGAATCTGTAGAAGCAGGTTCATAAAACAAACAAATGTCCTAGAAATGGTCCATATTCACCACTACATTCCAGAGCAGAAAGAAGCCCTCTATCTACTTTAAGTGGTCCCTGTAGGATCCAACATTAATAAAGAAATCTTGCACTGACCTCAAGCTTCCACAGCAGCTTTTATAAGAATACAGTGAGGTGCTGCCAAGGAAGCGGTTTAGCCAGAGAAAAGAGAGTTTTGGCCAAGACATTCCTCCATCTGACTAATCCTTGGCTTTCCAAGAGCCTGTTGGAGCCACTGGCAGCTGATTCAAAAAGCCTAACACCTTTTTAGACCCAACCTATATGAGATAATAATTCAGCAGCCCCAGATCAGGCAAACATGTAATAATGTTGCATACTTCCTCCAGACTTTAACTACTGCTTCGCTGGATGAGGGCACTTACTAAGAAACACTCTTTCTATGCAAGGATCAACATTCTTATCAGCATATTTTCAAGAATACACAGCCATATCTTGATCATCACTCTTATCAGCATATTTGCAAGAATACATAGCCATATCTCCAAGTTTTCCTGCAATACCCTTGGCAGAAATAAAGGAAGCCAGAATGACAGAAAAGTTATACTCCAAGATTACTGTGCTGTATTCTTTGCCAAAGGGTAATTTGTCAATGCAGCTGACAAATCAAAAAAGGGGAACAGTTTTAGCCAGCCCCAGAAAACAACAGAAGTGAAAAAAAATGCTTATTCCCTTACTGGATATATCACTATATCACCTGTAAGACACATAGGGGAAATATCAGGAAAGAAAAAGTAGTTCTTGCACTGATAAACCTAATTCCTTAATCCTCTATTATTTAAGACTATCTGAGTAAAAGAAAACACAGTTTGCTTCTCCCAGTTAACAAGCTCTTAGCACATTCTGGTGGCACCTAGGCTCCCATCAGGAGTCAGAGATTCTTTTGTGCTAGGCACTGTAAAAACGCTTCCTAAAAGGACAGACAGCCCCAAAGGCTTTATTATCTAGAATAAATAAATTACCATGAATTAAGAGCCAATTTTATAGCAGTGTGGGTAATTAAACACTGGAACAGGTTGCCAGGTGGTAGACTCCCCATCACAGAGTCTTGAAGACTGTATTTCTCACTTAAAAAATACAGTTCTAATTTATAGGAAAACCTAAATGGCTAACACTAACAGGGAGGGCCAAGCTGGATTATTACAATGATCAGTTCTTGCCCTTTAACCCACGAATTCCCCCTTTTTGATTTCTTACTGTGTTAAATCAAAGGCAGATAATTAATAGCACTGCACTCAGCTACTACCTATATTTACCATACTGCATAAGGCAACAGTGACAACCACACTTCAGAACTTCAGCCACTGGGCAGGAGATTTTCTCCTGCTGTGCATCTCAATGGTGTTTTCTTCTGCAAACTGGAGCACTGCCCCAAAGTGCTATGCCACAGCCAGAGTCAATGGGTAGGATGGAATGATGCTCTGTGGTAACACAAAGAATTTTACTTCTTCAGTGCCTAATCTGGTAGGTGGTATTTGGCTGTAAATGGTTATACTAGCAGTATCTCCTCAGATCTGAGACCCCAAAGGAATTTTCCTGCAGTGGCCTAATAATATTTTTGCTTTCTTTTTTAGCCCGGTGTGTGAATCACGGGGTTCAAGCCCTTATCTCAGTTTATCCAGATGAACGACTGAAACTTTTGATGTAACCTCTGTTCTGACCTCTTTTCTGAATGTGGCATGCAACAATTTAATCCAAATAAAAGCCCTGGAGTCAACATGAAGGACAGATGAAGGAAAATCTAAGACCTTTTAGAACACCAAATTAGATAACCTAATGAAGCCCTATGGTGAAGCCCTAAATTCTGTGAAGTCAATATAATGGCTTCTCCGTGGGAAAAGAGCAAGCCAAACCACTCTATTCTACCATATATAAGTGTTACTTTCAGTTTAATTAATACTGAACAGCTTAATCTTCATTATATATCTCACTGTGTCTGTGCAATTGCTTTAGCTACTTGGAAGCATTAAACTACTTGTCCCCAATCACTTCTTAATGAACAGCATTCTCCTGCTGCATGTCTGGGAGCTTCTCTCCCTTTCTCAGCCATAGTACAGACCACAGTGCACAGGTGGTCATAAACATTGTGTTCTACATCTATACATTATTCATATGAGCTACCATATTAACCAAAATCAGAAATGCAGAGCTACACTGAAATAAAATTGGTTTCTTCAAAACAGTATGCTGCTTGTGGATTAATACAAATCTCTATGAGACCTTTTGCTCCTGTAGGCTCCCAAAACCTTACTAGACTGGAACAGAGGGAAGGCAGCAATAAGAGCTTTGAGATTATGCTGCCTTTTGTTATTGCTGCTGCCTTAAGAAAGCTGGCAGCCTGCTTGCCACACCCCACACCCTTCCCACATTCCTGCCAGTTGTCCTGAGAAGTCAAGTCAAATTAACCTTAAAAACCTGAGGGAGTCGGCCTGCAGCTGTGGAAATACTAAAAGCAAGAAATGGTTGAGCCAGCAAAGTCACTCCAGTTCCTTAGGCAACAGCAAAGAGAAAAGGGAGTGGGTAAAAACCTTTAGGACCCAGAGGGACTTTGGGCATATATATGTGTGTGTGTGTGTGTGTGTATATACATGTATATACACACACACACACACACACACATATATTATACACACACACACATATGGATTTGTGCTTGAGGATTTGTGCTCCCTTCCTGAATCAGAGAGAGGAAACAGGTATGAGAAACTGATGTTTCAGGTTAAAAAACCCTGAAAAACCCAAGAAAAGCCACCACGCTCTAAGCTTATCAGTTTTTTCCTTCTTTGCTTGAAAGTCATTGACCAAGTATGACTTTCATTATGCTTCCATTCTAGATGAATTCCTGACACAATGCAAAGCACAGAGAAGACAAACCCACCCCTATCAAAGAAAAACAAAACCAAAACCCAACAACCCACATAAGCACCACTTTTTAAAGTATCTGCTTATACAACATTAGGAGAAGAATCATTTGTGTCCAAATGCCATGCAAAATGGCAGTGCTACCCAGAAACACTACCCAGTATAATCAATAAGACAGATTCTAACCTTCAGGGATATTTTAATCATCACAACCATCCACGGGTATCAGCTCAAATTATGTGTCCACCCCTAGAAAATTCTTCAAGAAGAGTTCACCATACTGGCACTAGTTTTAGGGCATGTATTCTACAATGTAACAAGCAGCTACAAGTCTAAGAGGACAGCAACATTTCCCAAATGGCACAGGCATGCCACCCTCCTATAAAACATAAATAAAAATCTATGTCAAAATCAGTGCAGGGGCTAAAGCTTTATGCAGAGCAGACATTTCCCTGGTAATCACCATCTGCGTAGAGCCTGGCTGAACACTGCAGAAGGAAGATGTAAGGTACCTTCTGTCCCACGGATTTTATGTTGGTTTCAAGCCTGAGTAAACTCCATCGATGCAAAGCACAGCTTTGCCTCAAAACCAAAAAAACCCGACACAAACCAATCCACCCTGCGTCCTACTCGAGAGAGTTACACCTGAGTTACACAGCCTCTCTCTGGTCTAGAAGGGAGCAAGGAGCAAGAACAGACAGCTCTGGAGAAGGAACCTTCAGGACACTCTCCATAGGAGCACAGTTATACAGACCTGACCCATCTCACCTCTGTAGCCAAGCTACCTGCACTGCAGTTTACTCTAACAGCCATCTTAACAAAAAAAGAAAACCACACCAAAAAACCCAACAACCCAATCCAAACAAAACCCCCTTCAGTCACAGATAGGCATCATCAACTTAATATAACCCTATCACTGCTTTCCAAATTTGAGAGATGAAAGGCTTCTCTTTCAAAAAGCTATGAGACAGCAAATTAAATGTTGTGATAAAAGAAGTTTCTGATCAGCAGGTGCCTCCTGTGCTGGCAGCAGGCAAAGATACTTCTACCTGTCAGCAAACAAGGCAGCTCCCAAACAATGAGGGCTCCCACCCTGGGGGCTCTGCCAGAAACAACATGATCCACCATGATCAAGCAGCTGGCAGCCCATGGCGTTATGTGTAGAGATCGTTCAAAGGTCACCAATCATTTACTTTGTGGTTAAAAGCCAAAATGAGACTATGCCCACCCAATAAACACACACACACAAGGATGCCAACTTGTCTGGAGGAATAACCACTCATGCTGCTGGTGCTGGCAGGCAGGTGTGGAGCCTGAAGAAGGAGGTCGGCACATCTGCACAACCCCAGCTTGGCAGAAACCCCAAACATCCCCATTGCCAGTTTTATGGCGCATGTGTTGCATTTTGTGCATTTTTTGTGCAGGTCAAGTGGTGCCACCTGAACTAACTCAGTGTACCCAAAGCAGTGCTGCTGCTTCTTCCCTTGCCTTGGGGATTCCAGTAGGCAGGTACTGCAGCATGAGAGTTCTCTTATGCAGATCAGCATAAGAGTTCTTACACAGAAAACCTAATCAGTACATACCTAAAATGTGGGCAGTCCTCATTGCTGTCGGAGAAAGCACTACAAAAAGCTCACTTCACACAGGCCCCAAAGATATTGTTTAAAAAAAAAAAAAAAGCAAAAAGAAATCCCTCAGGCTAAGACCTACAGAAAGTATGCAAAGAGGGGCTGAAACAAGATCCTTTGCAATTTTCTTTGTCACTTGAAAACATCATTTCTACAATGATGTGGAAAGATAAATAAATAAATAACAAATAACCATCTGAGGGAGGGATATTACTTCACAGCAATACAACAAGGTACAACAGAATGAAAAATAATGCACTGTGCAAAACTGTCACAGATAAAACCATCCGGCATGCTGGCAAGTACCAAATGCTCAAGAACTCCAGGCCAGAAAACTCACAGATTTCTGAACAAGGCACCATCATGTCCTGAAACCTCCTCCATCATCCCGATGTGTTGACAAGAGAAATTCACAGGTAGCTGTTAGGCCGTGACTCCGTTGCTGGCGAGGAGCAGGATTTACGTCTTGCTGTTACCTCCTCCAGCTCCTCTTGCCTCCCCTTCCCACCCATTCCCTCAGGAATGGCCCACACTGCTGCATCCCCGCCAGTCGCTGCAGTGGGCAGGACACCGGTCCTGCATTTGGCCTAACATGCACTTGACCCAAGCCAATGCACTGACTCACCAGTGATGTAGTATTGATTGTGTATCTTTAATAAAGAGTAATAGAGTAATAAGAGTAATAAGGAATGCAGGGTGCTACGATGCTCAATCTTGGGTCATTTCTGTCTTTCTTCTGCTTTTCCACCACCAGCTCTCCTCTCTTCAAGGGATTCTGTAAGGTCTCTTCTAACTAGAGAGCTTATGTTTAAATAAAATCCAGAAGAAGCTTTTGGTTAAAGACCAAGTTGTTTGGGGCAAATATTATTTGTCCCTGACATAGACACCACTAATAATCATTCTTCTACTGTTTGTGATGCCCCTGTACCCCTCAGCAACACACATCTCACACATAACTCCTGACGCCAGTTTAGGGAAGCCAGCACCCCCAGAAAAATAATCCCGCTCTGGTAGCTAAGGATCAGATCAGTTAAGTGTATCAAAGTGCTTCTGGGAAACCCTCTCTCTGTGAATTATTGGGAGGCAGGTTCTGAGTTTTCTAAATAATTTCAGATGTAGCCTCTGGGGTTCTTATTGGCAATCAAAGGCAGACAGTACTGGTAAAAAAAAAAAAAAAAGTAACACTTTTTAGGACCATACTCATACTATTACCAAATGCCTTTTAAAAACAACCAGTGCTTCAAGTTTGTTGCCATCACAACACCAGGAAAACAAATGTCACACCTCACACCAACTAATAATGAGCTGACTTCACCTAGTCAGTGGACAGACATTTGTGTGGCCCCAAGAATATCCCACTGTTCACCCTACACCAGCCAAAGGCACCATATGGCCTACTATATTGGTGTCATATCTAATTTCTGGAATTATGTAGGGCACTCTCTCAGTGAAGTAGGTTGCTATGATATTTTGGATGCAAAGGTCTTCCACTCTGGGAGACCTGAATCAAACTTGCATGTAAGCACAGTGCTTGTTGCTATGACATAACTGCAAGCTTGTTTATGTTATGAATACTGTGTAATGAAGTCTGCATGCAGTCTCCTCTATTCTGGGATTGAAAGTACTTTGACTTATGAATTATGGCAAACATTTTCAGTCTGGGTATCTGCTGTCACAGGAGCTATTTGGAAGGCAGTGGGGCAGAAAGGCGTGTACAAGGGGAAGGTGCTCAAGGACATGATCAAAGGAACAAGAGTACTACTCAAAAAGCAAACCCACCAAAATAAAAAGGTGCATGAGGTAATGTGTTCCTTAGATTCCCCTCTGCTTAAGGCAAGGCTATTCCTAGTAAACACCCACCCCTCTCCAAACTGCTAACTGTGCATGACAGTCACTGATCTGACTCAGTACATACACAGGTCCCTGAATACACATAACTGAATTTGAGACAGTACACCAAGTCATCATTACTCCCTCCCTTCTCCATGGCTGGCACTGCCACCTAGCCCTCCCAAACAAGAATGGTATTGTTGGAGTAGGAAAAGGTAGGATGACCTTCGACCTTGCCCAGTGAATTTGCTCTTCGACCCCACTGCAAAAAAATGTTTGAGTTCCCAGGCATGTGTCATGAGCATCATGCACCCAAGTGAGGCAGCAAAGGGAGCAGCTCTGTTCTTACAAGATGTTCTTGAGTACTGCTCAGAAGTTTCTGAAATGGGTTAACATTTTCTTTTCTAACCTGTATACTCTCATTCCCAGAATACTGATATGAAAATGGAGCAATTGTCCTTCTCCAGCTGATTCGATTACAAGGGCAGTAAATGTCTCCATGGGTAGATTCACCCAGAGGAATCTTGGCACTGTTTTTTCCCTGCACTGCATCAACCCAGGTTTTTTTACTCTTTAAAGAGACGTCTGCAAGTTTGTTTTAAACAAAGCTTCAAAAATCATGAAATATTTCAGGTGGGATGTGGAGAAATAAAAAAAAAAAAAAAAAAAAAAAAGCAAGAGAAAGAGAGAGACACTTAAGTAGAGGCTATTTAAGTGTGATACTACAGTTTTAAGACAGAATTTTTTAGAAGCATGGGAAGAGCATCACTTGAGAGTGGAGTATGCAGAGACAAAGCATTTATTGCTCTACCTGAGAGCATAACAATTTAGCTGGGCTTCTGCTCTCAGAATGGAGCCAAAACATTGATTTCCTAAAACTGAGCTATGTTACAAAACTTCGTTTCACAAGTACCAGTAATTTTTTTTCCTCCAGAACTTCAGAAAAGGGTTTTAAAGTATCTTCCTTGAGTTCGCAACAAAAGGCAGTGAACTAAATATACACTCTGTGCAGGAAAAAAAGCTGGGTGCCAAAGGCCAGAGAACTGTATAAAATAGTCTGCAAAATGGAGGTTACAAAGGGATTAACTGCACTACACGCTCCAGTAGGGAGAAAGAAAGGAGGGGCTAAAAAAAGAAAAAAAAAGTCAGATTATCTAAGGACCGACCATCACTCAGACTTACTTCAGTTTGGAAACCCAATTCAAACATTACTCAATGGCTCTCTCGCAATTGTAGACAACACCACTGAAAAGCCAAACCCCAGTCACTGCTTTCTTTCCAACATTACACACAACCACACTTGACCAAGCACTCTCTGTTTCTCCAATAAACATCTTCCCAAAGATGCTTCTGCTATCAACTGCAGAAAAAAACCTATCTGCACTTCTGGATATTCAAGGTAGGGAGCCAAAATTGTGAGAAGGTTTTAAAGGACCACCAACTCTTAAGTTACTGTACCCTCACTGCAAGGTGGCTGCAATTCAAGGCTGTTGAATATTGATCCTCTCTCCAAGAAGATTAACCCATCTGAGAACAAAGCACCAACAAACTGCACTGAGAAAGTTTTATGTGCAAGTGGGAGAAAGCTGAGGGCAATACCAGAGAAACCAAGTTATGACAGAACCTGGAGTGCTGAGAAGGTTGTATCCAAACCAAAAGAAAAAACATTTATCATTGTTATACCCATTTTTATAGAGGAAATAAACACACAGAGGACCTTTGACAACAGTTAGAAAATGAAGAGAAAATTGTTACGAGAGGCTAAGTAAACCAGAAAGCATTCACCAGCACAGATTTGCATTCAACCAGAGGAAAATCAAAACAAAACATAGAGGTAGGGCAAGTTCAGATCCAGAGGAGTGCCTGAAGTCCCCATAAAGTATTGACGTACACCAACTGAAGTGCATTTAAGAGAATACCAATAGCTTAAAGCTACTCTGTCATATTTTTTCAAAGTCAAACTAGAAAGCTACCTTACTTCAGCACTTATCTTTATGAAGAAGGCTCTGCACCATCTCCAGTGATTTGCATATTGTCTGCATTGTTTGCCAAATGCGATCAACAACATCTCAAGGCCATTTAAAATTGGTAACATGCTATATCTGTTTTAAATTAGCTGAGCAGGTGTATATAGTTTCTTAGGAAAAGTGTTTTGACTTAAGCAGCAAGAGTGAAGCCTTTAGCAAAATAATAATAATTGGAAGATAAGCATGCATTTAAAAAACAAAAACAAAGCAAGGGAACAACCACAAGCCGTAAGTCAGAGTGAGCAAAGTAAAAAAGCACGAAAGTGTATTTTGCTTTCAGCCTCTTGCAGGAGAAATCATGAGAGGTTCTGAGTGTTTATTTGCTAGGGACAGCAGTTACACAAGGCACCCTTCCTCTCCTGCTGCCTTACGTAAGCTTGTCCGTCTAGACACAAGCTCGTCTTTGACAGAACATGCTGGTCCTACATTTTTCCCAGGACTTTCCTCACCATCTGGAAGCTACACAGGAACAACAATGCACTTGACGATGACTCTGCCTCCCTTCAGATGCTTATATAAAAACTCAGGGCTTTAAAGTATTCAGTGGAGGACAAAATAAGTAAAAAAACCACCTGCTTGGATTTAATTTCTTACTTCAGTGATATTTCCAAGGGGTTGATCTGTCATGCCAACAATAGATAAGAATCAATATTCCTCAGTTACTTCTGCAAATAGAAAACAGAATCTGGATCAGCCTAGAAAATAAACACACAGAAAGGGAAAAAAAAGGAAAAGAGAGGTAATAAAGGACAAGAAAACTACACACAGGCAGGATATATAAAACCTGTTTCATATAAAACACCTTCTATACCCCACACATTTTTCAAGTCTTCCTGGCAATAACGAATGGCATTTTGTTCTTAGGGGAATAACACAGTCTAAATCAATGACATGTTGAATTCTAATACAAGAATGCACTAAAAGTAATAATTGGGTTTGGTTGAGGTCACAATAATACCTTGGATAGACAAGCTAAAATTGCATCTTTTACTGGAGTTCTGAGAAAAGCTGGCATTTTAATAATTTTTAAGGCAAAATTAAGGCAGAGGAGTCTCCATTAGATGACAGGAATTAGTAGTTCATGTACCAAAATTTGTTCTCCTTTTAATAAAAAAATGTAGATACACACAAAAGGAAAATGGCACAGTCAATATTCCTGGACACTGAAAGTTTGTTTTCTGGTAGTAAACAAATACAAACAAAAGATAATAAAGTTGATCTAATGCTTTCTTAAAGTTGGCCATGCTTTCAACTTTTCTCTGGCCATGGTTTGACCAATACTTGCCCATCTTGATCCAGTGACCTGACACTAGTAGGCCTGTGTACAAGAAGATGCAGCACAGGACTACAGACAGAAGATGCAGTTTTGCATACCTAAACATACTTCAAACACTAAGCAAATTTCAATACCAAATGGGTTTCTGAAAATTATCCTCTGGAGCCTTTGCAAAGCAAGGAAAATGTCATTTGAGATTAGCCATAAAATAAACAAATAAAAAAATAAGTAAGAGAGAAAAAAAGTATGCTGTAGCTATAAATGGCTTGTTAGTGGAGTTCAGGAGCAGGGCAGTCTTTTGGCAGAAGGACTAGGATGGGATGATGAGGTATTTGCTCAACCAAGAAAAAAAAATGATAGTGTTTAATAAAATACATATTAAAAAGATATTCAACATGGTTCATAGTAACCCTATAATCTCAAGAATCTTCTGCAGTGACGGAGGAGGACTGAAAGGAGGAGCAAAAAGTATTACATTCTGATGTATATGTAATGAAAAACACCCTTGGCTTTTGTAAGAAGCCAGTTAAAAACTGGCATCTCCCAAGATTCCTCCTCTTTGATGTCACTGCCAACATGATCCATACTAAATGAAGAAGCAGAGCTTACACTATATATCTGTCAGTAAGAGTCAGGAGAGGCGTAGGGAGAGGCATCAGGAAGGAACATCATGACACTCTCACTCATGTCATTTTTGCAAATCAAGGCAGAGCTTGCTATAAAAGGAAGAGAAGGACAGAAAGCCATCAACTCTGTGTGAAAGAGCTGTTAAGTAATGGGTGAATAATGCAGAACAATACAATTTAACAAAATGCCATTGTTCACTAACCCTGGCAGGGTGTATGCACGCATACACATGCATGCGGCTCTCCTGGTGGCCAAGAGGAAGAAAAGGGTGTGAGTGTTGAATGCCAACATGGGACTTTCATCACCCACCCCAAGTTGCCAGCATTCATAACAGCTGTGATTCTGGGTCCTTATAATCGCTCCATTCTAGATTAAGTAATATTCTCAGCATAGCGGTCTCAGGAGAATAAGGAAATTAAGGGAAAAAAGAGTCAAGTGGCCCTGTACCAGGAGTGTAAACAACCCAGCCATGGACACACTGGCCCATTCATTCTCCCTGGCAATTCTGCAGCTGCACAGCAGCCAGGGTACAGTCAGTACCTGCCACCATAAGGAAATGTGGAGAAATGTATTTGAGGAACAATAAAACTGAAGTCACATAAGTGACGGATGGACCTTAGTTTTCCTGCATTAGGTAGAAAAAAAACCAGAACAAAACAAAACAAAAGCAAAACAGCGATGAAACGCTGAGATCTGAATGTTCATGGGACTTAAGAGAGACAAAAAGCTGAATATACCCCGTTATCAGCATCAGTTTGAACAGTGCTAAAATTGTTGCAAGGAGATAGCTTTTGAACAGCATGCATGTGATCTCACCTCTGTGTTCATTGTACAAGTGTCCATACCACACAGCCATCAGCCCAGCTGCCACTCTTACTGTTTCAGCAAAAGAAGTCAATACTTCAGCCTGATCTGAAGACCAAATACATAAAAGGTATTTGCTGCTGAGACACTAATGCTGGGCAAGCTCATGGCAGCAGTGTCCATATGCTCTTCTTACTGCCAACAAGTGCTCAAAAATATGAGTATGATAGCCTGAAATTTCACATTTGGCATAAAAACAGGCATTTACTTTAATAAATAATGAAGTGCAAGGTTTTCTTTCCTTCTAATTTTGTAGCACTTAAAGTGCAGAAGCATTTTTCAGGAATGTTAGGAAGGCACTCCTCAAACCTAAAAGCTGAAATCCTTGTGAAAAATCCTGTGATGCTAGCAGACAGGCTTTCAAGGAGAAAAGAAGCAAATACCATGAGACAGGAACAAAATCAGAAAGTTAGCAATGCTTTTGCATAAGCAGCTTCAAGATCGTCATACAAAGAAAAAAAAAGGTCAGCAATGAATATTCTTCTTGCCTAAAGTCCAGAGTTCAAAGACAACAACTTTACTTTAAGTAAGGACATCTCAGCCCTTGTACAAGAAGTGAATGACTTATACACCTTGCAAAATATGTGATTTTCAGACTAGAATTTCACATTGCCATTGTAGGTTTAGAAGGAAGATTGCAGTTCTGCATGGAATCACACAACTGAGTTACCTGCTACTTTACCTGCTCTCACTGGAAAAAAAAAAAAAGGTTAAAAAAAAAAAGTAAAAAAGCACTTCTATTTGGGAAGGAACTACCTGTAGCTCAAACAGGCTTTTAGTTTTGTAAACAAATTTCTTATTCAAGTGCCAAATTATCAGAAAGTGATACACCACACCTAGATGAACATGACTGCTCTGGGGACCATCAGATCTCTGTCTGCACGCCACACAGCACAATACCAGCTTCCCTCAGTAGATCGAAAGCAACTCATTCTTCTTCACTCTTAATACTTCTTCAGTCTGACAAATTCAAAACCTGTAAACCTCAATTAAATATCCCACTATTGTAGAGAGCTGACATCTTTTCCCAACTGAAGATGTGCTACGCCTCGGCTACCCTACATCTCTCTGACTCATCACTGGAAAATCTGCAGTTTCACGCGGTAGTGTCTCTTTAAGTAACTGTTTTTCTCAGTTTCATTAAGTTGTGTATTTAAGTAGCATTTCTCCACTGCAGAGTCGAGGGACTAC
Organism: Calypte anna; assembly: GCF_003957555.1. Lineage (NCBI taxonomy): Eukaryota > Metazoa > Chordata > Aves > Apodiformes > Trochilidae > Calypte > Calypte anna. The sequence goes on from NC_044245.1 coordinate 97,733,865, forward strand.
TGTAATTTATTCCTCAGTGATTTCTCATGGCACAGACAGAAGTGCTTCCAGAGAGAGGAGGCAGGTGGGCAGCAAGTTTGTAAGGCAGCGTGGATCATCACCATCCCCGTGGGAGCTGCTCTAATGTATAAACTCCTCACCGAGAAGGGTGGACACAAAGAAACTCCCAAGCACCAACCCAGAGGCTCTCTGTTGCTCACTTGTTGATGCAACTGACTTAATTCACAAGGAGATTCACTGACACAGACCAATTTGGTTCTCCCCCTCCCCACCTGAGCGCTGTCACTGTTTTGTTAGTGAACAAAAGTCCAACTATGGTCTGATCAGTTACTGGCAAGTCCACCTCTTCCCCTGCTCTCCTGACAGATTCTTACCCCTGTAAGTTTGTTCCCTGTCAGGCCCAGAATGTACTAGAAAATAATATGGAAAATGCAGAAGGGAGAGGAAAAATACGAGAATAAACATGCAAACGTGGTGGAAAAGCAATGAGTGGCCACTACTGGCTTTCATAAAAGCCTGAGGGACAGCAGGATCCAGCTACCCTGTGCTTGCTTTCTCCTACAGACCACCTTGAGACTGCTTCCCATTTACCACCTTGCTTGATCCCCAAGTGCCACCCAGCTCTGGCACCCTGAGGCTTCCCCAGTGGCCCTCTTGCAGCTCGGTATCTGACCCACAGATTTGAGCTTTAATATTACTGCAGAAAGAGGTTTGAGTCTGAGCTGGATTGACATCCTTTAGCAGCTGGGCTGCAGCTTGGCTTCTCCAATCTCCACTTCTGCTTCTCTCAGCCCACGCAGGTATCTCTGTGCCCGTCACAATTAGATCTCCAAATTGCGACGCAGGCAGCGCAGTGACAAATCTCCCTCTGAGCCTTTACACTCCCCTCAGCCTGTGCCAGATCCAGCCAGGCATGTGAGATGCGAATGCTTTCACACCTACATGTTTTGTTTAATCAACCACAGATGCTCAGATTGATTGAGCAGTGATTTGCATAGATTAGCGTGATGTCAGTATTTATAACACAGGAGGAATATCGTGCCAAAATCCACCCCTGAGGAGCTATCTACTCATGAACTGAACAGTAATTGCATAGATCTTACAGTAAAAAAAGAAGGTAAAATTTAAAAATTGAGATCTTCAAGTCAGATTTTTCAGATTTCCTCAATCTTCTCCCCTCTTGCAGGTTTCTTTCTTCCTGTCTACCTGGTGACATGGTCCTCCTTTACCTTTTGTACAACAATTACAATAGCTGTCAAGGACATCACTGTGATCAGATCTACCCAAAATGAAGATCACATATGCTACAAAGTAGGTATTTCTACACATTTTAATTAGTACCTTCCTTGGAGCTAGCTGTGGGTAAAAATCATCATTTTTCCTATTAAAATCTTCATGTTTTAATGCAAAAGTGAAACATAGAATGGAAATTCTTTTAAAAGTTCAGGTTAAAAGCAGTTAAGAGTTGTCCAAAAGAGGTCTGAAGTCTCTAGGAGTTTTTTGCTTAAAAAATTGTAATTTTTAAAGAAGACTTAATTTCATACAAATAGAAATTGTTAGCACTTCCAAACAGCACTAAACATTTTTCTCCTGGCCTAAATTACAGACAGATACAAGATTCCCTTTTGTATTTTAGTAATTTGCACAGTGACTACCTCTATTTAAAATTAATTTTTAAAAAGCCCCAGAATATGTAACTCAAAAGGATGAGCAAGAGAATTAAACTAAGTGCTGCATGCTCTTCTGGAATTCAATTTAAACATTTCATTGAAATATAGTGAAATGCAGTGAAAACAAATTACTTTAGACAGGCAGTAATCCCCATTTTATTGTGTAGGATAATAATACCTGTTTTATGGCCAGCTCTAGTAAACATCTCTGAAAACAGCAGAGCAGAGACCTTCACTTGCCATGTGAAACAGTTACCATGACCAAATGATGAAAGGACAGTCAGCTGTCATGAGATGCAAGTACTACAAACAGCAACACAAACCCCAGGTACTTCAAAGAGTAAATCACATCTCTTTTTGCAGAACTGCAGAGAGACTGCCAATATTACCATCACTGTACTGACACACACATAAAACTAAGGTGTTTTTTTTACATGGAATTTCAAAATAACATAAGGTGTATACTTTGGGAGTCACCTATTTCACTGCCAGATTTAAAGGACCAATATTTCTTCTCTTTTTCTTTCAAAATAACATCCTCAGACCAGTCCCCAGACTTCACAGGACCAGGAGGCACCAGGACCACTGAATGCAGCTCAGGCATTACTGACATGGCACATCAGCTACAAGTTCTTTTCTTCGCTGGTTTGTTTTCTTGGAGGATGAAAAATCGTTTCCAGACCACTGAAAACTAGCTTGGGGTTGAAATACCCATTTAACTTGTTTTGAAACATAAATGTGACTTGTACTCTGGTAAGACTGACTAGGAGACTCAATTATGCATCAGATTATTTTTATAATGTTAAGAGAAATACTCATCTAACCGTTCCTGGCATTAAATTATTTTTTAACATATACTACTGACTGATTTTACCGCTCTTCTTGAAGACATTTTGTTACCAAGATATTTGTTTGTTTCCTTGCTTTTCCTCAAGCATTTTTCTGAGTAGCAAATTTCAAAAGGTGGCCTTAGCTGGCAATAAAATTATCTTTTTCATCCTATTAATTTTCATTGAATATCTGCATGTGCTGATGAATCCCCCCAGTGCTTCCATTAGAAAAAGCAAAGCCATTAAACAATGAAAAGTGAAGAAAATGTGAACAAAAAATTCAACATCAAAATCCTCAAAAACACAGGCTTGTCCTTGAACATGAGGACATTTAGAAGGTGCACAAAGTCTTGAGGAAAATACAGCCAGGCTACAATGATGCCAGTGGAAAAGGCATGCACCCTCTGTTTCTGAAGTACATGAATATGCACTTTCCTCTCTATAAAATAACCAATGTACTGTTTGGAGACTGCAAAGCGATAATTAATGTACAAGGTTAAAGAGAGAGGAAAAGAAAGAAACATCTTTAAAGGATGCAGCAAGAGAATTTTCTGCCTAAGGCTACATTAGCCAAAATAAGAATGTCCACTGTACAATATCTAATTTCATGCATGAATGCTGCTCTGGGCCACAGCTCTGTGCTCTCTCCCTTCGAAGCTGCCCCATTCACCCCACTACCCTAGCCTAAAAAATTGCTATTTATAAACTGCTTGGAAAACCAGTGTCCCAAAAGCCTCATAGATTTTATAAATAAATGTGTCTGTCTAACCTGATGTTGAATTTATACCATTTTTCAAACAAGAGGAATAAACAAGATGATGCACAAGGCCATTACCTTCGGATTCAGGCAGAATGGAGAGGAGTGTTATTGACAGATGAAAAATTGCTCCTATTTTTGCCAGTAAAATTAGGAACTCTGCTGCAACAAAACAAAAACTCCCAATTTCCATTAAAATATTGTTTCCCTTTAATAACAGAATAATAGAATAATGTTCATTTTAGGGAAATCACCCTCAGGGCCAATTAAGGTCTGGTTTATCAAGACAAAAACTGTTGGGATTTTTTCTATTTCAGTTTAGGAACGGCAAAATTGTTCAAATATGTTGTATTTTAGATCCTGGGGGACTGAAGTCTGTGCTGAAATAAGATAAGGGCTGATGAGAACAACAGCTCCAGGGCTGGCTTACACAGGACAGTGTCAGAACATATATGAGCAATGAAATACCTTGGAGTTACTTATCCACATTAGCATGGCATTTTCCTAGGCTAATACGATCATGCTTCTGACACCCAAAAAGTTAGCTTGGCTATCTCAGCAATCATGACTGCATCCACATGGACACATCTTCTGATGTTATGTTGTGTAAACATACTTATTCACCATGCAAAGCCATCAGCAGACAGTCTGCAAAGGCAAATCAGGTAGAACATAAAAGGGAAGGCAAAATAAATCCAGTACCAACTTGCTCTATGCACCTGCAGAATTACCACGACTGCAAGAGAGATAAGCTGCAAATAACAGTTTTATCTGTCTAGACTAAAGGTTTAGGTTGGCTTGCAATCAACTGCTTCAAATAAAGCAAATCTCTAAGACAGAAAGATGAAAAAGGAATGAGGAAAATCAGTATATGAAAACTTATTTAAAGATACGGCGTGTCATGGAATCACCGAGTGGAATGTTTGGGCTTGGAAGAGACTTCTAGAGGTCATCTGGTCTAACACGTCACACCCTCCCACCCCAAGGAGGGCCTCCCACAGCCAGTGACCCAGACTGTGTGAAGGCAGCTTCTGAATTATCCCGAGGACAGAGACTTCACAACCTCCCTGGGCAACCTGTGCCAGTGCTCAGTCACCCTCACAGTGAAAAATTGTTTCCTGATGTTGAGGGGGAACCTCCTGTGTTTCATTTTATGCCCACTGCCTCTGGTCCTGTCACTGGGCACCACTTGAAAGAGCCTTGCTCCATCCTCTTCCTAGGTGTTTATATCCCCTGATGAGACCTGTCTGATCTTTCTCTTCTTCAGACTGAACAGAGCCAGGTCTCTCAGCCTCTCCTCATAGGAGAGATGCTCCAGTCCCTTCATCATTATAGTGGCCCTTGTTGGGACTCTCTCCAGTATATCCACATCTCTCTTGTACTGGGGAGCCCTAAGACACTTTTGCCAAAAGACATTTTCTCTGTCTGAAAGCAGTAGATTTCTCCAAAGTCAAGGCAGTGAATAGTGAAGATTTACTTCAGAGGGCTCATGTAACCTACTTTCTCACCAAAGTTATTCAGGTTTTCTTTTTGTTGTAAGAGGTCCATACTACTATTAGGCCCACCAAAAACCCCATTGAAGTCTGTAAACAACAACCATTTTTATGCATACCAGAGACTGAACTATACATATCTTTTTCACACAATTTATAGCTGCCCTCTAGAAAAGGCTTGAAAACTACTAAAAAAGAAAGTTTATTAAATTGTTTACTGCTCAGATACATTCTGGAGCAAAAATAAATGCCTTGCCAGCTGGTGTTCCTGTGCTCTCTGCAAAGAAGCAGTATTCGACACTTATCTCATAGGACCCAAAATTCTTCTTTCTGCCTTTTTTTCCCCCTATGCTGTCAAGCTTTTTCCTAACATTTCCTCTTCTGAAAAGCTAGATCAGTAAATAAATTCTTAATCTAGATGCTTGCACAATGTCATGAACATCGTAGGAGAGCACAAAATCATCTTATCTACCCCTCACTGCCCAGGGCTGTTTGGAAACAAACCATCACAGTCCCACACCTGAAGCCCCTCGTACCCAACCTTCTTTAAAAGGGTAACTGCTCTAACCCTTGAAAAACTGCAAGTTCAGTTTCTGAAGACTGAATGAAGAAGGGGGGGAGGAAACAGGAGAAAGAATTAAAAAATAATTTTAAAAAAGCATCTGCTCTGAGTCCTCTATCAGGAAGGAAGTAACTTGATAAAGGATTGTTAAAACCCACAATTTTAATGAAACCAAAGACAGGACATCAGCTTTTAAACAGCTCCTCTGCACATTTTTTTCCAGTCTATGTTAGGAAAAAATAACAGCAAGAATGTGTTAATCCTGTTCTGGCTTACTAGTAAGTTATTTATAATACAGTTCAAAATTTTGGAAGGTTATATTAGGGAGTAAGAGCTCTATTGTCTATTGTTTTCCAGCCAGGTGCAGGAAACTCAAGTACAGCCAACAGACTTACTGAAACAAAAAAACCCCAAAACCCCAAACCAACCCCAGACCTCTGGTTTGGAGAACTTGCTTTCTTCCTTTTTGTTTTTTTACATTTTTGGGGGGAGTTCTTTTGGTTTGGTTTTTTGTGACATGTTTTAGTGAATGGATATATAAATTACTATCTATGAAACATAAATTGAGGCCCTCCATCTGCCTATGTCTTCTATAAATGCCAGTTACTAACAGAGGCTCACCTTTGAAGAGAAACTCAGAACTTACCTTAAAATTGTTTGATCTTGCTAGCTGATTTAAGACACATAATTTATAGCAGTTTTGATAGGGAAAGGGAAGCTTTTTCCAATAGTTTGGCCTCCACTCCTCAAAGCAGAGACAAGAAATCTTGTTTTGTTGAACAAACAATTAACAGAAAATTGTCTGTGCTAGTCTTCTTTTTATACTTAGTTTTGTTGTTCTTGCAGAACAGAAAGTCACCTCTTGAAGACTCATCCCATCTCACTAGGGAGGGCATTCTCCACATCTTGAAAGAGCTGGAGAAATTCAAGCAAAACAGTTGCTTGAACTATGAATGAGAAAGGAGTCTATTATTTTAATCTAAATGAAATAATGCTGACTTCAGCAAACAGATAGCAAATGTGATACCTTTCTCCATCAGCAGACTGTTGAACAATCACAAGGCATTAATTATTACACAGCTGCCAATTCTGAACTGGATGCTTTTCTGACCTTGCACAGTAACAGCCAGAAATTCGCTTGATTTTGGCTTAAGATCAGGCAGCCCAACACAAAGCCTGTGTCTGGGAAAGTTGTATTTATGTACCATTTATCTGTTGCTCCCCACAGAAAATTCATTACCCAGTTTTCCTTCCTGCTTAACCTTAAGCTGGACTTCCAAAAAAGTATGAAATTCCGCTTACACAGTGTTCTTTATAATTAGACACAAACTGTTCAGTAAGTTCAATTATAACATTTTCTGCTGTGGCATCTAAAAATGCTGGATATTAATAACAGCTTTAGTCATTCTGAACATGTGCTATATTACCACAATTCTATTCCATGTTTTAAAGTCCTCTGAGCAGAAAGAATAAAAAAATCAATATATTCATTGTTACTATACAAGTAGCCATCATTCCAGGCATTTTGGGGCTGCAACAGTCTTACAGTGTTTAAAATATTCCTATCAATTAAGTTTTCATACATGCTGTTCAGTACTGCAAAGCTTGCTTTATAAGAGATTATATTACCACATATTAATTAAAAATTAAATGCTATACGTTATTTCATGTTAAGATGACTTTTATTGTACATATATTACACAATACTAACACAATACATTAAGTATGTGCCTATGTGACTTCACATACATATATGCACATAAAACAGGAAAAAGAGATGTTGAGATCCCTGAAAGTCCTAGACTATTCAGTTTAAATGCTTAAGTACAAATCTAACAGAAACATAATTGCAACACAAATACACATCATCACACAAAGCTAAAACAACCTACCAAACCACTGGTGTTACTAAAAGAGCTTGTAACACATGGTAAGACACTAGTTTTATGCTCCTGAAGCATTTCCTAAATCAATATATATTTTCAACCTAGTATAGTCATCGAGGGAACTTTGTTGTCTTTACTTTTTGAGTACACATCATCTTGGTTTTGCTCTCACAATTGCCTCAAATCTTTTTCCTTGAATTCTGCTGCCTTCCACATTTTCCATATTTCCTTCTTTGGTCATTCACTGGCATTTGTCAACAAAATTCACCCACTAACCTGCTTGCTGATGTTGACATTTTCCAGGAATATGTGCGTCAGTGTACAAGGAACTTAAATAAAACAAACAAACAAACAAAATGCAGGTTTCCTGGAAGATGCTAAATTAGAAGTCTCTTATGCAAAATATCTTCATCTATACAAAGACCAAGCTCCGAGGGTAATGTCCTGCAAGATAGACTTGAGCACTGCCCTTTGCTCTTTCATGTCCAGTGGCTTTTCCATAGGCCTGGTATTAGGATTTTTGTATGGCACTGCTGGTATTCAGGAGGATGTTTTGCTTTGGTAAGCACTTCTGATGGTTACACAGAGTAATGGATCACTGTATGCTAGAGAGCCCTTTTATTAACAGGGAACTCTTGCTCCCTGGATTTTTAAATTTGCTTCAGGAGTGGCTGGGCTTTCCCCCCCTTTATTTCCCTTCTATGCAGTTTCATTTATTGCTGACTCTGATAATTAACAACTCTTTGAGAGCCAGCTTTGTTTTCCTGCTTTTCAGCATACCTGTCTATCATTTTCCTCCAAACCGTGTACTTCAGGTTGAAGAAAGGTGTTTGCACAGGTGCCAAGAACAAAATGCCCAATCTGAAGCTGCTGAGTACTTCTGAAAATAGTTGGAACTTGTGGATGATTACAGTGAAAGTGAGGGACACAATGACCAAACCTGACAGATTTCTATTTCCAGCAAAGAATTTACACCCTAGCTAACACTGTTGCACTCACTCTACAGAACATAACCACACCTCCATTATGAAAAAGTTTTCATTGCTACTTGATGCACAATTTATCAATTTAGGGCATTTGGATACTACTATGTTGAAACAGCTTCAAAATCCTCATAAAAAAAGTTTTTAGCCGTCCTGTTTAGCTCAGAAAACATACAGCCTTAACACCAACCTTTTTTTACAAAGTCTTACTTTATGTCACATTTTCCTTTAACATATGCTAACCTGACCAGAACTACTAGGTTTTTTTAAGCTATAAAGTCTCAGGATATAAATCCAAACAAAAGCAATAAATTCTGAGGGCTCAGACAACACAGCTCCAATGATAATTTTGGGGCACTTCACACAGAAGGATCATTAGAAGATTAGTTTCACTATAACCATTCTTTGTAAAAGCATACATTGTTGGTTTTTTTTTCCCAGTACAGTTATCCAAAACTAAAGTAAAGTAAATAAAAATAAGTGTAAATTCAGTTTTGATACAGTGGGTAATGAAAAAAAAAAACAACAAACCCAGAAGAAAATGTAACTTGAACATAATGAAGTGCAGCTACACTATCAAGAGGTGAAAGATGACACTTTTCTCAGGCAGAAAAACTAGTCTGTGCTAGGTCAACTTAGAAAAAACCAAAACCCCACACTATATTGCCTTGCAATCAGTTGAAGGAGGCAGATCTGAAGAGAGAAATTAAATCCAAACAACCAAGATGCAATAGTCTTTCAAGAAAAGAACAAAGGAAGAAATCGATTGTGCTCATGTTATTGAAAATAGTGAAGAACTTAATGAAACTCATTCCCAGGGTTCTTTTCTGCACTGAATGAGTAAAACCTACTGAACCAGAACACTCTGATGGAGGTATGGCGTACAAATGTACAAATCCAGTTTTGGATGAGCAATGAACAGGACCAAATTCCAACGGTATATGAAAGCAAAAAATTTCAGATACAAAAATTAGTTTTTTGCAAAACAGGGGAAAGCAACAACTACTGTTTCAGCAGAATTAGGAAAACGAGTCCAAAAGCTGCTGTTGAAGATCCACATGGCTTCATTCAACAGTGGACTTTTCAAATTATTCAATAGTTTAACATTAATGTTTGATATTAAATATACTATCAAATATAAAATGTGTCATTAATTTCAGCAAGTGCAGTTACTTAGAAGAGACTTAACTCACAAGTAAAATTACTAGAAAGAATATTGGTTCTATCCTGGCTCAAACTGGGACACAGCATTAAGTATTATTGTAAATAATTATTAAGTTAATTAAAATTAACTTAATTTTAACTAAAATTAGTTCACTAGCTTGTTTATAGTAGTATATCATTTATGTTGACTGTTGTCCTTACGCATAAATGAATTTCATCTGACCCTCTCTTAAAATATTCGGGGATTTTTTTTACCCTCTTTTTCTCTCACGCCCTTTTCAACTTTGCAGTTTAACTGATACATGTTTCTAAGAATACATTCCATCCTGGAGAATTTAACTAAAAATTCTGAGTAAACCCTGTTTCTGAGAAGACCTATAACACACCAAATTTCAGTTGAGCTTCATTTCCCTTCAGTTCAAATCCCTTCTTTAGCTTGCTGTAACATTTGACTTATCACTGGGAACACACAAAGTTTATATTATGTTTTGTGGAAAAAATCTGTAGAACTCTGCCGAAGTTAATACAGACACAAATGACCTTCTCCAAAAAATTTCTTAAGCTTCCAGAAAATAGCTCTTTGTGATAAACCGAGCATTTTTCAAGCAGAATTCCAGCCCTATCGAGCTCTTCAACAAACATAACCCCTTCCAGCTCACTGTGGAGACTACCTCTTACTGGGGAGATAATATAAATAAGTTTAAAGAATAAAAATATGTTTATAAAGAAGATATTAGTCTTTTAAAGTGGGAAGTGCAAGTTAAGACAGTAGTACATTCATGCAAAGTAACCCTGTGATCTGCCATGGGTCTATAAAATCCAGACTTTGACCCTGAACTGGTTCCTGAAAACTCCGACAGCAGCTGGGGGGATGTTTTCAAAGAACAGGAGAGTGGGAAAAGAAAGAAGAGAGAAGGGAGACAAGAGAAGGGAGCCAAACTGACAGGTCATTTTTTCATTAAACTTCTCATGGCTCAAAACCTGGCATGTAACACAGGGCAGGATAAAAATCCAGCAGATACAGCACTGAATACTTCTTTGTTCATTTCATTCTAATATATTTTGCCACAAAGAACAGAAGCAATACTGTTAGACTGGAATACGTCACCAAACTTGATCCTTTCATCCAAAACTGAAGTCTAAATGACTCCTTTGATCTACTTCGCTCATTCGTTGTCTGTCCCTCTCCCAAGTGTCTGAATCAAAGCAAGGAAGCTCAAAGCTGTCAAATGTCCAGGTGTCAGTAGACATCGCAAGACCCACACTTTGAACAGAAGGAAGTGGATTGATTTGGTTAAAATGGTTTTGGAAGGCAAAACATCAAAAGACAGCAGGAAGCAAGGACTAGGAGGGGAGACCTCTGGCTGGTTCCAGCCTTGGTGCCAACTGAAATGAAGGGAAATGAAGGCAGATCTAATGAGCCCCTTTCACTGCTTTCCTTAGCCATGTCCAGCTGAAACAGCAGGCACGATTCAGTGAAGGAAAGCAGCTTACTAAAGTTTAGTACTCAAGTGCAAGCATGAATACAAGTCACACTATTGTTTTCAAGATGTTTATTTTCAGCATCACTTTCAGTTGTCACTGTATCCGTTCCCTAAGAGTATCATTATCCTAAAATCAGCAATTCCTTACATTATTCTCTCCCAACTTAGAACTTCCTGAAATTTATCCAACATACAGATATGCTGTGACGTGCATTAACCACATCAAGACACATTTTAAAAGAGCCCTCTCTATATTACAAGATACCAATTTGCTACTCTGAATATCCATACTAGAAGTTCTGCCTGGATGCATTCTGTGTGTCTAGTTCTCAGTTTCTTTTGATATTAAAATGAAAAGTAGTAACCCCTTGTACTGTATTTGCTGAAGTAAATGAAGACATGAATTAACTTTGTTCAAGTTACAAACACAAGTAGGATTAAAGCACAGCTTCCTCCACGTTCATGCTGCTTAACCCTCCTTATCACCAATGACTGTAAGAATCTTCCACCTTCTCTTTCCCCTATTCCTCAGCCACATCAGCAAAGCCAATGCAGCTGCAGCTAAACTGGAGCCCTGCATACACTGCCAGGTCCCTGGTATTTGCCAGTCAACCACAGGTCTGAAATGCAGTATGCTTGAACCACTTTCTTTGTTTTTTTTCTTTTTGTTCCTTCAAGTTGAAATATTCTCTGTATTTAATACTTAGGAAAGTAACAGACAGGGTGAATAATTTGATATCCAGCAGGGCTAAAACAACAAAGTTCCTGTGGACTCAGTTAATGCATATAGTTTCAATGCAAGGTTCTTCCCATCCAGCACTACCAAAGGGCTCCATGCAACTCCACTCACACAACATTTTCATCACTGCCTAATTTAGAAGTGAAAAGAATGATGCCATGTAAGAAAGAACGAGGTCTACTTTCACCACTAACCTGAGCTGAGACACCACATATAAGCAATTAGGACATTAATCCTGTACCATTTAATTTCCCAATTGCTTTTACCAGTTTTTAAAGCAATGAATGACTGCTTCTCCACAAGGAGACCAGAGGATGTGATCTACCTTGGCCTCAGAAAGGTTTTTGACACAGTCTCCCGTAACATCCTCGTGAGTAAGCTCAGGAAGTGTGGGACAAAAAAACAGACAGTGAGATGGATTAAAAACTGGATACACAATATAGCCCGAAGAGTGGTGATCCTTTGTGCACAGTCCAACTGGAGACCTGTGATCAGTGGAGTCACCCAAGGATCAGTTCTGGGTCCAGTCCTGTTCAATATCTTTATCAATGACCTTGATGGTGGGACAGTGTCTTCTCAGCAAGTTTGCTGATGACACAAAGCTGGGAGGAGTGGCTGACACCCCAGAAGGCTGTGCTGCCATTCAGAGGGACCCAGACAGGCTGGAGAGTTAGGCAGGGAAAAATTTAATGAATTGCAACAAGGGCAAGTGTAGAGTCTTACATCTGGGTAGGAACAACCCCAAGAACCAGTACAGGTTGGGGACTGAGCTGTTGGAGAGTAGTGAAGGGGAAAGGGACCTGCGGATGCTGGTGGATGGAAGGATGACCATGAGCCAGCAATGTGCCCTTGTGGCCAAGAAGGCCAGTGGCATCCTGGAGGCATCCTGGTTCCCCTCCCCCTCTACTCAGCCCTGGTAACACCACATCTGGAATATTGTGTCCAGTTCCGGGCCCCTCAGTTCAAGAAGGACAGGGAACTGCTTGCAAGAGTACAATGCAGACCCTCCAAGGTGATTAAGGGAGTGGAACATCTCCCTGATGAGGAAAGATTGAGGGGTGACCTCATTAATATATGTAAAGGGTGAGTGCCAGGAGGACGGAGCCAGGCTCTTTTCTGTTATGTCCAAGGACAGGACAAGGGCAATGGGTACACGCTTGAGCATAGGAAGATCCATATAAATTTAAGAAAACACATTTTCACTGTGAGGGTGATAGAGCACTGGCCCAGGCTGCCAGGGAGGTTGTGGAGTCTCCTTCCCTGGAGACATTCAAAGCCCACCTGGATGTGTGCCCGTGTGACCCTGCTGTAGGTGACCCTGCTCTAGCAGGGGGGTTGGACTACATCATTTTCTTCATGAAAATACAAGTACAATCAGGTAATCTAAATACCCTGTATCTAAACAAATGGAAATCTGTGGTGCTTGACCTGGAGCAACATTCTTTCTACTAATGTGCAGACATGGAACAGCCGAATACAAACCTGGCACCATGAACCTCAGGACTGACCATTAGGTTTTTACCTACACAGTTCCTGCAGAAATAGTAGGAACCAAAAACCCCCAGAAGTTACAATAAACTGACTTCAAGGCAACCAGCAGGATGAGTGGTTGGAAACACATACACACACAGTGAGTTCTGGAAAGCAACAGCTACTCTAGGCAGGGCGATGTCTTTGGGAAATCCAGCAACTTTTTCTTCCCACAACCTGCCACACCTCCTGCTTTCTTCTCACCAACTGACTCGTCAGGCAGCCTCGCTCTGCCTACCCCAAGTTAACCATCTTCCAGCCTCTCCACCAAATCTCACCCTATCTGCGTGCTCTCAGACTAGTATTGTCCTTGTTTCTCCATCCTTTAGGGACACACCTAGAAGGCCCTTTAGCTGCTTTTGCTAGAGACTGTCATTCTTCCAGTATGTCACTGTAGTATTTTGTGGAAGTCTCAAGACTTCTAAGGTCAGCTAAAAGGATCTCCTCCAGGCCAAGTACACTGTAAACATAAATGTAACAAATTAAAAGCTCTGTCAGAATATCATTATTCCTATAAGAGTGGAAATATAGTCCACAATTGCAGTGCAGGGTTTCATGCCCATGAAATACAGTATTTTATCAATGCCTGCCTTCAATAGGCTACGGCTGCCAAGAGCTGGAAGCCTCAGCAAACAGCCTGAGAAGGAATCAAATGGAGGCTACAAAGTCAAGATGTTGCTTTGATTCCTATCTTTAAAAAAATATTGACAAAATTCACAGGCCAGTGGTAGGATTCAAAGGCCAGAGCTGATGGCTTCAGGAGGTCAAGTGACTCAATCCCATGCAAAAAAATACCTCTGCAACTGAAAGGATTAGATGCTTGCTCCTATTTATATCCAAGTACCTTTAAAAGACCATCTTCTATCTCAGCCCTCTACCAAAGAAGAAAAAAAGCCACCCAACACTATGCCACAGTCTTCAAACACTTGTATATTTATAGCTGCTCTCATTTCAGTTAAATTTCACAGTGTTTATGGTCAGCAAGCTCTCCCTCAGAGTACTCTACTTCCTGCAGAGCAATGCACCATTGGTGTGGAAATATTACGCCATGTGGAATATAAGAGTCTCTTTAAAGATAAAAAGTTTAGGAATGCATGTTATCACCTATACCTGTCCACTTGTAACACTTAAATCACTGGTTTCCAAAACCCAGTTCCCATGCCTTTGCCCCTGTTTCCCCCAGAGTAATGTTTTATCACTATGATTCACACAGAGATGCAGCTTCATGCACAAGAGCAGAAAACACAAAGTAATTTTCTGATCTTTTTTTTTTTTTTTTTTTTTTTTAGCTGAGATAGGCAGATGACTAAGAAAATCCCCAAAACTCCATTTCTTTTACAGGCTCATGCAATGAACACAGATTTTTAAATCTCAAAAAGCTATTTCACATCTGGAGATTTCTAACAGTTGGTGGCCCCACCCTGAAATCAGATTTTCTCTGGAAAATCACCTCTGGAGGTGGTTTTTTCCCCTCTTTGGTGGACAACTATAATTAATTAGAAGAGAGGTGTGTGTGTGTCTGTCTGTCTGTCTGCACCTATGAATAATGGAATGAGACACAGCTGGCAAAACTAGCAAAGCATAAATGTAATGTCTTGACCACTTGCTGCTATTACAAAATCCTGTGGCATTTTTCCCTTGTGTTTTAGTCTTGCAATGGGGATAATTACATTCTTACTTAAATTCTTATTTTTAATAGCTCCTATGGTCACACATAGAAAAATATTTGTGTCTAGCTCCTACTTAAGTGACTTAACTGCTGTTGAAATCAGGGACAAACATACTTTTTGCATATGGCTTATATATGGCATAATTAAAGGAAATAATTTCTATGAAGAGCCTAAGCAGTCTGTAATTTAGTAAGTTAAATTTTCTGTTTGGCTAAAATTTTCTGCAATAGTCACTAGTTACCCACCTAGGTAGAATATGCTATAAAGTCTATTATTGCTCCTGTTATGTCAGAGACCATCAGGATTGTGAAAAACAGACTATGAAAGTAAGGTCTTGACAGTGAAATAATACATCAGTTTCCTCAGTTGAGAAGCCAAAACTTAGTAGTATAATAAAATCTAATTGGTATGGTTCAAACAAGCAGTGAAGTTCAGTTATCCCTACAGAATGGAAAAAAGAAATTATGATTATTACTACCACCTAATCCAGATCAGCATATTGTGAAGTACAGCAGAATTTTCTATCTGTGGGTGCAATTCAAAGACCTCTGAAATGCTTTTTGTTTTGTTTTGGTTTTTTGCATAAACATTTTTGTACACAGTTATTAGTTTGACAAATGATGTCTTTATAGAATCCATAATAGCATGTGTTACCAAATATATAACTGAAGTATTCCAGGCAATATGGAGAAACAGTTATGCTCATGTAGAAATTAGGCTTTCCAACAGAGCTCTCTAAAGCCCCATTTGTACTTGACAGACATGCCTGTTGTTTCATTTTATTTTTTGTTAGCCAACAAATATCTCATCTGTATTCTGCAAAACACACCTTTCAACTCAGGGAGGAAAAACAATGTTCCAGCATTCTGCGGAGAGGGAAGATAAGGAGGAGGAGAAGCAGAGGGAGCAAAGAGGGATTATTTCCCAGTTACCTGGAAGATTAGAAGCACTATTCTAATTCACAGGCTTTTTGATATGGATAAAGAATGATGTTTTTTTCAAGAAAGGGTGAGAAACGTTTTATAAATACAGAAGCTGGATCAGAGAAAAGTCATCTCTGTTTACCATCTGGCAGCAAATTTGGAGTTGCTCTTTCTGGTCTACAGATCTGTCTTTTACCTGGAATACAGTGCAGTATAGAGCAGTACATAATTTATAACCCCAGTGTGGCAACACTAATTGAGTTGTCTGTTACTGCCTGTTCCTATAATGATAGGTAGGGCTGAAACATATCACAGATCTGGACTTCTCAAAAGAAGACTAGAATACATATGCATAAGTGTGCATACAAGCCTGTATTTTTAGGACATACAGCAACTGGAAATACTAATACTCTGCACTGAAGTTCTTACAGATAATACAATAAAATACAAACTTTAGATAGACTGCAATAGTTTTCCTCAGAAGCCATTTACCATGTAGGCAATATTACCATGTACTTCCCCCAGCTATGGCAGTTCAGGTATTGTCTGCTCTTCACTGATGCTTCATTGAAAAAGGTACCCTGAGAATCATCAAGTGGGTACTTAAAATTGTTAACAGGGCACACACTGGGTTCACTTGCATGACAGGAAGCAAAATGAAGGAGTCAGGTTTCCTCTCCAGTGTTAAGCCAGCGCTGCCCCTTCAAGGGTAGAAAAAGCTGATGGCCCTACACTTAGAGTCATCTACACCAAGAAATTAATCTGTTGTCAAAAGGAAGTTCTACGTATCTCACTTTTAAAATTATTTTAATCGAAGCATGTTACTTATGGCACTGTGAAGAGATTAAGACAAGTGTGAAACCCAGATGCAGGACCGCATTCAAGTAATCACACTAACACCAGTGTTATTCAATATTCCAGCCACTAATTAGCAGATGGATGGTATCTGGGTAATAGCTGGCTGGGGCATATATGGCCACACATCTATTTCCCACCTCTCTGCATCACTCTGCATGTTCACAGCCTACACACATTTCTCTCTCAAAGTTGTAATTAATGGATAGCTTGTGTTGCAAGAAGCAAAGAAACTGTTATCACCTCCTGCAAAAAGAGGAGATCTACAAATGTCACCTATTGCTGCTGAACATCTAAGTATGGAATTCGGTTACATTATGCTTAAGGAGTGGATCTTCCTCAGGTATCTGGATTCTTTAATACCAGAGCCTAATGGACAGAAGGGCTGTAGGAAGCTTCAAAGAATCAAACACCAGTCCATATTGCAACACATTTAGTTCTCAACCTTGCTTGCTTAAACTGGCTTCCTCTGCAATTCCTAGCACACATTTCCCATCAGTGTGCTCTGCTGTGCTGGGGGTGTGCTCAATGCCCCTCCCAGGGCGAGAGCCTGGTGTGCAATAAGTAATCTAGCACAGGCTTGCAGAGATGCCACAGTTTTCACTTGTTGAGCAACTCAATGTGCCAGCCTTGCCAGTTAACCACCTTCTATGAAAAACAGGTCCACAAGACAGTCTGGATTTCTGCTTTATAAGAAGAGAGGGAAGGCTGTTACGTGCACTATCAGTAATTACTTCAGTCATGGAAACTGCACGTAAGGACTTTGATCATAGCTGCACACCAACTGTGGCTGTTCCAAGCCACTTGCTAGAGACTTCAGTTTCACACCACACGAGAACCTTCATGATGTCCCTCCTGGATGAGGATGTTCAGTTCTCAAAAAAATAAAGGAAATGTCATCTCAAGCTCTCAACTCAATTTTACAGTGAGAAATAAGTTCAACGCCTAAAACTTTGGCTTTGCACATTTCCTAACCACTTCTCTCCATACAGATCACAGACAAGTGGACTCAGTGTTCTGAAGCTTCCTTTCTTTATATATGGACGAATTCTTGCTTCAGCAACTCTGCCCTGTGATGACACACATCACAGCCCAGAGACAGAATGTATGGAAAAAATCCTTTTTTTAACAGCTTTTAATTGCACTGAGTGATCTTCTAATCTTATAACACAGAAAAAGGATTCTGACCCAACTTCTGTTCAACACCCATAGTTCTGTATATCTTTCCCTACTCTTAACCTAGACTCAAAAGTAAACAAGTCCAACCTTTTTGATCTCTCTTCATATCAAAGTCTGTTCACTATTTCTTTCTGCTGTTTTCCTATGTTTTCTACAACCACAGCATGTTCTGAAGCACTCTAGATAAAGGTGAAATGTTGATTTATTTAGCAGCACCATAACATTTCACATCCTATTTTTATTGATTCAAAATATCTTCTCTGACCACAACTATATTTTCTAAAGAAGTTTTCATTCAGCCCTACATAGCGATGCTTTGGTCCTTTTCCTTAAATTACCCAATTAATTAGGATCCAATAAACTGTACTAATAGCACGTCCTTTGCCCTCCAGTATGAATTACTTTGCATTAATCAAGATTGAATTTCATCCATCATTCTGTTGACTGCTGACCTCATTTGATTAAATCCTTCTGATATTCCTCTTCAGTCTTCACTAACACACAACCGAGTATCATTATATTGCATTACATTCACCATTTTTAAAGATATTCTGCTCCAATTATAGAATTAAATTTGACTGATGAAACTCACTCCTATTCTCTCTAGTCACATTTTAATGCAAATTGACTTTTTATGTACATACAAAGAAATTATGTCAGATATCCATTTCCTTGCTCTTAGATGTTGACACGTGAGTTAGAATGATACATTTATTCATATTGGACAGTATGTGCTAATATAACATCAAGCACATATTTTCTAAACTTTTTAAAATTCTCATTATCAGCTTTTAATCGTATTTTTTCTAGTACAATACCGCTTTTTCTGAGTTGTTTCAGCTTAACATCTCCTTGCATGTTTTTAACCGTGTAAAAAATTTAAACTTTTATTATTTCTGCAAGCAGATGAGTATCATTATCTCAATTTCATAAATAAAGAAACTAAGGAAGAAAACCATTGACTATTTCATCAGGATTGCACAGGAAGTCTATTAGAAATGCCAAGCAAACTTGGAATAGTTAGCAAAACCTATTCACCAGTCACCAAATCTTCCATTCTTCATATCAGTTCAAGTCCTTCCTTCAGTTTTCTACCATCAGTGGAATTCATTGTCCTCATATATTATCTAATAGGCTTGTCAAAAGGGGCTGTGGAAAGTAAATGCATTTGCTGGAGGAGCACTGCCAGCCCCAAATAAATACTGATGGCCAGTTGACTGACCATCTACATTGTCATAGCCTATCAAAAGTGACAGGTATTCATCCAGTGAGAGCTGCTGCTTATTACAAACAAAAGCCACATGCACCTTTCATCCTGATAATTAAAACAAACAAGCCAGTATCCTTGTCAGAGAGGGGGGAAAAAAAAAACCATAATGATGTTTGAATGAACATATGATTGCAACATAATGATTCCCAACAATGCCTACCAAATGTTTCACTGGTATGAATGGTAATTTCTTCAGGAATATCTGATTCAGCTGGAAAGAAATCAGGTTCATTTCCTACTGAAATGGCTGAAAGGTTCTGCAAGATAGCGGCATCAGTCTTGGCATTAGCTGCAAGTTAGCTGAATGTGAAGGAAAAGAATGAATATGTGAAGTACCATGAGATGGGTGGTCAGGCTGAGGTATTGGGGGTGGAATACAGGTGACTGTGTTCTCCAGGAGACCACCAAGTCTCCACTGGAAAACAAAGGGAGATAACCCTTACCATCAGACTGTGGCTCTACTGCTTCTCAAAGCAGATGTGTAATTCTGGACAAAAAGTTAGGCTTTGAAACCAACAACAATAAAATGATCTAAAATGCAAAGCATGAAACATCCAAAGACTGAGATACTGATCCCCACAGCACAGGGGTGCACTCAATCTCACAGACTCCCCTATTTGAATGAAGACAACCCTAGCCCAACCAGTCATAGCCACACGGATTTGTTTATACACATTTACAGTCACTATCTAAGATCACAAAAACCATTCTAAATCTCAGTAAAATATAAAAGAAAGGGAGATTGTCTTGGAGGACTCTGCTGCCAGGACCGCAATAATATCACCATCAGCCCCCACACATTTGTTGTTACATGCAGCACAAGTGCTGGATGAACATCTGCACTGTAAAAATTCAGCCCATTAGCCTCCTTCAGCTTGTTAGCATATTTTAATGCTGTGATGACAGCTTTCTATTTCTATCAAGGTGCTACTAGGTGCCAGACTCAGTATTCACATAGTGCGTCATTATTATCTCTACACCCCTCGAGTCCTTAAGCTGTCTTACTTTTATGAAGCTGTTACATAGCAAAACTGGAACAGAGGCAAAGAGGTAGAAGAAATCTGAGATGGAAAGAGGAAGCTACCACTGCATCAATACTGCTGGAAAGATAAGTAGAGCTGTGATCTTATCATGTATGGTTGGATTAATGCTGTGTAACATGCATCTCCCTCTAGCCTCTCAGACTGTGTTCCCAAGTTATAGGAAAGTCATTGATCACATACAAAAGATAAGTGATTTAACAGCTCACTTTCCTGAGCTGTTTTCCCTTGGCTCCTAACAGTGTCTCAGTACGAACACTTGGTCATCTGCCTAATTTATGGCCTATATGGAACGTGAAAAAAATATTTCAGTCTTGATTTTAACCGTAAACCTGTAATTAAAAGAGTGCGGATTTTTAAACAAAGAAATACCAATTTTTGTTTTCATAGGAGCTCAGGTGCAGATCTTTCTATGTTGTTGATATTTTTCTTAATGCTAATCAGTCTGTATTCACTCCTTAGGCTTGCATACAACATGCATGTAAATAAAAACAAAATGACTATAAGCTTGCTGTAATATACAGACACATACCCCCACAGTATTGGATGCCTCTGTGCTACAGTCACAGGTAGCAACTGTATTCTACACACAGTAGGCTTTGTGTGTGCACTTCCTTTTTTAAACATCAAAGCCAAATTTAAACCTACTTTCATTGCAAGATGAAGCTGGTCCAATATTAAATATAAAGATGTCATACACTCACAAAATCCTGACCAAAAAAACCCAACACCACTTTGAAAAAACAGTACTCTTAGAGAAATTAAAAATATCTGCTCTTCACAAAATAAGTGAAAAGACCAAGGGAATGAGTCTTTCAGTTTTACATGAAATCAGCACTTTCAAACTTGTATCCTACGTTCAAAATGCCTACACATGAAAAGTATGTGCTGAATGCAGAAGAAACCAACATGCCCACACATCTACTGGTTATGAAGGGTTGATGGATCTTCTCTCATTCTTACAATTATGAAATGAGATTTTTTTTTCTTTATCTCAGTTCCTGCTCTTCCTAAACGCCAAATCCTCTCAGGAGGCCAGAAATCCCACGTTCCTCATGCAGAGCAGCATAGCATTCCTCAAAGGAACCAGGTCTACCGGGAAAAGCACAACTGTTCATCTAATTTGGACTCTTTCTCTTAGCATCTGCAACTGGGCAGTGCCAGATTCAGTACTGGGCTAGCTGGGCATCTTTCAATCTGATGCAAAAGAGCTGTTCCTATGAACCTTTTCAACTAGCTAACATTATTCCAATAAAGCCTCATGTCTGAAGCCAAACAGGACTTTGTTCTTGAAATGTTATATCACACTCTGCTAGCATGGGTTCATTCCAAACGAGAGAACAGCCATGAGAGACCCCTTCTGATGCTTCATTCTTCTATTTTTCTGTAATAAAAAGTGGCAAACAATATTTTCAAAATGGGGGAGAAGGTAAAAAACAACAATTAGGCCTTAATTACCAAACTCTCCTGTATTCTGGGAAAGGTCTTTAAACAAATGTTTTAGTGAGGCAAGGACTAAGGCATTTAATAACACCACTGTTTAATGGAAACCTTAAACCAATCAAGGATAAACCACCACTGAATAGTTGCTTGTAATGCTCTCTGCTTTGTGCTGGCAGAAGGCATTTGCACAAAGACAAGTGAGGGAGCAACAATGGGCAGCACTGACTTGTGCCAGTTTCAAGCACTTGCAAAACTGTGGAGAAAACTGGGGAGCTGCACACAAATGACCAAAGCAACATGCTTTGGTTATACACATTTCTGGTCCCATGATATGGAAAAACTTTTTTTTTTTCACACAATACAGATCACAGAGATCACCAAAAAGCAGATTACTTTCTGCATCAATACGATGATACATGTTAACCTTAGACAATTTTTTCAGTGTCCATTTATTAATTCCAAAACATAGAAGCAAATTCCTAATTCATCTTCAGATCAGCTTTACATCACAATACAAGGTTATGAATCTGCTTAAGAAAAAATAAGGTGGTACATTTCTTCAGGGAGATGGAGAGTTCTTGGAGGTAAAGGGTCAGATATGCACCTGCAGAATGAAAAGCAATTAAATATCACTGTCTGCAGCACTCTTAGAGAAGGAAAGTTGCCTGGTTTGACACTGTGACTCTATTTTGTGAGGTTATTCTCCTAAAGCTTTA
Source organism: Calypte anna (assembly GCF_003957555.1). Classification (NCBI taxonomy): domain Eukaryota; kingdom Metazoa; phylum Chordata; class Aves; order Apodiformes; family Trochilidae; genus Calypte; species Calypte anna. The sequence goes on from NC_044245.1 coordinate 97,756,059, forward strand.
AACTATATGAAAACAGAGGTAATCTTCATGCTACCTAAGCACCCGACCATCTTCCAATGGTGTGCAAAAGAAATACTTTGTAGCTGCTCCTCTAGGCTTTTAATAGCCAAGTGCAATCACAGGACAAATGCAGTGCTCCTAATAAGCATTTACCAGTGATAACCCATCTGAATGAATGACAAGGAGAGTGATGGTTTTTAAAATTCATACACCAGACTTTCAGTACTGCATTTGAAACTTGCACAGATGCAGCCAGCAAGCTCCTAGCGCACTGTACAGTGTGACCCCTGCAAAGGAAAACGTAGAGAGGAAAGACAGCAATGAACAGTACTTACTAATGTGGACTGAAAATAAAATCAACAAAAGCTGCTCAGTTCCACTCCATTTCAGTAGGTTTGAGCACCTACTAGTTGCACGTGAAAAAATTTATGAAAACAATTATCTCACAGTTTATGCTCTTCTCTCCAGGGGGAGAATTGTGCCTGTGGTAGGATACTGTGCTTCAGTTTTAGTACTTCGGTTTTAGGTCTGCATTTATGAAGCATTTTTGTTACTGTGCTTTTCTGGTGGAGAAAACAGTTTGATAAAGGGGGCCCTCAGAGTCTACAGGAGATTATATCCCTTCCTCATACCCATCCCTCAAGGAGCTTCTGTCTCTTGCAGAGCCAAATATACCTACAGAAAGTAACATCACGCCTGTCACTACTGCTCTGATTTCCAGATTTCCAGCCTGAAGTTTAGCATTCTCTCAGAGACATAAAGATCAGTCTTTGAAGATTTTAATACACTCTACACTCTCAGCACTTCAAATTTCTTTTTTTTTTTTTTCCCCCATCTCTAAGAAATCAGCAGCAGGAAAAGGAAACATGAGAAAGCAAAAGCACTACCAAGCATAATTGTACAAAACTGTAATGTTCAGTAGTAGATGAAGTTTCCTAAAAGCTAACTGGAGTTGAAGGAGGGGTGAATGAAATGTGTATGAAGAACAAACACAAACCGTTTTAACAAATGTCACTTCTAGATCTTGATTAAAGGTGATACAACTGACTTACACACCTTGCAAGTGAATAATACAGCACTTCAGAGCTATTGAAATTTCCACATTTTCATCTGAAGGGCACTGTAAGCTTTTATTTCTTTTCTCATCAAATGTAAAAATATGATTAATGTTAAGCTGGAAACTTTGTGAAATGGAAATTCCTTACCAGGAGCTGAGTTCAGCCCTGTTAGTAAGCAGATGCAAATACCTGATGTTGTACCAGCGTATTTCATGGTTGTTAGTGCCCATGTACATGTGTGTCTGCCTTGTCAGAGCTGCTGATGCTGGAAGGCTCCAGATGGAGAAGGGTAAGCTCTAGCATTACTGAATTCTACTGCAGTTTTATTAAAGAATTAATGGGACCAGCATTCTACTCCAAGAAACACAGTATTTAAAAAAAAACATGGGAAAACACAAAAATCACCTTAACTTTTTTTTTTTTTTTCAGATTTTCAAGCTCATATTAACTGCTGACATTCCATGATGTACTTTAAAATTACGGAAAGATGAAATTATTTCAAAACAAGCACAGAGCCTGCTTTTAGCATTTGAAGAAATAAGACTGTATTACAGGCTGAAAACCAACTGGATTTTCTATATAAAAGTACCCATCTAGTATTTAGTTACTTATACAGAAAAATAAAATTCAGAATGCTGTGGCTTATTCTGTAATTAAAAACCAACAGAAAGCCTCTTGCTTTTTAAGTAAGCTAGCGTGTGTATCAAATTAAGATTTTGTTTTAACTCCACCAGTCAAAAAAATATTTATTGCTGTCTACATCAAAAGTTTTCATTTCCTTGTTGTGTTTAGTGTCAGAGAAAGGACACATAACAGCATGAGAAATCTACTAAATAGTGCAAGATATGCCCCTGGTTATGCAAGACACAGGTCGCCCCTGGTTCCAACCTGCAGGCAGCCCCATGTAACCTCATCTTAACAGGCAGGGACATATGGAGCTCCAGGTAGGGAGAAAAGATGAATCCTTCTGAACAAGTGGGCCAAATCAAGCGAAAGCAAGCAAGTAAATAAGCATTTAAGTGTATAGTGTGAATAAGTAAGCCAATCAATAAATATAGGTGATGGAGCAGTTTTGTGCCTGTGCTGTATGGCCAGATGCTGGCACTCCCAATCCACCCCCCCCCTTTCGAGATCTATACTTCCAGCTAAATAACCCCGCTGTCCCTGGGCAGATGCAGCTGAAATCAATAGCACCGTAACACCATCCCTCTCCTCTTCCCCCTAAAGCCTCGTAATCGCCCGGTTTCGGCTGAGATCGGTTCTGACGGGCTCCCAGCACCAGCGGGGCCTCGCCTCCTCCCCGCCGGGGTAGGCTCAGCCCGGATCGCTCCCTGACCAGAGGGGAACGCGTCCCGGCTTTCCCCAGTCACTTAAGCCGGCGTCTCACTGCTTGTCCTTAGAGACCACAGCTCCACTCAGGCAGAGAGCGTCTAGACAGTATTCATGATCCATCTGTCTGGCACAGCCAGGCTGATGACAAACTCTATTAGACCCGAAACAATTTTTTTTTTTTTTTCCGCTCTTCCCTCCTCCCATCTCCCTTTTCCTCCGAGAAGCAGTAATCTGACACTGAAAATTACTATCATTGTTGCAATGCTCAAAATAGCAGTGCCAGACTTTCATTAACATCAACGCTAGACTGCTAAATATTTAAAGAAATGGATAAATTTCACCTGAAGTGGGACAGCCCGGCACACATGAAAGCAGAATCACAATCAAGATGTAAATCTAAGCGGTTGTTTTTATCTGTGCAAATTTGGTGTCACAGTCAGAGGGGGATGCCAAAGGTCTCTTAAAACAAAATATTTTCCTTTGATTGAGCTTTGTGTTTTTAAAACAGAATCATTCTCCAGCCCCCTGCAGGGCTCAGAGCTGACAGAAGTAGGAGGGGGTGGTGAAAGGGAGAGCTACATATTTGATTTGTTTGGGTTTTTTTACCTTGCAGAGGAAAATGAACTCCTACAGCAAACTCTTCTATGCCAAAACAGCCATGACACATCACCTCCATCAATGCTGACAACTTGAAATTCGATGAAGACATAATTTTCACATGACAAGAAGGACTTGTTCTCCCTTATTTAATTCTTCTTTAAATTCTCAAGCATCTCAATATTTGGGTTTCATATACCCATGAACACATACAGATCACAGCAGAGGTAACTACCTGTAATATTTTCCACTAAGCAATTAAAGAACTAAAATCCCCACCACCTCAACCCTTCTCAATTAGACATGACTTGGATACCGCACCCAGCAAGCAGACAACAGACTACACTTTCCCATTTCAAAATCTGATTTACTTTTAGCAGGACAAGGCAGGCTGATCATTTGTTATGAAACAAAGGGAAATGTTTGAACAAATGAACTGTGTCCTGCTAGAAGCAGGCACATTGTTTCAATTCCTCGGAGTCCAAATTTTGCGGGTCACGTGGAGCGGCAAGCTGCCGCCAAGGCCAAGGCTGCAATGTTTAAAATGCTCCTCTTCATCTCATTTTTCCTATCATGGCTCTGCGCTGTTAAACGCACCCTTGACCTCCAACTAGCGTTAAAAGAACAGTCATCTCCATTATCTCGATCAATAAGTCTTCATAGCTGATGAAAATAAAAACAGTAAGTGGACGTACCGAAAGCAAGCTGGCACGGGCTGCTTTGCAAGAAGCTACCGGTGGGGAAATGTGTAGTAACCTCGGAGCATCCTCACTGAGGAGGGGGAGGGATGCTCCAACACGTGTCACCAAACGTGTTAAAAATCCCACTGCAAACTGAGCAAGCTGTTACCTTCACATGTTTGGATTAAACACCTTAGCATGTATTTTAACCAGCTTGCTGGACTGCAGCTTGTGCTGTCTCAAACCAGCCTCTAACAAACCGTGGATGTGGTACAGATTTTCCACAACTGCCCTCCTACTTCTCTGTGCTACACAGACTAAATTGACCACATAGCAGGATAAGGAATCCCTACCTACAAGTCAGCAGAGGAAAATTATCAAAACTGAAGGGCTGCAGAAATACACATTTTGGTTATCTTTTACACATGAGGTATCTTATTTAGTTCAGAATCAACATTTAAAAGACCGAATCAAGAGCCTTCACAATGGAACCAGATATGAGTAGGAAGGAGAGAAGAACACCAGGCCTGGGAGAATTAAACTCCTATAACATAGCAAGAAATCATTTGCTATCATTACAAGATCCACAGAGCAGGTCACCCACAAAAAGAAATCTTTCTATAGCACTGCTCATGCAACTTAACTAAACTAAACAATAACTGCAACGAGACATTCTGGATTTGGCTGCTGGCAAGAACACAAATGAGAAATGCTTCAGTAGCCAGGAAATATGGGCTATGGCTAACATGCCACATACTGCTTAAATAAGCTAAAGCATACCTTCCATACAAAATGTATTTGTTTAGACATCATTTGGGGGCTGTCTATGTGTTACTGTGAAAAGCTATTAATACTGTTTCTACCACAGGAGGATGGAAAGTTTGAATACAGCATAAGATTCTTCGAAGAAAGAGCAGAGAGGAAGGCATGTGACAGTAGCACCAACATACCCTAGGTAAAGACGGGAGTAGTCCCAGGGAGAAACAGGGCACCCTGCTCAGATGTAAACCAGCACACACGTACACATGGCTCCTTCAACAGTTTCCTTCCCATTCAAGAACTGTGCAGAAGCAAGAAAAGAGCTGATACGTAACACTTGCCAGAAAAATTCCTGCTTTAAATTTCCTTAAGTGATGCTTTTTTGTAGCACTCATTTTCATCTTATTGAGCTGTATTACTGTCTGGTCACTAATTGGAGGCCAATGAAGGAATGCACTTCTCTGTTGGAAAGTAGCTTCATCAGCTGGGACATATCAAGCTTGTATACTCTGGTATACTCTGGTACAGATATCCATTAAAATCATATAGCAAAAGCATGCACAAGCTTCTTAACTTGTCATCCCGGTAAGGCCTAGGGACCTCACTTCAACAAGAATTCTAGAAACATTTTTTCAAGGGTGGTATAACCCAATACAACCATAATAATGCCATTATCATGATGATGCTCTTTCCTATTACCAATTGGCATTGATTTCTACCATGTAGCAGCCTGTTTAATAGCCAGTACATGATAAATATCAGTAATCCTCATTTTTTTTAACAACTCTTAATGGCTGTATTATTTTTCCATTAGCTTTGATCTTCTTTTCTCTCTATTTCACTATTAGGACCCTGTTTCACTGGGGTTTTGTTTTGGTTTGTTTGGTTTTTTTTTTTATTTAAAATAGAAGTCCCTTTATTTAAAAACCCTTGTTGCACAGTCCCTATTGCAAAGAAAAAGTACAGTCACTATTGATACCCCTAAATGCAACAAATACTGAACTGCTCTCATGGCCACAATGTAAACAAAAAGTTAAACACTTCTGAATGCCCCTATCAATAAATGAAACACTTCCTCTACAAACTCCTCATTTGCAATGTTGTCACAAAACCAGCAAATACAGTTCTTGAAGGACAGCACAGAACTAGTCACCTCTTCACTCAGCAGTGGGGAGGTCTGAAGTAGCAGGAGTATTGGACACTGCATTTCAGAAGGAATACAGAAAAAATTAATAAATATTACATATTTAAGGAAACATAATTAATGTGAAAGAACTTGGGTTTGTTTGTTTTGGTTTTTTTAACCTTTCCAGAAGGTAACTGACAGATGGGTGGTAACAGCCCTCATATGTGTAAGAGGCTGATTTGAGAAGGAAGCAAAGTATTTTTTGCCAGATTCACCAAAATGTAAGAGAAATGCTGCCACCTTGACCTGCAGGACTTTACAGAATCACGAAACAAGCCAAGAGAAGTTCTGCATAAGCAGTAGGAAACGTACCACAGCAGGTTTTTTAGAGACACATTTTTTGAGTTTGGTCTGGATAAACCTTACACTGTAGGAGGCAAGGGGGATAAGCAGCCAAACTGACTGGCACTGCCCTCCTCCAGTCATGCCTGGCTTTGTGCTCACAACCTACTGCAACACCTGGAGAGACAAGGTGTTCACAGGGGAAGAGGTATGTACATCCTGGATCAAGCAAGTAATGACTTCTACAGTCCAAAGGCCTTTTGAAGGGAAGGGCAGCACATGGTGCCGAAGTACTGATGTGATTACTGCACGGGGGGACACTGAAAAACCACTGGTGCACCAGCTATCAGACCTCAAGCTGAAGAGGGCTTAGGGATTTCCACCTAGGAGCTTCACCTAGGAACTTGCAGGTCACCACCATTGCACTGCAGCTGCACAGGGCCACATCTGCAATGTTTCAGTTGCTGCTTGTCACTGAAGTCCTTCCCTCCATCTGCTACCATGGTGTTTTTTATGGCTCCTTTTGGACAAATGATGGTGCTGGCTTGGTTTAAGAGAAGAGCTGTACAGTATTTCAGTCAAAAAAATTCTTCTAGTTGAACTTTGAAGATATGCTTACAAGTTTCACAAGCACAAGTAATAAGCTGTAAGTTTTCTACAACCTAAGTTCATAGGCAAATATATGTGATATTTTGATCCGGACCCATCACTAAAGTCTATGGCTAGTCATGGGGCTCTGTAAAAAATTCCACTTGATTTTGTGAACAAATCAAAACAAAACTAAAATGGAATAACACAAAAGCATATGCAAGCCATTATTATTTCAAAATCTCTGAAATCACTGCAGAGGTTTGAAAGCACACGATTTAAAAACATCTACAGTACATTTAGAGACATGTTCATTTGGAGGTTAGAGGACAGAGGAAGATGTTTATCCAACATCTGATTTCATCTTCTATTATGAATCCATTCCAGCAATTTCTATCCTGCTTAATGGCACATGCATGCATTACAAAAATTACAGATACATGCTGCTTATAACTCCTATTATTAAAAAGATAACAACACAGATATTCCTAAGCCATAGTCACAACCAGGAGTAAAACAGCACGCTGAGGGATGTCAATATGGCAGAAAAAAAAAAAAAACAACTACAAGACATTTGGAAAGCCATAACATAACAGCACTTCCATTGTACTTGTAGACCAGAAGCATTATTGGAAAATTTCTCCCCCATCCATCCAGATGGCTCAACTGTGGTTTAAAAAGAAATTATTGCAGAATATAAGAAAACAAAAATCAAAGTTGGATTCCAGCATACATCTCTGAAAGCAAAGCACTAGGCGAACGATTCTGGTAATAATCCCTAGCACTCTGTGGGAGATATTTATGCATCACAGAATAGCAACTAAAGCTATTTTAAATATATACCTAAAAAAGCTCAGTGAACTACCAAATGATGCTGATCTCAGCAATACAAAAATGTATTTGCTTAACAGGAATGATGACTGGAAAGATTACAACTTTCTGACAGTCTTAATAGCATATAAAGATTGTCACACAGGCAAAGTATAAAATTGTGTTTAGAACCTCAGAGAAACAACTTATTTAAACATTTATATACTACGATATCTTTCTCAGAAGCCACATATGATCCACATGTTTATAACCTCAATGTCTGCAGAACAAATTCCCTTTGCATAACTACAATTTTCCAGGTTTACAAACGGAAAGAAAGCATGTTACAAATCACTGCTGGTTCAGAGAAAAGTGGTATTTACTTCCTCTGCTGCATCCCCTTGGACACCATACTGCAGACCAAGTTTCTAAACAGACTGATTTCTGAGGTAAACAGACATATTCAACATACATACATACATACATACATACAAGGATGCAGACAAAGTGCCAGTACTTACAGCTAAAGATGCCTGGAGGTGGATGCTCTGTTACAAGCAGACAGTTCTCTTCATCACTGTTATCCCCACAATCATTCTGCTGGTTACAAATCAATGAGCCAAGATACAAGCATTTACCACTGGCGCAGGTGAATTTGCACTCTGAAAAACAAAAGATAAACCAAACTAAATTTGTGAGGAACTAAATGTTTATCTTCTTCACTGCTACAATGACTGATATGAAAGGAAGTATTTTTCAAGCAGATGCTACCATGGTGAATGGATCTTTGGCATTTCAACACTGAAATAAATAATATAGTATTTGCAGCATTGTACATATACATACATATGTGACACTTTCCAAATCACCAGAATCAATCCACCAGTAAATCAGATTTGAAATTTTTGGAAATTAAACTTTTCTTTCTAAAAAACCAGACAATATATTTTTGCAGTTTGTGTTGATCACAGTGCACTTCGGGCAAAGACCGTGTTCTCATACATGTTTGTGTGGCACCCTGCATGCTTGGGGCAAGACAGCATTATGAATTAAACCAGAAATTGTCCCACATTAAAAGAAGTATTGCACAAAGTAAAGCAGCAACAGTATAGTTTTTAAACAGAACAACCCTGTCCAGACACAGACAGTTACTCCTTAACTACCCTCCCAAAGCCAATTTGCCAGTCTCCCAACTAATTGCAACCAAGCACTCAGTGTCTGCACACAGAACTTTCACACATCAGTTTGCTTTACTTTGCTTTACAATGTTGGTAAGCTTCTAAAACCTCTATTAAGTGTCTGAATGCTATATGCAGGCGTGCTGTATTTTTTACATTTTATTCATAACAAAAAATTGAACATTTTCCCCTAAATATGATTCCACCATGGGAACAATTCCTGTGAGACTACGTGTTTAAAAAAAGACTTTGTTACCTCAACTTCCTTCTTACTTTTCTCCCTTTCTCTGCAAAAGGATGCATCCTGGATAACTACCCCTGTGTAAGATACCTCACTAGACTGACCTCTAGCTCTTAAAAAAAAGATGTCAAGGAAAAACTCCCTGTCTCATCTCTCTATCAAGGTTTACACTGACAGGAGAGCTATGCAGTTAGCCCTTCTGACAGGGATGACATAACTTCTATCCTTGGCCTTTTGTTTACTGCTAAAGATTCCATAAGTGGTGGCTTTCTGTGGGAATTACAGGCCAGTGCTTTCTCATTTTGGATGTTTTTTCTTCAATTTTCAGAGCCCACTCAGCCCGGGCTTCAGTCTGACTGCGTTGTCCTCTCTCTAAAGCTGTAATACCTCAATATTTAAATAAGGCATTAAATGCTAAAGATGTCTGCTATGGTAGATGACTGATAATTAAAATTCCATTGCCCTTCTGCTAAACGGATCATTTAAATGTCACTTCTAGAAACAAAGCTTTACAGTAAGTATTTGAGATGTAATTAAGAAATGTTCACAAAAACGGACATGCAATTATAAAAAGCTTCCTTACTAAGCTTGTTCCAAAGTTAAATACATGACACATACAGAGCAGAGGACATAATATATATAGACAATTTATAATTTAATTATTACACTTCCAGCATGTTGATAAATTCTAGTGATTGTCATTCACAAGCAGAGGCGAACTAGACAGCATTAGAAACACTCACGAGTAGTTTATTAAAGCAGTGGCATTCCCTGAACCCTGGGCTTCCCTAAGGCTACAGTTTGTAGCTGGTTCTGCTCCAGAGAGATAATCTCTGGTCCTTCACAGCACAGAGACAGCATTTCTTCATCTTCAACAGTATTAACAAGAGACTTTCCTTTAATCCTAAGAGTACTTGGACTTAGGCTGAACCTAAGGCTGAATGATGGGACCTCTAATTCTAAAAAGGCCCTGAAACAGTTACTTAGGTGTGATATTTACCCACGCATACCTGATGTATAACATAATCACAGCAATAGGGAAGGAGAGTAAAAACAAAATGGGAAAAGGAACAAAATATTTTTTCTTTGCAGGTTTGCTATGCAGCTTAAAGTTATTTGTGAACTTCACTCTAAACACTTTTCATCAAGACGAATAACATTTTGGTACAACACAGCAAGAATCTGCTGCTGAAAAAATATATGAATCAACATGTGTAAGATATAAAATGCCACTTTGAAACATAAATAAAAGTCATAAAATGCTATGCAAGGGAAGAAAATAATTTCCTATGGAAAAAAATATTTCACTCTGTCAAACTGCTTGGTCCTCAAAATGTAAGCTTTTTGTCCAACCCTGTAGTACTTGAGCTATTCAAACAACGCATCAAAATACTGTAAAAAAAAAGTGGTTTTTCCCTGTTCTTTTGTCTCACTGTCCTCTGCTACAACACAGACCTGAAGAGGCATTTAAGGGGCTTAGGTTTTCTGGTTTGAATATATAGTGTAAAATAAAAGAGTAAGCCTTTGAAATGCAAAGAACTAAGAAGGTCATTAACAGTTACTTTTGGATAGAGAGTTAAAAGATCTGTCTCCATATTAATAATCTGGTAATTACAACACTTGAGGACTCATTTCTGCAACTTAATGAAGTAAGAAAAGGGAACAAGAAAAAAAACAAAGCTGCCTTGGAGGATTAGAAAAGTTGGCATGAAAGGGTTCAAACTTTCCAGGTATATTAAAAGAGGAATATAATACAGGGTGAAATTACGAGTGATAATGGACATACTGCTTCAATTTGAAAGACAAATACCAAAAACCATATTGCTTTAAGTTAGAATATTTGGCACGTTACTTTGGCCTCAGTATTTACTCTTCTTTCCTGTGCCTCTGTGTTGAGTCCTAATACAAGGCTCTCCATGCTTTCCCCATCACTGATTAAAATGCTCAAGAAAGATGTCAACTGAAAAGCAATTAAACCTAAGAACTTTGGGGTTCTCTTTGCCACCATATTACACTGTCTTCAGACAAAAGAGAAAAGGAAGTATTAAATTTTTAGTAGTTCTACTCAAGACTTTAAAGTTCTGGTTTTAAACATTACCATAAGAGGATGAGACTCAGCTCTTGTGAAACCCCACCCCCAACATACTACATGGACCTCTTGGAGCAAGTCCAGAGGAGGGCCACAAAGAAAATAGAATCATAGAATCATAGAATCATAGAATTGGCTGGGTTGGAAGGGACCTCAGAGATCATCGAGTCCAACCCTTGAACCACCGTTGCGGTTGCTAGACCATGGCACTGAGTGCCACATCCAGTCTTTTTTTAAATATCTCCAGGGACGGAGAATCCACCACTTCAGTGGGCAGCCCATTCCAATGACGGATCACTCTTTCCGTAAAGAAATTCTTTCTAATATCTAACCTAAACTTCCCCTGGCACAACTTAAGTCCATGCCCTCTTGTCTTGTTGAAAGTCGTTTGGTAAAAGAGCCCAACCCCCACCTGGCTACACCCTCCTTTCAGGGAGTTGTAGAGAGCGATGAGGTCTCCCCTGAGCCGCCTCTTCTTCAGGCTGAACAACCCCAGCTCTCTCAGCCTCTCCTCGTAGGGTCTATGCTCGAGTCCCTTCACCAGCCTGGTTGCCCTCCTTTGGACCTGCTCCAGGACCTCGATATCCTTCCTGAACTGGGGGGCCCAGAACTGGACACAGTACTCCAGGTGTGGCCTCACGAGGGCTGAGTACAGGGGCAGAATCACACAGAATCAGAGGGGCTGGAGCACCTCTCCTATGAAGACAGACTGAGAAGGCTTGCTCAGTCTGGAGAAGAGGAGGCTCTGATGAGATCTTATAGAGGTCCCCCAGAACTTGAAGGGGCCTACTGGAAAACTGGAGAGGGACTTCTTAGAAGGGGGAATGTAGTGATAGGACAAGAGGCAATGGCTTTAAGAGATAAGTGGGGAGTTTTAGGTAAGACATGAGGAAGAAATTCTTTAGTGTGAGGGTGGTGAAACACCGGCACAGGTTGCACAGGGAGGCTGTGGATGGCCCTTCCCTTAAACAGTTCAAGGCCAGGTTGGATGGGGCTTTGAGCAGCCTGACCTAGTGGGAGGTGTCCTTGCCTATACAGGGGGGGTTGGAACTAGATGAGACCAAAATAAGGTTGGTAACACACCAGTGTTTTGGCTATTGCTGAGCATGTGCTTGCATAGCATTGAGGCTTCCTTTTTTTCTCACTTGGCTACACCCAGGCAGTAGGCAAGAGGTGAGCAATAGGCTGGGAGGGGACATGGCCAGGACTGCTGACCACTGCTGACCAAAGGGATCCTCCATGCCAAATAGCCTCATGCTCAGCAATTAAAAAAAAAAAAAAAAAAAAAAAAAAAAAAAAAGGGAGGCTTGTCTTCCTGGTCTTCCTGTTGCTTGGACACTGGCTGGGCATCAGTCTACTTGTGGAAAGTGGCAACTGCCTTTGCATGACTTTTTTCTCCTCTTTCCTTCAGTTCATAAACTGCCCTTCAGCCATCACCCTTCCTGTTCTTCCCCTTCCCACATGTCAGTAGCATACTGCTCACATGTTCAAAGTTGATATAAACATGTATAAACTCTCTACATACAAATACCCATTAATGTAGGACTGCATTTGTACTCAATATTAATTGAAGGGTATGTTTCAGCTCCAACAGTGTAAGATGGGTTTGTTTCAAGATACAAAAAAAATCCTCTGATCAGAGTTTTTTTATTGTGAAAAGTAAGATCTGCTGCATTGGGTCAGCTTATTTTACACTTTCTGTGCCTACTCAACAAGATAATCTTATCTTTGCATTCAGCTTAATTCTTTTAGACTTCATTTACACTTGACTTCATCCATATGAAGAGCATTCCCATTGTTTTGTCATCCTACTTACTGTAGGGCATTTTTAATTATAGCTAAGTGCTGTTTGTTTTTGTAATGCAAGTCTAACCACAGGCCAAGAAAAAAAAAAAGTGACAAAATGTCATATTGAAAAAATATGGGGGTTTAGGCCACTGTTACGATGCATGTCACAGCTATTTATTTAACGGGTCTGAGATTATTATCTGACTCAGGGGCAGAATTCTATTCCATCCATTCAAATAAAAAATAAAAAACTATATACACAGCCAGTGATCTTAGACTGCTGTGGCTGAACTGCAGTAACACAGTTCAAATGCACAAAACGAAAGCCTAAGTCACAACTGGGATTTAACCAGCATGTAAAAGCACTCTCCCAAAATCCAGCACAGCCAGCAGAGGGTGATCAAATATCCTGCTGGTGTCATGTAAGTAGACTGAAAAAATCTTTGCCTCCAGATGCATCCAGATCTCCAGAATAAAAGCCTAATTTGTTATGTAAAGACTCCATTTTAAGTATGCCATCATACTTCTTCATACTTTTGTTCCTATTGCAACATCTAGCAGACTGAAAGAAAATATGTTTAGAAGGCATCATCACCTGTTATGAGGGTAATAAGAGGCAGGAGTAACAAATTGGGGAGGGTGGAAGGAAGCACACTTTGCTCGAGATTAAAGCAATATAGACTACAAATACGAGAGTCAGTACAATAAAACCCTGCTCAATCTCTGATAAACATCTGTGTATCATTTTTAATATTGTAGATTGCAGCTTTATAATGGGAAGTAAATCATAAATAGGAGGCAGTGTACACAAGGAACATGTTTATTTGGGAAAAAGCTTGGTTAGTAAGGAAGATGGCAGGCTGCCATGCGATCTTACAAACCTCCATTGGTGCAGGGAAGAGAGGGATAAACAGGTCTTTACAAAACAAATGCTTCATAAAAAGAATGCCAAGAAGAATCCCGGCAAAAATGAAAGCAGATCAGCTTATGCCAAGCAGGAAGCAGAGCTGTAAGCCACAGTCCCAGACCTGTCCATGCTACCCACAGCCTCGCAGGACTGGAGTCTGTTCTCAGAGCCACGCAACATGGAGACCGAGAGACTTCCTCTGCCCAGAGGAGATTACAGCCTTAAAACCAGGCTGACTGAAAGAAGAGTGTTAGTGATTCAAAACCAGTCTCATTTGCTGAGCTGCTGCCCTCTTGCAGTCCCCCATGCTCACTTGCTTATCCAGCAATTATATTGTCATCTTCTTCTTAAGGCAAAGCCCGAAGCTATGCCCTCTAACCAGTAACTATTTATGTCAGTAGCTAAAGGAAGCAAACACAATATTCTTGTACCCAGATAGTGAAATCTGCTTTTCAGTTCACCAGTTCAGGGCATCAGGACATTTTACTGAGCTTCCCTTCATTAATAGCCTGAATGAAATTACACTAGACCTTGTGGGGACAACTGAAAGACCCCTTTTATTTCAAGACTTGTCAGCGATGCTGGTTTTTGTCTGTGATTTTTTTTTACCATATATACCCATTTCCAGTGTGAAAAGAAAAAGAAAGGTCTCCTCCTGAAGTCCATTGGGGAATTATGAAAAGAGCTTTCACCCCTGCTAGAAACTTTTTTTTTGCTCAAACACCATCCTGTCTCCAGGATGCCTCACGGTGAGCACCAGCAGCTCCTCTGCTCAGGTCTCTTCCAGAATGAGGAGACAAGTTTGTGTCACAGCACTCATCTCAAACAGGTAAGTTTCTCCAAGGTGATCACAATCACACTCACCCAAATCAGCAGTTTTGCAACCACAGGAAAAGGCCAATAAAAAAAAGCTGCCTTTATTGGCCACCTTCATGGATAAGCTTTTCCATTTATCAGTTTAGGCAGCAACACTGTATGAGACTACAGGTTTGTATTTTCTGTCCTAAGATTCACTTGCTTTTCTTGACCTGGCAATAATCTGCCCATTTCACAGCATAGAAATGCCAGAACTTCTCAACAAAACTCAAGAATTGTGTTCCCTGCCCTGCACTCATGTAAGGCCTCCTTTACATCCCCAATAAAGCAGCCTGACCTCCTCTCAGGCCACAAAGCTTCTGCAGTGATGTGTGCCCCCCCAGCACTACAGGCTCTGCTCTCTCCTGCTGAGGGACTCGTGTCAGTGCCAACAACTCAAACAAATCCCAGCCTTGACTTTGACCCACGAGGGGCTTGGGTCAGAGCCCACAAGAAAGGACACAGCACCCCAGCAGATGAGGATGAGGAACACCTTCACTGCAGCTACCGAGAAGGCATGACCTACAAGAGATGCTTCCCACCAGCCACGACAAGGCTTCATGTTTCTCTTTGCCCAATGCAGTGGCAAAGCTGGGTCCACGCTCCGGCGTTGCTGGGGCCACCCCCAGACCCATGTCCCAGCCCAGCACCTCCCCCCAGCCCCACACCCAGCCCAGGGCTGCCCCAGGGGCTCTGCTCATCTCCTGCCTGGGGCAGTGGGATGGGGGCCATGGCTGCCAGGCCCTGCCCTGACGGACCCAGGGGAGCCCCCACCTCCCCGTGACATTTCTACACAAGCACAAGCAGAGCTTTCCTAATCAGGGATGGGGAAGGCACATTGGTGACTCAGCTAATGAGACTCTCATTTTCAGTTGTGAAATTACATGAGGAGACGATTAAAAATACATTAAATATGTACCTTATAATTTTTGTCGAGCACAATGTCATTATCATGGCCAAGTGCAGATGAAGTAAAGGGTATGTGCAAATGAGATTTTCCTAATACCCAGTCCTCCTTAATCATAATTCAAAGAAATTCAGAATTATGGTAAATATTTTAAAATTATCTTGGTTGCTTTTCATCTTCAGAAATCTTTAATAATCACAAGCAGTGTCACTTACCCAGTTTGTAGAGTGCTGCATACATAAAGGAATACAAAATAAAAAATCATGTTACTGTAGCAGCTTCTTGTTTTTTCTTTGGAATATTGTTTGCATAGCAAATAGCTCAAGACTAGAACATTTTCTCAGGTAACATCATACCCTTGGAATCCAGACAAATATAGACTAAAATGTGTCATTTCAGAGATGCATTGCAAAGTTTGGATTGCAGTTCATAAAAATGGGCCCAGCAGAAGACACAACAGTTACTGCAACACCAAGGACTATCTGGGGGCTGGGGGAAATGGGATGATTGGTGGGAAAAAGTGCTGTCTTTGTGTTCTCTGTTATTAAATTAGGTCAGATTACTAAAGACTGTGACCCCTGTACAGCAGGAACTGTTTTCAGTTAGCTCTCCTAGGAGGTACTGGAATACAGATTTAATACTATTCTCATCTGCAACTCTGTAATATTACTGAAGCAATAAGGGGTCTGAGAACACATCTGAGAACTTGACTTTCCCTAAAAGTAATGCACAATGCAGGCAAGGGTTTGCCGTATTTCAGGTGGCTTTTCAGAAGATGTCAACATAATACTGGTGAAAGTATTTTTTTTTAACACATCTTTCTGTGCACGCTGTGCAGAAAATGTAAGAGAAATTACTGGTTTTACAACGTATCAAGATGCAGAACAGTGACAGAACTTCTGCTGTAATGTAAATTCCAAATTTTAATGGATAAGAGAGTTCTCCTTTCATTTCTCAGTGACATTTGAATTGTGCAATGCACACTAATGTGAGCAATTACAAGTTTTTTATCATCTGTAACAGTTTCTCCAACCCACACCTGCAGAGATTTGTATGTTTCCGTAGTAAATAACTTGTCACTACCAGGTTTTGCAATTTAAAAGCAACTTCTCTTTCAGTCCAGTTACCTAAAAAGTGTCTAATTCAGGTCACTGTGCCTCAGTATCACATAACAAAAAATAAAAGCAAAATAATGCATATAGTACAGCCAAAGAGATTGCTCCCAATGTTTTTCATTATAGAGTACCTAAATGTTTTTACAAATCATTATTATTTATTTCTTCAGTGGTTATTCAGCTCTACCTAAAAAATCAGTCAGACATTCTATTCACCTTTGTACCTTTTCCAGAAGGCTGGGGTTTTATGGCTACACCTTTTAAACAATAAAGAAAATAATGTTTTTCCTATTAGAAAACTCCTCTTTCTGCACCTTGCCTCTCTCTTAAGTCAATTTCCATAAACACTCCCTCCAAAATATGTATTGTGTTGCAAGCTGTATACAGAGTTCCACCTGTATGCATTTTCATAGAGCAGAGCTGGCAGTCATTTGGCTTGCCTAATGTTTTCTGCTAGAAACATCTTGCAGAATCCCTCCCATGTTTGCTGCAGGCAGCAGGTTTGTGATGCTGAGAGGGAAGAACTGCCCCAGGCTACGGAAATGCTTTTCTTCATCCCAGGAAATTCTCTTCTGCTTTTACAGAAATAAAAAAATTTTTTTTTAAATGCAGTTAGATCTTCCACTGTCTGCATCAGGAGAATCTATGGTAGCTTTCCAAATAACTAAAAGGTGTAGACACTGTGAGACTCCAGCAATACAGCCTGGAGTTTGGGAGGAGCAGCCCAAACCGTACTGGGAGAGCAGGGGCAGCAGCAGAGTGACTGTGGTGGGGAAAGGTGAACTCTGCTCCCCCACACTCACGCAGGATTTCCCTTTCACTTCCAGGTATCCGTGCTGCCAAGTACAGCCACTACTACAACAACCAGATGCTCCTCTTCTGTCTGCCAGTACTCCCAATGTGCAGTGCACAGGACAGACAGACAAGAGGGAAGAAATGTGAATGCTCAATGGAGAGTAAAGTCAAGAGGGAAGTCAGTATTTCATGGTCTGAGAGGGTCTGATCTAGCAACCTAAGCAGCATGGTTTCAATAATGATTCATACTGCAACTCTGCAATTTTGTTTAAGCATTACCCTGTTAATATTTGCATATATTTGACCACATAGCAGCTATTTAACCAAGATTTTTCATCATTTCCCTGGCCAAAGTGCTAACAAAGCAGACTGATAGTGCAGAAAACACTAATACAGGCATCCCAAAGAAATTTCTGCTGTCTAAGTCTTTCTGCTGTTGCAACAGTATAATTTTAAATGTGCATTTAGGGCAGGGCATTTCTGGTTGTGAACATACGATTGACATGACACTGGATGGTGCTGGGTCTACCCATGCACCATGCAGTACCCTGGGAAACTTTACAGAACAGAAAACCAAAGTGAAAGGTTTTCCTTCCCCATTCAACTTTGCAGATACTCTGTGTGTTAAGTGAAAAAGGACTAATAAAAAGGCACAAGCCTGACATGATGCAAGACTTGTCTATGAATAGAACCTTTAGTTCACAAGCTCACACAAGAACCCCCATATAACCCAATGCTTTTTGTTGTCACTGCTGCCCAAGAAGGGGGGACAGCCTTCCTCCACCATCAGCTGCAGTTCCCATCCATGTGTGGCAACTCCTCTGGAAGGAGACATAGAAACCAAGGAGGTTTTCAGTGGGCCCCACTAAATCAGGCAGTCCTCCTGACCCAAGCACCACCCCACTGACTAAACAGTGGGCCAGCATGGAGGGCAGAGACTGGAACAGGACACTGAGGGAGGAAGGAGGGTGCTTGGGTTTGACTGTGAGGGCTCTCAGCCCAGCTGAGAACCATCTTCACCTCTTCCAAAATTCACACAGAGGGCTGGTGCCAACTGTACCAGCACACCTGAAAAACGCCCACCTGCCACACATGTGTACATATCTGACCCAGGCTTGAGAGACCACTGATGGATTAAGCTCCCTTTACTGACAAAACATGCATCACATTTGTGAGCCAAGCAGCCTTTGCTCTCTAAACCACACCGTAAAATCCTGACACACTGTCTCAAGCCCTGGGCTTTTCTGGACATTATTTCTGCCTTTGGTTTATCTTCATATAGTGGGCTGGAGACTACAGAGATTGACATGCACATCAGCCATGTGTTGCCTTGAGATGGCAACATCTGTCAGAGACAGGGTAGGCTATAACCATTTCAGCCACCTAATTTTAATCTTCCACTGTGTATCTGTTGGAAGCCCAGCAGAATTCTTTGGGTGGGGAGGAGAGATGGGCAACAGGACAAATTTCTGGTTAAAGCCCAAGATATCAAGTATATCGATGACAAGTTAAAGCATATTAAAAATTGTACAAGTGATGCACTGAACACAGAGAATCACCCAAAGTTGTACCAGTCAGAGCATAAACAGCTGGAGCACTGGTAAGCCAGGAGCAGCTAATTGTATTTTAACTGTGGGTCAGTAGTTGGTCACATTGTACTAGCTCATTATTACTAATCTGTTCACAGACAGTGAAAATTTTCTGGTTTCATAAGCCAACATAATTAAACTCAGACCAGTTTCATAGTGCTGGTCTCTCCTCAGAAGATTTCAGGTAGAGAGCTCACAGGAAAGAGAAAAAGCCAGCTAACACAGCACACTAATTTTCATACAGAAAAAAAGACGCAAAATATTTGTTAAGAGCTTCCTTGTGTTCTACCAGCATCCTTCTAATTTAGAACCATAGAATCATCATGGTTGGAAAGTACCTTTAAGATCAGAGGCCAACCATCAGTCCCTCATCACCTTAACCACTAAATCATCTCCCAAAGGGCCACATCTACCCATTTTTAAAATATCTCCAGGGATGGTGACTCCGCCACCTCCCTGGGCAACCTGTTCCAATGCCTCACCCCTCTTTCAATGAAGAAATTTTCCCTAATATCTAATCTGAACCTGCACTAGTGCAACTTGAACCCATTACCTCTTGTCTTATCACTGCTCACTGGGGAGAAAAGGCCAACACGTGCCTCACTACATCCTCCTTTCAGGCAGCTGCAGAGGGCAATGAGGTCTCCCCTCAATCTCCTCCAGGATTTATAGCCCCAGTTCCTTCAGCCTTTCCTCATGAGACCTGTTCTCCAGACCCCTAATCAGCCTAGCTGCCCTTCTCTGTACCCTCTCCAGCACCTCCACGTCCTTCCTATACTGTGGAGCCCAAAACTGCCTCACCAAGGCTGAGTACAAGAGCAAGATCACCCCTCTGGCCCTGCTTGTCACACTGTTCCTGATATAGGCCAGGATGCCATTTGGCAAATTTAGGGTCCTTCAGCTTACAAAATCATGATCCAATACTACAAAAAAACATCTAAATAGGTTAGTTTTCATTATCATTAGGAAACATTCCTTTAAAACATGTGTTACTCCTGAATGTTAACATAGAAAAAATACATCTCAAGAGAGGTGATCATTCCAAAATCCAGCCTGCAGATTAGAAATTTTTTATGATTTGCAGTCACCATGTTCAGAAAATAAGAATAATCACACAACCTCATGAAAGAAAAAAGAAGTTCAGAAGCTATCAAGATAAGGTAAAGAGCAATCTGGTACACAAATATTTGGGGATCAAATTCAAAAGTGAGAATAACTTTACAGTAGTGAAACACAGGGCTCCCTGATTTTTCCTTAGCCCCATTAAAGTCTCAGCTATTTACTGATACATAATGAAGGTTTCAATTAAGTAAACACTGTGAACATGCTAGTATGTTTTAATAAGTCTGTGCATCAAACCTGTTGTTTCATCTGAGCTGAGATGTGCCTTCCAGTGTGCGAACACTGCCTACACTCCTTCAGCTATGGCTTACATAAACCCTCTGTGTTACAGTGTATCAGGAACAAACTAGACAGAGAAGTTGTAATTAACAGCAGTGGGAAAATAATACTGAAATATGTCATTATACACTGTATGCAATAACTCTGTGTTGGAGTTGACAGCAAGTTGCTTAGTGTGCTCTACTACTTGAGAGGCAGAAAACAGAGGCAGAGATGGCAGGACAATGCACCCTGATAAAAGGTCACTGGAATGGGCAGGAAGACACTTTCAGAGTTATAGGAAATACAATAAATTCCTCAAGAGACATGTGTAAGGGTTTTGAGGAGGTTACTGATTTTAAACAAAAGCTGTTCCCTCTGATACTTACTGGTACATGGTGTAAGGACTCAACAGCCTTTCAAATGGGATTAGCCAGCTAAAAGAGATGACCATGTTTATTTAAATACAAACAGATATGCATGTATAACAATTAGGACTTCTGGTCTTCAGCATATATTGCACCTGCTAAATGGTAGCATATATGAGAGAGAAGAACACTGTTTTGGTTTAAATACATTTTCTAGATTTCCAAACATCACCTCTCACACTCAAAGCTTAAGATACAGAATGAAAAAATCTCCTTCTGCAAGCACACATTAAGAATACTGTTAATAAGAAGACAATTTTGTTGTCTTGTGACTAAAACAGCAAAGTTATCTGCTTAGTCTTCTTCAGAAGCAAAGCTGTGACAGAACTGGTATTGCTGGACTAGAAGGATGCAGTTTTGTTCTCTGTTACATCTCAAGAAACTAAATCATCACTTTTTTATTTTCATGGGGATTTCTAGGGAACATAACTGTAGTATATTGTTCTTTGCAACACTTTAATTAGTAAGTCAGGGCACACATTTTAAAATGCCAGACATTAGAGAGACACTCACAAAGGAATGACTCAAAAGAAGAATTCTATTTCTGATTTCCGAACAGCACATTAGAGTCCTTCAGAGAATGACCATTCTGCAGCTTTTTAGAAGTGTATTTACATCAGACAAAATTTGCTTAGAAAAAAAATTCTATTTAATGACAAAGATAGAAGGAACTCACATACTTGAGACTGTCTACAAAACCAACAAAAACTATAAGCATCAAAGAAATAGCCAATGGTTATGGCAGGCTAGGTGCCTTTCTAACAATACACTGATTTTCAGTGGGTCTGTCTCTTTTTTGACACCTTGGGGGCTAATCACACGTATTTTAATGACAGTGTTTATACTGCGGATTATACTTTGAAGCATACTTTGCTTCACTGAATTGAACTCCTAAATATATATTTCAAATGTCTTGCTCGCTCTTTGATACTAAACATGATCTATGTAGACCAAAACTGTATAAAGACACTATGCATTTATAGGGAGAGATACAGGAAGGTGTAAAAGGAATATGGAAAAAAAGATACTAATGTTTTGTCCCTTCTGATTTTTTTAAACACTAAGTATTTCATCCTCTTTGTCATATCCCATGGAGAGGAAAAGTGAAGAAATATTACAAGTACCTACACAGGGAAAACTAAGCAACTGAGATGAGAGGAATAGTTCTTAAATCATTTTAAAACTCTCTAGATTACATCTTCAACTTAAATGAGGCTTCACATACTTATTTCACCTAAAGCTTGTTTGTATTAAATGCCTAGCAATCAGCAGACTGTATCTTGCCTTTTGCAAGTGATTTCAGCAAGTGACTCCCAACTTTTTCTCTCTCTCAAACCATGTATCAACAGCAAAACAAGGAAGGCATAACCTCATTAATGAAAGAAACATACCAGTTCTTTAATTTTAAAATAATTTCTTTCTTTGCAACATATAGGCAAATAGCTTATAAAGAAATAAAATAAAAGAAATAAAACCCAAGAACTAAAAATCCAATCTTTCCATATTCATTCCTTTGATTTGTACCATTATATGGACATATACAATCATATGACTATGTCTAAGAGTAAACTCAAAGTATAGGCATTGTAGGCCAAGTTTTGGAGCAAAATCTGTCCTAAGATACATAGTACTGACCCTGAGAATCCATTCAGGAATTAGTCTGTGAATTTTTTGTGCTCCTTAAATACAAGAACAATATAAATTTAAAAATGTCAGTGTGAAACTATCACAAAAGTGTCAGCTTATTTTATACTGAAATTTCCACTGATCAATAGGAAACACATTTTTTATTTTAAACAGAGTATAATCTGATTTTGAACCACTATATCAGCAATATTTTATATAACGTATAATGTGAATTAGGGAATGTATGGCAAAAAAGTACATTCTAAGCATATATGGAATACTTGGGCCAGTTTCCATTTTAATACTTGATGCCTGCATAGAAAACCAGCAGGCTAAACAAGAAGACTGGCCTCATATATATAATTTTCAGGAGAAAAGAGAGGCCAGATTGGTTGCTGTAAGAGAGAGAAGCCTGTACTACTGCACTATTACAATGGCAAAGTATGAGATACTAAAGTCTTATAAAGTACAGATGCTCTCCCAACATGAAGCAGCATGAAGGGAAAGCATAAGGCTGTGTACCAAAAGAGCAAAGGGGAAAAACCATTATGCTGTCTAAAGTAATAGTTCTGGAAAATTTTCCTTCTGAAAAGTCAGATTTTCCAAGATTTTGAAACAAAAATATTATAATTATTATTTTTGATGCAGTCCTCCCCCAGCCTATATGACAAGCTATTGGCTTTTTTTTTCATATTTAGAGCTGAGATGATGACGATTATTATTATTATCACCACTGCCATTGTGAAATGATCCAGGTATGTACAGCTTGTGACAACTAAGAAGGAGGTGCTAATAAACTCGGTAACACAATCATATATCTCAGTGTTGAGAAGAATCTCTACTGATTAACAATTGTAAAAATTCTCTAGTCCATGAGTGTTATTCATTTCTCTTATCTGTACAAATTTTCTCAATGGAAAAGAGTGTTTTAACTGTGCCACCCAGACAGCTATTAGATGAGATACAATGCTCTTCCTCACTTCCACTTAATCCAAATATTTATCCCTATCAAAGAAAAAGTAAAACTAAACACTTCCATGTCTCATCTTGCATGAAAAGCCCTTCTTCTGTTCAGATATGGTTTTCAACCATCTACAAAAACAATTATGTCAGTATATAACCAGCACTCCTGCAGCTGCAGAGCTTTACCTTGTTTCTCTTTAATTTCCCGTGGCAGATACTGCATCTCAAGAAGAAAACCTAAGCAATGTTTTCTTAGAAGACTAATCCATTTTCTTCCTATATCCTTAATTTCATTCAGGATCTAGTCTCTGTACTCTGTGAAGACAGTAATAAAGCTAAGATTCACTACAAGACTGCAAGGATCAAGATTTCAAAGAGAAAGGAAGAATGATTGTAAACTTCTTGCACCAAAACATGAGGATATCTTTGTCTCCAGTGATGTATCACACAACTATATCAAATTTTAAAAGTCAGATAAATGAAAATGCTTTATCTCTGCATGAATGAAAAGAGTACTAGCAGGGTATATGAGGCATCATAAGGGTGGGAAGCTGACATGAGTTCTGTCTAAAATATTGTGCATCACAGCCTAGGTCAATTGTCCATGACCTTGTCACCTCGCCACCCTGGAGGCCTGTCATTTCATGATGGCTTTGGGATAGTTCAGAATGAAAAAAAAAATTACATGGTTAAATTACTAATTTATAAGAAAGATGTGAAGGTTTGAAAGAACTGGTCTGAGGCTTACACTGCAGCCTTGACAAATAGGCTGAGTTCCCAGCACCTTGAGAAAGGTTTTAAAGAACAAAATGCACAATTAGCAGGCAACTGAATGTACTTTGGTTTATTAGACTATTCCCCAATCTGTGAGGGAAATAATTTTAAGAGGACCTACAAGTGAACAGAGACCAGTAACTCTTGGCTTAAATTGCTATTAAAACCTGAAGAACCATTTTATTTTATTTTATTGCCAGTTCAACCACTACTGCCAATGGGTCAAGGGCTCAAATTCACTTTCATTTGACATTGTGTCTTCCATTCCTAACACAGTGGTGATAATATGTCTCTCAAAAGCCCTGTTTCAATAGGACTGTAATAGGACCATAACAAGACTTTCAATAGGATGTAGAACTACACCTCAAAACAAGGACCACATGCTCCTGTGACTGCATGCCAAGCCCTTGCCAACCAATGCCCCCCAGCAGTGCCCAATACTGCTGGCAAGGAGTGTCCCCTGCAGTAGCAATCGTATTTTGTGCAGATATATTTGCAGCACAAGACAGATCCTAGTGCCTCTCCCAGTTCCCCTATTCCAGAAAAATGAAGAGGATAATTAAGCATGTCTGGGGATTTATTGAGCTGGCAGATTTAGTACTGAAGGAGAGCACCTTGTGCAGTAAGCAAGGTCTGATGAATGCGATGTTACCTGCAGGAGCAAAAGGAGACAGCCTGACTTGCATGTCAGCTTCTCCTCTTGCGTACAGAGATTTTCCTACTGTCCCTTACCATGCAGAAAACACCCTTATGGTACACAAGTTTTATGACTAAACAAAATTGGTTAGGTTGTAATTTTGCTGGCAATACCAGTTAGATTCTAAAAATTCACTTCATATGTATGTTTTTTCCTTTTACCACGGACAGAAAACAGACATTGGGATTGTGAGACTAAAATTAATTCAGGTTAAAAAATATTCAGAACTATTTTTAAAGGAATCATCCCACACATGCAAAAATTATTACTAATCACATGAATCATAGAATCATAGAATTGGCTGGGTTGGAAGGGACCTCAGAGATCATCAAGTCCAACCCTTGATCCACTACCGCTGCGGTTACCAGCCCATGGCACTGAGTGCCACATCCAGTCTCTTTTTAAATATCTCCAGGGACGGAGAATCCACTACTTCCCGGGGAAAGCCAGAAGATTTTGTGCCTGAGCTGTTGAATTGGCATAGCTGCTTTTTGGATTCCATCTAGAAATAATGCATATTTTATACAAATGTCACACAAAAACTGGCTCCATTGCACTTAGCATGAAAACCCAACATTGTAGTAATTGATGAAAGGTACATAGTTGGTATCAGCAACATTATTTGGCAATGTAAAAATCATTAGATGGAAAATTGCAGAGAAACCTCAACTTTAAGCTACTTAGAAGTTTGTAGAAGTTCTCAGCCTATCTGCACTTTGCATCTTAGACACATCTTCCTAAAAAATGGTACTTCTAGGTTTTTCATAGGCATTTATTTCCTGTTTAAATGTGAAATCTACCACGTGTTTGCCTTAAAACTAGTTTCAGAAAATTTTACAAGCTTTCAGGTTAGTAGTTGAATAATAAAAGAAAAAATGCTACCACAGAGTAAAAAAAAAAGTGCTATTTTAGTATTGAAACCTTCTTTCTTAGGAAAAGATAGAGTTTTACGGAGCATTAGTGGGAGAACTTTAAATGCAAAATGTGCTTAAGTAGAGGAAAAAAAAAACAACAAAAAAACAAGCAGGCAAAAAACCCTACATGTTCTCTATGTATTATTTAAAAAAACAGAATATATGAGAGAATAATACATGATGCTAAAGCCCAAGAAATCCAGGATTTTCAAGATTCCCAACCTATTTCTACTCCTAACTAGTAATAATAACTCTTCTGCCACTTCTGTCATCACTTTACATACATTTGTATCACAAATAATTGCATACTTTGCACACAGGGGAAAAGACAGATACCCTGGGAGAAGTACAGAGTAGTCAAAGAAGCAAGAGATCATGTTAGGAAAACAAAAGCACTGAGAGAACTGGATCTGGCAACGGGGGTTCAGGACAACAGGAAAAATTTCTATAGGCCTCTCAATGATAAGAGGAAGACCAGGGAAACGTGGGCCCACTCCAGAAGGAAGCAGGAGAGCTGGTCACCCAAGATGTAGTGAAGGCTGAGATACTAAATGACTGCTTTGCCTCTGTCTTCACCAGCAAGGACTCTGGTGACACCTTCCATGGTGCAGAAGCTAAAGGCAGAGACTGGGAAAAGGAAGACCCTGCCACTGTAATTGAAAAGCAGGTTCAAGACCACCTAAAGAATGTGAAGGTGAACAAGTCCATGGGACCTGATGGGATTCACCCACGGCTCCTGAAAGAACTGGTGGATGAAGGCGCAAAGCCACTGTCCAACATATTCAAAAAGTCATGGCAGTCTGGCAGAGTTACTGCTGACTGGAAAATAGGAATACAACCCCCATTTTCAAATATGGAAAAAAGGACTCAGGGAACTACAGGCCAGTCAGTCTCACTTCTGTGCCTGGCAAGATCATGGAGCATTCTCCTGAAGGCTCTGCTAAGGCTAACAAAGGGGTGACTGCTGACAGCCACCACGGCTTCACTAAGGGCAAGTCCTGCCTGACTGAGTTGGTGGCCTTTTACGATGGGGTCACAGGATTGGGGTACAAAGGCAGAGCAGCAAACATGAATCTACTTGTACCTGTACAAAGCATTCGACACTGTCCCACACAACATTCTGATCTCTAAACTGGAATGTTATAGATTTGACGGGTGGACCACTCGTTGGATAAGGAACTGGCCAGATGGTTGCATCCAAAGAGTTCTGATCAGTGGCTCAGTGGCCAAATGGAGAGGTGTGACAAGGGGTGCTCCTCAGGGTTAACACTCAGACCAGTGCTGCTTAACATCTCTGTTGGCTACACGGACAGTGGAATCAAATGCACCCTCAGCAAGTGTGCTGATGACACCAAGCTGGGTGGTGAAGTCAACATGCTAGAGGGAAGGGATTGCATCCAGAGGGACCTTGACAGGCTGGAGAAGTGGACTCATGCAAATTGCAGGAAGTTCAACAAGGCCAAGTGCAAGGTTCTGCACCTGGGCCACAGCAATCCCATGCACAAATCCAGGTTGGGAGGAGAAAAATTATGGTCAGCTCTGAGGAGAAGGACTTGGGGACTGTGGCGGGCCAGAAGCTTAACACGAGCCATTATTGTGAGCTTGCAGCCCAGAAAGCCAACTGGGTCCTGGGCTGCATCAAAAGAATCACAGGCAGCCAGCCAAGGGAGGTGATTCTCCTTCTCTACTTTTCTGTTGTGAGACCCCATGTGGAGTATTCTGTTCAGTTCTGGAGTCCCCAGCATAAGAAGGATGTAGAGCTTCTGAAATGTGTCCAGAGGAGAGCCACTAAAATTATTAGAGGGCTGGAGCACCTTCCCTATGGAGACAGGCTAAAGAAGAATGGGTTGTTCAGCCTGAAGAAGAGTATGCCACAAGGTACAGCAACCTTCCCATATCTAAAGGGGGCCTACAAGATAGCTGGCGTAGGGCTTTTTACATGGGTGTGTAGTGAGAGGACAAGGGGAAATGGTTTCAAATTTGAACAGGGGAGATTCAGATTAAACATTAGGAAGATATTCTTTAATTTGAGGGTGGTGAGACACTGGAACAGGCTGCCCAAGGAAGCTGTGGCTGCCCTCTCCCTGAAATGTTCAAGGCAAGGTTGGATGGGGCCTTTAACAACCTGGTCTAGTGGGAGGTGTCCCTGCCCATGCAGGGGGGTTGGAACTGGATGATCTTTAAGGTCCCTTCCAACCCAAACCATTCTGTGATTCTAAGACTCTATGGAAGTCTGCAAAGGCATAAGCAGAGCCCTTTAGACAGTCTGATGACAGAAAGTTTCTAACTAAAGATAAATATGAATCATGATTTTCTAATAAGGCTTCTTACCTCTCCTCTAGAAAGAAAAACAGTGGCCTTAACAAAAAACAAAAAAATATTGTTCCTCACAATACGGGTTCTTCACTCAAAATGCATACATCAGTCCATACACAGGGAGAAGGGATCTTCCAGTAACTTAATCCTTAGCACAGCTCTTCCACAGAAATCACTACAGTCAGCATAGCCAGGTCTTGGCAGGACCAATGGAGCTATCACAGGCCAGTGTCTGGGGTTGTCAGCTGAAGCAAGAGGTGACAATGGTTTCCAGTAAAGCTTCCTGTTTGACCACTGCTTCCCTCTCCACTGGAAAGAGGCAGAAGGCCACAAAGCAAATTTCTGAGGCTACCATCTGGACTGCAACCCCTGAGAGGAGGTGGTGAGTCTTATCCAAAGCCTCTTCTCTTTTGGATTGGTCATCAGAGAGAGGTGAGAAAGGCAGAATATGCAAAGAGCAGCTGAGAGGGAGGTAATTGTCTTCTGCGTATGGAATCCATTGTATACACTGCCACCAGTCCCAAAAAGATTCCTTTGGCAAAATTACTAGTGGAGTGTAGGCAAAGCTCTGAGAGGAGCAAGGGATCAGGAGGAAGAAGGTACATTCAAACTGACAGAAAACTGCAAATGCTACAAAGAAAGTGACTTATCTGTTCTAGAAAATCTCCCCTCACAAGGATGCAAAGCTGCATGGAGCACAGCTGAAGCCAAAGAGATTTGACTAAGAAGCACGAAACCAAGCCTTAAATGGATTGTTCGAATACATCACGCCATGAAATAAATACCAGAGTATGTGGTGAAGTCTCAGGGGATGGGAACAACATAACCTGAAAAACAAATCACAGGCTCAACTGCTTTGGGAGGTTTTTAGCACAACTCAACTTGAGCTTAGGTAGAAGAGTCAGCCCTTCTGGCTATACCCAAAGTAAGAAAACATGAGGACAAAATTTGGCACAAAGTGAAATGGCTGAAAGTAAGGTTACCTCAGACAGTTCAAAGAAAAAAAGGTATGTGTCCTAAATGGCAAAGGCTGAAATTACAAAGCTGTGGTTTATTTCAGACATGGCAGTTTAATCAAGGCAAGCTTTATAAAGGAAAAGGTTATCTTTTAATTGATCAACAAAAGATACAAATGGAAAAAACAGGCAATGTTTGGAGCACGCAGACCTGTCATTCAGGATCCTTTTCAGAGACCTGAAGAAGGGGTTTTAAAGCACACAGCTTGTCTGTTTTCTCCAACGAAATCAGATGGTCTAATAAAAGAAATTACCACTCCCTGTAATCTCTGTCTTGCAAGAATTACGAATACAGAGATGTATAGTTCAACGTCAAATATTTCACAGCAAATGGAACAGCTCTTCTCAGTAACAACAATACCCATGAGGTCATCAGAGATACTATGTCTTCCAGTGTCAGCGTAAGTCATTACGGGGAAACTGAATCTCAAATATTTAACAATAAAGCCTAGCAGAATAAATCTAAAGATAAACATTACATTTGACACATTATGTAGCCATGAACCTGCTAATATCAGTTTCTGAACTCTAAATCATATGTAAGTTACTCTTCATGACACCTAGAACTGTAGGTCAGGAGCAGATGCAGAGAAGTTAAATAATCATTCCAAATTTCAGCTACATCGTAAGAAGTAAAATCCAGACTCATCTTTTTTTCCCAGGGAAATCACTCCAAGAAAAACCACCTAAGTCTTATTACTACTGAGAACAGAAAATCAAAGCTATGTCGTATCTTCAGACTGATAATCAACTTCTGATGAAGTTTACTTTAGCATTTGTTCCTTCAGTTTCTCTTCTATTATCATTTTCTAATATAAACTATTTGCTATTTTAAGGATGCAGTTTCAGTTCTCCTTAATTCTTTCTAGTACACAAATTCTGACAGCTAAATTTAACCAACTATTACCTGTCTACAATACAGAAGTCCAATGACACATTATAACTCCTGTAAATACTATGGAGTCTACTTCTGCTGTAAAACTTGCCAGAAGGAAAAAAAAAAAACCACAACAAAGCTGCAGAACAAACTGGAAGTAACACAGACAGGAAAGGAAGGGAGAGGGTTTTTGTATCACTTACACTAGAAGACTGAGTCATTTGAAATCAACAAAGAAAAAAGTAGTAGGTAAGAATTTCATAACATTAAAACATGTGCACAGTTATGAGAAAATTATTTTCAGAGTGGACCAGAGCAGTAA
This sequence comes from Calypte anna, assembly GCF_003957555.1. Taxonomy (NCBI): domain Eukaryota; kingdom Metazoa; phylum Chordata; class Aves; order Apodiformes; family Trochilidae; genus Calypte; species Calypte anna. The sequence continues at coordinate 97,786,128 of NC_044245.1, forward strand.
TGAATCTTCTGCTTGCACTAAGGGCATTTCTGTGTTTTTAACATTACAAGACTTGAAATACTCCTTTCTAAATGAACTGGACATACTATTCAATTCTGTCTCTTCTAGTAGATATGTTCAGCAAAACTAAGTATTCTTAAAAACCACTGAAGCATTATTAACATGGGATCTCTTGTGTGATTTATAAAAAGACTACCTTGTTCTTTATTTAATTTCTAACTTCCAAAGAATAATCTCAAAAGATTCAAGTACAATGAAAGCAGGGCCTACTGCAGCAGAATACACAAATATTTCACAACTTATTCTCAGAGTTCAAGTTGCACTTTTAAAACTCTCATAGGAGTCATAAAATATTGACAGTGTTACACAGTCCTAATCAATAAAATAATGCTTAAGGTTATAATTTTGAAATGCCTTTGTTAAATGGTTTCTACTAAAACTCAGGGAAAATATAATTACCATTTGCATCTCTATAAAGAAGTACAGAAAGCCTGGGGACACATGCATGGGATAATAGCAAAGACAAGAGGAAGGAAAATGGGAATGCACTAAGAATTTATTTATCAATATCTTGGAACCCATTTCTTGGCATCATCTAATGTCTACACAGTCTCACATTAATCTAACATTTAGGAACACTAGACTTAAAATACTCTTCTCAAAAATTAGTACAGTTCTTTCCCAGCTGAAACTGATTTAAGATGGTCACTTTAAGGATAAGATTTGCTTCACCATGTTTCCTGTACAATTATTTCAAGTTTTTTCTAACCCAATATCATTAGAACTTCAGCGTGGTTGTAAAGACAGTAATCACAGTTAAAGGAATTAAATAACCACTGTATGCACATCTAATTTTATCTTCAGCTTTACTTTCTGCAACCATCAGGCTCTGATGTCCTTCTTCCATCTCTCCATGAACATCCTTTCCAGGTGGCAGACTCAAGCATGTTATTTCTGTCAGGGTGAAATCCTGCAAGTTCACATTGATTTTAGATATTGTCTCTAGATCTCACTTCTCTTATTTCTCTCATTCAGGATGCATCCAACATTCCATTACATCTTCATTATGTCACAGGTACTGAACATGTAGAAAAAAAAAGGAGCAGCAGCAGCATCCCTAGTCTTTTGTTGGCAAGTATCAGCTACACTGGTGGAAAAAAACACTGTCGTGTGAGCTGAAGCACAGTGCCACAAATGGAGACAACAGGGGATTTTGGTTCACAATGCTGACTGAATGCAAAATGCTAACACAACAACAAATTTCACTTGCATTGCCCTTGGATTTTCTCTCCACTAGCTATCCATGACTGGTTCTAATGGTGTTTTGCTTATGTAGCAGAAGATGGCCTTCAGCAAACTGAAGAACCTTGAATGTTCATATAAAGATTTCCTGGAGATAAAGGGCTCATATGGCTGAATACTTGTGGTTTTTGGTATCTTGCTTGTTTGCTTTCCAAACAGACCACTAGTTGTAGCATGAAATATGATCTCTCCACAAAATCTGCCTTCTCTCCTCCAGAGAAAGCAAGTTGCATAAAAAACACATTTTTGAGGCTCTTCAAAATACATCTCAAAGACACCACATAAGCCTGATTCATGCATGTACAAAGCAACAAAGCAATGAGCCTGCCAGCATTACATTAATGAACATCATATTCTGCATTAAAAGATCCTTGAAAAAGAAGTGAAACTAACATGGACAGCTTTATTTGTATTCACCTCACTAAATTTTGCTCCCATAAATTTCAATAAGCCTCCTCTCTAGATGACAATTCAATGACAGATAATTTTTTTAAGACCTCAAGTAATATCCCATATCCTTCAAGAAGTCTTGCATCCCAGCACCCCCTTTTTCCCAATGGACAATTAATGCTTGCAGATGGGAAGGGCTGTTTGTATCACATATTTTATGGGCAGCTGTAATTCTTTCCAGCAACGCTGGCATAAAGCAGGACTCCAGTTTCCACAAGACATCCTACTGACTTATGTTCTTCTCCTCATGGAAGCAAGCAAAGAGAACAAAGGTACAAGACAGAAAATAGAATATAGCGCAGTAGGTACACTGCTGACTTGGAGATAAAAATAAATATGTTAGTACTCGTGGTTATCATCTCACTCTTCATACTGAATTCAGATTCAGAGGCTGCAGCTTTAGTTTTCAGGTCTGACAAACCTTCTAGCTCATTTCATGTAAATATTTCATCCGTGCCTTAGTTGCACACCTGTAAATGCAGGACAGTACTTCTTTCTGCTTCTGTTTTGCCTTAAGAGACTGTCCAAAAGCCATCAAGCCAATGCTATGTCACGTTTTCCATGCATACATTAACAGAAGGCACTGAATAAAAACACTTTCATGAAGCATATTTGCCTTTACTGTTAGTGTACCCCTATTATTTTTATTACAAAGAATCTCTCCAACAGCTTCTATAAACAGGTCTGGTGTAGGCACAAAAGCTCTGCAGGGTGGGGGGTGAAAAGGATCTTTAATTCACAAACGCCATTAACATCCTGAGTTAAGACCAGTGAAGTTTTTCTAAACTTCCTCTTCCATTGCCATAGCAGGTTATGTCTCTCTCCAAATTCTTACTCTGAGCAAATGGGAGAAGGTATTATCTCTTTCTTCTGAAATAAACTAATCAAGTATAATAAAGCTCAGAAAGGGGGAAAATGGAGACACATGCACAAATTCCAATTTTTTCATTTAAATCAAGGACTGAGTACACAGCCAGGTTGTGAAACTGTCTTCAGTCAGTATAAATTACTGGTTTCTATGGTTTAAGCCTCCAGGATAAACAGACAATTCTTGAGCAATTCATATCCAAGTAAGTCTTCCAGGATTTTCTGAAGCCAGTAGTTCAGCCTGGGTCCTCCTCCTAACCCCTCAGGGTAAATACACCTACAACACACAGCATTGTCAGCAATTAAATGGCATTTAATGAAGCCATTTTACCCACTAACAGAAACAAGCTTTTCCACAGAGAAATGAAGATGCTGCTTAGATGCTGGCTGTGGAGTAGGATCCTTCTTGCATGTTTTCATAATGAAAAATCCTCATTGTTAACTCCTCAAACAAAGCTTTGTCTTTATGACCCTTAAACCCTTTATAACCCTTAAATGAGAACTGAGTGAGCTCCTAGTGAACAAAGCAAGAAAGCTAAGGACACAAAGAGTCTGCAATAGGACAGAAAATTTTAAGAAATAAAATCAAAACCCACAGTGCATGAAAGACATACTGCTCAATCTGTTCCTGTTAACAGATTATTAATACCAGCATCAGAGAGCATGGAAACAGACCCATGGTTGTGAGGAGCAGAGCACCCTGCTTGCTATCCACACGTACATACAGATGCTTAAACCTTTGGAAAACAGACCTTGATGGTTTTCTAAAAAAGCCTAGGGTATTAGCTGCCCAACAACTGGGTATGTTTTAATGTCAAATTGTAGTAGGGTGACTACAGGCACGGACTGAAGTAGGATAGGGAAGAATTTTGCTTTTGTAACAAAACTCGAGTTTCTGGACCCCACATACAAAAAGCTCATGGGCCCGAAGTCTCCTCTGTTCAGAGATCATCAGTTTTCACAGCACTACACAAGCACAGCTTTGGAAAAGATGAAGCAGTGCTAATACAGATGTATCAGAATATTGTGTTATGCTCTCTTCCAGGGAAAAATAATAGTATCTTGGGTGTTTGTGAGAGGCTGGCAAGGCTTGAAGGTTACACCCTATTAGCAAGTAATGATCCTACTAGAAACCAAACACTCTGCCTGTTCACAGTTGCTGAGGGCTGAGCAGAAACTAGAGATGGTGGGAGTATCCCTCTGAAAAGGGTTTGGAGTAGAGGTTGGGCAGTCCCCAGGATGGAAACCTTGAGAAGTGGTGTGGGGTGCATGTTTGTGTGGATCATGTTGCTCCATAATGAAGTGGTTGTGTGAGGAAAGCCAAACCCTGGAGATGGGAGATTTAGATGACAGAGACGGAACACGTACACTCCTAGAAAGGCTCAATAGGACTGCATCCAACCAGGAACAGCTTTGCTCTGAACAAAACCCAAACCAAACAGCAACAATAAAAGGCCTGAGAAGTAAATTAATCCCCATAAACCCTGGCCTCTTTTCCTAAAAAGTATAAGGTCTTAAGCATTAGAGAAGTAAATGTAGCATATAATTCTGTATGCATGGTATTGCTTTCTCCTCAATAACTTTTAGGCTTTTTACCCCCACATTCATCCTGCAACATCAAATATTTTTACTTCTCTGTTTCCAGACTGCAAGTTCTTATTTGTAAAGGCACCACTACAGTATCCAACAAAGAAACATAATGTTAATTCATCCTATTTATTTCATGGTAAAATAAAACTGACAGGATACCAACTCAAACGGCCTGTTTGACCTTACAGAAAAAACCATGCAACAAAACATTAGACCAGAACTTCGCCTCACGCTATACCCTCAGAACACCAGCGCCTGGAGCTGAGTGCAGGGGAACCACCCGCATAATTTTTGCAAAAGAAAATCATGTTTTGGCTAACATCGCTCATTTTTCTACTTCACTCACTGTACCTCCTCATCTTCCAAAAGGGCGCAGCTCACTGCTTCAGCACCTTGGCAATGATCTGGGGTTTGCCCTTGCTCTTGTAGCGCTTTTGGATGTCTAAGGAAAGGCGCTTCCACACCGCCTCCCGCCGCTGCCTTCAGCCGAGGCGGCAGCGCGGCTCCCGCCGCCAACATGGCCCAGTCCCCGGGCCTCCCCCTGCGGGCGAGGGGGGACAGGGAGTCGCCTTCCCCCTTCTGCCTCCAGGGGGTTCCGGCTGCCCAAAGCTGCCCGAGGCCCGCATCCGAGCGGTTCGGCAGAACCGAGCTCGCCTCCTGCGCTCGGCTCATGGCCGCCATCGCTGCCCCGGCCCCCGGCCCGTGTGAGGCCCTGAGGCGCCATCGGCGGCAGCGCTGCCCTCGGCCCCCACGAGGCCTTCCCGGCGCTGAGCCTGGGCCAGCCACGGGCATTGCCTCAAGGGCCCGTCCCACAGCTTCTCTTTAAAACACCTACCAAACAACCCCCCCTATCTAATTAATTAACAAGGATTAACGAAAACCACTACCAATTTAACAATCAGTTTTTACCCCCTTAATTTTCCCGGTTTTACTTGATGGACTGATATTAATTTTCTCCATTCAAAACGTCTGCCTTTTTATTATGATTAAATACTGGAATGTACCAAAATTTATTGTCAGATTCAGCCTGGAACTGGCCATTTGGCAGATGAAGTTGTACCATGCAAGGGCACTGTGACATGTACAATTGAGAAATGAGAAATGGCAGAGGGGCACTGCCAAAGAACCATCGGCTCTGCAAATGACAGTGCTATGCCTGAGTATCATCTCCTAAAAATGGTTATCAAAAGCTAGGATCCAGGCTCAACATCCTTCCTGAACACGCTGGAGCAATCTCTCCCATAACTTTGTGAAGGAGAAATTAGCCATTTCCAGCAATACACTATTTCATAAAATAATTTTGAATATAGCATTGGCCATGACATTTCTTTAAGTTTGAACCTTCTTTCACCCTGGCTTACACAATGCACAGCCTTTTCATTTGGGCTCTGGACTAGATGTTTTTAGAACAAGTGGACCATGCACACATTTGATAGACAAGACTACACTGAAGACTAGACTGAAAATTAAAGGACTGTAAAATACAATTTAAATTATACCAATGAAAATTTAATTTAAAATTAAAAATTTAAGTAAAGTAATTCTGGATTGGAATAATAGTTTTAGGATAGAGCTTGATGTGAATGCAGTTACATGATCCAGTAGCCTGCAGTTATCAAGGAACTGAATGTCAGGACTGTGGAGGTTCCTTCTTGGAGCCCAATGTCTTCCAGGAGGTTCACAGCACACCACACCATTGCATTTCCTTTGGAGTCCTCTTGGATTCTTTTCTGCCTTTTTCTGTTTCCACATTCACTGAGCTCCAGGTGGCTTCACACAGCAAGGCCATCTTCTGGAAGTGCCAGCCACCCCAATTCTCCCACCCTCCTCCTTAGCAAATGGCAAGTATATAGTACTTCTTCAAATCAAACAAACATGGTGGTCGTCTATAAGCACGGAGGTTGTCTATCCCAGCTAAATAAAAATTTGACAGGAGAAACATTTAAAATACTTAATCCCTCAACCTGTGTGAAATGACCCTCTATTTGCACAGGGGCAGCCACAGTTCAATTAGCGAAGGCAATACTTGTCCAGTTACAAATTAAACAGTCCTTCAACCAGATCTTTGAAGAGAACTGTTTTCTTGAGAAAAAACGCACAATGTTTCATGTACACAAATTTTGGGATCTAAACTTAAAAGCTGACCTCCTGGATTTGAAGAGCAACCTAAAGCAGAAAGCATTGCTGTTCTAATCGTTGATCTTAAGAACAGAAAAACTAGGTTGTGACCAAAAGCTATCGCTCTCACATGGCACCTCCACTCGTGAATTGATTTTCACAGTTTCTCGCTCTCCTCTGATTTTATTAAAGCATTTAACCCAGAAGAGGAGACTTCCAAGCTAGGCAATATTATAGTTCAAACTGTTTCACCAAATGCTGCTTACTGAGTGTTAACTTATTTAGACAGTAGGCTATTAGAGACTGAGGTTGTATCTTCCTCCGTGTATTTTTGCTGCAAATACTTTCTGTACTCCAGAAATTGCAAACTCAAAATATCTAAGGGAATACAGTGGAACGTGATTTGTTAATGTGTACTGAGTAAGGGGCGTTGCAAAATGCAATCTGTTTCTCTCAGGAACTAAGAGACAGTAAGAGTTGTCCATGAGTGACATAGTAACCTTGGAAATTCATAAAGTAAGAATACATCTGTTAAGAAAATAGCAGAGAATTTAGATGGGTCAGACCAACTTCAAGAGGTAGATAAAAACATAACTGGAACAGAGGGGGGTGAGAAAGTTTTCCTACATATTCAAGTTGTATTTTTTAAATGAAATGTTTATCTGTAATTGAAAATCATGCAAATAATTAGAGCAGTAATGTGGGAGACCTGTGTTAATATATAAATGAGTTTTCAACTGCTTTTAATGTTAATTAATATACTTATTAGAAGATGTTTCAAACCTGTTTTGCTGATTTGCATTGAGCTTCAATTATAATTCTGAGGAAGAAGGCAACTTTGAGCAGCATATAGAGCAGTCTATTATTTGATGCTAAATAAATTGCAGTTGCAGTTTTATTGATAATAAAGAAAATAACATCAAAGAGCAGTTGCTTCAGCTTTGCCCCATTTTTTATTACTCTTAACAATAAGGTTTTAAATATGCTTACTATCCAAGAGTGCTAAAAGCTTTTCTTAAAATACTTGCATACTCTACAGAATGAATGCAGTATTTCTGTAACATTAAAATATTCCTATGCAAGTTACACAGACATAGAAACATATGTCACACCCCCAAAAATAATATGTTAAAAGAAGGTCAGGCTAGAAGGAATGTAATGGAACAACAGTCCAGCAAAAAGAGAGTTAAGACTTTAAACATGTAAGATTCTTAATTTATCATCTGTAAGTTATTCCAAGAGCTCAACAGAATTTACTTCACTGGGAAGACACATTAGTGCAGGTGGGTTACTGACTTTAAAAATGTACATCTATTATCCAGGGAGTAAGCAATAACAACATAACTGAAAAGTAAGGCTGGATGTGCTCTCACGAAGTCCATTCCCCTGCCCCAGGGCTAGATCAGCTCTACATAAACCATTCCTGACAGATATTTGTCTAGCTTGTTCTGAAAAACCTTCAGTGACAGAGACTTTGCAACCTCCCCAGGCAATCAGCTGCAGTTCTTAACTATCCTTACCATTAGATAGATTTTTCTAATGTCTAACCTCAGCCTCCCAACCACAGTGAGCTCGTCTGTTACTTCATACTCTGCCCCAGCAAAGCTGAAAAACAGTTCCTATTACCTTCCTCTTTACATGAAATTTCCATATACTTTTAAATGGTTATCACATCTTCCCTCACTCTTCCATTCTCTAAATGAGTAATGGCCAACTGGGTCATATGCAATCTGCTGGACCAATTTACCTGGTCTACCATGTAATCCCCTCGAGGAGCCTCCCTATTCTGAAACTACTACCACCAGACTACTACCACCACTACAGACATCTCCACCCAAAAAAACAGCAGCCAAGCAGCACAAGATGCAGAGAGAGAAGCCAAGCTGAGCAAGCAACAGGCTCTCAGTCTTCCTGCAAAGAAATCATGAGGAGGAGTCCCCGTGGAAGGATGTGAGGTGAGGGGAGATGAGGAGAGGAAGGGTGGAGCCTAGAAAAGGGGAAGAGGCTTTTAAACAGCTTGGAATTAATTTGTAGTGAGTAGGTATGGAAGTAGGAGAGGTCCTGGAAAAAAAGAAGGTGAAGGAGAGTGGTGAAAAACAGACAGGTGACCAGAGCAGTAGGAAATCTGGAAGAAAAGTGAGACCAGACATATAAACAGGGAGGGATGGAGGCAGCTCAGTACAGAGAGAGGGAATTTGTGTACTCATGGGAGAAGAGGTGAGGAGAGGTTGGGAAAGAATGAAATACAGGACAAGAGATGTGGTAGAAGTCCTCAGTGCCAGGAGGATAATGGAAAGGAGGTGTGGGGACTGGAGAAGCTACACCAAGCTGTGTTCTTATAAGCATGAGGATCTCCTAGCAGATTACTTCAGTTTCTCTGCTAATGTAGTGCCTGGGGCACTATCAGCCAAGCTGAGGAGATGCTCCTTGAGAGTAACTTGGCCTCTCTGGATGTGGCCCAAGGTCAAGCTTGGTTGACAATGACCTTGAAGCGTCTGCAAAGGATTATGGAAAGATTTGAGGGTGCCATCACTTCCACAGGGAAAGGTGTGAGGGAGAAGATATGGAGCTATGACAGAATGGGATCAGAAGGTGACAGGAAAAGTCAGTACTAGACTGAAGGGCAGGGGCCCACTGCACGAAGCAATCTCTTACTATTTATTCTGGTTTCCACAGTGCCAGAGTTAATAATCCCTCCAGCAGTGCTGAGGGTCACAGGGCAGAAATGCCTCCAAGTCAGTCCAGGTCTGACAGTGCTTGTGCTGAGACAGAGTTAATAAAATCCTGATGGACCTAAACTTACCTTTCAAGGTCATATACTGATTCCTAATGCATCCCATAGTATTCCCCTTATCCTTTAATCACCCTGGATGTCCCTGTGCCACACAATCTCCAGTGCTGGAGAGCTGATTTCAGAAACCAACTGTTCTCCTAAGCTGGCACCAAAAACACACACTGGTGAAGGAAGTAACTACTTTCAAAAACAGGCTTTGGCTGTCCAGGATCCTCACCACTATTACTCAGGCACTGGTGCAGCACTGAGAGTAGCCCAGGCACAAGGTGTAGTTCTTGATGGCAGCAAGAAGTGTGCAAGTGAGGTGCTTCTTCTGACTGCCACTCCAAAGCACTGCGGGACCATGGCCACATCTGGCCATGTAGCTCAGTGCATAAGACACATACCTGAGCACAAATGCTTCACAAATGCACACTGCTTCAAAGGAACCTAGAAAAAAACATCTTCAGAAAGTTTCAGAATTACTGCTCTGCTCTGAAAAAGACCACTTTTTTTCAAGTCTCGGGTCATGTTGTCTAGACCTCTGGCCTTTTCTTTTGCTTTTCTCTGGATTCTTTCAACAGGCCCAAAGAGCACTGCTCAGAGCAGAAATAGTACACCAGCCACACCAAATGCTAAGTAGAGGGGAAAAATACTCTTGCATGTCTTGCATCCAGACCCCTGTCCATATATTCTAGCATAACATTTATGGCATAGTATTGTTGATTCATAGCCATTTTCTGAACTCTTGCAACTGCCCATCTGTTTTTCTGCAGACCTGCTGCCTCACCAGTTATTCTACATTTTTATTTGCATGGATGATTATTCCTGTCCAACCACAATTTAGAACTTGTCCTGATTAACTGCATCATATTTATTTTAGATCAGCTTTCTAATATACCACATTAATTTTGAATTCTAATCCTGTGCTCAGAGGGTTTACATCCTCTCCCTGGTTGGAATCATCTGGAAATCTTGCATGCAGATTCTATCATCTAAGTCTTTAATTAAAATATTGAATATTTTCAGGCAGTCCAGGACAGAATCCCACTTGACAAATCCTTCTAGTCTGACTATGAATCACTAGCAATTATTCTGAAAACAGCTTTCCAGCCAACTGTGTGCCCACCTTGTAGCCCATATTGCCACCTTGTTCATGAAAGGATAAAAAGCTTTTCAATGATCAAGATATATTACCACTCTACTTACAGGGAAATTAGGCTCCACTGACAAGGTACCTCCTAGAAAAAAAAGCCTTTGCAAATTAATTTATCATATTATTAACTACAGGCCATTTATTTAAAAAACAAACAAACAAACAAACAACTAGGTGATTATTTGATTCAAATTTGCTCTCCCACCCCCGAATTTGAGATAAACTATCTGCATCAATGAAGAAAAAAAAGAGACTCAGAAAAGTTTGCATGCAGGTCCAGTGTTTGCTCTTTCACAGCTTTTTAGAACCTAGACTGTCCTCCAAATGTGCTCCAGTGTAAACCACTAATTGCTCAGACATTGCTTCAACTTATGTTGCAGAGATAATTTAATAAGCTCCATCTTGGCTTAAAATACCTCCCATCCTATCTCATTAGTTCATAATCAGTTATGTTCCTGATCTAGATGGAATTTTTACCTCTTTCAAAGTAGCAGTCCTTTTCTTGCCACCTCATTACAGGTCACCCTTTTTGGCAAAGAATTATGCAAAAGAAAAGTCATTAACTACTTGATCCTCTTTGCATTGTAAGATCATGAGTTTTGTCATTCCCTTTCAATTAGTAGTCCAGAAACTCAGTCATCCTCTTATTATTACTGAGAATATAGCATGTTTCCTGGTTACCATGTCCTTCCTTACTTGTACTTAGTTTTGTCCTTTGGCATACATGACTTGGCCCTTGCATTCTTCTAATGTTCTTTTACAGCCATTTCTAGCAGCAAATCTAGTTTCTACCTTCCTCAATTTTCACATCATGCAATTTTGTCTCTTCTTACACTTCTTTACTGAAACAGCCTTTATTTGTGTTTTTACTATTCTATTGTGACTGGAAGAAACAGTTCATTCCTTTAGAAATTGCCAGCCTCCCTGAAATTCTTAGGTTTGTTTCCCAAGAAATGTGACTTATCCATTCAATGAGCTGAATGTAATCTACTTTCTTGCATATTATTGCTCTTTTTCTGAAGTTCTCCCTTTCATTTTCTGAAGATTAAGATCACTTTTTCATGATTGCTATCACTCAAATTGCCTTTTCACCATCATATGCTCAGCAGTCTCTTTCCTAATCAAGCCTACAAGCACTTCCTTTCCATTGCCCTTTCCACATTCCGTAATCCTGAACCTATTATACTTGCATGATCTACTTAAATGAGTATTTAGCCAGTAAAATGAAACAGCTCTAACCATAAGCTACTGTTTGCTAATATATGCTAAAGTGATAGGATGAACCTATTTCTTGGAACAAAAGCCATCAGCAAAAAGGGGTAGCTTTGGCATCTGTGCCAGTGAGCATTCAGACAGTATCAAAATATCTATTAGTCTTAGCTGTAAACCTTTCCAGGTGGCAGTGATCACCAAGGTGGAAAGGAGGTTTATGAAATATCCCCAAGGTGGCTACGCAGAGGAATTGCCCTCCCAGGTTTCTTTCTTTTGCCAGCACTCTTTTCAACTATAAATTGAAATGATTACTTTGATTGTTGCAATAGCTGCAATCACTTAGCATGGCTACATTCAGTGCTAACACTGCACAGGTTTCAGATATCAAAGCTTTTTCTGTATAAATTAGCTCTCCTCTGCAGGCACTCATGCCCCCTGTCCCACTAGCAGCGAGTGTTTTCTCCTACAGTGGAACTCAAATAAAACAAAAGGAACTGTATAGCAAGGAATATAGGAGCAACCATATGCACCTGCCATTATGCTTAACTCTTAAATTAGCATAAAGCTGTTCCACAAATTTCTCTAAAAAATCTACAGCTACCCACTGCTTACTGTTCAATGCATTATATAAATCTAAGTAGCAAGAAAAGTAAAACAAACAGAAGTCCTTGGAAGAAGCAGAGCTCCTTGCCTTCTCCTCATATAAAGCAATGATATTTCCACCTGTTTCCTTTACAGATCTCCTGCTAATTTCCTTTACAAGTCTCTGAACGTATGGTGCTACTTAACTCAATGTTTAATAATTCTTAGTACAGCTGTCAAGATTTGAAAATGTTTATTAACATCTTTACCCAAAATAATGTAAGAATTCCTTATGAGAGACCAAGCAACCTTCACAATGTTCAAGTCTCTAGAATAAGTCTGAATCTGCTGAGTTGTCACCACAATCTGAGTGTTACCCAGGGTCTCCAAGGACCTCTTTTGCATCTCCCTGACATTTATGCAGCCCTATTTTCCAGGTGTCTTCCACCCAGCAGTAGTCACAAGGTTACCAGCCTTCTGACACTCCACAGTGCAAGAGCCCTGATCATAGTGCCAACAGCCCCTTTCTTCTGGGAGCAAAGAGACAGCAGATGCCACAGCAGAAAAGTGGTGTAAAGATGGAAAGAAAATAATATAATATCACAAGAGTGGAATATTATAGTAAGGTTTTCTGCAAAGGAGAGAGCCACAGAAGGCAAGGTATGTAAGGAAGAGAACAGATATCCACACAGGAGGAATTCTGATGGAGAGCAAACATGTGGCAAAAATTCCTAGGCATGAGCTAAGGGCTGACAGAGTGCAGTGAGGAAGAAGATGCACAAACAGGACAAGAAGGGAGGTGGGGTAGGAGTGTGCTGCTGCTACTCAGGCAAAGGCAGGAGAGCCCTGCAGTAGACCCAAACTTCACATCTCCCACCAGTACAGCAGAACATGTGAAGAAAAGCTTCCTGTTTCCTCTCCTTCAGGACACATCTCACTGACACGCACAGAAATCGTGCTGTAAATCAAAACAACGTGAGGCAATGGGAGGCAGCTGAAACCTGAATTACTACTCCAAAACAAGGTGCTGGTGTGGACAGACAGACACAGAGGTGCCACCCCACAGGAGCCAGAAGGGTAGGACCAGCTTCTGAAGGTGGGTCTGCTTTGGAAAAGGACAAAGTCAGAGCTTGTCTACAGGGAAATGAACAGTTTTGCTGTTCCTTCCTAGGAAAAGCTTGTAGAAAAGCAAGCAGCCCAGGATAAAGCAGCCTGAGACATAAAAATATCTTCCCATACATACAAGCCACAATCCAGTAATCTTCTTATATCAGCAAAAAATGTAAAATGGAAAAATAAACATCTTGCACACTGACTTTCACTGTGGTATTAATCCATTATCTAGACCTACTAAAGCAAGAGGAACATCCAGTTGATTTTCTACCCGTTTCTCACAGAGTCTCAGCTGGCCAGCACATGTGGAAACAAAGCAGCAGTATCTTCTGGTTCTTGTTTCCTTTTCCCACCTCTCAAAATTAGAAACCAGTCCAGACAGGGAAAGCACTGAATGAACTCCAACAGACTTTACACTAGAGGGAGCTTTCCTCAGTGAGACACATCACCTTCGCAATCCCTTTCTCATTACGTTATTAGGTATCTATCTACACTGGACTCAGGTGAAACAGTTATTGTTAAACCTTCTGGTTTTGCCAGTTTAAGTGAAGCACATCAGTGCTGCTGGGCAGAAGGCAGTACAAGGAGAAGGTATCTGTCAAGTTCTGTCCAAAGATAGGTTCTCACTGACAAGATAAAGCTCAGTGTTGACATGTTTCTGAGAAGCTTCCCAATACAAACCATTGCCCACCCTGTGCCCTCGCCAAATTCCCAGACTGAACACAAGAACAACTTGACAGATTATGTTTTATAGTGAACCCAGGAGGCCGCTCATTGTTAAGCTGTTAATGAGAGGAAAGCTGAGTTACACTTTCCCTCAGGTGTGGGAATGTGGCCATCCATTTCCGAGGGCCTGCAATACGGATATCTGCATTACTTACTGTTAGTACAAGCACAGAACTACTCCTCAAGAGAAATGTTTTAAAATATTATTCAAACTGAAAGTACTACAAGGCACTAACAACAACCAAGACCTAGTCAATTTATTTTCTAAACTCCAGTAAGCTGCCCCAAAACTACTAGGTGAACCAGAACAGAAGACCTTACCTGTGAAAGCATTTGTGGCCTGAAAACCAGCTTCCTGCATACTGCTTTCCCAGTGAAGCCTGAGATTCCCGTCTTAACCTGTCTGTACTTGAGACTACTGTGGAGCTTGGAGCTGTCAAGTCACTTCCATCTTAGCTTGTCAGAGTCCATTTCTCTTTTCATTCCCGTATTTGGCACCATCCAGTTCCCACCTGATCCCAGGTCTTCTGATCCACAGGCAGAGGGGATGTGCACTGAAACTAAGCAGGAAGCGTTGGACAGTCCCATCAACCAGCCAGCCAGAGGATCTGGGCCATGATGAATGTGGAAATGAAGCAAATCACCTGCCAAGACTTTATTTCCCTTTTACAATTAAGTCCTAATCCTCTGCTCATCCAGCACCATTTTTTCAGGTCTCGGCCAGTGGTGGTGATCAATTGTCTCTCCTCTCTTGTGTTCCTCTTCCCTCAGGCACGCTGACTGAGAAATTAAAAAAGAAGAGATTATGTTTCCGGATGACCTGTAGCAACACTAAAATTAACATACTCCAGGGAACAAAAACCCAAAACACATTATCAGGGATTGATTGTATACATTAAAGGAGATCTTCAGAAGGCAAATTCTGTGATTTTGCTGAGATGCAAAGTGTGACCACACAGCTCTTTGAAGTGCAAAGAGGAACAGTGCTGAGGGTGTCATATGCATCTCTGAGAACATGATATGATTTACATTTCAAAAGCCATATTTAGCAGAGATGGGGGCAGCAATACAATAACAAAATTACAGTTAAAAGGGAAAAGGAAAAATACTCAAGGCTCTCAAGTCTAGCCTATCCAAAACCATAGTGAGATTATTAGCATTTCATATCATTGCTTCCCTTCTTTTGTGGAGCAGGAAAAGAGAGCACTGTCTGCCAACACTCAATATGCTGTTCTAACAGTCTTCTTGAGGTTAAAAATCTTTCTATGTCTTGCAGTTGAATATCTATTTAAAATTTCAATTGTAACATAGATGACACAATCTGGATGTCTTCAGACATTTGGTAAGGTTAAAAACAACTACAGGCTATACAACAGAATGGTGGTTAAATTTTTCTTGATAGTACTATTTCTGCGTAGTGCAGACATCTGCAGCTCATTGAAAACTAGAATTGTTGCATATCCAGCTTTTAAAAACCAAGATACATGTGGGTTTTATGGGGCGAAGGCCAACAGCAGTCAGGTACATGTTTAGGGAGATTATTTTAGAAAACAAGGAAGAAAGAAAAGAGCCCTTGGAGGAGATCCTAAACACTCCCCAGCTACCCTATTCCTTCATGTAAGGATGCTTGGTTCACTATGTCCCAGTTTCAGTGTCACAGGCAGGTTGAAACTACATCTGTGAAGATCTTATGATCTATTAATGGATTTTAGCTATATGAACCTAGACAGAGCTTGCAATACAGGGCTAGTCTAGAAGTCCATCAGAGAGTGACTGACCCATATCAGAGAGTGCCAGTGTCACGGTCAGTCCCAGCATCTGCTGCTTCAGAGAACTGAGCAAGACTGGGCTCAGTGGCCACCCCGTTCCCCAGCCCCCCTTCACCCTTTAGCCTGGCCTGCAAGATCCAGAGATCAGCTTATACCCTGAAGCATAAGGCTGAATATCCCAGATGGCCCAAAGCTGCAGAGAAGATTCTCCTCCTCCTTGGGGCATCTGCTCTGCAGGCACCACTGAGTGCAGAGCCAGCTGCCCTCTTGGGGGCACTTCTTGGGGGACAAAAAGGATCTCTTCTCAGGTGTGTCACTGAAATCAAGCAAGCCTGACACCCGATGAGTGTTGTTTTCCTTGGAATCACAACACACTGAATGAAAGCAAGCTGCTAACAAAGACAAATTTGCTGTCTTAATGATGTTGTTGCTTTTTTGCCCTCAATGCTGTTATGCCAGCATTACTGCAGAACACAGGGTTTTTTTCTCAAAAGGCAGTGCAGGACAGACTGATGAGTTACTCATACCCTAATCTAGTAATTTGCATTCAAATCAAGGCTACAGGACAGATCTAAGATGTTTTCCTTGTTTCTCACCTAAACATCTCAATATACCAGCTCTATAAAACTACTAACCATTCCATATGAGGTTGTATTATTCTAAAACACATACAGCTGAGCAAGTATAATATACGTACACTGCAGCACATAGTTCTTTTGGTTCTTAATGTTGTGCCATCCTATAATGAATACAGATGAATGTTGCACTAATTTCTCAAGTTTTGTTTTTAAAGGCCCGAGTTTCTCTTATAAATACCAGAGCAGGTCCCTGTTTACGTTCATATTTTCCAGCTTGGAAGTTTTGATTTTTGTTTGTAAATCTATGATCTTGATGCCTTTTACTTTCAGCATTTTAATATCTCTACCCAATGTAGACATGCTCAAGAGATGTGTATTAATAACTTAGCATCCGGGGAAATTCTCCTATTGTTGGATCTTTGTATTGGATATAATTGACTTCTATTTTTTTAAATAATAAAATACTTCTACTTTCTGGCAAATTAATTTTTAGTTAAGAGAAGAGTTATTTTCTACATCTTCAATATTTGTGCTAAACTAGTTAAGAACTTAGCAGTGCTGACTAAACTCTGTGATGCAGGCACTTCCAGCAAGCACTGCTTCTTCAAATAAAAAGGTGTAATTTTAACAACATTGCAGGACACTGAAACATAGAGTTCATTCTGACCTTAAAATTTAAAAAGTAGTGCACTACATCAGGTTAAAGGCCTCCATTAAGGACTTCAGTGAAAGACAATACTAATACCACTTCATAGTCATAAGTGAGCACTTTCTGTCACTGTAAAAGCACTCTCCTTCACTGGCAGATAATGAACTTGGAGGTGGAGGGCAGGATGCAAGTTAGGAAATGGAGCAGGCTGCTGGGGCAGGCCTGACCAGTGTTCAGTGCTTGTTGGGCCTCTTCACAACTCAAAACCTAGGTGAGTACCTGCAAAATGCCTCCCACTTACTGCTAAGCAGCCTGTTTCATGAGTATTTTCAGCGGGCAGACCTTTCATCCGTCACATTTGCACAGCAACTTCAGGTGTCTCAGATTCCGAATGCATCCAGGTTTGATGACAAAGCAGCCCAGCCAATAGTAAAGCAAATCATGAGAGTGGCTAATTCCATTTTTAACAGCATACATGCTGTTAAACTATGCTATGACCTTTCTACCCTATCTTACATTATCCTGAAATTTTCCATTAAACATGAACTGATGTTTACAGAGAGTAGGTCTGTGCTTGTTTCCTAACAGGATGGTGTGTTTGCATGGACAGAATGGGTCAGGACCTCTGCTGCCACACTTGTGTGGCTCAGCCAACTCCAGGGAAGCTATGCATTTATTCTTTTACACCAGTCTGATGCAGAAATCCTGAACTAACCTGCTTAAAGAACCAAAAAGTAAAAATATGTATCTCAAAAAGAGGGTGGATAGTGTAGCTATAACTACAATAAGGTGCAATCTTTGAAGTAACTATTTTATTTTTCACAACCTGCAGAGACCCCAGTGGAAAAACATCCCGTTAAACCAATCAGATGGTAAAGAGAAAATATAGGCTAGGCACAGACATTTTCTCTTTGCTCCATCTATTAACTCCTTTCCAACTGCAACAGGACCTCTGCTTCCACTTCTGCTTTCATTCATCCACTAATGTGTTACGTGAGTCTCAGAAGGAAACCAAAGCAAAACATTGTGTTTTTTAAACATGTATAGCTGTGCTATAGAGATTTTCAGCTACTGTGCACTCACATGATTGAACACCTAGAAAAAAATCAAATCCATTTGTTTTCAACCTCTCCGCTTTTCTCAGATTTGGTCCTGGGAAAAACACTACCATTCAAACCTCCCAGGAATTGCTAACAAAATATTTTTACTATTTAATACCTTATGCAAGTTTTGTGTTCTTGTGGTATATTTAGCTATTCAGCCTGCTATTCCTTTTTTTCTAAACACTGGAAGATGGAGTATTAAAGAGCCACTGTAAAAAAGACTCTGCAAGAGAAAAATAGCCAATGAAGCATCATTAAAACCCACAATAGTATCTATGTTTCATGAAGAATCGGGCAATCACCAGTCAGCACCAAGCCTCAAGGAACTTGCACTGAAAGAATCAGTGAAACTCTGCTTTTTCCAAGGCTGGTATCTCTGCAACATCTCAAAAAACTCAAAAGTACTGGCAGATACCTACATGCTGCATCTTGGGTTTTTTTGTTTTCAGGGTTTTCTTTCCATTTCCTTTCACTATACCAAGTGTTTCTCTGCCATGTGCTGTTGGTTCCCACCAAGGCATTAGGAAATCATGGGGTCTGTTGCCACAAGGGCTGTGGCCATGAGAAGCATTTCCTGTGAAAGCCCTCGGTACAAGACATCCTAAAGCACAGCTTTTCACTAAGGTGTTTTAACAAATTTTGCAACAGGAGTATCTGTAGAGCAAGCCCAAGCCCACACATTCACATTTTTTCAGAAAGTCACCGAACAGCTTGTGAGCTGTGTTTTAATTTAACTTCATCACGGGAGGACTCGCTGCTTGAATTTCTATCCTTCACATGAAAGAAGTGTGACAGGGGAAGGATCCTGAGCCACAGTCACCCTGCTCTGGCTGCTCTCCCTGCAGAAGGAAGGTGCCCAAGAGAGGCCGACCCCAGCTACAACTTGGCCACCCCAGACACCCACCCCATACCCTGTGGCCAAAAACAGGAGAGAAGCAATACTGGCTGAGCCAGCAGCATGACTCCAGCTCAGCAGATTTAAGCATGTTTCCAAATTCAAGGAAAAAAGCAATCTGTCTGAAGCCAGGAGAAATATTCAACTATCCACGTGTTTAAACGCTTTGCTGAAGTATAGCCTAAACGTCCCTGTAAGTTAAGCAGCACAGACTTTGATATATGTTTAAGAAGTTTCTGGCTGGAAAAACACTTCCAACATTTTGTTTTTATAAAATGGCATTGGCAAAAGTATCTATTAAAGTTTGCTAAAGCAGTTTAAAATGAAGCATATGTGCACATATATAGCTCACCTCTCCATCCCCTTTTGGATTCAGTTTTCTGGGCTTTGGTTTTGCTTCTCATAGAGACTTCTAAACCAGGTATTAATATCTGCTAGTTATACTTACACCTACTCTTTTTTAGATGGTAAGGCCTGCATTTTGTTGCCTGATCCTCATTTATTTTATTTACTTTGATCTGTAATTTGCTTTCCTTCTACAATGACACCACACCAGTGCTAAGTAAACCCTAGTTCTTGGGAAACTCAAAGACCTCTTTAAAAAAATTCAAGGCAACTTTCACAGGAGACCATATACAAATCAAACTGAAAACCAGATGTTTAAAATATGTTTATCTAATTGGATCATTCTCACACATACATATATATCATTTGTTTTCACTTTCTGTCTTCAGTATTTGTATAGATCAGTTGTGACATTTTAAACAGCTGCTCTCCTGGTGCATTTCAGTGACATGCAAAATGAGTTTGCATGTTATGCATATTTATAATTCCTACAGAAA
This sequence comes from Calypte anna, assembly GCF_003957555.1. Classification (NCBI taxonomy): domain Eukaryota; kingdom Metazoa; phylum Chordata; class Aves; order Apodiformes; family Trochilidae; genus Calypte; species Calypte anna. The sequence continues at coordinate 97,805,853 of NC_044245.1, forward strand.
CCTTTAGATACTCTTCAGGTTGTTGAGGAATCATGTCCAAAGCCTCTTTTCCCTTCCTTTTTGTTACAGCACTCCCTGAGCTGGGGCAAAGAGACAACATCCAAAGCCAGGTGTGGTTTTTTCTGCATTAGTTGAAGCAGGAAACAGGTCCTGAGAAAGGGCATGTTGACAAAATCAAGCATCTTTTTTTCTAGCCTGTTAAGAAAATGTTCTTGGAAGCAAAACATAACTCCAACAGCACACACTACAAAACCCACTACAGACAAGGCCCAGTTAAAGAAAAAGGACAAATGATTTAGTACAGGCATTTCTCCTCCTCTTATTTCTTTTTGGAGTGAAGCAATGAGCTGAAATAATGGTATCAAAATCATCCTGTTTAGTACCTTCCTGCCAAAGTGAATAGCCTCTGGTTGCAAGATAGCAAGGAGTATTTCACTTGCAGAAATCCTATAAATAACTAAAAACATGAAGAAGCATGCCACATTTCCATTAATGTTGTTAAGTGAAAGAATTTATTTTGGTCCTCTATTTTCTATCTCTGTGAACAAACTAAAGAGCCACACGTTTTACCATAGCAGTGATGACAGAATGCAGTAAAATCCCAGTGGAAAAGTTTACTGAGATCTCTGTGACAAGCTATTGGGTTTAGATGAGATAATTATTGGGAGAAATAGTACAAGCCGTGTTATGCAGAGCAATTGAGAAGATTGCATTGTTTATTTTTGGACCTTAATAAAACTGTAATTAACAGAAGTTGTCAAGAGAAGTCATTAATCACACTGCTCTGTGAACATGACCAAACAGAGAAAAACCTGAGCTATAAATTTTATTTGTAAAAATAACAAAAAAGTAGCGTAAGCAGAAGCCACTGTTAATTAATCTTTTTTCCAAAGCAACACAGGGTCAGTATTTGAATTTGCAGAAGGCTAGAAAAAGCAGAAATTACACTGAGCAGACAAGAGATAAGATCACAGGTTTTTGACTGGTGTCCCTGTGAATCTTGTGAGAAATGAGCAGTTGCCAGAAACCAAGGGAATTCTGCATATCTCGAGACTTTGAGTATCCAACATCCAACTAGAATCCAATGGGCATTTTAGCATCCCTGCACAGCAGCAGAGGGACTGTAGTTGTGAGTCATGGCTGCAGAACCTGACATCCCAGATAGGCAGTGGTGGGACAGGCAAGTCACTGGTTTCACTCCGCTGTGACACGTAGGATGCACAAGCTGAGAGGAAGCACCTTAGGAGAAGACAACCTGGCCACTCCAGAGCATTATCGACGTGGAGCTAAGCACAAGATGAGAGAGATGCTTCTCTCATCCTCCTCTTCCTCATCAACTCACTGCTGCTTCAACAAAATGTTGCCTCTACCTTCCTGGCACTTTACCTTGAGAACCCACCGCACAGACACAAGCACAAACCCTTCATTTTCCACACGTGCATCATGTTTCCTAGCTTTTCCCCAGCAAATACAAGCTTCCCAGTTTCTTTACCTACATTTTTAGGTATAATATGAACACATGATCTCTACTGACAAACTCTGCAAAAGAGAAGTGAACAGGCAGCACATTTTTCTTGCAGAAAGTGAGTTATTCCAGCCACCTCCATCATCCCTACGGGAACCAGCAGCATCATCCCTCTCTCAACCTGAGGGCATTGCACCAGCCAGGGAAAGAGGTGCACAGCCAAAACCAACCTCTCTCACTGAACTGGTCAGAGCAGAGAAAAAATCCTAACATACAAAATGAAGATAAAGACACACGAATCAACCTCGATCATAAAAAGCAGCCTGTGTGGATCTAGTCAAGCTGTGCTTCATTTCTGAAGGCAGAAACATCTGCACTCTGCTCTGGAAAGGAAATGCATAATACAGTATCACACACTTGAACATCTCAAGCAGTAGAATGGCAGAATTCTCCCACTGAACATATTTGGGATTATGGAAGTAAACATATACGGAAGCCTGAAAATTCAGGTTGATAGGATTTACCCAACATTATTTCAACTTCTGTCAAAGAACTTGGTATGAATGAAAAAGCACAATACAGGCTCATTTTGGCAAATGCAAAATGCAGAAGAGAAAAATGAACTTGTGCAAACTGTGATGAAAAAATGAACTGGTGCTGAAGAAACACTTGGGGCATGGAAGCTGTTGGAGAATGTAAATACTACCTGTACAGCACTTGGGTTTGCTATGTATGTCACAGGGGAGCAAGGCTGCTCAGACACTCTCAAAAAGAATATAGCATTCTATACACTTGGCCTATAACCAAAGAAAATTGTCTTTTGCTAAAGATTAGAACATGAGCTATACAACTGAATTAGCATAAACTGACATCATATTAATTGAAGAAGCACAGATAAAAGTTTCATAATGTTCTGGAAGGCTGTACCAGTCAGTTCTATGAAGTCCATCTGCTGTGAGCAGCAGCCATTCAGGAGGGTAAGGAATGTAGAAAGGCTCACTAGCATTTTATACACATTACTACACAAAGGCAGTGGTAATTCGCAGCAAATCAAGCTATGCCACAATAATTCATCTGGTTTGTTTATAGTCTCTCAGGAGCCAATGTCACCTAAGTGCTGCACAAAGAAATGAAAATAAAACAGTGTCCAGACAAGCAAGACACAGTTTAATGAAACTGTAGACAGCCCCATGCACATCAGCTGCAGGGTGTTGCCAGTGCTACTGGGGGAAATACAGGAGATGGGCATTCTGCAGTACAGCTGCAGTTGGTGCAAGAGGTCAGCCTTGGGTATGCCTCTTCTAACCTAAAGGTTTGCAACTATTTCAGACTGCCTATATAGATCATGTACTGCATTTTACTTCCAGTACTGCAGAAAACTTGGAGAGATGCATGACTGTATCCAGAAAGCACCCTTGTTAAAACAAATCCTTAAAACTTCTCCTATGGAACTGGACCAGATTTTAGATGACTGAAAAATCCTGATGTTTGCTGATCTATATTCTAGGAGTTTTTATTTTAGTATTAAAACACAACAATCTACATGAACCAATAGAATTGTACTCTCCTGTTTGCCACATTGAAGTCCAGGACTGTGGCTTGCCCAACATCTAACAAAGCCAGCAAGTTGAAATTGTATCTCCAATCATTATACTACAGATCAGCTCTGAACTCAGTGCAACAAACCAGAGGCCTTAACATGGTCTCCAGATGATCTGCTTTCCAGAGCATCTACTTGAATTTTATCCTCTGAATGACATTAGATAACAACTGGATTAATATGGAGCCTGAATCAGAAACCCTATCCAAGTGGCAGTTTCACTTGTGGCCCTCATGGTTTTGCCCATTCCAAGCCAAGGAAAATGAATTCTGCTTTGTTTACATATAAAGAAGACACCATGAAAATAAGTGCTCCATCAGCATTTAAATGTGTGTACTTCTGATCCCCAAAGTCAATAGGGGAAAAGTAATTGTCACATCAATTCTTAGTGACAACTAACCATAAAATTTGACTCCAACTTTCAACCCAGAAAAGGAACAAAATAACAGTTTAGCATTTCTCATGTTTTTCTTGGACAAGGAGGACTGGACTTTGTATTTTTGGGCAGGTTACCTGATCTCTCTAGGCTACCCATCCCATTAGTAAAGTGGATATTTGGATTAAGCTAGAAAACGCCTCAGGAATAGACGTGCTACTGGTAAAACGGAGACATAAAAGCTAAAGCAGAAATTTGATTAATTTGATTATGCGAGTTCTCCAGCGAGTGTTTCATTCTGCAAATCCAAACCAACTCTACCAGCATTGTAAAGTCATGCCAAATAAACCCTTTAACCAAGCAAGATGTCAGTGATTCTTTATTTCCAGGCCATACCAGCAATATAGATTCTCTCTTAACTCTGTCTTTCTTCAAAAAGCTGTTGGAAAAAAATTCACAAACTAAAACAAAATTCAAAGGGAGAGCACAGCTGGGAAGCAGCATCCTGAGGTGATCAAGTAAATCTCGTTTTCCAGAGAACTACACAGTTCATTCTCTCAAATCTCTCATTACTCAACATACAAAAGCAAAGTGGCTATTTTTTGTCCTTGAAGGACAGCTTTTTACATAAATGAACTGCATAAATGCATGGGAAGTTATGCTGTTATCAGTTAAATCTGTGAAATTCCCCTAGCTGAGAAGTTCATGTTTAGTGTGGATATAAGAGCAGAATTTTGACTCCCTTATATCATCTGTAATTCAGGAAGCATTTCTAAACCCAATTGGCAAAAGCAAACAATTCATCAAGAACACCAGGTATGTGTTTCTTCCATCTAGTGTCCTTACTGTTTTCTACCAACATTTTTAATAACATATATTTTAATATATCATTGTCATACTTCAGAACCATTCTTGCTATTTTCATATACAGGGTCTGGATGCAACTGTTAGCAATTCAACACTGACAGAACTTTCTGTAATACCTGGCAGGAAAATCTACTCTAAGGTTTTTGACCAAACAACTCAAAATTTGGTATTTTTATCAAGGAAAATAGAGCTGTCTTGTTTCTCTCAAGCAAACATCTGTTTTGATGTTTTGAGAACATCAGCTGTTCTCCTCTCATACTATGCATGCATTCAGGAAAATCTGACCTCTCTGACCTTGTTTTGTGTTTTACAATATCCTCTTAAGTGCATAATGTTTACTTCCAAACACCCATAAGATTATGTGTGGTCTTTCAAGCCTACCTGCCAGTCTTCTCCCTTCACAACCCTATGCCAATAAAGATACAGATTCCAACAGGAAGGGCCTACAGAGAAACAATTTATAAGTAATTGTGAATTGTAGTTAAAGCTTCACAGCTACAAATGGAAACACTGCAATCTCATATTAGAAGAAAATAATGATCTCTGAAGATGAACAAACATTATCTTTGTTCACCCATGGAGTTACAGCTTTGCATTTCCCAGCTGTTAACTTGCCATCAGTCTTACCATAAGAAGAAAGAATACTTTGCACTTTTTTTAAAATTTCTTTTTAAACAAGTGGAAAATGTAATGAGAGACTGACTTTGTGACATTGATAATTAAGCTTCCAATATCATGGAACGTTTTCTAATAGGAGCATCTGCTTTCTGCATTGCAGCCCAACAGCTAAGAAAGTGTTGGTCTTAATAATAAAATATAATAGGGAAGCAAACATCTTGGGAAGAAAGATGCACAGAAGAGGAGAAACTGTCTTTTGACAGATTCAAGAAACAGCAAAACTCATCCAAATAAAGTGCAGTTTTTCTGTCAAGGAAGCAGCTGGAACTAATGATGCTGATGATTCTTATTCTGCTCTATCCTGCTGCAAGACACAAACCTATTTAGAGGAAACAGAGGGGAAAACAGGAAAAAAATTCCACCTGTATTCATCTACCAAACAGTTAAAAGCTCCTGACAGCACAAGCCATACCCATGCCCGAGGAACAGGCAGATGGGTGTATAGAAGTTCTTTCTGCTAACAGAGCTGGCAGAAAAGGGCTTCATATCAACACTTCAAATACTGAAAAGAGAATACAGGACAGAAATAAACCAAGAAACACTAAGATCCCAGAAGAGTTAAATAGCTAGAATTTTGGATCAACAATTTGAGCATCTTACATAACACAGTTGATCATATGGTACTCAGTCACTCATGCATCAAGAGCAGAAACTGGGTTAACCACAAAATTTCTCAGAAACAAACTGCAACCTTGATTTTTAAACACTTCTAAATGTGCCAAATACTTTGATACACTCTTCAAATCTAATTACCATCAAACTAAATACCTACGCTTTGCATTCCTTCTAAATGCAAAATCCATGGGGCTGGATGCTGATCCTGCAAGCATCCTCCCTCCCTTTCTGTAAGGGTGTGCAGTATTTCTTCACACAGCTGACTTCAGAGAACATGCAACTCTCAGAAAACCTCTCTGATGGGAGGATGGTCATCCCAGGACTCACAGGGAAACTGGAGTTTCCCACAGGGCAATGGTACACAGACCCGACTGCATTATCCCACCTCCAGCCTAAAGGGATCCATACCCCATGCCCCACGGGTCACTGCTCTGCTCTGCAGACAAGGAGTGAGGGTTGCTGTCACCAAGGGGGTGACAGAAGAGAACTGCACACAGGTCTGTCTTCTTATGGCAAGTAGAAGAATTACTTGTTTCCTTTACAGTTTTGGAGGGAATAAGTTGTTATTCAGTACACGTATACGCAAGCAAGACTGATCCTGATTTAACTAGGCATTATTCTGAATTTGCCCAACTCCTCTAGCTTAACACTCATCACCTTGGGTTTGTTGGTGTTCTTTGTTTTTAAATAACATGCAAGAAAGAAAGATCAATGTATAAAGAATGCTCCCTAGCATGATGACAGAACCCAAACCATCCAACCCTGGAATGCTAATTCAGCACACATTACAGATTTGTAATGAGCCATTTTCAAGCATGCATATTTTCCTGACTTTAAAACTCAATTACCAACACAATGTCAAAGGTTTTGCTCCTCTTAGATCACATTACACACCAAAATACATTGAGATAAAGCCTAGTTTCTACCCATTGAGACTTTATGGCTAGACTGAAGCTCTGCATTTATTTTTAGAGTTCAAAAAAGACTCTGAGCCCTTTTATTAAAAACATACAGAACAGACAAGGGGAAAAAAAATAGCAAATATGCATTTGCAGACAGAACTATTTGGATTTTTAACAAATAGCCAAACCAAATTTACCTTGTGGCCAGAAGCAAGCATCAAAAATGCCAGCTCAGAGAGCTTATTTCTTTTAGTAACACTATCACTTTGGGAAACTATTAAAATAGCACAAGCTTAAAAGCAGCATTGGCAAAAACTGAATACAGTTCAACCCCGGTTTCCATCTAAATGCCTTTTTTGCACACATATGCTTTGCCTTCCATTACTCAGCTGCATAATGTAAACCACCAAATGGCACTTACAACAAATCTGAACTGACAATGCCAAATTTTAATGGAAGCACGTAAGAGCAGTTGGCCAATGGATAAGCATTTTATAGGGAAGTGTGTAGTGCTCACAGCTAGAATAAATCTTCACCCCTACAGGGGAGAAGGGATCTAGTTTGCTCCTTTCCTTTTAATCCTTCCTTAAAAAAACTGACAAATGTGCAAAATTTTTTAAAAACCTAACAATACCACAACTATTTTTCTGGTCTAAAACAAACTTTCTGTTCAAAGCCCATGGACAGTCTAACAAGTGATGACTTGAGTAAAAACAAAAAAAAAGTTATTTTCTCTTAGTGAATAAAACTACATTCCTTCTCCCAGTTCAGAGGAGCTTTCTTGCAGCCTCTTTATATGGCAGGCTTTATATGACAGTCTGAGAGTGCAATTGATCTCTCATCATTGGAAAAGCTATGCAAAGCATTGCTGAAAATTCTCTGCATATGTGTACATACTTATGTGTAAATGTCTTTGTATAAAAGATGTAATAAGTAAATGTCTTTTGTATAAAGCCCTCTATGCAAACCATGCCTGCAATATAGGTACTTTTAGAGGACCTGATGGTATCAATGCAGACATTCTTTTGCTAAGGAGAACACTAAAACTAAAAACAAACAAAGAAACAAACAAAACCAAAAAAACCCCCAAACAAATAGAAAAACACTATGGAAGAGAGGTAAAGGAGACCTACAAAAATATCAGGAGGTAAACACAGCATTCAAATTAAAATCTGTTAGTGGTACCTGAAATCTAACTTTTAAAATTAAGATTTATCTGTTATTCCCATTAGCTGGATGAAAAGCTCCCTACTAGCCTATTATACCACTTCCCTGTAGGAAAGCATGTGCATCACAGTTAAGACTGAACAGGGACAGTGCAAGGTGGCCTTCAGCCACAGCACAGCTGAAAAACATTTGCTTATATTTGGTCTTATGAAGACAAAAAGGTCAGCTGAGATGGAAGAGGGTCACTGTGTCTCTGTTCCCAAATGGTTCTTGACTCCTTGGATGAGCTCATCAGCAAAACATCACTATTGAAACAGTTATTTCATCCATGCAGAACTAAATGTCAAGATTATGGATGACACTAAAAAGTCACAGCCTTCATCTCTTCCCCAAATGTGTTATCATGGAATCATAGAATGGTTTGGGTTGGAAGGAACATTAAAGATCATCCAGATCCAACCCCCTGCATGGGCAGGGACACCTCCCACAGGACCAGGTTGCCCAAGGCCCCATCCAACCTGGCCTTGAACACTTCCAGGGAGGGGGCAGCCACAATGCCTCTGGGCAACCTGTGCCAGTGTCTCACCACCCTCACAGTAAAGAATTATTCCTAATGTCTAACCTAAATCTACCCTTTTCAGTTTAAAACCATCACCCTTTCTCCTGTCACTACATGCCCTTATTAAAAGTCCCTCTGCAGTTTTCTTGTAGCCTCCCTTCATTATGTAATGTAAATAAATGTATTTATTTCTGTAACCCAGTTGAACCGCATACAGCAGCAGTAAACTTACAGTTTTGTATCCTTATTGAAGTTTTTAACTTCAAAATTCACTTATCATCTATAAAGTACACCATTTAACAAATGCCAAAAAAACCCCAAGCACCCTTATAATGGTGAAAAACCCTGTAAAACATAACTGCTGCGCCTCTTTCCCTTGGGAATACTGAAGATGCCAGGCAAATGCCCTCTGCTCACATCATTAAAACAAACAAAGCCATTGCCATGAAATCATTCACTGTGCAAAAACTTTATAAGCTCTTCTATTATCTTTTATAGCTTAATTTGAAAACTAAGAATCTCTAGAGTGCTTTGTAGCACATTAATAAGAGACACTTTGCTTTATAAAGTTTATCATTATTACTGTACTGCCTGAGTCAGCTCATTGCAGTCGAATTTAGTTTTTTCCAAAAAAAAAAAATTTCCTTGAACTCAGACTTGAATTTTTCAGGGAATGACAAAGATGGTGGTGGTTCTCATGGTCTTTTTCACAGGACTGTTGTGTCATTTTCAGTAGCGTTTTAAGAGCCCATCATTAATAAAACTGCTGAAAAATTCTTCTCTGAAGCCATTAGACATTATAGGCTTGACTGTGCTCCTATTTTCCTCACTAAAATCAGCAGCCTCTGAAGACTGCTACTAGAAATTAAGAAAACAATGCTGAAAGTTGCAGCCAGCAAACAAGGGAACTTTTCATCTCCTGGGTGATCTTTTAAAGAAACTCCAGCATTTCATACTCTGGCTATTTAAATACTTCACAGCTTGAATAAATCTTTATCCAAAAGCTGAAAATTATCTAGATTTAGTCATTTGTAGGGTTTGAGGACAGACATGTAGAAATACAGACCAGCAGCAGAGGCCACAGGGATACCAGCACCATCACCAGCATTGCAATGTCCCTAAAGATGAGATCTCTACAAAAATCTCTGTGCCAGTAAATGTGCTAAAACAAAGGTGCATTGGCATAAAGGTTCACAATTGGGATGGCTTATTTTAGTCCCTGAAGCACTGCTTTTTCTGGAGTCAACTTTTGCATCAACTTTCCTGAGGCTGGTGGGGCTCACTATAGGAATCCTTTGCTGGGTGTCAATGTCTGGGGGAGAAATGCAGGTGAGATCCAGTTCCTCACCAAACTCTGCCAGGAGGGATCCATGGGGATATCAGCAGTGGAAATCTGATGTTTCTGGAGCTCACCTCAAAGATTTCCATCCAGATGTGGAGCATAACCTGTAACTCAGCATGAGGCACCTGGTGAAACTCTCCCATCATGACGAGAGCATTTCAGAAGCACACTGCAATGCTTTTACCTCCGTTTTCCTAAAGTACAGCATTGCACATTTCTGATGGATTCATGGACAATGTGCAACTCTCAGATCTGGGGCTGAACTGGTGAACAAACTATCTCAAGCAAATCAAGAACACAAATTGGTTCTGAAATCATGCTTCATTTTATTAACTAATAGACTGGTGTTACTCATCCATGTGTTTGCTTTTTTTCTTAAAGTATATAAACTGCATTGTATCCCAACTCATTAACCATGCTGATTTTTTCCCAAAAGAGGTACAAGAAGAGACTGAAAGCACATGCAGGTTTGCTAGACTGCTGAAGGTAAATAGTTTTTTTTATGGTGAAAAGCATTATTTAAATTTACATTTATTCATAGAACTTATTTGAACAGAATTTAATTACTCCATTAGTTCTTAAAACCAACTACCACAGCAAATAAATTATTGCTTAAATATGGTTCTGTGGAATTAATATTCTCCATTTAGTCTCCAGAATATTAACTCATTTTCAAGTGTAAAAATCCCTATACAACACAACTAGAAAATCTCACTGAGATAATTTGAGAGATATGTAAACGCAAAGATTTTTTGCCTTTATTCCTGCCCAGATCCTTGCATACTCAAGAGAATGCTGTCAGTTGATTTCACAATATTAAGAAACCACCCAAAGTTTTCAAAATGCAATTAAACTAATGCACAGCCAATTAAAATTAGAAACAAAAGCTAAAAAGGTGATCTTTCTAGCTCAAGTCTGACCAGACTTGCAAAATTTCCCTATGGGCCCTGCATACCCTCAAAGATTGGAGTCATAAAAACCTCATGTTGATAAAAGCATGTAGAAATATTTTTCTCAGATTATATTCTTGAAGACACAGTACAGAGAACATCATTAAGATTTTCAAATCAGATTCCTAAAACTGTGTCATGCCCAGACAATTTGGGATTATGCATTAAGATAATCAAGCTAAAGGGTTTCACAGCAGAATTCAAGACAACCCAAGTCCTACTGTACCCGGAGTTCAGCAGCCCAGAAGCTCAAACCTTTTCATACTCACCTTGTCCTCCCACAACTCCCCAGCACAGCATTTATTTTAGAGAATTTATTATTTTTCTCACAGCCCAGGATAAAAACGTCTTCAGAAATGAAATTTGCACGTCTGGTACTGCTTTTTCTCTTTGTCCTCTACATACGGTCTCAATCTGTTAAGAACCTGATCTGACAGGAGAACCATGTACCTTCTCCTGGAGTTCCTCATTACATCAGTTTGATGTAGGTACACCAGGTGAGACAAGCATTGTTTTATGAGTATTTATTGGTAACACTAGAAAGTTAAGAAGCAAAAACCAAATTTTTGCCAAATTTCTAAATAAGCTTCTCAAGAAACTCTCACCAGACTTTTTCACAAATGAAAAATATGCTATTTATTAATCCCATTATTGGAATCTGTGGAGCCATTTTGGCTAAAATAAAACATACTGAAACATAACATGGAAAACTTCAGTCCAGAAGTTAATGACATGTGAAGTGATAAGCAGATGAAAGCAATCATACAATACCAAATATTTAATAAAGAGCAGTATCTAGATTACACAATTTTTTTTAAGTTTGTGCATGAGTATAGTTCATACACACTCACTTCCCACTTTTGGAAGCATGAAATCCAGCACAGCTTCCATGGAAAACTTCTATAAGAAGTGTGTCGGCTAATAGCTAAAACTTTATTTAATAACAGAGAAATGAATGCCAAGAATATGACTATAAAACCTTAAATAGTAAGTTAGGTTGTTACCAAGACATTATTCTTACAGGAACATGCACAACCCATCCAGTCAGATCAGAAGGGAGTGCAGCAGGACATGGTCTGGAAGCAAAAGTATTTCTTAAACCTCTGTGATATACCAGAAGCAGGATTTAGAAGGATGCTGACATGCAAAAGTTGCCTTGCTAGCCTTCTTTACTCCTAGCAAGGCCAAATATAAATTTTAGCACAAAGGAAAAAAAATCACCCTACCTTATTATGCATATTTTTAACTAAAAGATTGATCAGGCTTTTGGAGTTCACTTAAGTCAATTTTTAGCCAACATGAGGGGGAAAAAACACCAAAGAATCTCAAATAAATTATTTTCTCAACCAGGAATGTCATAACCAAACAACCAATAGCAGAGTCTATTAAACCCAGTTGCTAACTGCCTAATCCTACAACCAAATATGATTTGTGAATTATGGCCTTGCTATTTTAAACCAGAAGTCTGATTAACAGCTTTCAGGTTAGTGTTTAAGCTCACAAAATTAAGTGAAATGCAGTTAAATGAGCAAGTCCCTTCATGTTAAGGAGGATGAAAATATTTTTCTTACAGAAAGTACAGCCTCTGGCTGTCTTCAAATTATAGGAAAACTCCAAATTATAGGAAACCCAATATTCAAATAAAACACAGTCCCATGCATGTTACTAAAGATCCAGTGAAGACCATCTGAAATTGCCTAGAGGTAAAATGCTTAACTAAAACCACTTTGAGGTGAAATAGGCAACCTTCTCTCCAATTGTAAAACTACATGGAATGGGCTGTCCACTGAAGTAGTGGATTCTCCGTCCCTGGAGATATTTAAAAAGAGACTGGATGTGGCACTCAGTGCCATGGTCTAGCAACCGCAACGGTGGTTCAAGGGTTGGACTTGATGATCTCTGAGGTCCCTTCCAACCCAGCCAATTCTATGATTCTACCTCCTGACAGCTCTCTAGGAGGGGTACAAGAGTTAAGACACACAATTCAGTTTCAAAGGGTATGATCTCTCAGGGTTCGTAGAACTCTGTTTTAGATCAATTATGAAAGAAATTAGCAGCAGAGATGAAGCTAAGTCAAGAAAGGAGAGGAAGAACCAAGCCACAATGGTTTGTAACAGACAATGGCTAAAATACTGCCAAGAAAATATATTTTACCAAAAAAACTACAGGACAATCCCCAGTAAAAGCTACTTTCTCAAACCGGGGTGAACAGCAGAAATAACTGTAATGAGGATTACTTTCTGTCCTTGTTTGCTGATCAAGCTGCCTCATCTTCCTCTCTGCTGAGACAGAGTCTGTTCTCTCCACACAGCCGGGAGAAATGAAGTTTGGCTATTCAAAAAAGCCAGAAATTCTCTCTTATTAAAATATGAAAGAACCAACCCAGAAAGCATCAGTCTCTCTCTTGTTTCTACTTACAAGCTGAGAAATTTTTTTTAGCCTTTCATTGAGAAAGCAGAGGGAAAACAGAGGAGGGCTTTCTCTCCCCACCTCAGCTGCTGATTTCCACTCAGCAGAGGGACCAGGGGGTCAGGGCCTCCTCCTGCCTCCAGCTTCAGACTGGTTTGATTCCTTCACTCCTCTGCATAAACTCATGGGGTTGTCTGGGCAGGTTTGGTCCACATATCCATGGGACTGCTTTTGGGAAAGAAGCTCCTCTCTCAAGCACGTTACAACTATAGGAGTCATGCAGTCCCAGCTGGACACAGCAGGGCCCACTTCCCTGTCTAAGGAATGGTGTGTGATTCCCAAGCCCACCCCTCAAAGCAGGGGTGATGGCAGAGGCCTGGTGGGCAGGCTGCTCCTCCCTGCCTCTCCAGGGCAAGCTGATGGCAGGGTTCTGGTCTGCCTTAGGAAGTGTTTGAGTTGAGAGCTTAAGAACAAACTGCAAAAGATTTCTTTCACTGCTGCAGTCTCACTGATGGGTTGGGTTACATTTCACCTGAAGTACTGCATCCAGCTCTGGAGCCCTCAATAAAGGAAGGACATGGAGCTGATGGAGAAGGTCCAGAGGAGGGCTGGACCAGGGGGCTGGAACATCTCTCCTAAAAAGATAGGCTGAGGGAACGGGGGTTATTCAGCCTGGAGAAGAAAAGGCTCCTGTGAGATCCAATAGCCCCTTCCAGTATGTGAAGGGGACCTGCAGGAAGTCTGGAGATGGACTGTATACAAGGGTCTGTAAGTGACAGAATGAGAGGCAATGGTTTTGAAGTACAGAAGAACAGATTTAGATTGGATGTTAAGAAAAAATTCTTTACCATGAGGGTGGTGGAAAAACGGAAGAGGTTGCCCAGGGTAGCATCTGAGGCCTCATCCCTGGAGATATTCAAGGTAAGGCTTGACGAGGCTCTGAGTAACCTGATCTAGGTGAGGGTGCTCCTGCTTACTGCAGGGGGGTTGGACTAGATACCCTTTAGAGGTCCTTTCCAACCCAAATTATTCTGTGATTCTCCATAACCCTGTATATACATTGTATGGGAGCTGATAGCTCTCCCTTCATCAGAAGAAAACAAGGAGACAGCATCTCCACTTTACTTTTAAGTCTTTTTGTAAGTTGCTATGCAGCACAAATTAAAAAGGAAAAAGTATGTTGCCAAATCATTTTCAAACTAAGTAAGGTGGGCTCTTGTTTTTCAAAATTCAGTTACCTGGATGGGAATAATATGAACACCTCATCTATTTAGGGTCAACACTTTCATTACTTTGGGTCAAAGACCTACTTTATCCTGTCAACAGAAACCTAAATGAACACAGAGAGGCTGTTAAACTGAGGGGGTGTCTATTAAGTGTGTTACCAATTGTTTTTATGAACACTGAAAACAATTAATTTCTATTAACAAACTCACTCTGTTTTAACTTAGTAATATTGCCTGAAGAGATGTGACTTGGTCTGAAGAAAAATAAGAACATTTTATTTTAATAAGAATATGAAATTTATGAGAAACACATATACTTTTTCAAATATCAGTTATGTTTCTCGTTTATTTTTTAACCTTGCACTGGATTTCAAGTGTCCTGTGTTTCAGTGAAATTCTATCCCCACCTCATTCATGGGAATTTTGCTAATAACTTCAGTCTGAACTGAATTTTACCTGGGGGAGCTGTATTAATTTCACCATTTTGTAAGTAAGTAAACCCAAGAGCATTATGCCTTACACAGTGAGGACATACTTGAAGAAATCAATAAATCTTCCATATTATACATTTTTCCAAGCTTGTCTTGGAAAAAAGAATGTGTACATACTTACATACCTGAATACTTTAGGGCAGCCACTGTGTATATTCACTTCAGTTTTCAGCCAGAGGTCAGAATAAACTCCTTTGCTTTGTTTCCTCATAATCAAACACAAATCTTTCTAAAAAGTCTGATCAGATTTCATCTGACCATAATGCAGGTTTGCACAACTACATTACTTAAAACTCCTGCCACAAATTACTAGTTCACATTCACTATGGAAACAGACTTTCAGTTCACTTGAGAAATAACTAAGTCATAAGGATTTAACTCCCCACGCTGTTCAGTCAAAATAATTATTCAAAGCATACAAAGGGTTGGTGCTGAGCGAGTTAACAGTCAGGCTGAAGTATTCCCTTTGGCTGTAGAACAGACATCTCAGATGCACCAAAGATACATTTCCTCACACAGTCCCCTTTATTGCTCATTTGGAAAGACTATCTCTAGAATAAGATGAGACTTCAGACACTCATTTGGTTCCCCACTCCTATATTGGCTTTTCCAATAGAAGCACTGATTACTGGTAGATAATAATGATTTTCTAATGTGAACATCTGTGCAACAGAAAAGAGACTGAGATCAAATTAAGAGCATGTATTTCACCATTAGGCAGGTATCAAATAGTGAAGATTTTTTTTTTTACTGCCAATAAACTTGGCTAAATTCTTACCAAATATTTAGTCATGGAAGTACCAAAAGCATTTAAAAATCCATGAGTGAGAAGCTCTTCAACATCCTTTTGAAACTAAAAAAGCATTTTTTTAAACTAAATAATCAAAATACTTTTAGGCAAAGCTCTAACTGACATCTGAACATATAGAACTTCAAATTTTCTAAGTTACTGGTCTCACTACAACAATAACTCAGCCATATTGCCTGCGAGTAGCAATTAATTAAATTTAATAAGGAACTCTATGAGTTTTTCCTCTTTCTAAAATCCTAGCCAGGACCCTTAACAATGTTGCTTTCCTTATTCCAATTTTCAGATGTTTAAAAATCCAATTGAACAAAATCATCTTCAATGTTGGAAAAATCCCAATGCATAAAAATTCACTTAAGTGCTCTATTAAACAAACCAACCAAAGCTACGTGGCAGAGGAAATGTCAGTTTTTAACAAGCTACTGAATACCTCCTTCCCAGCAACAGAAATATAATTTATTGTTAAGCTTTTACCCATCACTAAACTCTGAATCAGGCATTCACCAAGGATTAAAAAGCAAACACTAGAAAAAATGGTGTGCTGACAACTCTCTATTCACTTCTATGTGCGCAGAAGATTTTTCCCTTTCTCCTTGTAGTGGAGGCTGATCTTAAAAAGCTTGAAATTATTTTCCTATCTTTCATATTTGAATATGAGACTACATCATATGACAGAAAGCCAAGGAAAAAATTAAAGCATTATAAAAGCCCATAGTACCTACCTAAATTCCTGGCAACTAGAGCACAAGTGATAAATGGGAAACCAGCAAAATTTTTCCAACTGTCTTCTACAGAAACCTATTACCTGAAAATACAGTACAAAAAATAGTGCCAGCTGCTTTTGGAAAAAAAGGAGATCAAAGACAGTCTTTAAAGGACTAACATCACCAATTACTGGCATGTGAGTAAGAAAGTTAAAAAGTAATTTATCATGTAAAACCATAAAAGAATATTACCAAGACAGGCAGCAGGCTACCTCACATACATTTGGAAGGTTAATGCAATCAGCGAGAAAAATTCATCAGACTAGAAAGCTATTATTCTAGTGTATTACATGTTTACATTGTGATTACTCTAATCTGTTGTTTTTAAAACTCTCATCTGCTTCCTCATTTGTACTTATCATTATCAATGCCATCAACGTAATGCTAAAATAGAAAAGCTCAACTAGCTTTGTGGAATTAGCACAGAAAGCACTATAGCCACCTGAATTTGTTTGGTGTGTTTTGATTTGGGAAAAAATGCACAATAAATAGGAAAAAATGACAAACCCTAACCAACTTTAAACAGCTGGATTAATTTGTACCTGTAAGTACTCCCCTTCCTGAGTAATGCTTAGTTTTGCTGCAAATCAGGTCCAAATTCTGAGGTTTTCATGCCAAATTCTACTGGGAAATCCTACATCAGATTTTAAAACCTCTTTTTCAAATTCCAGGTGCAACCTCATCACTTTCCACTCATTCTTTGAAGGAAGGAAGAAAAAAAAGAAAAAAAAAAAAAAAAAAAGAAGAAAAAAAGTCTACAATCCTGATTAAGACCTGTATTTACAAAACCTGCTTATAAAGGAGATCACTCCTAACTGAGACCAAGAAAGAGTTCCAGATACTTAGAGCCTAACACAGAGACTCCCCAGAATGAAAGGTCAGCGATCCCTGAGTTCCCACCAGACACCCAGGACTGGCAGAGCTTTCCAGCAGTGAGTACCCTGGGAAGCATGCCCTGGGAAGAACACCCTCACAGACAGCCAGACAGAATCCTCTTCCCTCACCACCTTCACCAGGGGGCTTCAGGGGCTCCTGAAGCATCTCCACTCCCCTGCCATCCCACCAAACAATGATACTTACACCTTACAAGAATTACTTGCAAAAGAGAGAGCCTCATATACACAGTTTTCTACCAGCAATGCTGAGAAACAAAGAGGGAAAAAGCAGCTGAGTATTTTTTGGCCATTTTCCCTCATGTTGGAAGCTTGCGTGCTGCTTTCAGCAGGGACCCTCTCTTGCCTATTCAGTTTGGGGATCAGCGTGCCAGCAGTACTCAGTAAATAAAAAAAATTTACGCCAAATTGCACACGTTATTTGCAGCTCAATAAAAAATAATGCTGGGTCTTTGACACATGTTTATATAACACCTAATATAAAAGGGTTGTTACCTTCTCATGAATAAATATGCAGCGCAGGCAGAAGTCTGGAAGTGTTTTCTAACTAAGAAAATAAAAAGTCCAAACTCCCAATTTTTCTTAAGGATTTTAGACCTAGGGTTCAAGTTTGGGACCATACCCAGTTAAAACTAAGTAGACTTGTTAAAATAAACAAAGCAAATACATTTTGAGAGGCAATGATCTTGACTGATTGGGTGTGTTTGTTTATGCTTTCACAGAATTTGGTAATCTGCAAAAAGTGTCTCAGCTAATGCAAGACAGGTTCAGCCACCTGGAAACAACCACTATTTTAATATATATTAATAATGCTCAAACAATAAACAGTACCCTTTCCTATTGCTTCCAGTAGTTACTGTAGAGTTTTATAAAGCCTGTTCTTACAGCTCCTTTTTATCATGCACTACAGTGCTTACACTTGGAAAATTAATGTTACAGTATTTTAATCTTTATTGTTCTCTACAGTTTGGAGTGACCTGTCTCTTCAACTTTAAAAATAACCCAAACACTCTGTATGCTTAATTTGCTATCACCATAGCAATACTTTTTAAAGGAGGAGTCAAATTCTTACTCCAAAATGAAATGCTTTTTTATTTTTCCCCCCCATTAAGTGTCTTCTTGTGGCACTAAAGCACTGGGTGATTTTTTCATTCAAAAATCCCTTTCTTCTTAATACAGATTTCATTACAGTAATCATAATAAACCTTTCTTTAACATAAAACACTAGGTCTTATATACAATGTGTTTACAAAATTACTACCTTGTTAATTGTTTTGCTCTGTGGAGCAGGCTTTAGCTATGACACTGAGTCTGTCATTCCCATCAATTCAGTGATTCATCTGCCTTTCCTACACTTATCTTACAACCTGTCTTTCCTAATTTTTTGTTTAACTTGTCTCTGTTTGGGTACTCCTCTCCTTTAGATACTGAACCGGACCTTTTCCTTTCCTCTGTAAAAGGTCTTATGTTTGAAGAGGTCACTTCTGTAATGATTACCGTTTCCTACAAAAGAAAACTAGAGCTAATTGTCATATAATTACAAAGAGTTAAATTCACTACAGTGTTAAAATATATGATTCAGGAAAAAAAAGGCACACAGGTGCAGCAGTTGGTACTTTTGGAAATCTAAGTTGGTACTTTCTGACTTTTAAGCTTCGCTGCTTTGCTCACAGCCACCAGAAATAGCCCAGGATGAAATGGAACAAAGAATTTTTCAGATGGATAAAGGGCTAGCCTTGAAGATCCAGAACAGTTTAAAAACCCTACCCTCCAGACTCTGGGGTATCTGTGTTATTGCAAGTTTTGGTAGCAGTGGCAGGCAGATGTGTAGAATCTGATTCAGCCTGGCTCCTGCCTTTTCAGTGGGACAACATGTTGTCTCAGGAGAAGTTTTTTGCATCATTGACGTCACTGGAAGTGACAGCTACAGAAGTAAATGTATCCATAACTACAGGCCAGGCCTGAATTAGGGTTATATTCCCATGCAAAGGAAGGAACTCCAGGAAAGGTCAGTAAATTAGTTATGAAGTTGACTTGATTGTTTTATGTATGCATGAATACGCTGGTTTAATGAACCTTCCTTACACAGGCTACCGGATGTTTGTTTTGTTCAGCTACTGGAGGTTCTTTATAATAAACATTTCTTCTTTTCCAGAAATTTGGATTTTTCGTGGCTATTGTACTTACATAACCTAGAAACAGAAGTCTGTACTGCCTGCTTAATTTTCTTTCTTCTCTTCCTTACAGATACTGTTTTATCAACTTTAAGATTCAAAACCACCATCCTACTTCTCTCACTCTGTTATTGTGTATAGTTCATTCTTTTACATTTAAACTAAAAGACATGTGAAAGACAACACCCATAATTCTAGGTTTTCAAACCCCGGAACACTAAAAGCATTTCCCATGTGGCTGGCTGGCAATCATTGAATTCACAGGGTAACCTGATGATGGCACAAGAGGTCAATCACGTTACCTTTTTTTAATAATCTTGGCATCACAGAAGATAAAAACTTTCAGACATTTCTGACATCATAAATCCAATGGACAAGAGTACACTGCTTTCAGCTTTCAGCTTCATTACTTCATCAATGTGAAATACAGGCTACCTACTTCCACTTAACTAAAGACACTACTGCACAGTATCTCATTAAAAGTAATACTTACATTATCTTATCTTTTTTTTTTTAAGTTGAGACATTTTATCTACCCGAGCATGTATGCTTTATACAAAAAAATTTAAAAGTATTTTTTCAGAGTTCAGAATCAGTTCAATAGAATTCTGTCTTGCACTGCATTCATTGAATGTCTCTTTGCCTGAAAATTGTTGTCCCAAAACAGAGCAGTTACTTGCAAGAGCATCTACTGTGTCAAACTTGGAACAATCCAGGCTCTATCCCACAAACACCTTTACACCGCTCAGTTTTACACATCCTTTATATGCCCTAAATCCCTGCCTAACACCCATTAAATGCCCCAGGCTAAGGTCAGTCAGAGAGAACTACAGAGGAACTGAAGTCTCAAGAGACTTGTTTCAGAAACATGACGGTGATTCGCATCACTTTTTACTGGCCACCACAAAGTCAGAAAAGACTTTCTGCTTTCCACACAGACAAGCACTACTAGATTTTCAACTGGATTATGGATTACAAAGCAATGAATCCTGACAAGATCACTTTTGAAGTTAAATTTCAAAGATACACTTAGGATACCAAGGATTTCGATATTACAATAAATATTTTGCAAAGAAAATTCTAAGCACTGAAGCCCCTGAACATGTTATTATTTTCTTCCTTCTAATATTAAAGCTACTGGAAGAGTAGGGGGTGAGGAATAAGGCAAAACATACATTTCTCTTTCATATATTGCAGCTAAAACAGACCTTAGGGGGACACAGTACTGCCCATGTGCCTCTCTGATGCTGCAGCAGAACAGAATAATGGTTGGAGAGTTCAGGAGAGATGTCAAAATTATCCAAACGTCCAAGGGTAAAATGTTTTACAGTAGAAATAATACCATCAAAGGCCATAACTAATATTACCTTGCTAGTCACAGGAGATTTCTCACTAACCTTTTGTCACCTGAAATGGCAACTGAGAAGCACAAACCTTTTGGTCAGGAACACAGAAGATGGATAACTGCAATAACATGAGAAGAGCTTCTGAAGATGAACAGAAGGAACAGATGTGTAGCAGGTGTCTGCTCTCTGCTTATAAAATTACAGTTTTTCAGGGTCACCACTAAAAAAACACAACCTTGAAGCAGAACATAAATCCTGAGAAGGTCCCCATGTCAAGCGTTCAAACATCAAGTGTAAGACTTCATGCATTTGTTGTTTCTTTATTAGATAAAGCCAAGGGATGAATAATTTCCTTGCTATTTTAGGGAGTGATTAAATACAGAAGGCAGGTTGTAGTAGTCTTGGAAGACATAATATATGGAGATTGTAAACCCCACGAAGGCTTTTTGCTTCTCTCACTGACGAGTGTCTGAGATTAGGGTTCTCTAAGTTTAGTCTCTGAGTTTAAGAAGGATATTGAGGTCCTGGAGCAGGTCCAAAGGAGGGCAACCAGGCTGGTGAAGGGACTCGAGCACAGACCCTATGAGGAGAGGCTGAGGGAGCTGGGGCTGTTCAGCCTGAAGAAGAGGAGGCTCAGAGGAGACCTTATCACTCTCTACAACTCCCTGAAAGGAGGGTGTAGCCAGGTGGGGGTTGGTCTCTTTTGTCAGGCAACTCTCAGCAAGACAAGAGGGCATGGTCTTAAGTTGTGCCAGGGGAAGTTTAGGTTAGATATTAGAAAGAATTTCTTTACAGAGAGAGTGATCAAGCATTGGAATGGGCTGCCCAGGGAAGTAGTGGATTCTCCATCCCTGGAGATATTTAAAAAGAGACTGGATGTGGCACTCAGTGCCATGGTCTGGTAACTGCAGCAGTAGTGGATCAAGGGTTGGACTTGATGATCTGTGAGGTCCCTTCCAACCCAGCCAATTCTATGATTCTATGATTCTATGATTCTATGATTCTATGATTCTACAATGACATCCAGCCAAGTGCAACACTCCCACACCTTCCCTTCCAGCAAGGCCCATGAAAGATCAACACCAAGATCTGAGCCACAAGCTGTCTAGCCTCAGTTGTGCTCAGTAAGAACTGAACCCATTATAAACTACCAAGAACCAAGCCACCTGACACATCTTTATCACAGATCACACAGAATCACACAGAACTGTCATGGTTGGAAAAGACCTCTAAGATCACTGAGTCCAGTCATCAACATCCCCTCCCCCAGTAAGATAAATATTTTTTATCTATATCTGTAATGCCATGCCCAATGGTGCATCTCCTGAAGTGCCACATCTACATAGTTTTTAAATACCTCCAGGAATGGTGATTCCACCACCTCCCTGTGAGTCCATTCCAATGCTTAACTACTCTTCTCAGTAAATAAATTCTTCCTAGTACCTAGTCTAAGCCCCCCTGGTGCAGCTTCGGGCCATTTCCTCTAGTCCTATCATTATTTACTTGAGAGCAGAGGCCAGCACCTGCCTCCCTATTGCACCTCCCTGTGCCCATCAAAGATCTGCCACACATTTGAGTTTCTCTAGACCCCTCTAGGCACATTAACCAGCAGGAGACCACAAGTGAAGAAGCAGAATGCTCCTTGTTCCCACATGATATCAACTCTACAAAGACTTTGGATGAATTCTATGTCATGAAAGAAGCTGTTTTGAAATTCTATACAAAGCGCTGATACAGATATTATGTTAAGATAAGTATGCCTGGACTACCCAAAGCAGGTGGTGTACTTCTCCTTACTGAAGAAACACTGACTGTCTACATGGAGACTATACATATCATGACCAAGTTAATGCATTTCTTAACTAGCAACAGAAGACAGGACAATGCACACCACAGACAGCTTTGGCTGTAATACTGACCCCATACCCAGTGACCACATGATGATGTAAAATGTTATCAGGTGCTGGCTAGTGTCAAAATGAAAACCCTAGGCCTTACAGTCACTGTACATTGACCCACAAAAAGACAGCATGGCCTTCCTAGCATTTGCTTTTTATTTTTTAACTTACGTTTTTCGTAAGTCGTCTCTAAATGCACATGCACAAATCCACTTATATTTCAGCTTCCCTTCAGTGCCCCTGGCAGAAAGTTACAAGCACAAAATACCCATAAGCTTTTAGAAGCCTCTTTCACCTGCTGAAAAGATCATCTCCTCCTTGAACTGACACCAGGCTAACAGAGATCAAAAATCATTCAACAGCATCTTCAACAGCTACTTTTCACTGTAAGTCAACAGGGCAGACTTAGAAGCAAGGGAGGAAGTTTTCAAAATAAATGGATAGCATTCTGTAAGACACTTTCCAGTCAGAGGTGGTAAGAATGACTAACAACTTCCCAGCACTTAACAAAACCTATGTTTCAGCTAGTTTTCCCGCTCAGTAATAAGGCAGTAAGTTGTGTTCTTACACACACGGCAGAGGTGCATGGTGAGATCCTGGGCTTCAATGGCTAAGAACAAAAACTCCCCAATCAAAGGGAAGAAAAGTGTTTTTCGGAGCAGAAAGCTTATGCAGAAAAGTTTCAGCAGCTCAGAAACTTCCTGCTGGCTGGCTGAGCACAGTAAGATGAATCAGAGTTTTCTGCAGAAGAGATCTTTTTCTCTTCCCAGACAAAATTCAGACTTTTCTCCTCTCTGAGTCTGTTTTGGAGGAATGGGCTCTTTGCCAATATAGAACTGGCTGCCTATAACTTTGTGACAACATAACTGGGGAAAAGGGAAAATCACCAATATTAATGTAGAAGTGGAATAGAAATGCATGTACGTGATGATAGTAGTGAGTACACAGATTTCTTGGCTGTGAAAGATCTTCTGAAAGGCAATCCCAAAGCATTTATCATTGTAAATATTTCTCTACAGAAAACTCACAGATATCTAGGGATGATTCAATTAAAGGGTTTCATGGTAAGTTGTTAGCAGAAAAACATGACAGCCAGCATCAAACTCTCCATCTGCTGGAATAATACTGACCACAAACACCCATGCTACCACATACAGCATTACCTAAAATATTTTTCCATCCCACATGTACTCCAGTTGTTTTTCTCCCCACTAAAACACAAGCTAGAGAGCTGCATTCCTGCAGCAAACAGCAAGAACAAACAGCTGGCTTCTTCATCAAAAACACCACACTGCCAGGTAAAAGCATCCACATTTCATATTTTCAGACACAAATGCATTTGACTCTTACTCACTGCTAGAATCCAAGCTTACAATACAACACACAATCACATAGACTTTAATCAAACAATTATAAGACATGTTTTGGGTTGTTTTGGGTTTTTTTTTTTATTCTTGCTATTTATTTGTTAGTAACATCCCCACTTCCCAGGTCAGGTCTGTTTACCATTACTATGACTGCAAAAAAAGCTGCCAGCAAACAAGTACAAAGATGCTAAAGCTACGGGAAAGTGTAAGCTTTCTGCAGCCACTTAAACAAGACTTTGCTTCATACTGCGACTTAAACAGGACACTTTCACCCCAACTCAACTAAATTGATCAATTTGAAGTTAATTCTTTTTTTCTTTTTCTTTTTCTTTTTCTTTTTTTTTTTTTAATAGGCCAGCCCCGGTCCAAACAATTTTCAGTTGTAACTTACCAGAAGCAAAGATTTTAGTCCCCTGTGAATGGAAAAGCAGCTAGTAATTGAAAACAAATTAACCTATTTCCAACTCTGTCAAAGTCATATTACTTCATTCTCCAAAAAAATCTTTACAATAAGCACACAAATCCTGGTAACATTTAAAGCAGGGATGGGAGAGGAAAACTGGGTAAAGGGAGAGCTTTTGCATTGCTTGGCTGTTGTGCTTTGGTAAACTGACATCATTAATTTCCAGGGTGGGTTGTGAGGTAGTTAATTCCTAAGTGCTAGCAGAAGAAATGTAGGCAGACAAAACTAATTTCATACATCTGTTGGATTGACATTTCAAATATCAATAAGCTACCTTTACCCTGAGAATAACATACTTATTTCTGCTGGTACTGCAACTTTGTTGAGCAATTATCTGACCAGGGATCAACAGCGGAAAAAAAAAAAACAAAATTAAGCATTCTGATCAGTCATTGCCCTCCATTAACTTGTAATGCAAACAGCCACATTTGCCTTCATGGACATATCAGATATTTCATGGGTGTATTGTGGAAGTATACTAGCTATCCTGTCATCTTGGTAATCCTGATCAAATTATTCCCCACTTATGACAGAAAAACTACAACTGCTTACAGCAGAGATACAAAAGGATGAACATTGCAGCGAAAGAATCACCTATATTTGGAAAATATGCCATAATTTACTTTTATTTTTCAAATACTACCTTCACCTTTGACTGAATAAAGGCAAAAGAAGGCAGGCAGCAGATTTACGAAACTCAAATACAAACCCCACTATTTATTACTAGTCTGGAAGACATTAAGAAGAAGGACATAAATCTTTAGTTCAGGTCTGGTTAAAAGATGTCCTGGCTTGTCATTAAAGAAGAGATTTTCTGAGAGGCTTGAAGACAGTCTTCAAAGCTAAGCACAAAAGTGGGCATTCAGACAACTCTTTTCCTTCCCTGAATCTGCGTGGGCTCGTTTGACCTTTGGCAGCCCATGTAAGTCAGTGTATCAAGAAGAGTAACTAAATTAGGGTACTCAGTCTAAAACATTAAAGCCTAACAGAGATGCTGAATATCCCATAGTTCAAACCTGAGTGAGCACGAGGTAAAGAGCACAGGATTTCTCTTTAAGTCAAAGCCTCCCTCTGAAGCTTGGCACCAGGAACTGATGCCCAAAATAGACTCTGTGAAAAATGTTAGCCTGAATTTCCCTTTCCCTCAGCCTGAGCTCTTCAAACTGTCATCTGATGTGAGGTAGAAAGGGAAATTATAAAGTGTATTATTAAATACTTTAGATGTTGCCTGGAAAGAGGAAAGTTTTATTTTGTGAAAAGCTGTAGTTCCTGTAGTGGCTTGGCTGCAGAGGCTCGGTAGTTAAATGAAGTAAAAAGAAAGCTGACAGCAAAAAGAAAAGTAGGGTATCATCCTGACCACTTGCACTGAGCTCCATCTATTCTGTGACAGACAGCTTTTCACCTCTGTACAATAGGCCTGGCAACTTGAATTTGCCATCCTGCTCTATTCATAATTGGGGTGTCAAGTAAGGATGTAGGGACATGTATCTATACCAAGCATTTTCCTTTCCTTCCCTTTATATTTCTGTTCACAACAAACTGAAACCAAATTAAGGACTCCTAATTTAAATCACAATTTTGTATTTTTCCTTATGGCATGACTTTTCAATTCAGACAGTAATTTAGTGGTCATTCAGAAATCATACTAATAGCTCTGGCTACTAAAATGCAGGAAAAAGATATTCAGCATGGTGACAGAGAAAGGAAATAAAACTGGAATTCAAACCAGTCAAAGAACAGGGAAAAAAAACAGAAAGAAGCAGAAGTATATTGGTTTTACATTTCATTACCTGTTTTTTTTTTAGAAGTTGGGGGGTTTTGGTTTGTTCTTTTTATGCTTAGCCATTAGTGATACTGGACCCAGAATAACAGGACCCAAGCTCTTATAGAACAGTATTTGTAATTAAATAAGGCATGAAACTATTTTCCACTACATCAAGGTGAACCAAGGAGCGAGTGCATTTTTCAGCTCCACATTGCTTCTCAGAAGAACAAATGGTGACTAAATCCCTGCATTAGATCTTGCTAGTTCCCAGAATCACAGGAGTCAAACCAAAAGCAGGCTCCTGCAGACACTGTGCCCATCAGGTCTCTGCTGCTCTCAACCTGGGCTGCTCACAGGAGGGCATTTCCAAAACACATACCCACCTCATTGCAGGCCAGTGGAGTCTTAAAATACATGTACTATATTTAAATATTTCCAGTGCTATTTATTATGAGGATGAGGAATGACTCTACATGAATAAGAAAACAGTATTGCCATATTCATACATCCTTGGGATAATTCAACTTTACAGTTTTGACATGTGTAACTTATTAGACTCTTAAGAATGTAAAAACACCATTGGCATTTTTCATATTGCAAGTGTCTGGTAGATAATGGCCGTGCAGATTTTATTCAGAATGGCGTGAGTAAACTTGCCAAACTTTCATTATCACTCCTTCGGAAACTCTGAGGGGGTCTATTAAATTGGCATTTTGTTTGACATGTACACAGAATGTGCCTAGCATGCAGAACAAGCATGGCAATAAACCTTTCCTTAACAGCTGTGTTATTTTAGCTAATGATAAACATGTATCTAAGGCCACGTATCACCACAACTTAAACTGGTGGGGAAAGACTCGTTGCTCCATGAAAAGAGAGGCCATTGCCATGGAAAGGAAGTCCTTTATTTATTCTCAACTATGCAATTAATTATCTCACCCATAAACACAGCCTAATGCACAAACTGTTGTCTAAATTAAGTTCATGATCTTTGTAGCTTATATTATGTCCCTGACCTTACTGCATCTATTCTGACAAATTCCTGCCCGTGGGCGCGTGGATGCGCTTATCACTGATCTCAGCTGAAGCTGTGATTGAATAACTAAGAGAAGAGTTGATTTTCCAGAAAGTTTCTTTATGGTCTAAGAGTTTCAGGGGCCAAAAAGGCTCTTTTTGTCATCATTGTAGCTCATGCCATTCTGACTATATCCAAAATGAAAAAAATATGGACATGTGAAATGCAGATGTTAACGAGCAAAAAAGCATATTGATTTGGTCAAGCCATTTAATTTTGACAAACTGCCAAAAAAACAATAAGAGAATCACAAACCTGAAATATTGGAGATTTCAGCAGCAGCCTACAATGAACAGGGAGATAATGAGTCCCTGTCAACCTCTAGGAAGGGATCGATTCTCTCCATGGAACTGCAATGACTGGGAATTCCAGACAGTGCCCTTCAATTTTCTCTGAAATCTTTTCTTTACAGAGCAAACAAACACAAGATAATAACCTTTAAACTTTCCACAGCCATTCATAAGCAGATGCATTACTACAGAAGAGCAGATGATGTTCAATATTTGTCTCTGTTCAGTAGGTGGTACTTTGTGTATCACAATACTCCATCTTTCAAAAGGCACAGGCTGCAATGACACTTAAAAAAATAAAAAGAAATTAATCAGGGTGCCTCAAAAGCATTTTCTAGATTATCTGTGACTCAGAGATGGAGCTGTACGTATCCCACTTTTCCAGTGAAAACTAAATTAATCACATAATCAACTGAGTCTGATTTCAAGATTTAAAAAGTCACTAAATATTGGAGAAAACACTGCAAAAACTAATATCTACATTTCAAAATGGTAAAAATGCCTTTGTTTCCAACATTTTTTAAAAAAATATTATTAAATTTGCATCAAATTTTAAAACATTTTCTTTTTATTTACTTGCAATCTATCTAATTTTGGTCTTCAGAAATACCTGCAGTAAAATAAACTGTGACAGAGCTTTTAAAGAGCATGTGACTGCAACACTACTGGTCTCTACAGATGTGCTAACTATGTATTTTTAAACATCCTCAAAATTAAGTTAATAGCTACATAAAAGCAGGATTTTTTCAAAACAAACTTTGACATATCCATCTTCACAGAATTAAAAAGGTATTCTACTCATAAATATTTGCTAAATGGCTTCTAATTCCTTGAAACCAACAGCATTCAGACTATGTTTAGACTTCATCATCTTCCATTATAATTGAATCATATTATTCTATGGGAGACAGAAAAAGAATAGAAGAGGCAAATGCTGCTACATTACCCTCCATATTATTTTTTACAGTAATTTGCAGTACACCATCAGTAAACACACTGCTTTACAGACCACATAAGAGAGGTCATTACCCCAGAGAGCTTACAGCTACAGCAAACAAATCAAGTACAATCACCCTGCCATTCGAAGGAGATACAAGGACACTCCTTCTCAATCTATTAGTGTACCATCATCATTAGAGAGATCTTTAAACCACTCTTCCCATCCCCAAGTCAAACAGCACCAAAAGCTGACACAAAGGGACACATATTCTTCTCCTTGCCTTTCCTTACCCATAAGGTGCACCTTGAAACACTGGACAGGTGCACATCCACTCACTTCTCCATCACGGGCACAGAAAGGAAGGTATGGAAACACACTGACTGGCAGACACAGGGGAACTGGTTCCTGTCAAAAAAGTCCACTGAAATCCAAGAGCACAAGCTGGGCCCCAGACTCTGCTGTTCTCCTGCTCTTCATGTTACCCTGTCATGCCCTTTCTTTTTGAACTCTTGCTGGCTACATCTTTGCTCTGACATTTTGCAGTTGCCCACCAAAAACACCACTCAGGGGGAAGAACTGAAGGAAAACAGAAGTATTATTACCTCACACATGAGAAACAGGATATGAGCTCATAAGAACACAGATAGAGATGTTTATTTATACTGTGGGCTACATACTAAGGCTTCCTTTCAAGTTTACTTCTTCTTAAACTGAATTTCTTCTCTGACATCATCAGATCTGAAAAACAGCCAATATAAGGTGTGACCAAGTATGACACTCATTTACTTTCTTTTCCTTTCCTAGTGTCTC
This sequence comes from Calypte anna, assembly GCF_003957555.1. Lineage (NCBI taxonomy): Eukaryota > Metazoa > Chordata > Aves > Apodiformes > Trochilidae > Calypte > Calypte anna. The sequence continues at coordinate 97,835,093 of NC_044245.1, forward strand.
CTTTTCTTTAATTTTTCGATCAGCAACAAGCATCTTCATTGAGTCCTTCTGAAGCTACCATCATCCTCCTCTTACAAGAAGCATGAATTACTAGATAGTTTCCAATGCAGGTTGAGCAGCAGTGCCTGAAAGAAACAAGTCTAATAATTTTGCTCTCAATAAGCTCCTTCAAAAAGGCAAAAATTTTTTTTTTCTATGATTGAAAAAAACCTCAGTCCTCAGCACTCTCTACTGAGCTGTGCACCCTTTTCAATGCAAAGAATCTGTGCCTCCATAACCCAGGAGATTTCCTTATGCATCATCATCACACTCTTCCCAATACTTATGAGTTAGACACTTAATAAATCCATCACCTGCTACTGCCTACATGTTACCAGGATTTTTTTCCCCTACATCTAACAACCAAAGGAAGCTGGAAAAAACCTGTGACAGGACAAATACAACCTTCCACAGGCAGGACACGTTTAAAGCTCCAGGCACATCTGTCAGCTCAGAGGTCATTGGCAAAAGGTGCTCAGGGAGGTCACCTTGGCCACAAGCAGACACATCCAGGAAGCACAGGGATGGGGAAAAAGGTGCAGCAAGCAACTTAGTGTATGAAAAAAAAAAATAATGCTCAGTCTAGAAATAAAATGCTTTCTCAAGCTTAAATTTTAATACTATTTTTCCTTCCACCACCACCCCAATCTTGTCCCTCTTTTCTACTTAAAAACCTACTGGAGGAGTTTGCCTTTTATCTAAGTGAGGAAAAAAAAAAAGAAAAGCAGTGTAAACTCCAGTAAGAATAAGGTCAAAATGCTGAATATCTCACATCAGTCAATTCCAAATACTAATACATAGGAAGAAATTGTTACTCAAAAAGTTGTTCTTTTTTTAAATTAATTCTGGTGGCCACTGTCAGATTTATCAAATATTACCGTTTCATTTAAAATTAATTTACATAGATAATCACTTTCTATACCCACTGAAGACTAAATTGATTTGATATTATTAATGATTACAAACAAAAGGGTGTCTAACAATTATCATTATTTTCTTTAAATTATCACTATATGATAATTAACAAGGCATCAGCACATTGTACACTGGCAACTGCTTACCCATTCACTAAAAAATTGTTCATCTCTTATCCGTGCATGATTATAAATCCGAATATAAAACAGAACATTATTTTCACACTTTCTGCTGATCCATGCTCCTAGCCTGCACTACAAGCAAAAAATTACTGAGGATCTTTTCTGTGGGTAACTGAAGAAACTGTTTGGAAGAGTTAATATTGAGGCTGGCTTTTAAGACACATATTGCATCTCCCTAATAAGTCACAATCATAATGCTAAAGGAGGAGGGAAGACAATTTACCAAGTGTATATATAATCTTGGCTGAATTACCAGCATACTGAAATGAAAAGAGGAAGCTGATGAAATGCAGGAAAAAATAACCACATGTAGGTACAGAATAAAATAACTCAGCTTGATAATATGGGAAAGTAACTAAGCACTTGGAAAGGTAAATTACTGCAGGAGCAAAGTTTTCCTGGAGTACATTTCAATGGATCAAATGGCCTATATAAGGTAGAAGTGTCCTACTTTCAGAACACCTAAATATTCCTTTTTGTACATGGTATCTTGCTAGTCAAATGTAGAACCACCAGGATAACTTTAACATACATATACATAGTGTGTGTATGTGTGTGTATATAATATATATATATATATATATACACACTTACACTACCTCAAATTTTGCCTTCAATTTACTTTTGTAAATTCAACCCATTTGCAGCATCTTTGTTCTGAATGGTATCAAGCCTGTACTCCTTTAGCAAGTTGCTGGGTTTTTTTAAATCTAATTTATTCTCCTGTTAGACAACATGCTTTAAAAACTTAGCAAGTGAAAATAAGTGGCATCTTTTTTCTGCTGACAGATACCTAGTTAGGTTTATCATGTTTTCCAATGCAGGATTTAGCAAGACTTTAAGAAAAAAATGTATTATTCTATGTAGTTACACTGCTACACACTGCTAGGAAGATATTTCATTTCCTTTTACTATAAACTAAGGTCAGGTTTTGTTTTGTTGCTGTTCTAAATTTGTAAACATTTTTAAATGTTATGTTTACCAAATTTTGAGGTGATTGATAGTGTGATCAAACAGTCACCTGTGAGGCACCATTCTTGGTGTACAAAGAAACACCAAGTAATGTGAATTATCTATCTTTATGCCTCAGTGAACTCCAGGAGGACTGGACTACAATATTAAGGACCAGGAGGAGAAGGGGATTTGGCTCCGTTTCATTTTTACTTTGAAAGCTTATACACACAACTAAGTTGTCAAAAATCAAGCCTTGGCTTTGACTTCAGACTCTCAGCCCTTCAGAAGGTTGAGGCCCAAGCCCTGATGCAAGCACTGCTCTCTGCAAATGCCAGTGAAGGGGGTTCTGGAGCAGTGGAAAACAGAGCACTGGAGATGCTGGCTGCTCTTCCACTGGGTTTTCTTGCAACAGGAGACTTCAAAGATAGAGCACAAGCAAAGCAAGCATCCAAGTGCCTCAGAAAGAACATTTGGCAGCTGAAACTAAATATCACAGGAATAACAGTGCACAGCACTGCCCTAACATGCTGTAAGGACAGGAAGGAATTTACCTAGGCTTTATTTACATATAGATAAGAGGACTGTCATGTAGGAAGTCAGGTGCCTTGCAGTTTCTCTGGTAGCTAAGGCAGCTGGTACCTTCTCTGTGAGAATGAACTTGCTGTCAGTAGTGAAGCAGCAGAAATGATCCTCATGACCACACATGATGCCTCAAAAAGAAGCAGACAAGAAGATGTAAACCTAAGATACCAGACTTGGAAGGACAAGACCTACCAGTCTTAAGCAGTTACAGGAATGGAAAAAACAAAGCCAAATCAAAACGCTGTAACCCCAGTCAGTGGCTTTCCTAACTTCAACAGCCATGGTGCAAATGAACAACAGGCAAAGCATAAGCTTGACAGATGAACTTACACCTATCTTTTAAATATCTAGCAATTAAAAAACACTGAAAAAACATTACTTAAATATATTCAGAAACGCAGACTCAACATTCTTTTCCATTTTAAGCAAAAAATCTAGAGAATGGGCCATTCTGGTGAACCAGAACTTCTAAACTAAACAAGAGGGGTCAAGGAACAGCTCTTTGGGAAGAACCAAAAAAGGAAACAAAAGGAGGAAGAGCATTTCCTCTTGACAGAGCTTTGCCTCAGCCTGCAGTCCCCAAGTTGTAGAGATGAGATAAACCTTTTCCTCACTAAATAAGAAACATCTTCCTCACAGGAGAAAAGCCGCACAACCAAATCACCTAGAACACGGATACCGAAGTCCAAAATTAAAACAGTTTGCACATGCACAGAGGACACTTTGAACATAAGTAAGTCCAGGACAGGAGGTTATCTATGAGTACAAATGTCCAGCAAGACACTAAAAATAGCTGACAAGTCTGGTATATTGTGTTACTGCTAGAAGTCATTTGAAGATTATTTTTTGTTAGCTATGTTAACAAGTTTAAGTTTCACATGTTTTATGAGAAGTGTGCAAGCATAACCAGGTACCAAATGAAATTGCAAGAGCATAGCAACAGGTAAGCTACTTCAAATTATATTTTAGTTGCTCGTATTTAATTATTTATGTACACAAATGATACGCTACACATAAAATGACATAAATGTTAATGACATGAAATGTTAAAAACCTAGGAGGCAAAAAGGCATAAGGTTTTAGAGGTTTATTTAAGGTTGGTGCATCAAGCATGGCATTGCTAGCCAGTCGAGGGAGGTGATTGTCCCACTTTACTCTGCACTGGTGTGGCACAATCTTGAGTACTGTGTGCAGTTTTGGGTGCCACAGTACAAAAAGGACATAGAGAGTGTCCAGAGGAGGGCAGTGAGCTTGGTTCTTGGTCTGTTCAGACTGGAGAAAAGGAGACTGAGGGGAGACCTCATTGCAGCTCAGTAGGGAAGGAGGAGGAGCAGGCACTGACCTCTTTGGCAGCCAACGATAGGACCTGAGGGAATGGTAGGAAAATGTGCTGGGGGAAATTCAGCTTAGATACTAGGAAAAGGTTTTACACCCAGGGGGTGTTTGAGCAGTGGAACAGGCTCCCCAGGGAAGCAGTTATGGCACCAAGCCTGCCTGAGTTCAAGAAGCATTTGAATGAGGCTCTCAGGCACATGGCGTGATTCTTGGGGTGCCCTACACAGGGACAGGAGTTGGACGTGATGATCCTGATGGGTTGCTTCCAACTCAGCAGACTGTATAATGATTCTATGATTTTATGATTCTATGAAATAGGAAGAGAGAGACGAACATTACTGCACAATGTAAGATGAAAAAAATAAATGTATGATTGTAGTTGTATTTTTTAATTATGTAAAAATGTCCATCCATTAGCCATTAACTTTTCTTGGCAAATGGTCATACGCAACTACCAGCACCTGTTCCAAGAAACTGAAGCATTTTTCTCATTAGAAGGTAAAGAAACAAAGGAAGATTGGAAATGAGAATAGGGCAATTCCCAGAGGAGGTAACACATTTTGGAGAAGACTGCAGTAGGCAAAACTTGAAATCAGGCAGCCTTACCAACTCAAAGAGCCACTTTTCAGGCTTTAAAGCTTTTAATGTTCGCTCCTCTTTCCTGCTGTCTGAATTTAGACACTATCAGCCCTGTTGATTTTAGCCTTTAAACCCTGGATTTTGAGATTACAAAGAATAACAGAACTTTTTAGAGTGGACTCCAGCCCCACGTGAGAAGGGCACCCAAGTTAACTGCAACAGACATGACCTTTATCAAGCATTTTATTCACCCCCTGCTTGTAGGTGCTTTGACACATTAGCACTTTGCAAGATCTCCAGGCAATATTTTATCAGCAGGGCCCATCCAGGCATAATGTGTGCTTTCACAGTGCATTAGCATATCCAGAGGAGGAACACTGTGGACTGCAATGGCCTAGGACAGACTTGAAGTGTGAAACAACATTACTGACATTCTCATTGACATCCAGGAGCTCTTCTGTGTTTCCAAAATTCATCAGCGTCTAAAATCCAGGACCATATGAGAAACCATCCACGAGAAACTAATTTCCAGAGCAGCTTAGCTAGTAGTACCTTAATCTCTGACCTGCTCATAGCCTTGTATTCTGAACAGTTTATCATCTGAATTTTTTCCTTATTATCTTGCATATTAAGAAAATATTTGTCTATATTCTAAATACAAGCCGAATGCTGAAGTTTAAAAAGAAATCAAACCTATTTGACAATGTAAGTGAAAACCCTACTTCTCATATTGCATCTGTACTGACCAGAAATAACCCCAGTGAACTCAAGACAGCACAGGTATACAAAGAGACAGAATCTGGTCCAAAGAGAAACATAACCCTTCCTACACAAGGGTAAGACAGCAAAATAAAGAGACAATGAACCAATATTTAAAAGATTATTCCTCTTTAACTACTGACCAGTTTTGCACTTGATGTATCTGGTGGTCACTGAATCCTAGTCAGGTCACTGAATCCCTGAGAAAGGGATTCCCCCATTGCACTTTCAAGGTCATCTTGCCAACAAGGAAGGACAGCTTAAATCAAAACCAGCAACCTACAGTTCCTTCAAACTGTTCTGTAGCACAGTCACTTGGGATGTAAAACTAGACACAGATCTAGCTTGATATTATGAAAAATAAGCATTTCAAGCTGCTTCACACTACAGCTTTCAAATTTTAGTAATTAGTGTTTTTTTTCTCTTTCCCATTTTAATAAACATAGCTGATGAGCAGAAATTTGGGTTACTAACCATCCTCACGCCCTTCTTCCTGGGCACTTTTGCAAATGTCTAATTGGCTTGACCAGTTTATGAAACACACTGAAGGTGCTCCAAAGGAAATATCTGTTTTGTATTCATTGCCACATTTTTGTCAGATGTAAGACACAACAGACTTCCCTGCTTTAAAAAGGAAGGACAAGAGGGATTCTTCACCTTTGAAGTATTAGCCTAAGAAATTTGATTTGACAACTACAATTCTGAGATCTGCTCTTCCAGGGCTGGATGTGACTTTTTCAAGGATATGCATTAGTCGGAACCTAAGAGAGTTGTTTCAAATACTAGATGCTAAACAAGCCTAAAGAATTTCATCTTACAAACAGGGGGAATCAAACTGGATTAATTTTGTCCCAGATGTAACAGCACTTCCCAAAGGACTCTCATCAAGAATCTACCCCTTTAGTTTAACATTCTTATGTTAAGAATGCCTGTTATCTTAAGCCTCCTATTAGAAAACACAGGTTTTATTAAAAGGCATTTCTATCACCATATTGTAGCACAGTCTTTTTAACTCAATTATGCAGTCATAAAGAATCATGTTTACATTATAAAAGTTTGGCTCGTGTTACATAGAGAAACAAACCTGCATACATCAATTTCAGAATAAATATTGCAAGTTAACGTTCCATCTTCTTTGTTCTGCATCTTTTTTTAAAAGATTTAGCATTAAAGTAATGAAGAAGTTTATGTCTTATATATAACATGCCACTTACACTGATCTGTATTCCCTCCCCAAAACATCAACAAAAGGAGCCGTGGGTCACTGAGCCAAAAAATTAAATGTTGAAATGTACATCCAACAGCATTACCCTTCACTAGCAGATATCCTGTGGAAAAATAATGAAACAAATTCAACTTCAATGTCTAGCCAAAAGAAAACATTCAGAAAATAATGAGGTGAAATTCAGTTCCACTCTTCAGGATGAAAGGTATCTTGTTACAGCTTCGTCTTTTCGTAATGTCTGCTTGAGCATAGCTAGAACATGTGGAGAAAATTTATGGCATTTTATCATGGTTGGCTTGGGGGAAGGAAAACGTTTCTCTGTGAGGTCAGTCAGAGGAAATTATTAGCTTTTTGCCTTCAGTTCTTCAACACACATTCTCTTCTACTGCTAACATCTCAGTCATTTTGCCTACAGAAAACTGACTGGCCAAAGCAGTACTAAATTAAAGTTAGTTTGTGCTATAAATGGGCACTTCAGTGGAAAGTGCACTGTTTTTCCCAGGTTTGAATATAACACAGTCAAATTCCAGTCCACATTTGAGCAGGAGGCCTGCACCTGATGAGCTTTAAGGTCTATATATGTATCAAACTGATGTACTCTAAAGGAAAATGCAGTATTTCTAATTGTGCTTCCCTAATAATACTATAGTAATATCCTACTTAACAGGCTCTTTGAGGGGAGAAAGAAGCAAAAGAAGAAGAAAAAAGAAGAAGGAAAAAAAAAAATAACACTTGGGGAAAAATAATAACACTAAGTAACAAAGGTGATAACAGAAAGATCAAACCTATGCCACCATCCAGTTCTTCCCCGTTCCAAGCCAAGTTCTAATCCCTGTTCTATCCCTGCTCTAATTCAAGAGAATTCCTGCATCTTGTATTGAACAAAGCTGTGAGCAACACTGTACTTGTTTCAAGAAGATTTAGAATAACTGCTGGCAAACAAGCTGATAGCTTGAATGGCTGCAAACACAAAAACACAAGTGTCTTATAGTCACTGAAATAGGAAAAAGCTGGAAGACATCATATGAAATGTGAGGTAGCTACAGAGAAAACAGGGAAAATAGGTACATGTATTTGTAGCTCAAATACTTTCACTAAAAAAAATATCTGGGCCTGGTGCTTTCTAACTGCAAGAGGGTGCATTAATGAGAATATTTATATTAAAACAAGAGTTTCTACTAATGCACTGAAGAACAACAGAGAAAAACAATGAAGGAAACAGGAATGAAAACACATTTATACTCAGCATCATCTGAACAATGATGACAAATAATAAAGTTAAACTTTTGCTAAGGCACAGCAAGACAAGCTACCAAAACGAATAAGGGTAACTAGAAACAAGGATCTGCATGTATGAAAACCAGTTCACCATCACCACTAACCTGCTTTGGTTGGCCAAACAGCTACACCCTCCTATAAAATCCCAACCAGACTGATCTTTTTACTAGATTTTTTCAGAGGATAAGACCTTTAGCAGCAGTTGATTATAGCTGATACAAATACTTCCAGTTTTCAAAAGAAAAAGAAAATCAAAAATCTCTTTTGCAATTAGTAAATAGTTCAGTATAAAATATTAATGTACCATCAAAGGCCTGATTATTCAGAATTCTTTGAAATGTGAAGTTCATTTTGTACTAAGCATGCTTATTTTAGTTTAAGAAAGCAGACTGTTTAAAAGTCAGCAACTGAAAACTTAAATGAAACTAAACTAAAAAAATGATATAACTTTATTTCTTTTTAAATCCTGTACTTCCAGTGTGTCTCTCTTTAATTTAACTTCATCCTCAACATCATAATTTCAGGACAAATACCTCACGCTAAAACTTATACTCTTAATTTTCCAAGATTACTTCTCAGCATCACCTTTTTGTAAATTCTGTTAATGTAAAACTGAGAGTGCATGGGGAAGGCTGTTGTTACAACCTGAAACACTTCACCAGAGAAGAGAAGCTCAGTGAGCCCTTAGAACTTCCCAGCAGCTGCAGCTTCAGTCTCAGTAAAACAGGAGACATGCACTGAGGACAAGAGATTGATCTAAGAAAAAACACATGTGCAAGTGCTTCTCAGAGTTTTGAGTTAAGGGGAAAAAAAGAAATGTTCAGTAAAGCAAACAAGTCAAAAACACAGATAAAAACTAGAAAGCTAGTAACGGTTTTTCTGCTTTTAAGTTTTTCTAAGAGAAGAGTAGAATTAAAGCAAGAGCATTCAGATTTACCTATCTACATCTAAAAGAGCTCCTTCAGAACCATGAAACCTCTATCAAGTGATAATTTGTTGAGTGTGCTCTAGCACTGCAATTTATAGTTAATTACAGCTCCACAGTTATTCCTTATTTAAGCTGTAATGCTCTCCAGGCAGAAGGCATCTCAGAAGGTTTATTGCATACCAAGGGATAAAATCCATGCTTCTTCAATCACTAGAAGAGCAGCAAAATATCCCATGTAGTCAATGCTGTTTATTGAAATGGCATTTTGAAATATTACTTTCATATACTTTGAGTGAAATTCATACATCAGATGAAATCAATGAAGAGTTAATCAAAAGTTTAATATGCATCTAGAGTCTAAGCCTGTGATAATAATTTACTATCATTGAAAATGCAATCAATTTCATAGATGATAAACAAGGGGGCAAAGGGTAATATTATCATAAAAACATAGCAATTGCCATGTTAAATCCTTTGGGATTCTTTAAATCCTGCTATACTAGACACAATTTTCCTAATCCAATAACTTTAGACAACAGCCATTCTGGATGTTTCAGGACCAAATAAAGACCCATATACAAGTATAAAGACATTTCCTACTTCACTGAGCTCTGTTTTAGACATTTGTCAAGCCTTGATAAACAAGGTTTTGTGGCCCTTCCAATGAAAACTCTTGGCATTTTTGTAATAATTGACATTATCTGTCAATATTTCCCTCTCCAATTAAGTGTATTGTTGAGAGTACAACATGATCCACACATATAAGGTATGGAAGACATACATTGCTCAAATTAATGCATTCAGCTGATGAGTTGGACAAAATTAAAACATCTGGTAACAATGATGAAGACTTCCAAGTTTAAAAAAACCTCCAATGACATTTTACAGTTCTTCAAGACTCCAATTTCTTCCAAATAATGAATATGCACTGAGCTGCATGTAACACAAAAAAACCTCTCAGAAGCCCAACTTAAGAGTGAAACACATCTTCAGTAATGGAGACAAAAAGTAGAAAGCTAAAACCAAAAACAAATAAGAAAAGCATAAAATCTCCTAACAAATCAGGAAAAACATTTCCCACTCCTTATCACCTAGGCTACATTAATCCTTCCTGCTCTAAGCCAAACCTTGTTTTAAAGGGACTGTTCTATCATTAAGGAATGGTCAGTCAAGCTGTGCTTCACCACAAGGCACACTGTGTTTAAAAAAAAAAAAAAAACAGGTATTGTGAATTATCCTTAGAAAGATGACAAATCTCATGAGGTCTAGACAAAGCCATGCAACCAAGTAAGGTAACTTTAAAAAGAATTAACTGCTTCATAACAAAATAATAAGTTAATATAAAAATATATCATCAATTTATTTAAAAAATAATAGCACACTAAGTGCAAATCTCCATCTTGAAACTATGATGGCTACCGGATTTCTATTTTGTGCTGAAGTCCAAAATGGGAGTTTCCTAATCTGCAAGCCAAGTTGCATAGGAAAATGAGAAAATTTTGGTTGCCTGTAATATACATCTGTTATAATTTAAAACTAAAAATGTATGCTGACAAAATACCAGATACCATAGAATGGTTTGGGTTGGAAGGGAAGGGACCTTAAAGATCATCTCGTTCCAACCCCCCTCCCATGGGCAAGGACACCTCCCACGAGGACCAGGTTGCTCAGAGCCTCATCCAGCCTGGCCTTGAACACTTCCAGGGAGGGGGCATCCACAAGTTCTCTGGGCAACCTGTGCCAGTGTCTCACCACCCCTCACACTGAAGAATTTCTTCCTAATATCTAGCCTAAAACTACCATCTTCCCTCCTCATCCTTCTTAAAAGGACTTCTGGCCCTCTCCAGTTTTTCTAAAAGCCCTGGGAGGTTCTGGAAGGCCACTACATGTAGTGAAATGAGGCAACCAGGTGCCACTAATTGCCAGGCAGTGGGCATGAGCTTGTGTCAAGCCCACCTGTGCCTAATTAGGGTGGGCCCTCACTGCGCATGAGCAGGACCAGGGGGCCAATAAGAGGTGAGGCCTGAGACACAGGCTCAGCTCAGTCCTGAGCAAGCCAGCAGAGAGATCAGCTGCTCTTGGAGCAACAGCACTGATCCAGGCTAGTCAGCCCTGAGGGCTATAGGCTTAGAGCACTACTTGTGAGTCTCTGCTGGAACACCTGGTTGGACCTTGAAGCACTGTTCCCTAGAAGAGGTTCGTCTTGCTACAACTACATGAACTACATGATCTCCCTAGAGCCTTCTCTTCTCCAGGCTGAACAACCCCAAGTGTCTCAGCCTTCCATCATAGGAGAGGTGCTCCAGCCCTCTGATCATCTCCATGGCCCTCCTGTGAACTCACTCCAGCAGCTCCATGTCTGTCTTATGTGGGGGTGCTCAGAACTGGGCACAGTACTCCAGGTGGTGTCCCATGAGAGTGGAGTAGAAGGAGAGAATCGCCTCCATTGACCTGCTGGTCACTCTTCATTTGGTACAGTCTGGCATTAACACCCACCATAAAGAATATAGAGGAGGGGACAGGAACACCCCAAGCTACCACATCCTATCTGCTGTTGTTACATAGCCATTGCTTTATAAGCAAGTAATTTCCATTTCCAAAGACTGAACAAAAAGCACACAAACTTCATCAGAAGTTATTAAATAAACACACAATGGAGTAGTTAAACTTTGTGGCATCATGAATTTTCAATATTCTGCTTTTCCTTCCCCCAAAAGCAAACTGAAAAATGTGTGGATATGAATCAATAAATAATTTTTCATATGCATAGTATGATGACCAAATATTCAAGAAAGCCTGAAATTTACTGGGCCGACTGCAGGAAATCTTATTTCAGCCATGCATATTTAAATTGCTCCCTTCTTTACTAGCATTAATAAAAGTGTTGATGCTTCTAAGACTTCTGTACAAAAAAAGAGAAGCTAACTTGTAGGGCCACTGACTGGAGCCACCCTTAAAGGGCCCTAGAGGAAAGCTGAAGAAGGATTTCCTACAAGGGGATGTACTGATAGGATGAAGGTTAGTCATTTTCAAAGTGGAAGAGGGTAGATTTAGATTAGACATTTGGAAGAAAATTCTTCCCTGTGAGGGTGGTGAGACAAGGGAACAGTTTGCTCAGGGAGGCTGAGGATGCCCCTCACTGAAAGTTTCAACGCCAGGTTGGATGGGGCTTGGAACAACCTGTTCTACCAGGGGGTGTACCTGCCCATGGAAAGGGGTTGGAATTAGATGATCTTTGAGGTCCCTTTCTAATCCAAACCCGTTCTATCATTTTATAATTCTATTCTACGAGTTAGGAGCAGCAAAGATACCAGAGGTACGTCTGGCACTAGAAACATGGATGTGAATTTGATTTTGAAGATGATCCTTTGTTAGGTGGAAATTTTATTTTTGCAGTCCAGTGGTGAACACCGGACCTCATAGCAAATTTAGGGAATCAGCTCTGTAATACAGTTAGACAATATTTTTCTACTGCAATCACAATATCCTGTGCTTTTAAGAATTAAACAAGGATAGGTCGTACAATTGAAAATGTTCACAATTTGGGCAAGACTCAATGACAAGATCTTTCCAATCACTAATCTATTATATACAATATCTGTAACTTTGATAGAGTGGTTTCAGCTCACTCATGATTATAATTCAGCTTTATCTTCTAGAAGAGTTCATGAGCTCTAGCTTACAAAAATCAGTGAGAAAAAGCCACAAAAAAAAAGAGGAAGAGGAAGCAAAACTGGGAACCTGTCAAGACTTCTCTCTCATCTGGTCAGGAAACAATTTCTCTGCAGTTTAAGAACTCCTTCAGATTTCATTTAAGGATGTCAGTATTGAAATTCTGGAATAAAAACACGTGTATTTTTACAGCTAGGAAGAGGAGGAGACAGAAAAAATACTTTGGTTCTAATCACAACCTTTGAAAATTAGCTGCAGAGGGACCTTGGACAAGAAGCCTTTTATGCCTGCTTTCTCATAGGTCATCAAATATCATTGTTATTTCTCCAATTTTTGAATCTATCTACTCCTTCCTCATCAAATATCATACCTTGAAAAAAGTGGGACCAGGAAAGTATTTCTTAAGTCTTCAGACCCTGACACCAGCCAGCTGAAGACTCTTAAAATTCCTCTGCATTTGCAGATATTTGATGAAAGTTTGATCTGTCTTTAGTTCAGTCAGGAATCTGAAAGGATGCTGAGGCTTAGCCCCATGTTCTGATTATTCCTGAATCTGAATAATCCTCCAGGCATAACCTAGAAAACATTCACTCTCTGAATCTCCTCTTCTCCAACTTTTCTTATTATGGGGAAAACTTTTTTTCCCATAAGTCTGATCCCTCTCAGGTATTTAATGGGTGATTTAGAAGAAATAAAAGGATGAGTAGAAAAAGGCTCCTACCCTTCATATCACAGTGGACTGCACAAGATCAGGACAAAAGCCCGCATTGCAGCACAATGCTATCAAAACTTCAGGCCCTTCAAAGGCTGAAGTATTGCCTTCCTATCACTGGAGGAGGTGAGAGCTTGAAAAAAAAAAAAAAAATCATGCAACCTAACCAGACTGAGAACAGTGGGCTTGGGAGTAAGTGTTCAATCAGCAAGGATGCTGGCAGAGCAGATGAAAATAAAATGCTTTCAGAACCTTTCACAATCTATTATTCCTGGATCAAGTTCTCAGCTTCAGATGGTTTTCTGCCACTTTGAACTACACCTTAATGTAGCTACCTCTTCAAATGGTATTGAATATATCAGACACAAAGAAAATCTACACAAGGCATCTGAAAAAACCCCACAACTACATATGAATCAAAGCACATGTGTTGTTGCCATTCAGCACAGACCCAGGATGTGTTCCCCATGGAAAAAAGTTTATTTAGAGGACTCAAATCTGCTCCACAATGTAAAGGAGAACATCCTGTGTAAGGAAACCATAAGCCACAAGTGGAAGAACTAACAGACATACATCAGTATATACCACAAACCTCAAAAAAACCTCACTTCCAAGTCCGTCATGCGACATTTCTTTCTCAACAAGACCTGACAGTCAGAGTACAACTACATTCATGTCCCTTGTGACATGCCAGCTTCCAGGATATATTTCTCTTTCACTCTGACTCATTGTTTCCATTTTCTATCAGGACCTTCAGATCCCACAGGCAAAAAAGCAGGCATGTATGAGCCAAACAAATTTTGAGTCGAAAGACAACTGGTACGAAATGAACTTCAGAAATGCAAGTTCAGAGGAAGTTGGGCAAAATCAGTGGTTTGACTATCTTCAAAAAAGAGACTATAAGCCTTCCTGGGGGAAAGCTTCTCCATAGTTACTAAACCAGCAATCTGAGCATTGACTCACTGTTAAAAGTACCCTCAACATAAAAACAGAGTACAAAAGCTTCTCAAAAGAAGAAATTTCAATGACCAAAAATGAGGACAAGAAGAGGCTCCACTAGCACACAGAAGTTCACTGCCACTGATCTATTTTACTAGTGAGGGAATGACAGAAAGAAGTATTGAAAAAAATCAAACAGCTCTTTAACATGGACCAAATAACATTACAGCAACTAGTAAATTGGTGATAGTGCTTCTCCAGCAAGAGGAAGGATCAATACAGCTGACAGTCAGCATTACAGTTAGAGATCAGAGGACTGTCTATATCCTTTCAAATTTTGCTAGGCTTTAAAAATTGATCTGAAATTTTTAAAGATGAGTCTCTGCCTAAAGTATTAATTTTTCAAGTATTTTAATCTCAGTTAGAACAACTCAGATGCTTCATGAAGGAGGACAAAGAAAGACAATATTGTTTGGCTCTTCCTAAAAAGACTTTTTAAAGAAATGTTTCATAGACTGATGCTTGCAAGACAGAGTCTAGGGTAGTTTTGGATAAGGAAAATACCTTCTATGACCCTCTTTCTGGATACAGCTGTCATGTCTTTGAAAAGACACAGGTTGCTCGTGTCCTCTGAAATGTAGCCAGAGTATTGCAGCTGAAGTCTCTAAAGAGTCTGGTCTGACAGAGCATCCCTTATTTCCTGCCCCACAAGGATGTATCACTGTAGAAACAGACACCACCACAACCATTTTGGCAAAGCAGCCAAAGGAAGAAAGGAGAAATCACAACTATGGCTTCCTCCTCTAATCACCATGACAATTTTTCATAAGAAACTACAATTTTGCTAATATACAGAGTAAGGAATCTTTCTCTTAAAGAAGAGGAGGCAACAGCAGTGGTGGAATGTTTCTACCACTGGAGTCCAAAATTATATTTAAACAATTAAAAGATTTCAAGTGTGGGAAAAGTACCATATACTTTATCAGAGTGCAACACTTTAGTGCATCTCTATCAAAAGTAATGATATTGTGCTTTGCCATTTTTCTTAGGATTCACAGCATTGAAGAAATACAATATATATTCCAATCACCAAACTACCACAAGGATAAAAAGCAAAGTAACTACCAATAACACTGGTGCATCATAGAGAAGGCTAAAGAATAACAAGGACAGTAGGGAGAGTAAGCTTACTATGTATCTCCAACTTTTCTTTCCTCACTTTTATGAGGAGTCAATGAGTATGAAAAATGTTCTTATCATTTTCCCTAACAGAGAAAACTTGAAGTACTAGCACAGTAAATAACAGAGACAAACAGGCTATGAACAAAGACACTGCCATAAACCTGGCACTGTCAAAGCTGCATGGTGTCTTTTGGTTTAATACTTTATTTACTATAGCAAGTTTTCCTAATAACATACAGCAAGACTCCTACATCTCCATTATGATGGCTTATTAAATCAGCACAGGTGAATATTAAGATTTTCCTATGGCATTAAACAAAAAAACTCAAAATGGTAATTGAAAAAATAAAAGCAATATTTGACACAGAAAAAGGATGAGTTTTGGGAAATGTTGCCTCATAATGTAAACCATAGTTAAAGTACATGGAATAGTAATTAATCCTGATCCATGAAACTCACTGAAAGTTGAATTAGATGCTCATAAATTTAGGTATTGCCTGAACAGTCAGGCCTTTTCATCAAGAATGTTGGAGGAGATGAAGAGAAATTCTTTCCATTATGCAATTTAAAAAACCCCAACCAAACAACAACAAAAAAACAACCCCAAAACCAACAACAAAAAAACCCTGAGCACAAACCATTTTGTTTTCCCAAGCTCATTAAATGCAATCTTGAAACAGCTGTCCAACCTTCAAAGAGAATTACTACGTAAAACTTCCCTGCAGTTTTTTGTCTTACTTTCAAGTAATTTTTCAACTGATTTCATTTAAAACTTACTAATTGAAAACATTAGATGAGCCAAGAAAACAATGTGATGCAGCACAAAATCATGCTAAACCAATTAAACAGCATACAGTTGTCAACACATCTATTCTTTGAAAAACAGTTTTCTCCATATCAAGTATCTATGAAATCTTGGGGATTTTTTTCTTAAAATTCCCTGTTCTTTATCTGCACTGCTGAATTTGAAAGAATTATCCTTAGCTTCAAAATAGCTCATTTTTATCAGACTGGTTTCAGTTTCAGGATGGCAACTGTGTGGTAACTGCTTCTGTTTTTGTTGTTTTCCATTTCCAAACATTTGCTTTGATCCCCTTGGTCTTGCTGGTGGAGCAGTCGCCTCACACATAGAGTCTCTCTTTGAAGCCTTCCAGCAGAGCCAAGAAAGAAGCAGGCTGTGACAGCAAGCTCAGTATTCTGTGGTTATGCAACAGATTAGATCATTATCAACAAAACTGGATGCCTCCAGCAGAGAACATAAATGGGGAATGCAAGAGCAAGTTTTTCTTCACTTTTTCAACTAAAGACAGCTGCTGCTTGGGCAGTCTGCAAGGCGGAAAAAGTTAGCTGGAATTAGGAGCTGGTTGTATCAGGGAAGATTGCTCTTTGGTGAAAAGCTTTGTAAGAAATATTACTGTCACATTTATCATTCAGTTCTGTTCCTCCCTTGGCAGGAAAGTTTTCCTATTCATTGTGCAACACGAAAGAAATATCTGGCTCAAACCGATGCCAGTAATTTAAGAAGTCTGGTTGAGCCACATAAGAATCAAGTGAATTACACTCCCCACAGATCACTGATTATGTGCCAACGGGATGCAGGAGATTCTGGGTTCTCACAAACCTACAGAGAGAATCTGTGCATCTTACCTACATTTGCCCATAGTCTGTGCACATGGGTATCCCACGCATCTGTCACACTTCTCTCTTTTCTAGCTGCTCCAACAACTTTTACACCAGCAATTACATAAACTGGTTTTTAAGAATGCTTCAGTTCTTAGTTTCACTTCAGCTAAAGAATAAAGTATCTACTAATATGTCATGAAGATATGGATTTTCAGTCTTCGTATGAAGCAGAAAAATAGATTTTTATATTTTAATTTCTTCCATAAATGCCTTGTACGGCTCCATCACTGTGCAACTGTCACAGCCATTTGTGTTTTCCTTACAGATAATTGGGAAAGAAGTGTTACACTGCATGGAACAAATCCCTTGAGTAAAGTTCTGACAATGAACATATAGTGAGAAGGAGAGATTACGTAATATCAAACAGATTAAACCATGTATTGTTTGTATGCAAGACTTGAGTCACTGAGGCTAACAAATGCATGCAAATGTAAACAGAGGTTTTGAGAAGCCTAACTAAAAGCTTTTATATTTTTTACAAAAGACATCAAAAGTATTTAGATCTTGGACACAGGAATAAGTACAAAAGTTTAATATAGAAAAAACTATATAGTAGCTCTTAATAAGAGAAACTATGCTTTACTGTGTTATATTAAAAGATACATGCTACATTAAAAATAATGTTACTCAAGAAAATAAGTATTACTAACTAAGGCAGTATTACATGACCAGTGTAATTTGTTTATAAATGCATATTATCATTGGATAGTGAGTGGCTTCAAGAACATCTAGAAATCAAAAGCCCGGTGTTTTGGGCATTATTTGAAGAAGGTATTTTCCAGATACAAGATTTTTTCTTTTATATTTATACATTTGGAAACTATTAAGGCAAAGGAATTATGAGCATAACAGTGATTTGTAGGACTCCCCGGCTACCATCCTTATTTGACATCAATACTGAAGAATCAAAACTCTGCATTCTGCAGTCTCTCTTATGCAATCATACAATACCTTATTGTATGATGTGACTCTCTAGAAGCACAAACCTAAATAAAATCAGGTGTTTAGCTGGACTGCCTTCATCTCTTATCTTTATTCATCAGTCAGTAATAATTAAAAACTACACATGAAAAAAATAACTGGTGTTTCCCTTAAGTCATTCCAGAAGAAAAATCATTGATGAGTCAAAGTTAGTCTGCTAAGTGGGACATAAAGTATGAATCATAAAACATTGCGTCAGGTTTAATCCTCTAGAGAGAAAAGGCTCCATCCACATTGTCAGATAGAAACTCAAACTCTCACTTTCATTACAGAAATTTAACACTAAACTAATCACATCTTTGCAGTTCTGAGTATTTCTGTAAAGCAATGACCAGCATCCTTCAGCAAGTCCTGCAGGCAGTGAGATCTTGCAGAGGACACTGAGCATATTGTGCCACATTCCTAGGCTGTCTCCTACACAGCTGTGAGGCACAGGCTCTGGTGTCCACAGTGAATTGGAAGAGAATTGGACCTTTCTGACTGAAACCACAAAAAAAAAGACTTCTTAAGGTACAACTCAGTCCCTGCCAGCATCTTAAGTAACAATTTTATAAAAGCAGCTGAGACTGAGTAAAGCTGCTGAATTTGCTTCTCATTTCAAATGTAATGTTTAAGTAAATTAGACTACACCAATAAATAAAAAAGGAATCTCAGTAGATGAACCAATGAGTGCAAGATCACCACTACTCATTTAAGGCAACAGCTTAGATACTCAGCACCATGTCAAAAGCTACCTCTGTGCCTCAGCTTTTATAGCAAAACGAGTTTTCAGGTGCATTCCTCCTTCCCCTTCATTTCTAACTCATTTATTTCTTTCCAACCCACACCCAAAAAGCAGAGGCACTGTGAGGCAATTCCAGTTTAAGCCCAAAGGACACTTATCACAAGATTATTTTTAATATTTAAAGTATAGTAGAAAAATATACTGAAGTCTAAATCCATAAAGAACCAAAACATAAGGACTGAGAGGCCTTTTTCATAAAGGAGGTAGTAAAATAGTAAAAGCATCTTGAAAAAACACCTTCTTCAAAACCCTGTGTGACTGCTGTTCAGTCATCTCCTTCAAGCTGACCACTGAAAGCAGTGTCAAGTAATGCTTATTTGCCTTTCTCCTGTCACAGGCCAAATGGCAGCCCTCACATTAGGAAAAGGTTGGCAAAATATTTTATTTCTCTTTAACCTTGGCTACAAAAAATGTGAGAAATTAAAAAAAAATAGCCATTCTGCTGTTGGACACAATCATACATTCTACTTGTATTGCAGAAAACATGCAAGAAGATAAAACTTCTAAAATGTAACTTCATTTAAAATGTATGGTGTTTCACCTCCATTCTCCGTTAAAAGACCTTTAATGAAACATTACTGAAGGCTCTCCAGTAGGTGCAATCTAAAGACAGAACAATTGAGTGTGACCTTGAGTTCTGCCTTCAAATTCAGCAGCACTTCCACTTTAATATTTTAAAATTCTCAAAACAGTAAGAACTAACATGCACATCACTGAACACACGTGCTTTGGCAATGGATGATGAAAATTACTTGAATGAGTGCCTTTTGTTTTATGTGCTCATTTACATTCCCCTCAGGAGTAATACATTACCACTGTCTCTGCTATAAACAAGCAAGTGACATATCAATAATGATCATTTATTAATAAAAACTTCACTTGTTCCATGAAGTTAATCTTCATATGGACCTGTGAGGTAGGAATTTAGGCAGTATTTCCCATGAGGAAGCTGAAGTCATGTTATAGGCTGTCCTAGTCCATGCAGTGCTTCAGGTGACAGAACTGTTAAGTAACAAACTGTAAGAAACTCTGCCTGCTAAGCCTGCTTTCTGATAACTGAATTTTACCCACCTGATAAGAAGGAAGCTCTCAGGATGATGCTGTCTTATTGTAACTGAAATGCAAAATTAGCATTTATTAAAAGCTCCTAGAAGCTTAAGGATAATATTGTTGTTCCCTTCCATTAAAAAGGGAAACAAACAAAAAAAATTATTTATCAACAGGTCTCTCCCTCTCCAAAGGATGTATGGGTAATAATTGTCAGAGTTACTGTTCCCTCTGATTAACATAGGCCTTCATTTGGAATACATCTTCTTTGCAGAACTTGAGAATATTTTCTCTGTCTAAATTTGGCCTCTCTTTACCTGACTCCTACTCCTCAGGTACACCCCTACATCTGAACGTAAACCGAATGTGTGCCAAGAAAAGCAAGAGAAATACTAAGAGTTTAAAAATAAATATATTTAAAAAAAAAAGGGGGGGGGGGGATGTTTTGCTGCACAACATAAAAGAAGAGAGATGCTTTTCTGCACAACATAAACTTACTGCTGATTTTCCTGGTCTGTTACAGCAATGATATGAAATGCTAGGCACTCCTCTACTTCTACAGCCACAGAATCACAAAATGTCAGGAGTTGAAAGGGACCTCTGAAGATCATTGAGCCCAACCCCCCTGCCAAAGCAGGACCAAAACTAGGGCAGCTCACTCAGCAATGCATCCAGATGGGTCCTGAAAGACTCCAGAGAAGACTACACAACCTTCCTGGGGAGCCTGTTCCAGGATTCTGTAACCCTTGAATCCATTGCCCCTCATCCTATCACAGGGAACAAGTGAGAAGAGGTTGTGCCTTCCTTCTTGATGCCCAGTGCTCATGTATCTATACACACTAATTAGTTCCCCTCTCAGCCTTCTCCTCTCTAGAGTAAGTTACGTACTCCTCAAGAAAAATAATTCTGGTAAACCTGGAAGCAAGATAAAATGGGAAAATACAGGATGAACCCTTCAATACATGATTCAAATGACTTGACTCTGGAATCCTCACCTTGTTTTGTGGGGAGTTCCACTGGACACCACGGGAATATTTTTGTGTGCTTTGGGTAAGGGTATTGATAGTATGAAGACTCAGTTGCTGATCCATTACTTTACATGTGCTCAGGAATAATTACAAATAAACCAGAGACAACGGTGATAATACTATGGTAACACATAGTGCAAAAATGAATCAATTGCATAATAAATTTTGAGCACTGCAGTTGTGCACAAACCTGAATTTCAAAGATCAATGAAGTTCAGCTTTATCCCTTCATCTAGATTTTTTTATTGCCTCTCTACTAGTCAGTCATGATGGACACGTAACCTCACAGTCACCACCACGGAGTTCAAGAATGAAATTTTTCTTACATAGCTAAATATTTCCAGAATTAAAATAAAATCATCTATATTGTTGGTGATAGTACAAATAAGCAAAAGAACACAGGAAGTACATGTTTTTTCATAAAGGGATATTTTTTCATAAAGGGATATGTTTGCTCATATGTAAGAAAGGGGAATGAAAGTGGAGTTCCCTTCCATTTCCACAGCGTACACAACAAAATGGGATCCAAAAAATCTTATCTCTTAAAACAGATGTTCTTGAATCCCAGATTCCTTCCCCAGTCACAGCAGTCAAAATCATTATTAGCTTCTAAACAAAATATTATTTCATGCTTATGAGTGTATACAAGGTTTTAAAAGGTGGCACAAAGATTGTGTGGCTCTATCTTGCTAGAAAAAAAAATTACTTTTGAAACATTGACATAACACTTTATACTATGTAAATATACAATTTCTCTTCTGCCAGGGTCAATAGGGCAGTATTAGATGTGACTTTCTCCAAAAGAAAGACAACCAAAAACAAACAAACAAACAAACAAACAAACAAAAAAGCATGGGTCCATGATGCTTTATTTTATCTTCTCTTAATTTATAAATAACTCCTGAACTTCGAGCAATCCACTATACGAAAATAAACAACCTCTAAGAACAAGAATGTCATCCACATAAAATCTTCCTCGCAGGTCTCCAGAGAAGGGGACAACCTCGTGCTTCATGGAGCAGACCTCAAACCACTGATGCAAGCAGAAGCCAGGTCGGAAGAGTTAAACAAAGCTGCTAAAATTCGTCGGCTTTGCACGCTATTCCAGACTAGGGTTACTATAACCTACACTGGGTGTCCTCTGCAGAAGCAGCAGTGTGACTTTGTGGACTGCTGAGACTCAGTCTGTTGCAACTGGCATAAGTTGCCACAGGCGAGTAATCACAAGAAACTGACCTTGGCAAAAGCACATTTTACACTTCACTGCTGTTCAGCCGTGTTGTACTAAAGAGAGAGCAAGCGAGCGCGAGAGGAAGGGGGAGGGAGAGGGAACAAAGGGGGACAGACAGAAAGCTTAAAAGTGATTGCAGCCATTTTCAGCTTTACCTGCATTTAAGGATTTAAGAGAGCTGCACCACCTCCAGTGCACATCGTAACCTCCATGGGGGGACATCAACACTGTACAGTGGGGTTTTTTTAAACTGGTGGGGCTTGAGGGGTTTTGGAGAGAGGAGAAAGAAGAGAGGTCAAGTACTTAGGAATTCAAGCACAAATTAGGAATTTGTACCTCAAAAAATCTCCCAACAAGGGGGGAGAAGTATAGAAGGCAACTACAATTCAACATTTTCCTGCCCCTGTATTACTAAATAAATGGGTTTTTTTAAATTGTTCTTTACTCCCTTTTGGTTGCAGCTCTTGAGAATACCATTTAGAATCAGCTGCAACAGATAAAGATTAAATGTGTTCCACGAGGTGTGCAGCAGGATGTATTAGTCCTGACTTTTAAAGTTTCAACTCAACCTTCTCAGCAGCCCTGCAGCAATTTGCATGAACTAGGATGGTAGAATCCCTACCACAGCACAAAGAATTATGTCTATGCTTTCATAAACACCTTTGGTCTCCATTGGTTTGGATCAGTTATCTCCTATCAAATCTCAGTTTCTGCATTAGCTTTCTTTAGTACTGATTACTTTATCTCCAAAGAAACAGGGCCTGGCAGAGCAAGATGGCACAGGGTCCCATCATTAGTCCTAATCCACATCCTGCCCAGGTTTCACAGGAAGTTTAGCAGAAGGATCTAACCCTGTGGATATACTGGGTTCCCAGGACATTCAGTGGTTGAAGCAAAACGTGCTCAAGCTTTGAACAAGTTCCAAAATAACCAATCACTCTCCACTTGAGATATGCATGAGGTATGCAAATCTAGACAAAATAAAGTAGGACTGCATGCATTTTATATCTTGGTTTCCTTACCACTCATCGGCCAGTGACTAAGGATCAGAGCCCTCTAAAAAAAGCCCTACTGCATGCAGCTTCTCTTCCTAATGGTGAAGGCTGCTTCTCTTCCTCATCTGGTTCCACAATTAAATCAAAAATCCTTCTTCAAAAGCCAGCCTTTGTTCCTCTCCTACATCCAAACCTTTCACATCCCTGTCTTCATACGTTCTCCATTCCTCTATCACCACTCCTCTTTCTCCATTTCAGGCCTCAAAAGGTCACTACTACCAGTAGGCTGAAGAAAAGTGGATTATATTTTTTTTGGACACAGCCATGCTATTACATTGAACCATTCCCATCTGACAGGGGGCCATCATGGTTTAATAATGACCTCCCCTGTCACTGGCCAGGGCAATAGAAGACTCAGCCCTGAGAGCAGATGGCTGACTCACACACACTGATGTTCAGCGATTCAACAATGATACGATCACGTTAGCCTATAAATTATAAAAATCAGCAACTCCATGAAGCATGATTTAAAATTTCAAGGGACCGAAGTATTTCCAAGTCTGAACTTCAGATCTGGGTCAAAAAGGTGTCAGCTGTGGATCTGCAGAATTTTAATCGTCTCACCAGACTGGAGCTCTCTTTCTCACAAATAAATGATGTTCGAAAGGCCCACGGGGATGCTTCATGACAGCAAGGCAAGAGTCTGCCAGAGGGACACCAAAACACTCACTTCTGTGCAGCATGTAAGAAACGAGAAAGAGTGCACTAGTTGTGAAGTAATGACTGTAGGCCTTCAGGTTTGGCTATGATGTGGTCACCATTTCTCATAACAAAGTACAGCAAAAACAAAAGAAAATGATGACAAGGAAATAAGTACCTGAAAGGTATTCACATCCACAGGAAGAATGAATGTTTATTTTTACTAGCCCAAAAGTAACCATATCTTGATATTACCCTAGAGTACTGTGAGCTGAAAGCAAGAATGACATTGAATGAACCATTTGACTTCACCATTCAACAGCTAAGATCTCATTTTAAAGTGATTTTTCTCATTGAGAAGAAATGAAACATTAATGGGTCTTCTGCATCCAGGCAAATTATCAATATGCTGGCTACTCTGGGCATATCGATTCTCTCCCTCTTCCTCCCCTGCCTCTTTCACCTAAGAGAATTCCTTAAAACCAATGTATTTCCACAAAAAAATACCAGGGCTAGCAAATCAAAATCTTCCAACACCTAAAACATCTAAACATCCTTAGTAAGGCTTATCTATAGCTCCATATATGGATGTGTATCTATAGACACACATCAACACAAACACACACGTATTTGCTATAAAGTATGTACCAAAAAGATCATGATGGTGTGGTACAGCATGGCTGAAATGTTACTGGCATGACATTACTTTGACCGAAGTAAAAGGTTAGTTTGTTTGAATTACACTCACCTTTCTGCAAGTATTTCAGCAAGAAGTCTTCTCTAGTTTAAACTCATCCAATACAACATAATGATATCCTTGAAGTCCAGAGAGTCAGGAGATTCTTCCTTTTCCTTCTAGTTGTGAATGTTGAGTGCAATCTACGAGAAAAAGAAAGTGGGGGGGAAAGGTTTGGTAGGAAATTCTGTGGGTTGTAATTTCAAAATCCTTAGAGAATATGGCACTGAAACTGCCACAAAGCAGATTTTGTTCTTCCCTAGATATCTCAATAAGCCACAGTAAGGATTCATTGCTCCCCACCAGTTATGCTGTTTCTCTCTTCACTGTCTTAAGCCTGATGTTCTTCTGCTTCTTTAAAAAACAAAAAAACAACCCACAAATGTAAAGTTTGCATTTTCTGCTATGACTTTAAATTTATCATTTTTGCAACTTTTTGTTTGAACTCAATTAACGCTTGCGGCTCCTGTGCTAGGAAGTACTAATACACTTCACAAAACCAACAGCAACCGCTGAAACATAAGTAAAAGCATGAAAAACCAAATTCCTTTTCTCCTATTAGACACTTCAATTGATCAACTGCTGATCTTGATAAGGTAAGCACACAACACCTTTGCTGATTAAACACCTTTTGGCCTAGAAACAGCTGTGAAAAGTTCAGAAAACTTTATTCTCTGCAGCCTTCTGCTAACTCTGAGATTTCCACTTTTCCAGGGAACATCACTTTTTTTCTGGACTGCATGTTGAACACACATGATTGTGCAGACAGTCATGTTTTATCCTCAGTCTTTCTAGTTCCTTCAGTAATAGCAAGTGAACTCACAAAAGCTTTGCCTCTGATTTCACAGGCATGTGTGTGCCTCTCTCTCAGTACCCAGGCCACGGTGCCAATATGTAGGATTAAACTTTTTCCAAGGTTGAATAAGCCACCATCTGTCTATCTTGTGCGGTGCTGTGCGCCATCCGGGAGACTTGTCCCTTAGAGCATGTTTCTACCATATGTCACTCCTGAGTGATCAGTTATGCCAAGACATTTGGGAAAAAATTACTAAGTCGAGCTGGAAAACCCTTTCCGAATTCCAGAGGAGGTTTGCCAAGGCTGTATTTGCAAATAACTCTGCATTCACTGATTTTGCATACATTGTAAGTAAAATAAATAACCTTTGCCCAAACAGAAAAACAATTATTTGGATGATGCAACTGCTCTCTATTGTCACAGACTCCTGTACTTCTTACTAAGCCAAGAGATGTGCTTCTATGATGTGCAACTATGATGTGCCTTCAGGAAAACTACAAGGAACTTTCATAGATGAATTGCAACTTTTATGGTAAATAAGAAGGAAAAAAACCAGACATAAAGAATATATTTCAAGAAAAGCTCTCCTTGCTATTTCAAAGCCACAACAGCTAGGTAACTTCTTTCAAAGCACTCAACTAAAAATACCTAAGGCAACCAAGTGCAAGGCTTTTTCCTAATAACTGTGTCTAAAGTGCCCACCTCCATGCAAAGTGATCACATAAACTAAATGTTAAACCACTGATACATCACAGTTCACGCAATTAGAATTTGTCTAATAAAGAATATGACTCTACTCTATTTTAAACTTAAAGAACCATTTTATGTTCTAATTCCCCAATTATTAAATTAAAACTCAAGCAGCATAGTTCTTATGGCCAGCTCAAGGCTTCCAATTTACATAACTGACTTTCAAGGGCATTTGGGTACTCAGCAATTAATACCAGCAAAGAATCTACCAGATCTGCCACTTCATCTTAAGGAAGACATTTTTGAGAACATTAAAAGGAGTAAGAAATTAGTAAATCGTGATTACAGCCTCCTTGAATAAGTTTAACATGGGAAGGAAATCTATTCCTAAGGGACACAGTAGGAGTATTAAGTACCAGAAGACAAATTATAGGAATCATTACATTTAGTGACAAAAATGAGATGAGGAGCAGTACTGAAGTCCAAGAGAAAACCTTCACAGAAGTCTGAGGGTCCTTTATCTGTGGTTTGCCTTCAGATTTTGGACAATCATTGAAAAAAAAAAAAAAAAAAAAAAAAAGGTGGGGGGGAAGATGTGAAACAAGTATTCACTGCTATTGAGAAAAACGAGCAAGAAAAAGCAGGAAAATTCACATTAGATGAAGTACTTAAAAGAGGTGATTACTAAGGAAAATGAGAAATTATCCCGTCAAAATTGATTTTTTTTTTAATGTATCTAATTTAAACCTTCTCCCTATGCACAAAGAACAAAGCTTTCAAAAGTAAGGGTATTTTCCATCAGCTGACAGGTATCAAATTAATCTATGAAGTAATGAACAAAAATGAGCAACACTGACTTGAGGAATGGAAAAAAGAGAGAAAAATAAACACAGAACAGCAAGGCAAAACTGAACACTTGCTTACATAAAACACCTAACAATTTTGAAGCCAGCATATTTTTTGAAAGGCTCAGCTCCTTCCTGGCCCATGCTGAGAGACTGAGGCATTCTCACTGCTCAGCCAAGAGAGACTAGAGATGCTGGTTTTAGAGCACCAGCTCTCTGCTGACCCTTCTTATCCCAACAAACCTTTAAACTAATACGTTTCTGTTCTTACTACCATTCCCCTTGCTTCTTTCATCCATTTACAGGTCCAAGTAACGGTTTGGGAACGTCACTGAAATTTAAAGCTGCCAATTAAGAGAACTTTTATTCTGGATGAGCATTTGCACTATGAAGCTGGTGAACAGCTTCCTCACAGAAGGAGCTGCTACATAGCTTCTGCATTGCCATCTCTTGCCAGAACTACAACAGAAACAATAGTTTCTCCAGCAACAGTCATCATGAAGATCCCCATGTATTTATAAGAAAAAAACATAAAGCAAACAATATAAAGGGAGAAAACATTAAAAAATGGAGATAGATTAATTTTTTTCCCCTTTCCCTTTATGTTCAGCTGAGGAGGATGAGGATTGTCACCTGTTGGTTTCAGATTAGTGTAGACATTCAACCAGGAATCCTATCAACCTTTAGAGAAATGATGGGGTCTATTGGTTAGGTTTAATCACTATCTGTCCCTTGGAAATCCTTGGCACAAGTGAGCAGTGTTCATTTGTGTTCCACTTCAAACACGTACTTAGCCTCAACACTAACTGCTGTTCTCACAAAACTTTTAGGAAGCTCTCCTATACTCCCGGAATTCATACACCTGGGATTCCAACAATCACATGCAAAACCATCCCTGCAGGAATAAATTCATCCTGTGGCACGAGTAAATATTTGTATTGCATGAACGCAAAACTTAACAGAGACGTCTGCTGATAAATATAAGACATGTAAAAGGCTGATAAATATAAGGACATGTAAAAGGCAGCAGCAGTGAAATTCATTTCCACAGGAAACCTCATTTAAAGGGCATGACTGTGGAGACTGTTTACAGACAACAAAAGCTCTCCGAGCAAAGGGCCAAACTGGAAGAGTTGTTTTGCTTTCCAAGCCACCCATCTGCCGGGTGTTACATATTTTCCCACATTTTCATTCAGCAAAGTTCATTCCCCAGCAAAGCCTCTGGACCCTAATTGGCAAGAGTCTCTTTCACTGACCAAGATGTAAGGGAGAAAACACAGGCGGTAGGGAAGCTACCAAATGTCACTAAAAACTGTAAAGGAGCCATTCCTGTATAAAGAGTCAATTCTGCAAGGGTTGCGGTACCAAAACATAAAAAGAGTTTGTCGTTTTATAATTGCAATAACAGAACAAAGTGCAATCCCTTTTCTCACCAACAATCATTATTCATAAACAATCTCAAAAAAAAAAAGATCTCTACATGTAATGTAAAAGCAGCTCGGAGTTGACTGAGTCACCTTTGTTAGGGGTGCAAAAAAGAGCAAGGGAGGAGGTTTGCTTTTTCCAAGCACAGAGATAAAGCAGTTATGTGTCTTTCCCCTTCTTCACTTCTCCCCTCCTCCACAAAAACCCCAAGAAAATCTGCCATTGCTTTAGGTCAAAGGAAAAACAGGCCCAGCTGCCGTAAGCCAAACAACGTACAGGTTTGCTGTCTCCCCTGCTGTTTTGGCTCGAGCTCTTCAGACTGGAAAATTCAGAAGCACGATCTCCCAAGCTCTATAAATGCCAGAACCATCTAAGAGGAAAATAGGACAAGGCCACCCCCAGGCAAGTTTGTACTAAAATCTGCTGGCTGCAAGGCAAAAATACAGTAAACATCGCATAGGGACAGACTGCTCCTTGGAAAATATTCCACAAGAACAATATATGTTCCAAAGAAAAGCTGTGCTAAAGGGACTTTTGTAGGAAAAAATGCAATGTTTCAAGATTCTTGTGAGGAGTTAGGAGGCTAATGGCACACTCAACGACAAATTGTGTGACAGGCAATATGTTTTTGACATTAATCCAAAGATGAAATGTAAAAGCAACATTGAATGTTCTCTACAAAGCAATAACAAATTCAGTATCCTAGAATAGTTTCTGCAGTTCACTAAGGAAATTTCGCTTTTGTCTTAAGAATTGATTTCGTGGAATAACACAAGCAATAATAAGCAATTAAGCCATCAATATAATCATCTTGTCTTTTCAGGAAAGACAACTAAAGTTATATTTTTTCCGTCCCTGAGAGATGAACTTTGCAGCTGATTACTGTATGTTTTAAAGTGCTCTATACTGACTCAACCTAGAAAAACAAGCCAAAAACAGAAGTTGAAACATCCTTTTTCCTGTGTAGCTCCAATCTGCAGTAGCAAGAAGCTAAACAACATGCTCTCCACCAGATGGCTGAAATAAAAAGAACACTCTCTCTGATTAATTAGGAAACAAATGAATCTGCTGTTAGCACAACAAGTTACCATGAGGAAACCTGGGCTCCTGTTAAACTTTGGTATTTGTGCTTTCTCTGCAATGGTATCCAAGACTGTCCCCACATTTGTCTCTCACTCTGGAAGCAAAACATTACACAGCAGTCCATCACACACAAGTATCACACCAGACACTGCATAACCAAAAAAGGTATCAGCCCTTTTCACAGACCAATAACACTGTAAGTTTCTTAAAAGTTTCTTAAAAGAGAAAGTGCCCACCAGAATAGAAATGAAGGTCTCCTAGTGCTGTGGGGAACCATCAATAATAACATCAATACAATAACACATCCCTCTCGTCAGGGTTCATTGAGCAATGGAGGTTCCTTGCCTGCACACTTGAGCTCCCCAGATGGTCCAGGAAACAGAAATCCCCAGACCAGATATAGCTCAAGAAGCAAGGATGTGACAGCCCAAGCAACAGAGGAACCACAGCCCATGGTTCCATGATGAGGTTGCCAAGGGTGACTGGTAACATCTCAAGTGAAGGTTCAGAACACAGCACAGGCACTGGGGATGGATGGAGGGATTGATGGATGGATGGATGGATGGATGGATGGAGGGATGGAGGGATGGAGGGATGGAGGGATGGAGGGATGGAGGGATGGAGGGATGGATGGAGGCAAAAGACACAGAGCACAGGCAAGCACATGCACTTGGAACATGGATACAATCTATGGTGCTACTGAGGTGAGTGACCTTGGGATGAAGGGAACTGAGCTCACCCAAACCAGGGAGGCTAAAACCTTTTGATGTTGTTGTTAATCCTCTGCTTTCAACAGAAGACCTGCTGCTTCAGCAACACAGAGCACGAGCTCTAAAAATGGGAAAGGCACGTTCAAGAAAACCATGCCCTGTTGCTAAGATGAGGATCCAGAAGAAGAGAGCTCCTGGCATTCTTTACATGAACAACTGCTTCTTTGCACCAAATCTGGGACCCAGTATCTCAGTAACAGTGGTTAAAGAAGGACCAATTCGGAAGAAGCTGGCAATGCACCAAGAAGCAATCTGCCATGTTTGAGAGCTAAAGCACAATTTCACCTTCTTGAATGAAAACATGCATGCTTAAAAGAGGCATAATGCCTTAGAGAGAATCCAGGACTGCCAAAAATATTTCTCCTACGTGCACAATTGAACTTCTCAAACATGCTAAGAGTTATTTTCTATGGGCAAAACGAACAGTGCGGACATTTACTAGAAACTAAATCCAAGACTGGTTTTTAAAATCAAAGTAAACATACTAAATCCTCTTAAGTAATTGAGGAAGCTGCAAGTCTAAAAATAAGGAAAATCAAAAAGACTTCCTACCAAAATAAAAAAGGATTTCAGTAATTTTATATGTATAAGGAAGTCACTTAATTCAACTAAGTTAGCTTATCTCACTTCTCCTTATAGGCTCATGATACTTGACAACTGTGGGAAATAAAAGGCTGCACAAAACTGCAAAAGACCATGGAAAACATTGACATTTCAAAGTGCACCTATCCATTACATCATACATTTGGTTAGAGGAAAAAAAAACACTTCAAGTATGTAATGTCAGAAAGTAGGACCCATGTAAGCTTTCAGTAAACACAGTTTTCTTTGGCACAGTGTTTTAAGAAGACCCACCTCCCTTCTGTTTGCTTGTACTTTTATTTTACTCGATGCCTCCCCTAGGATTTATGTTGAAGAGAGAGTCAGCAATCAAACCCGTGTACCCTCTTCTCCATCACCTGCAATATTGCAGACCTCAAGAATATCCTCCAGTGTCTCTTCTTTCCAGGATAAGAAGTCCCAGTTTTCAATGTGCAGAAGCCTTTCTGTACCTCTTATGGCTGCTGTCTTCCCCAAATTATTCCCATCCCACTGTATCCTTTCTGAGCTGAAGGGACCTAAACTGCACATGCTATTTCAGATGCTGGTCAGCTGTGAACTTACACAGTGGCAACAAGGATGTTTTCTGTTTAATTCTCTATTCTTTTAATAGTATTTCCTAGCATTTGATTTGCTTTTCTCATCATTGCAGGGCAGTGAGTTCCTGTTCTACTCCCT
The DNA here is from genome assembly GCF_003957555.1 of Calypte anna. Taxonomy (NCBI): domain Eukaryota; kingdom Metazoa; phylum Chordata; class Aves; order Apodiformes; family Trochilidae; genus Calypte; species Calypte anna. Next base: position 97,866,445 of record NC_044245.1, read on the forward strand.
GTTTATCATAACCAGGGTAACTGGTATCATAACCTGGTAACTGACTCACTCATGGTACAGTCAGCTCAAAGCTCATCATCTGTTAGTGGAATCACTGTTATTTTTCCCCATGTAGATCACTTTCTATTCATCTGCACTGTATTTTACCTGCCCTTCCATTTCTCAGTCACAGCCAGGTCAGACTCCTCTTCAAAGTTCACTTCAACTTCACTACCATGAATTAGTATCACCAGCAAGATTTCACACCTTTATCAACAAGGTCCTTTCCACTGTACTTTTTTATGTTGAATACACCAACCAGTCCAACTGCACTGGTGCCTGTAAGCAGGGGCCTCTTAGTGCTACCTTATTCTTCCCACCTCTTACCCACATATTAGTCCATGACATCGATCCTCCTTCTTCAAGCACAGCTGCCCAGCTTCCTCCTGGTAAAGAACACTGTGCATCACCACCCTCACACCAAAGAATTTCTTATGCCTAACCTAAATTTACCCTCTTCCAAGTTAAAACCATTCCTCCTTGTCCTATCACTACACACCCCTGTAAAAAGTCCCTCCCAGTTTTTCCTGATCATTAAGTTAATGGCACAGGGACTTGTATTGCTCAAGCTCCTATCCTAGCTGTTTCCTGCTAGCACACTGCAGAGGACACAGCTTCACCTACCTGAGTTCTGAAAAGATGTGACAACAATGTAGGAGTTAGAGATGGGAAACTGACTCTGATTACTTCCACGTCTTCCTTCACTAACAGCAGCTATAGCCCAACCCTTAAATATATGTCTGAAACCTGTGATGGCTCCTCTCACATAAGTTCTCTCCTAAAATTTATCTTAGCAGTATCTGTAATGCCCTCAGCTTCTTTGATATCACCACTTCCAGACTCTGTATCTTGTTTATCCCTGTGAATGGTGGCCAGAAGATCTGGAGAACACAGGCACAAGATGATTACTGCCATCCTCAATTTACATTACATCTCACACCAAGTAACTAATTTATCAAGAAGCTAAAAAGACCAAGAAAGCAGCACAAAGAAAAATTACAACAAAGTATGGCTTCACTGGCAAAACCTCTTTATTAGAGCTTTCTTGTTGGTTTCATGATACAGAGGCAGAGATGTCTGTAAACAGATTTGCTTAGTTTCCATCCCTGCTGCCAAATTTCCATCCTGCGGAACCAATTTTGAATGGAAAAAAGCATCTCTTCCCATCCTCAGTTCCTCTGTGTCATTCTTAATAAGGAGAGAGAGGAAAAATTGAATGGAAATAAATGGAAATAAATTGAATGAAACTAGTCACAGTGGGGCTCAAACCCAAATGTTAACCTTTTTTTAATTTTTTAATAGCAAAAAAAAAGAAAAAAAAATTTAGAATACAGATCACTTTGATCTGTAATTCTTCCTTTCTTGCAGCCATGGAAAGTTTTTAAATTGCAGGCTGTCAACAACGACTTGGTTTAAAACCGGAGTTCACAGTTATTTTTACGGAATTTTGTCTCAGTAACTTCTAGCTTAAGCAGTTCTCATGAAAATATTTCTAAACCACCAACTTGGCTAAGTATTTCCAGTAAAGCAAAATAATCCCCAGTTCCTAAATACAACTCTATTTCTTTTTTTAACTTCCTTTTATCCTTTAGAAACCTAGTACAGCTTTTAAAAAGGGAGAAAAGAGACCAAAAAAGTCTGAGAACTTTAAGCAGCCTACATTATCTCTGGGTCACAGCAGATGTAGAGATGTAGATATAGATGAGATATGGGAAATAATCTCCCAGTTATACACAAGTATTAATAGCAATGGCAAATAAAACCAAAATGAAAACTGTAATTTGAAATAGTACAGTACTTGCCCAGAATAAAGCTCTCAGGTAGATCCAGCCACTGTTAGCACATGGTCAGAGTTTTCACACTAACATAAGGGATCCCAAAACCAGGTGAGCAAATCTGATGGCCTTTGTATTGTCATTTTGTTTAGCTTTTTCAGAGAGGGAGTGCAAAGAAATCCTTTATAATAACCCATTTCATATGTCAGATGTTGCATGTTTTATGTAACCATCACACATTTGGCAAACTCTTCCTACCTACCCATATGCTAGGGGAAAGCTCAAACTATGGAAAAGAAACCTTCCTCCACAAAGTAAATTTCCCCTTTGAGAGGAACTGTGAGTTGCACTGAGGGCTTCAAGATCTCTGCACTCTCATCACCAGGACTGATACTTCCAGATAACCTAGAACTCACACATCTTGGGCAGCAGAACTATCCATCCAGTGCTTTACACATGACAAAAGAGCAGTGGCTTTCAAATCATTTCACATCACAGCCGCAGTACGAACAGAGCAAGCCCTAACCCACACACCCACAGTGGCTTTTATTTCAGAACTTAAGGGACAGATGTGTTTGCAAGACTGGTTTATTGTAATCTCTAGTGACCAGTTCCATTAACTAAGGCAGAATAAAAGGACAACCACACCCAGCACCCCACCACAGACTCGAGGAGCCAGTGGGGGATCAGAGCTGCTGCCAGGGACCAGCCCACACAGGACTGATGCTTGTTCCACTCACGACAACTCCTCATCTTTTGCTATAAGCAGATGAGGTCCCCAACTCTGATCTTGAATACAAACCTCATATATCGTATGTAAGGAAAAAAAAAATTCGCAAGCTTCATAGGTAGTCCTGAAACTGGTGTTTTTCCAGCTTTTTACTGCAGTGTGTAGAGCAAATGGTAGCAGCTGTGATGAGTGGGAGCTGCCACCAGCACACCCCAGCAGAGGAATGAGGAGTTTATGGAGAGCACGTACGAAGCTACAGAGAAACAGAAGAGGGCATGCCACAGAGCACTTACAGCACAACTTGAGAAAAAATAAACCCTCTTCAAAAAAAAGAAATGATAGTGAGGAAGAAGATGCTAAGAAGAGAAAAGAGAGTCCAAGTACAGAGGAGAAGCTCTTCAGGAAACCAAAAAGGACCTTCCTTCTTGGCTCATAATTAAAAAAAAACTGACCAAGGAGTTTAGAAACTGATTTTCAGAGAAAACAGGCAGTGTATTTAATTCATCAAACATCCTGGTCTCTAAGCTGGAAAGACATGGATTTGATGGATGAACTACTCACTTGATAAGATGTTGGCTGTATGGTCACACTCAGACAGTTGCAGTCAGTGGCTCAATGTCCAAATGGAGAACAGGGGTGAGTGGCATTCCCCAGGGGTCAGTACTGGGGCCACTGCTGTTTAACATCTTTGTCAGAGACATGGGCAGTGGGATTGAGCACACCCTCAGCAAGTTTGCTGACATCGAGTTCTGTGGTGTGGCTGACACACTGAAGGGAAGGTAGGCCATCCAGAGGGACCCTGACAGGCTGGAGAGCCTCATGCCAACCTCATGAAGTTCAACAAGTCCAAGCACAAAGTCCTGCACCTGGAACAGGGCAACCCCCAGCACAAATACAGGTTGGGCAGAGAATGGATTGAGAAGAGCCTTGAGGGGAAGGGCTTGGGGGTGATGTTACTTGATGAGGAGCTCAACATGAGCCAGTAATGTGTACTCACAGCCCAGGAAGCCAAACATATCCAGGGCTGCATCAAAAGAAGCATGGACAGGTCAATGGGAGGTGATTCTCCCCCTCTGCTCCACTCTCATGGGACAGCATCTGGAGTTCTGTGTCCAGTTCTGAGCACCCCCACATAAGACAGACATGGAGCTGCTGGAGTGAGTTGATAGGATGGCCTATCAGAGATAGGAGATGATCAGAGGGCTGAAGCACCTCTCCTATAAAGACTGGCTGAGAGAATTGGGGTTGTTCAGCCTGGACAGAAGAGGCCTCCAGGGACACCGTTTAGCAGCAGCCTTCCAGTTAGAGGGGCATGTAGTGAGTGACAGGATGAGAGGTGATGGTTTCAAACTACAGGAGTGTAGATTTAGGTTAGACATTAGAAAGAAATTCTTTAATGTGAGGGTGGTGAGATACTGGCATAGGCTGCCCAGAGAAGCTGTGGATGCCCACCCCCTGGAAATGTTGTAAGTCCACACTGGACTTCGAGAAACCTGGTCTAATGGGAGGTATCACTGCCCCTGCAGGGAAATTGGGACTAAATGATCTTTAAGGTCCCTTCCAATCAAATCATTTTATGATTCTATGACTGGCAAGTCAATATTTGTTGCTGACTTTATTGGAAAGCTGCTCCTGGAGCCTTTACAGCCCAGTGAGTTGCAGAAAAAAAAAATCTGTAAACAGTATACACCCACTTTAAAACAGAGATATACTTAAATTATCAAGAACTCAGAGTCTCTGAATACAGCAACTGTGGCAGGGTTTCTGAAAGGGAAGATCAAGAGTCACTGTTCTGAAAGGGAAAAGTGAGTTGTGAAGTGACTGACGGGAAGGTTGCAACAGAATGTTTCATTGCATCTGTAGAGAATAATGCTAAACTCATCCACAAAACAAGAAAAGGGATTTAAGGGATTAAAAGATACAACACTTCTTTCTTAATCTAGAAAATAAATCCTGCAAGGAAGTATGAAGGGGTAAGGGTAGGATGGAGGAATGCACAAGAGTAGGCTGCATTAGAGACCTTGAGATGCAAGTAACCTTGTCCTAATTGAACAGGTTCCAAGCAAAGCTTTATCAGTGCCCTTCTCAGCCACTGCAAAGAAATGAAAAGCAAATCCTTGTACTATCCTCTGCTGGCCCACCTGAACACAGCTGCATCACTGGATCTGAACTTAATGGGCAAAAGAAATTTTGGCTGAACAAAGAGGAAAAAATGTATTCATTCATCACATAAAAGAGACTGTAACTGCCTATTTCCATGAAACCTTCCCTCTTATTTCTCACAAAGTACCAAAGCAGTGGATAGTAATTTCTAGAACTGAAACCAGGCAGACAAACTCAGAGGAAGAAAGATATTAAATTTTCTTTTGTAGCTCTAAGTGGTGCCCTACTAAGTAAGAAGCACAAGTTACATTCCAATAGTTTGGTTTGTTTTGTTTTTTTTTTTTTTTTTTTTTTTTTGGCAGCAAATTGTTTCAAACAGCTGAAAAAATGCTTGCAGAATTGCATTTTGGTTTGTAATCCTGAAAATCATGGAAATCAATAGCCACTTCTGGATAATATGTTAAAGATACTAGGGGTCTGAGATTCCTTTTTTTGGCACAATAGAATACAAACAGAATGCACATTGGTAGAAATGTTGAAATTGTGGAAAATATTCCTGGCTTTGCAAATACAACGATATGCTTGATGGATTACATAAAATTATCAAACTTCTTAAAACTCTCTTAAAACAGTGATACAGCAAGAAGTGACTCTCCAGCATTGTCTTATGATTGACATAGGCACAGAAAACAGTTATCAACTCACCACTAATTTTCAAACAGCCAATTATTTCATTCTTGTTAAAGTAAGCATGAAGAATGTAAATTAAGGTATCCTGATTTACACATACATATAATCTCTTCTCCATCCGGTTTATGATCCTGTTGCCAACTTGGGTTTTAAATCAGCCAATAATGAAACAGCCTGAATTTTTTTTCTAAGTCCTACACGGTTTCAGAAACAAATGTCCCAAGCCTAAAGACTGATCAGAGTCCCAGTGGGAATTACACTGTCCTGTGATTTAAGAAGTTTCTTTTGCAAGATATTTCTCTCCAGGTGTGCAGGAATCTGTGCTTTGAAGACCACGTAAAAGCAACCAACTTCACCAAAAAGAAATCAGACCATCTCAAGAGCTATGCATTCTACTTTGTGACAGAAACCCTGACAACAAATCACTTCACATTGGTATTGTACAGTTAGTTCTAAGTAAATATTGCTAAATAAAAAGACAAAATAAACTGAAAAATTCTACCAGGCATTTTTAAAGAAAATTGGGAAAAATACATATATACTTGTCAAAACAGTTCGCAATAGCCCTAGATTTTACCCATACATATCTGTTAGGCATATATTTAGCACAACTGGACCTCAGTACCTAAAAAAATACTCCCATTACATTTTATATTCTGTATTAATGATTTGTTTGATACGCATGCATTACATATATTCTAAATACTACATTACATGTCTTCTACACCTCCTGTTACTCTGCTCCCAAAGACCTTTTCCCATAAGGCAGCCACACCACCATCTCACAACTTGTACATTTTACTAATCTGTAGTGAATGCAAATGGAGTAATTTTAACTGTCCAAGTTTCTATGATTTTGACAGTATGAATCATAACTTGACTCCATCAGTCCCTTTAAAATATTAAAAATATATTGCTTCCTTACAGCCTATGTGTCAAATGATATATTTGGTTATGCCAATTAATATATAAGTATGGCCAACCATTGTACAAACAGAATAGTCTCCACACGTCTTAGTGGAGACTGTGTGATGTGTCACACGTTGCTGCTTCCACCACCCGAGGGAAAAAAGGAACATGCATCTAGAGTTGAGTACAGAGCTAGCCCCTTCTTTGAGACACAGAAGAAAAATACACAGTCTACTAAAAAGGTAAACCAAAATAAATTTATCAATTATGTGCCTAATTTCCCATTAAGTGCATTAAGGCAGCTTCATGGTCACAGAGCACAGCATGATGTAACTCAGTCAACCATGTCACAACACTTCTCATTTATAAGTTCTGCAGCTCTACACGACCTCCCACATCTTCTGGATAACACTTACTCATCCACATAGAGAAAACATAAATAATCTCAAGAAACAATCATATGCAAGATTTACATAAAATATCTTGTGAAATAAGACTGTGGAACCAGTCTAATGAATTAAAGCAGCACTAAAACTGTGAGGGGTGTGGGTTCTTAGTTGGATGCCTGGAGTGCTTTGCATCACGTGTGCTTGCAGATGTATCACTCCTCTGTGGCACAGACAGAGCATCTGCAGAAATACTGTCTGCTCAGAACTAGTTAGCATCACACAGTTTACATGGTTTTCAAGTATTTGTCTACATTTCTGACTTGTTTGATGGCATTAAAGACCTCTCACATGAAAAAAAAATCATCACCTATTGCCACTGGCTGCCTGGAGAAAGGTAACTGCATTTGGCTGAGTCAGTGAGTGAACCATCACCACCCGCCACAATGAGAGTGGTACAGTCACTAGGAATACAGTGAAGTAAATCACAACAGTGAAAAAAAAAGGAGTTTTATGAATGTGTAGTATCTTCTCCTAAGTGGCTTCATCTTAAAAGTGTTTCATCACGAAATACTTCATCTGTGAAACCACCTAAACATGGATGGAAAAAGCGACTCACTGGTAGCTGCATCTGAATTTTTCAGCATGCAAAAAACTAAACCACTGATCTCAAAATGATACCAACTTCTAGAAGATCACAGGTCCATCCAAATCGTTATAGCCTACTGGCAACAATTTAGAATTATTTTGTCTTCTCAAAGAATTTTTGTGTTTGTCTTTTCTGATGCTCATTTAACAACTTGAATTTTTTGGATTTTCATTTATCAAACAGGTCCAGACAGCTACTTTCCCTTTTTCTGTCACTAGGCTTCTACTAAGCAGAAACAGTAAAATCATTACAATAAAATAGGGAAGCATTTGAAAACATAAATTGCTAGAAATATTTCAGCAGCTTTAGTATATAGAACTACCTGCAATTAAGTAAGCTTCATGCAGTAGTTAATGATTATGTTACTTTAACTTTTTACACCATTCCCAGTGATAAAAACAATGGAGATCCAAGTAAGGAAGAATGAGCAAGACAGAAGAAGTCCCAAGGAAAAGGGAAGGCATCAGATTCAAGAAGCTTTGGAAACTGCAACAGCAGGTAATGAACTGAAAACATATTTTATAAACTAACAGAGACTGTTTTTCCTGACAGTTAAATATTTTTGTTAATGGATAACCCTTCCTTAATATTTAATTTCTATGTGGAGACATTTAAAAGAGGGAAATGGGGAAAAAAAGCACCTAGTGAGGTACACAAAAATTGCATGCTCCTTTCTGTCCATGGCCATCTTTTTCTTCTCTGGTTTGTTTTGGAGCATCTACAGAATTAACACAGAGAGAAAGCTGTAACTAGAAGCTTAAATATGACAGAATACAGACACTTGCCTTGCATGCACGCTGTCACTGTGAATTAGGCATGAGCTGACAAGCTAAAGACCTGGCTTGCAGTCTCATCATTCAATCATCCATCCAATCTCATCAACTGAGCAAGACAGTAACACATGTCCCCTCCAGCTTAAATGACAGCAAAACTGTGGGTTGTAATCACAGGTCATCTTCAAAGCACACTTATAATTAAGGATGGGTTTTGTTCTGAATCAATTGTTTATTGAGAATTACTCTAATATGCTCCTTCTCTCTGCTCTTTTAACTCTGACTTTTAACATTCTTTAGAAGAGCGTATCAAAACAAAAATTCTACAATTTCTTAGAAATAAGCCAACAGTAAATGACATTGGGCAAATGGAAAATTAGCCATTTACAGTTGAAAAACTGTGACAAAAGTAAATTAATCTAGATGAAATTCCACCACTGAATCTTTAGCTAGTGCTAGTGCTAATCTATAGTGGCCTACTTACAGCCTAAGCTATTTTAACTATGTAGAAGCTGTCTCATATTACCCTGGACATAAAATTTGAAAAATAAACTAAAACATAAATGATAGCATAGGCATCCTTGAAAAACAGAGCCTCATTTACATGTAGCATTTAATGCTTTTGTAACATGTGAAATGTATCCTTCATCCTAATCTTCCTAAAATCAGGGTTTTGTTCTTAATTGCTCTTCTCTAAAAAAGACTGAGCAGTAGTTGTCCTCTTTTTACAGAACTCCAGGTGTAATTCTGGACTAAGTCAGTCAAAGTGTAATGTCAAAGGGTGCTGATGGAGGCAATGGAAAAATAACAGGAAGACAAGTTACATTTCTGTAGAAAGGGTAAAAGTAAAGTGAGAATCAATACTTCCATGAGAGCAGAGGCTCGACTGGAACTCATTCACCAGTTTTTGAACTTAATAAGAAAGGCTCAAATCAAACAGACACTACAAACAGAGACTTGGATGGTCCCTGTGTTAGTTTTACTTTTCTTATTGAACATCTGAACTAATTTTCAAAATTATTTTTAAAATCTTAGTTTCAGAGTCTTCTTTTTTGATAGCTAGTTATTTACTGCATCAAGGTAAGCTTTAGCACCCCTTCCCCCCACTTGAGAACTGTAGAACTGTATAGAAAATAATTTGTCCTCTGTGAGAGGAAAAAAAGAAGTATGTTTCACCAAAGATTAAATAAAAAGTTAACTTTGAGAATTTAATGAAGAAAAATAAATAAGAATCTTACCCAGAACAGCTCCCATTAAATAAAACATGGACTCCCCATGTGATGAAGCAAATCCAAAAGTCAGAAGGCAGACAAGACATGTCAGTAGACCTCCTCACAAGTGGCTGATTAACTGCAGGTTTAAGTGGCAATAGTGGCAACTATTAGCCTAGTATGTCTTAGGAAAAAACCAAACAAAAAAAACCCCCAAAACACTTGCAACTCAGTTTTTGGTACCCTCTTATGATTATAGCAGTTCTTAAGTAACTAGCTAAAGAAAAAGTAAACCTCAACCTACACACCAGACCTAGTAACTTTTTTTTTTCTGAAACAATGCTTAGTTAGGAGGATTGCTTGTTCAAGGTGACAGACTGGCACTAATGAAATGCGAACTCTTCCATTTCTCTTCAAAATTACAAGCAACAGCATGGGAAGCTTCTCACATTGTCCAGCTCAGTTTCCTTCTCACTTAATTATAGATCAGGAGTAATTCCACAACAATTAATTAAGTTACATGAAAGGCTGACAAGAAAAGCAGCATTCTGTCTCCAGTGTGAAACAGGGGAAAGACAACTGTTGTCCCCCCATGGCCATTCATTTTTTGACTCAAATACCGCATTACATTTGCAGCAATGATCAGAGCCATTCAAAGGGCAATTAAAGCTCTGCAAAATTCAAGTCCAAAAAGAAAATTCTAGAAAGTACCTTAAAGATCACTGTAAAGGCAAGCTTCAGAGAAAGGCTTTCCTGACTTCCTCTTGACACTGATGTAAGAGCCACAAGCAGAGGAAAGGAGGGGGAGCAGATGAGGACACCCATCACTGGACAAGACTTCCCCGGTGTTGTCCTTCTCACTAAGACACTTTCCTTTGGCACCTGGCAAATATCCATCATTTGTTGGACAAAATAAAAACATGGCCCTTCAAAGGTTTATTTTTCATTTGCTGCTTCACAGCCATAATACTAGCTGCTCTAAATCCCATTGTTGTGTTTAATACTCCCTTCTCATTGCAGAGGGAACAAAATACTCTGGTGGACTAAGATGGGTATAGCCATCCACTGCAAAATGAAGCAGATCTAAGTCTGTAGCAGCATCACTTGGTATAGTTGTGAATCTGCCCCAAAGTGCACAAAATAGGAAGCATAATATAATCTGCAGGCCTGGGCAAGGCATGAATGAGTAAACCACAGGTGAAATTCAGCTATTACCATGTTTCCTAACTTAGAAAATGACAATTAAAAGCAATACAGCACAACAAAACTTCTCACTACCATTTCTGGATATATTTTAATAGTATCTACACTTTTTTGGTCATAATTCACCACTCCTTTGTTCTGCTTTTGGCTTATCCATCACTTTCTCCCATCTCTATCTCAGACCTTCAGCATCCTCTCAGTCAATCTCTTCCCTGCTCTGCTGAACCCATGTTCATTCTGCCTACCACACACTGCATGATGTTACCACCTCACTGAGATTTCACAAAGGGCAGAATGAACCAGACTACTTGTTACCCAGTAGTCACTGGCAGGTCACTGAGGAGTACCTCAAAGCCTGACCTCAGTTTCAAGGAGTTTGTAGCAAAGACCACAGCCTGGCACTAAGCAGACAGACCTTCAGCACAGCAGGAGGAAGAGATGCAAGCCAAGGTAAGCAGGGAGGCAGACACACCCCATATTCTTCCAGGGTTCTGTCTGTACAGCACAGATGTTACCCTAACACAGCTTATCATAGGAAGCAGTGTGTGAACAAGAATCCTGGTGCTTCAGATGCTTTCAAAGAAAATACTACTCAACTACTGGAATTCAGTTGAATAAAAAATAGATTGCACCAGACCCAAACTTTCTAATGGAAATACAGATTAGATATTACATATAGAAGAAATTACCACAGGCTGCATTACAGTACACTCTTAATACTTAAAAAAAAAATCAGTGTACTTCACTAGCATTAAGAAAAATAAATTTGGAATGATCAGCACATTACTACGATTAAAGACAAAATATTGAGCTGCATGAATCTGAAAGAGTCACCTTTACACAGTGGTGGCTCCTGCAAACACGAGTTAGAGGATGGGCAGGTACTTTCCAATCCATGGAAGGCAGTGCAACTCAAGAGACAGTCAGCCCCCTCTCTGTGTAGCATCTACATTGAGAAACTACAAGTTTAACATGAAACTGTACTTTAAGTCAGTACCCAAAAGGCATTTTGGAACTTTCTGTTTGTACTTCAGTATTCCCTTTCTCTCTGTTATAGAAGATGGAGACAAGCCACTGGCTCTGATCCATCCAAAACCACATGGGTCCTCTATATTCCTAACAATATTTATTAACATTTTGATGGGGCGACCCTTACTGAACATGAGAACAAAGACAAGTTAGTTATTAGCCTGTGTGACAGATGGACAGACGTCTGCTTTGAACAGCCATTCCGGATCCATTTCCACTTTTATATGTCAGCATATGTTATTATTTACTGGGAGTGATCACACAGGTTACTGGCTAACTTTACAGCAACCTGTTTTGTATTTTTTTTTTCTTCCTAGACTAACTCTCAGACAATGAGCATTTCTATATTTAGCCTGATGGCTTGAAGTGAAATAACTTTACTAGCCTAGCCACATCCTCTCTTAAACAACAGCAGTCCTGGAGTTTCTGGATCCTGCAGGTCTTCAAGCTCCACTGGCAATTTACACTTCTCCTGCAAGAACCTGCAGCATAATGTTGACAAATTGCATAAAAGGAAGAGAGTTAGAAGCTACACATCAGTAGCAGCCTAGGTACCTACATGGAAGCCTGCCCTCACTGAAGTCAATGACCAAAACCATGTAGATCACCTCCAAAAATGTGGATAGTTTTTCACCTTTTTTTTTAAGTTAGTAATAAAAAAAATTGCCAGCCATTGCTGTCATGCAGCATGGTAGGGAATGTTATTTTTTCACAGTAATTCTCCACATCACCCATTTACCCACATCACCCTTCCCTCAACTCACTGCCAAATCCAGCTACTTCCAGTTGCTGACACAATTGAACAACCATTTTTATAATACTGCTCCCATACTGGGTCATTTATAGAGGCCCCTTGTTTCTAAATAGTTTTTTTTTCTTGTTATTTTTCTTATAAATTCCTCCTGCTACCTCCTGCAGTTTTTTACATGCAGACAGGACTCGGGACCCCTGGAGAGGCATTTTCCTCAAACAAAAAAGTGCTCTGTATTAACATACATCTGGGGCAGACAAGAGATCACAGAACACACACATACGTGCTCCCAAAGTGCTGATGGGTGAGATTCAACCTATCACGAAATCATCATTTATGCACAGTTTATTCTCTTACACAAGATGCTTCTGAGTAAAACGTAACAATGCACCTTCGCTACATGGAAGACTGACTTCAGCAGCAGAGCTTTCCTGACAGATTTCTACCCTGGGGGGTCACTCCAGTCACAGATTCCTGACCCTTTCTCTCTCTCTCTCTCCAGTTGTGCCTCCACAACTGCTGGTGGGGCTGCAGTAAAACTGATGGCTGAAATGACATCCACTAACAGTAACTCCCTTCCTGGTCCCATTTGGAGGCTTAGTCTAAACCCAAACCCTTTCAGCAACTTGCTTTGAAGCACAGCACTGCAAACAACTGTACTGACACAGCTCCAGCAATGGTCAACCACCAAATGTCAAGTCTTCCAAGAGAGACTGTCATGAATGGGTGAGATTTTCCCACTAAGACAACAGCCACTGCTTTCTTTCTTTAATTCAGAAATACTTCAACTTGTTTTGTTGCACTTGAAAAGCTTTCCAGCCCAAAATAATCAGTCCAAAGCAAATAATCAGCAGGGGAAATTTTCAGCTCAAATGGCTCACATTTGAGGAAGTTACAACTGAAATAGTCTTACCTTACTGAAAGCAACAGGCAACCTCAGCTACAGGCTGTCTGTCTGTTATGATATGAGTATATATCCTCCCCTTTATACTAAATCATATTTAATATAATGTTATGTTTTAATTTCTTTTTACTTCTAAAGATTAGTAGAAAGTGTTTTGTGCTAGTTATTACAGCCACTTATCATCTGAAAAGTATTCTCTCAAACTGACTCATACTAGTCATAAAGGCATGCAAATTGAAGTACCAAACAACCCAGAAGACTTGAGTCCTTTCTACATACAACTCATCTTTATTAAAACACTTAGGCTTTACATCTGAGTAGCACATCCTCAAAGCACCTCCCATCTCTGCAGCACTATGTAAAATAGCCTGCAGTGATTATTCATATTGCTACAGATGAGAAAATTGACACCAATTTGCTTCTGGGCCACTTCTCGGGATAACAACAATTTTACAGAAGAGTCTCCCCTTCCAGGTTCAGCAGAGCACCAAACAAAGGTTTTGTCAGGCTGCATCCGAGGGATAAACCAGTTATTCAAGAGGTCTTCTGCAGAAGGCAACAGAATAAGAAGATGTGCAGACAGCAAAGGAGGGTTTCTAGTCTGAAGGGAACACAGGCAGAGTGTTAGATCACACCCCGTTCACCTCCAGTGTTAGGCTGTAGATACATTATCCACTTCTTAACAAAGGCCATTCTGTAATTAAAGGGCCTCTCAGTGCTGATCTTTAACAGTTCCAGCACATTAGTAATGATATATGATTTTAAATACAATATTCATTCCTTCACAAAGGTAAAAAATTAGATCTCACTGTTAAATCTCTTAAAACCACAGGTGGAACCACAATAAGGGAGTCTGCCCAAGCTCGTTTATAGTAACTCCTACTCCAAAACGCAGTCCCAAAAAGGTCCTCACTATAGAGATCTTCACTGCTGTTTAACAGCTCTTTCCCTCCACTCCAGAAACCTTAACTGAGATTCTTCCTGGGTTTTTGACATTTACTTTTGATTTCTGATACAAATTCTTCATACTCCTTCCTCTGAAGAACTCTACAACAAGAGGATCACCTTAATGCTTAACTGTTGCTCCTTGCAACATAAGTTCCATGTTTTGAGGTCTGTTAACACCCTGCTCTGGGAAGAAATAGTAGCACAGCAGAAAGGAGTGGGGAAAAAAAGATATATAAATGTCTTCTATTTCATAAAAGCTTATGCGTTGTTCATATTACCATAATATCTAAGCACTTGGCATTACAAGCTATATGTAAGCTAATGAAGACTGGATAATTGCTTTTCAGCTGAAAAAGAACTGGACTGGGACCACTGAAAAAAAAAATGAAGTTAAATAATAAAATTAAACTGATGAAGGAGAAAGTTATTTCCAGTGTTTCCAGCTGTCATATTACATGCCACTGCTTCTATTCTATTAATTCCCAACCACAAAACAAATCCTATTGGAAATTCAACTTCTAAATGGTTAAGAGAATAAGTGGGGGAGGAAATGCTTAAGCTTCTAGTGCAGGATAAAAATCACAATGTATCAATTATTTGGCTTTTCAAGTGAAAGTTAAGCTTCTTCACAGCACATTGAATTGGTATCATGATTCCCAATCAAACTGCAATGCACCTTTGAAACTTTAGCTCACTGAAATGCAAGGAAGAGACACTACAGTGCAAATAAATATCCATCCTTGCAGAAGACTAGCACAGAAACCCATTCTATCACAGAAAAATCAGCATCTAAAATAAATACAGATGAACTCTGTGATAAAGTTGTTCTGCCAGAGTGAAGTCTGGGGTTTTTTGTGCTACTGATGTGGAACACAAACACATTTGTCTTAAGATCAGCTCTCAAACTCAAGAATAACTTTGAATTTTGAAAGAATTATGATATATTTGAATTTGTGGTTTCTTCAGTTATCTATTATTAGTTGGAGTTTAGTTGTCAAGACAACAGTTTCTACTTCTACAGAATGCTTTAATTGTAAGCAAAATGTCACAGTCAGTATCAAAAGTTCACCAGATTGGCATCGTCTGTAGCCAGGAAAGGGTATCTACCTCCTTAGGACAGGGTGCCTCAATCAAACACAAGGAGACTGGATATTTCTAAAAGGCAATGGCTACTCTAAAGTGCAGTGACATGTAATGTCACTGATTACTGTGTACGTTTCAATAGACATGGACACCAAGACACTTTTTTGACTACATGAGTTAAGCACCATAGGAATAAACATAACTCGAGCTACACACAAAAACCTTTTACTCAAAAGCTTCCTCTATGTCTAGAAGTCATCACTGGGAAAACCTGCCAATACAAAGTTTAGGTTTTGTAACACCAAGTATCTTAGGGTCAGATCTGTTTTCCTTACACTCCGTTTTAATTTCAAAATAAGTATTTTTGCATTAAAACAAACAAACAAACAAAAACTAAGACAGTGGACCACCACAATAAAAGAATTTGGATATCCTGTTTAAAGACACAAATTCAGACATATCCCTGTACAACTGTTCTCAAGTATACAGACAAAACAACACACAGCTCCTTGGAAGGTAAGGTAGCTATGTAATCTGTTCCCTCTTTCCAATCACCCTCAGGTTTACACAAGCCATAGGCTGAAATAACAGCTGAAATTACAGTCTACCCAAAGCATTTTTCCACCCCACTGGTATTTATCGAACATAGGAGAAAAGAAAAGGGCAAAGGGAATCGTACTCAGGGGTAACTGCACATAATACTCTAACAGATATGGTGTAATTTATAACGAGTCTCTTCATTTTAAAGATCCATCTAAATATTTTTTCTTTATGTATAGTGTATAGATCTGTACATATACACCCTCCCTTCCCTTACGGTCATCATCTGCCTTTTCTCTTTGCTTACTTTAATTTAGAGTAAGCAAATGTACTGTAACCCCAATCTCAGATGCAGTTCCTTCCCTCTGGTAGAATGCTTCATAAATACAGGATTTAGTCAGAACATTTATTTTCTTGCAAGAACAGATGGGAATAAGCTACCTGAAAGTATCAATATTAGCTTGTGTTAACTCAGTTTGCAGGAAACCAGAATAGCTTCCCTGGCAGCAAAACAAGAAAGCAGAGAAGGAAAGGCAAGTGGAGAAGAGAACATCGATGTACAAATAACCTCCTCAGTATGCCATACTGAGGGACATCTGGAGAAGGTGTCTGGCAAATTGGAAGCAGTCCTCTTGAGCAACAGGCATTTTGGTCGAATTTGCATTTTCAGGGATACAAGAATATTGTTGCCTGCATCCCTATCTCAGAACAGCTCCTGAGCTCAGTCAAGCCATCAGGCTCTCATTTGTCAGATTTAAACCTTCTGATCTCCTTTTAAGTACCGTTTTATTTGTATCTCACATTTTCAACATGTGGAAAAGTAACCCCTATAATGTCTGAACAAATAATTTAGTTTGCATTAAACAGCGATAATCTATCCAGATAGCTTCTTTTCCTTTACTTTTTCTTATTTCCTTCTAACCGCAGTTTGAACCCTACAACATCAGGTCACAGTTGCCTGGGTTCTTGCTTTTAATTATCTTTTAATATTAAAAATACTTTACTTTATTTCAGTTAAAAGTCACCACTTCTTTCAGTATCTTTGACAATACACTGCAAGCATCACATAACAATTCAAAATGTCAGCATTCGACATTGCAGTTTTGATCCCTAACAATAAATGAAAGTTTTTAGATTCTCAGAATATACTGATTCCTAAGCATGAGCAACAAGCAATACTGCTGCATTGTATCAGTGTGCTTCTGGTCCTGATTTTAGAAAAGAAGATTATTTTTTTTCTTTTTTTCCTGTTTTTTTGTGTTTTTTGGTTTCTTTAAAGTCTGTAAGTGAACCATCTTTTTCCTGCATCTGGCATAAAATACAAGAAAATCACCACAGATCTGTGCACACTGCTAAAATTACACTGTTCAAGTAGCCATAATAAAAAGGCTCTATCTAGCTGCTGGGATCCTTCTACTACTAACCTTAAGTCAAACCAGATTTTTTTTTTCTTCAGCACACCCCAAAATATAAACTACCAATGTGAGTATCCCTCAAGCTTTATAGGAAGCAAATCTTCCTTCATGCATCAAGAGGACCTCCATTTGCAGACACAATTTGACGTAAGAAAACAAAGACATTTTTCCCCTCACAGGCGTGAACAGTTGTTCAAATTGGCATCCTGGCCTGTATCAGGAACAGCGTCACCAGCAGGTCCAAGGAAGTGATTCTGCCCCTGTACTCAGCCCTGGTGAGGCCACAGCTTGAGTACTGTGTCCAGTTCTGGGTCCCTCAGTTTAGGAAGGATATCGAGGTCCTGGTGCAGGTCCAAAGGAGGGCAACCAGGCTGGTGAAGGGACTCGAGCACAGACCCTATGAGGAGAGGCTGAGGGAGCTGGGGCTGTTCAGCCTGTAGGAGAGGAGGCTCAGGGGAGACCTCATCGCTCTCTACAACTCCCTGAAAGGAGGTTATAGCCAGGGGGGGGTTGGTCTCTTTTCCCAGGCAACTCTCAGCAAGACGAGAGGGCATGGTCTCAAGTTGTGCCAGGAGAAGTTTAGGTTAGATATTAGAAAGAATTTCTTTACAGAGAGGGTGATCAGACATTGGAATGGGCTGCCCAGGGAAGTAGTGGATTCTCCGTCCCTGGAGATATTTCAAAAGAGACTGGATGTGACACTCAGTGCCATGGTCTAGCAATCGCAACAGTGATTCAAGGGTTGGACTCGATGATCTCTGAGGTCCCTTCCAACCCAGCCAATTCTGTGATTCTATGATTCTATGATTCTAATCTATCCCACCTTTTTAGTAACAAACATAGACCTAGGTATAAAAGGAGAACCTGCCTGAAGAGCAGTCAACACATTTTCCTGGTTACAGTCCCACTTGTGCCCAGTACTCTTGCCAGTGAGCAGTCAGCTACCAACATCACCACAGAACTCCTGCAGAGTTGGGAGGAGTAAATTTGCTTTCTTGAAGACCATATACAGGAAATACTTAATTCAAGCTGAATCACCCACTAAGTTGAGCAGAACTGGAGAGAGAGGTAAACCATGTTTCCTAAAAAACTAAAATTAAAAACCTGAAAAAGGGAATAGAGTGCATCAGTTTACAAACTGTGCATCAGTTTACAAAGACATTTTCATCTCTTCTACTTTCCTCATTTTCATAACAACTGTTAATTTGGAGTTTGGGACAGGAGTTTTGTCGTCTTTGTTTTTGGGTTTTTTTTAATACATAATTCAAACCACAGGATCAAATTGATATCTTGCAGTGAAATAAGGAGCATTTACAATTCATGCCTGTCCCCTCTTGCAGCTTTTAATGAAAGTGAGAGAAATGTTGCTGGCAAACAGCTTGCAAAGTTTGCCACTTTTCTGCCATGGTGGCAAGGTTGGCAAGAGGGAGGACATAAGCTCTACGTCCTATAGAGTCCATAAGTGACCTCCTCAAGGTGGCTACTTGAATACTCACACAGTGAAACTGCAGACCTGGCACCCAGAAAACTCTCCTAAGCTAAGATTTCCAAAGTTTGTGGAAATGTATGGGAAAATAGTCTGAACAGCAGCAAAAGGAAAATTAAGTTACCAGTCACAAGGTCTAAAAGTCACCTTGGTGGTTGGCAGACGGCTCTCTACACCAACCATTTTAGTTAAATAATGTATGGAGCAAGAGGATGTAAAATAGATGGGAAATGGAGTCTTGTTCCTTCCTTAAACATTTGAGATGGCACAAATCTAACACCTGCTCATGCAAAGCCAAGAAAAAGAATGACGGATTTTTTTTTTTTTGTAAAATCACTACAACCTGTAACATACTTCCTGTTGTGGGTTTTTTTTAAAGTTCTTGCTCTAGTTCACGCTGGATTTCAAACATTCATGAACTTTAAGTTTCCTACTTACTAGCTTCCTTTTAAAGGTTCCAGACCAAGGAAAACACATTTGTAAAGCTAACTAACAAAATTATATGCACTATAAGCATATTTGAGGCGTGCATTATTCGTACTACTCTACCCCATTTTATCAGTAACTTTCAACTATATGGATATCGTATTTGTGGTATTTGCCCTTTACAGATTATCTAAAAGTAAGACAAAAAACTGCTTTTTTCTAACAATAACAACCTTATCTAAAAAGTACCATTCATAATTGCTCAACAAATATTGCTCATTTTTTAAAATGCAAAATACTTCATGGTCAGCTCCGTGCAGGACCATTTGACACTACAAAGGGAATCACAGAATCATATAATTGGCTGGGTTGGAAGGGACCTCAGAGATCATCGAGTCCAACCCTTGAACCACCGTTGCGGTTGCTAGACCATGGCACTGAGTGCCACATCCAGTCTCTTTTGAAATATCTCCAGGGACGGAGAATCCACTACTTCCCTGGGCAGCCCATTCCAATGCTTGAGTAGCATTCATAGCATACATACAAGAACAGTGCAGAGGAGATGGCACAATAATACTCATGCAACTTTAATCAAACTCTAATTAATTTGATGGGTTTACAGTCTGGTACAGTTTTGCTGAAAACATACACACCTAAATACAACATGACTTGTTTACCCAGCAGTGCACAAGGTTTTGAATGTAAAAGCGACAGTCACAAAACAAACGCAGCCCCTAGCAAGTGATTTACTTTGATATGGAAATCCTTAAACAACAACAACAAAAATTATGCTGTGTCAGCAATCAGACAGATGAACAGAAATTAAAAAGGTAGCTAATTTCTTTGGCAGACCTAAATAGTGAGTATCATTTCATATCATTTACCATTTCTAGTGGGTCCAGCTTTGATGTGGTAACTCACTACAGAGTGTTCCACTACTAAAACTAGATGCTGTGTCCATCCATAATTTTATATTCAAGATCTATTCCCTGTTTGGCACTGCTGAAGTTAGCCTGTTGGCTCCTAGAGTATTCAAGCCTCACAAACACATTCAAGCGCTCAAAAAAAACTTCTAAGTCAGAAAGTCAAAGACACTCTCTCACTTATTTTCTTTTATGCTTTTTTCTTTTATGCCTTTTTCTTTTAGCTTAAGTAGCATAAAGATTAGAACACAAAATAGTGCCAAACCAGAAACCACCCAGCATCAACCATAAGGACTTTCCCAAGAAATATTTGTGTGCATGTCCATCTGATCTTTACCCCTCCCTGCTTTTTTTTTTTTTCCCCTATTCTGAATTTTCACATCCAAAGGCAAGACTTAAAACTCAATCACCATGAGACCTAAGTAACAGCATTCCAGAAATTACTCCAAGAGGATGTACCACCATCCTGCATCTCCTTTTTTTCTGGCGAGTTACAAAGCTATCTTAGCATATATAAACTAAATTGAAGAAGACAGTCCAATTTTATGTTAATTACTTCGTCTGAAGTCAAGCATGTAATCTTCTTTTGTAACACAGCACTTCTGCATAACTGGACAGGAACATTTAATGACAGGAAAATCATATACGCATCAACACATATGAAGTGCTGGAAGAAGGGAAACAGTCGGTCAGAGGGATGAAGGGCTGGCATAGCTGTACTGTGCTCTGCAGAAGCAAAACCTTACTTGGTTTATTATTAGCCTCAATTCAAAGTGCACAGAGACACAGCGTGGGTTCAAAATTATTAGAGTTCTGCATAAATCTTCTTTCATTTGTAAGAACTCTTAGACTATCCTGGCTTAGCAGCAGGTAAAACTGGGATACTGGCAGTAGGAGGCATAAAAAAATAAAGGGTCTTGCGTACTATCTGTACATGTAACAAACTAAGAAAGATTAATATTCTCAGCAATCAAGTCAGACAAACCATATTCTATAGCTGAGATCAATCAGGAAGATACCCCATCTTCTGCACAGTAACATACACTCTTACACAATAAAACAAATATGGAAAAGAATGGAGCAACAGAATGAAGCATCAGAACAGGCTTTCTGTAATCTTCCTAATCAAGCTCAACTCCAAATTTGCAGTGGAAATGCAAAGAAAGTAAAGGAACTTAAAAAAAAACAAATTCAAAACAAATACATGTAACTAAAAAATACAAAGTAAAGCTCCCAAGCACGAAGTTTTCAGTTCTAGTCAGAAATATCCCTGTGTCTTCCTTCAGAAAATGAAATTCATCAAACCAGAAATATTCCCTGTACCAGGTCCTTTTGATGATAACAATAATGAAATAAAAACTGAAACAAGAATTTTAAAAGGTTGAGAATTTGAAGTGTTCCATAACATTGAGTTTTCATTCTAATTCTTTTTTCTTTTATTTTGCATGGTATTATACATGACTACAGAAGAACATTAGATCCAATATAAATGCAATTTTTGTAGAAAAAAAGCAAAATGTCTTTTTTTCATTCTGTTTTAAAACAACCAAGTTTTGGCACACTAAGCTTTCCAGCAAGATATAAAATTCTTTTCTCACCAAAAGCTGACTCAATGTTGTTCTGCTCCAGAGTTACCTCTGAGAGGACTTTTATGTTTTAATAAAATGATGTGGAAAATATTCTTTGATTGTTTTATTTAATAATGGATAGTAGCCCTGTGCCAAAGGAATACAAATAAAAATACACAGGTTCTTACCAGTGAAGAGTATCAGATGTTCTTTACTAATTACATAGTCAGCACTTAAAAGGGAACACCTCAGGGAAATAAGAGTAAAGTGTTGGTTACTTTAAACCCATGCAAGAGCTTCCAGCTATGCACGAGATGGCAAATCCCTTCCACTTGCACCAAGAGTTTGTGTCAGCTTTGCTGGTTTTTGGCACTTCTTCAGAATCTCTAGAATTAAGGTTGCCTTTTTCCATACTTCACTGTCTCCCAGTACTGCCCAACCACACACAATACAAAACATATGAAAAAGAGATAAAGTTTTGAAAATTAAGATCTAAGCTACAATTTTAAAGAGTCCAGACTATTTCTTCAGAACAGCTTTAGTCCTATTACTGCAGGTTGGACTAAAAGTAACTATAGAAGGTCTGTTCTGACCTGAATTGTTCTCTCATTTTCTTTCCATCATTGTAAGACAAAGCAAGAGTGAAGTGAGTACAGCTCACCTCTTCAATCTGTTTTGCCAGGACAACTCTATACTCCTCCCCAGAACTGTCCTGATCTTATTTTCACCTCCTATTTCAGCTTTGAGCTGCTACTATGCCCACAAAATTTTTTTTTTACACCTGTAAGAAGAGAGGCCTCTAGTGTACAGCCAAGAAACAATTTTTTTCAATGCCTTATTTAGCATCTATT
Organism: Calypte anna; assembly: GCF_003957555.1. Classification (NCBI taxonomy): domain Eukaryota; kingdom Metazoa; phylum Chordata; class Aves; order Apodiformes; family Trochilidae; genus Calypte; species Calypte anna. Next base: position 97,888,837 of record NC_044245.1, read on the forward strand.
TCTCAGCCTTATTTAGGACCTGCATAGACTTTTTCAAGTTCACCAAGTGTTTTGATCCATGTCCACTAACAATGACTGTCAGATCAAATTTACCAAATTCAGTAGATAGCACAGGGTCAGGTCCAGTCAGACAAACAGCTGTATTCAGAAAAAGCTGAAGTCAATATGATGCTGCACATGAACTCCCTCACAAGGTAAGAAATGATGGGCTCAGTTGTATAGGAGATTTTGCTGTACACAAATATGCATTTTCCACATTAAATTCACCAGATTGCCTCAACACAGATTAATATAGTTGCCATTACCATAACATGGTCTTTTCATCTAGATTTACATTTCTCCTGTTGTTTGGCTCCCTTCTCAACTCCACTCTGACTCACAGACAGATTAGAAATCAGATCAGCCTAGAATTTGCAACTCTGACTTAGCCTCTTTGGACTAAAAATAAACGATAGATAGAGCGGCTGGGAAAAAAAAATATTGATGACAGTCAGTCCCAGTGTGCTCTGTTTTACCACAGTAAGAATGAGCAAGATCTGAAGTTTCTAGGGCTTCTCTTCCCACAGTACACTTCCACTAAAATTCCTGGGGCTCTGATTTTGCAGGGCCATCTGAGAATACATGTAGCTAGAACGCATACGCTGAAGACTCCGAATCCCTTAATCTTGAATAAACATTTCTGTTAAAGCAACCAAGAGAAATAATTAGCTGATTTATTCCATGTAGCTGTGTAAAATGTTTACTGTGGCAATTCCAGCTCCGACTGCTGCGGGAGGAAATCCTCACACAGCTCTCTGTATGCTAAAATAATGCCCTAAAGGAGCAGTAGCATGATTGGATTTCTTCATGCATCTGAGGTCACCCAGGTCTTGTGTCTGCTCTGCTGATCCCTCTGCGACCCAGACACCTGCACTGCATGGGCTCCCCACACAGGAAGGCTGGAGAGATGTCCCAACAATGTGCTCACTTAGAATCTGGGAATGCAACATCCTGAAGTGGATAAATAGATCAAACCCATCGAGCCACAAACTTCCTGACATTCTCTAGAATAGGCAGGTTTGTGTTTTGTTTTGTTTTGTTTTTTTCTCCAGAGCAGAGAGATTTTGGTATTAATTTGAACAGGGAGGAAAGCTGGAGTTTGCTATTCAGAAACATCTAGTCAAATAAATACGTCATTAAGCTAACTAGATACAGAATTGTCTAGCAGATGGATGACATCTTGGTTGCTAGTGGAACACTTTTCTATAGCCTTGTTTGAGGCAGACACATATGGCTCTTCCAAGCATTGATGCAAGCTCCCAGATGGACTAGATCACTGCTGACACCTTATTATAAACCCTGGAGATGAAAGAAAGGAGCACAATTTTTGACTCACAACATAGGACTCTGAAACATTCAGACCTCCTAAAAATCAAGTTCACAACAGAGTATCTTAATTTCTTTCTGTTGAAAGAAGCTACTCCTAACCAAGAAGAGAAAATAGGGGAAAATGCTATATTGAGGAGTATTAGAAGAGCTTTGAGGAAATGTAAGGACTAGAAGAGCCTCAACATAAATGTATATCATAACTACATATATGGAGTTACAACTATTGCAGTTCTGAAGATGTAAAAAATTATCTGCTCTACAGCTGCTACTGACACCAAAGAGATTCCATCTGGAATTTCTTGATTGGGGTGGAAGGGGAAATGAAAGAGGAGGAAGCCATTTAGACATTACATATGCGTGATGTCTCTGAAATGTCTGTATCCTAAAGAACGAGAAAAAAAAGAAGAAAGGAAAAAAAAGAACACAGAAAAGTCTAGCTAGAGAAGCAACATGAAAGCTAGCAGGTAACAGAATCAGCATTTGTTTTTTGGTACACATCAGAGACACCTGAGAACATCTCAAGTACAAGAAGGGACTAAGGCATATTTTACATGTCAAGGTCAGGAACAGGAAAAAATATTAATTTGACATTTTTAGACTGTGAGAGGAGACTATTCTTTGCACTGAGTAAGAATTTTACTTTTTTCCCTCACCCAAAAATAAAACCCAAGGTATCAGGAAGATGACTTATTACATACTTTCTCTTGTCTTTAATACTGCTACACCACAGAAACCAAGAAAAGTTAGATCTTTGTTTTCAAAATTGAGAAGTTTTTCAAATCAACCCACTGACCCTGAGAATGTGTTTGGAATTCTGCACAGTTATGAGTCAAGGAGATGCTTAAACTGCTAAAATTTATCTGCCTCTACTGCAGTGGCCAAAACCAAGCATGCAAACATCTTGGAAGTGTCAGCTAAAAGGAGAACAGCCAATACATGGTAACTCATTTGCCTCTTCATTTTCTAAAGGGACACTTGTGCTTTCAACCATGCAGCCATTTCAATGTACTGGAATCAAAGTTATTCTCAAGTTTTCATTCAGAGCTTTTAGTGCAGCTTTTATCTTCTTGGCTAATTTAAAGTTCACAATGTTTTTCTTTTGAGGAGAATACAACAATCCTTGAATCATCTTATAAAACAGAATGTTTATAAACGAAGAGACATGGGTATCCTTTTCATCTTTAGAAAAATAATACAATATCGATCTCCATCACTTCACAAACCTCAACAGGAACATCTTGGAAAAGTCACGATTTTGTAAGGGTTACTTAGAGAAAAGCACAGTTAGAACAGAATTTTCAGCTATATACACTGAATCTGCAACTACTTCAACAGCACAGTTTCTCTTCTCCTCAATACTACTGTCCCTCTGGGAGACAAGTCCAGCTGGACAAAACCAGAAAAACAGATGACAACTATCTCTCTTCTTTTCAGCACCCTGAAGAATATATGCTTCATCATTCACTTTCACCCCTCAGAATACAAAAAACTCAAGATATTCTTTCCTTTATGTAAGTCTTCTGATGCAAGACAAAGGGAAGTGTAATTTGCAAACCACTGAGGTCGGGGCTGACATAACAAAGAGTATATTAAACCCTTCAGACAGCAGAGCCTTTGGTTCTCCTGAGGTACATCCTTCAGATGAACTCCAGATTGAAAAGAAAGGGGAAGAGAGATATTAATCAGTATCCATGAAACTATAATGAAACACAGCTCAGACTGGAACTAGACAGTCTCTGGGCTGAAAGATATTTCCCAGTATTATTAATATGTCTCAAAGAATACAATGCCCAGCAATCTCCTAATTTCCTACCTACTGAAGATTTCGGTTTTACAGCTGTCAGATAGAACGCTGGGCTTTTTTCTTAGTTTTACTCTTCAGAGAACTGACAGTTTCAATACATAAGATAATCACTGTGATTGCTCATATCTGAGGTTGGTACACAGGGATTTCTTCAGTCCTTGACACTGCAGCTAATACCTCACAGAAGTTGATCAAGGAAGCTACATGTTCCTGGAAACAGAGTATCCCTGGACAGAAAGTGATCCATGAGGATCTTTGCCAAGAATTAGAGGATCCTTGGCAGTTTGGCTCTGTGCTAAGGACCCTGGAAACACCAGGTCTCTGTCCAAAACACAGTCCACCAGGATTCAAAGAAAGGTTGTGTCTCATTTTTATTTCAGTAGAAGTCTGTAAAATCTAAAATATTTGCAACAAAACATCTCAAGTTCAGTGACCTCCCATTTTCTGCCTAAACTATGTTCTCTTTAAAGTTCACAATTAGCTCCATCTAAGATGCCTCTTAATAGCAGCACCATGAAAAGTGATCAATAAAAAGTGACACAGAGGAAAGTTGCAATAAATCAAGGACAGCATAAAATGCTGATATTAAAGCATGGTAAACATCTATGTCAAGAGGCTCTCACTCATGCACAGATAGCTTTGCATCACTGTAATTTAACTTACATTCTGAATTACATTCTTCTTCAGATGTAAAATGACCTTTGATTAACTCAAGCTAAATATACAAGGCTGTCCTATACTTAATACAGCCCTCACACACAAATTTAACATACTTTAACATACACATCTTGACTCAACATTTCAAGTGATTCGCTTTAGTGTCTCCATGTAAACATGATTAAAGGCTTTTATCTCCAACCTCTAACAATACCCAGGAGGAAACAGGGAATAGGAAAAGGCAGAGCCTGTTGCTGGTTGCATATTCAACTGAAAAAAAGAACCCCTCATTTCAAAAGACACTTTCAGAATATTTTATACATCTAACTCCCATTTTACAACTCATAGATGTCCTCTCTTTCCTCTACATTTCTTCTAGTTCCACTTGGCTTGCTATGATTTTAGGTAATTTCAAGCAAAATTAAAAAGAAACATGAACCAAACACTTATGAGCTCACTCCTGTGCATTATCAGCACAAATACACAACAGCACTGCCATATTTCTGTCTTGAAATTTACCTACTTGCCCAGCCACCACCTACGAAGAGACCAATCTATGCAGATTATTTGAGCTTTCTGCTGTAAAAACTTTACATTATTCCAGTTATTTTCATCAAAAGGCTGTAAAGATCATTAGACAAGTGTGGTGATTTTCAACTACAGCTGTGAATTAGAATTCTCATCTCTGTTCCCACTGCAGGTGACTTCCTCATGCAACTGCAGAGATGTTTATCTCCCTAATCCTTGGTACATTAATCTCTACATTAACAAGTGGTACTACTGTTGTTATCAATATAATAAGGCACTGTAAGAATAAAGATATTTGTAAAATGCTTTGATGAGAAAGCTTTGCCATAAGGTGCTAAGTAGAACAGGTCAGATAAAGCACACGCTTGACAAACACTGGCAGTATTTCTGTTCATCAACAGATGGTAGCTTTTTTAAAAAAAATTATTATTACATGCTATGTGAAAGTAGGCACCAAATAGTACCTGTATTTAACATCAGGCAAGCTGCATTGATTGGATAGATGGATCACATGTCAGGTTTTACAATTAAATAAGGATTACTTGTTATTTCAGAAATTTTAAGTGAACAATTGAGTACTTGCAAAAAGTTAAACTAAATGTAAATCAGCTTCTAAAAACCTGATAGGAGGTTATTAAGACAGTAAGAAGAATGTGAAAGGGTCACAAACAGAAAACATCCATGTTGGAATTATTCAATGAACTCAATTCCTCTCCACTTCTACTACTCATGCAAGTTTGGTGAGGAATTGTAGTCAATACAAACCTTTTGTAAAACAAAGCATCTACACACGAACTGCACTGGCCAACACTGGCTTTTAGGCAACCCAAGTCTAGCTTTTATATGACTTTCTGCAATCTTTAATTTAGGAGTACTGTATGTTATCTGCATATGTTTTTAGAAATGTTTCATTTCACCCACAAAAAACCCTACAAAACCAGTCATCCATCAAGGTGTAATTGTAAAAGAAGCACACACACCAATCTGGTATTTCACAGAAGGCTCCAGTTCAACAGCTATGGAGATGAAGGTTGGTTATTTATAAGTATACCTTACATCTCTCCCACAAAGAGAATGCTTCTCAACTCTGACCCACAGGGCAGAAGCCAGGTAACCCACTTCTGTCTTATGAAAATCCCACACAACCATGGCAAATGTCCAGTTGAAACTCTACATGAAACAGGCCAGAATGCCCTCCATCAATTAGCATCACCAGACTCAATAACTAATGGTTAAGCTAAAACTGGAAATAAACCTTTTTACAGGTTTTAAACCAAACAGATTAAGAAACACTGCTACATTTAGGCAAATACATATAGTTCATCCCTACTAGATACAGCACTAATGTATTCATTTTTACTCAGAACTCTAAAATACAGACTGGACTCATCTGCCTACTATTACCTAGCATATGCCAGTATAAGGCTACTGTGCTTTGGCTTTACTTTTCAGCATCCAGTGATTGCAAGCACCTTCAGACAGTAGTCTATTTCATTAAAACCAATTTCCACTCTTCATTTCAAAGAGCATTAGAAGGAAAATGTGATTCTTTTTTAATTACCTTTTCAGGTTGCGTAGCTGAGCCTATTATTTTGGTTTACCACACCTGTAATCTACCTGTTCCTCATGTCTCAGAGGGAAAGGAGGGGGCAGTCTGTAACTTGAGAAATGAAGCAATCTCTTTAACAAACACCTTCTTCCACCGAAACTTTTATGCAGTTTTTACTGTGTGTTAATTAAGAGTCATCCATTATTACTTTGGACTTGTAAACACCTTGATACATTCCATTAGGTGTTAATGACACATGAAGCAAGAATTAATATGAATTTGTTAGTCCTGTATCTAGTAAGGATGGTTAATTAAGGTTCAGTCCATAATATAACTAAGTTGGCTTAAAGAGTATCAATATTAAGGACTAAACATTTGAATCAACCCAAACCAATACATTGTTTCTATTCTCCCTCTAATGAAAAAAATGCCTTGGTTTATGACTGATTTTTTTTAAGAGTTATCTAGCTGTCAGTTCAGAAAGTCTACTAAACTCACATTTTTACAACATGTAGCAAAACCTAAGTGCAGAGGCATCAGGCAGAGCCACACGCCACAGGTTTATGCCGAGTATAAGCATTCCAGAAGCAGTAGTTTATTTATCCCTGCTATGTAATTTTAATAGCCTTTCTGTGTCGATCCTGGCAATCACTGACTTCCATTGTTTCCTAAATTGTCTAATAACATTTTCAAATACTCTTCACTTTTAGCAGATAATAAAACATAAAATCACAATCGTTTCCCAGACTCATTTGGTGCCCACCTCAAGAACTAACCCCCCTAACTCATACATTACTTCATTAATAAAACTATAGTCCTATTAGAACACAGCTACCTGAACCTGGAGCATCCATACCCTGGCACCCCATGTGCTTTCTAAATCCAGCAGTAAGGATTTCTGATCAGTTTCTCTGCAAAATGCAGGCATTAAACAGAAATTATGGGTGCGGATGTGTCGCCTCCCCAGCCCCTCTTCCCACCGCACGCCCTCCCACCCCCCAGCTCCTTTGCTGGTTTTTCATGCAGATTTGTGCCAGACATTCAGCATCCTCATTAAGTGGTGTCTGGCAACCTGCCTAAGTTTTAGTGGGTTCTGGGAATGCCAATATATTAACCAGAGGACTTTTTGCATACCCTGGAGAGATTTTCTTCTAGAAAAGTCAACCATTTGGCATAAGGAAAACTTACTTCAAATCTAGGAAAGTTGTCCATTGGCAATAAGAAGAGAAAATGCATTTAGATTCTTCTCATTTCTGTCTCCTAACAGAAAGAAAAGTTCGATATAGAACAAGAGCATCCAAATACAGCTTAAGTAGTAAGCTCTGTCTCTGGTAGTATTTTAGAGAAAAGAAAGCCAGGTACATACACCACAGACATCAAAAGTCATCAAAAAAATTCATCAAATGTCATCAAGTAAATTATTCATTTTCATTCCGTTGTCTCTTGTGACCAAAAGAATTTTAATCAGGAAGATTACATTTAATGGTTAAATGTACATTACACTCAGTGATAATGAATGGTGATATGGGTACTCGCAAATTTTTGTTGCTTAACTAAACATCAAGAAAAAGCATTTAGTCAAATGCATCCAAATTTGCTAAATTAAGGCCTGCACTACTGAACTACCTATATCAAATATATGTAGACACAGAGACATTTTGCCAGCATGAAATACAGAACTCACTGTAATGAGTTGTAATGTTGTGCTCACTCTTATTCACCTGAAAGTATTCCTTCCACTGAAGTCCCCTTAGAGTTTCTATTACTCAACTGACAGTCTCAGAAGTAAGCAAATAAAACCTCTCTTTTAAATTAAGAATTTTAATTTCTCTTTCAAATTGAAGGTTCAGAAGAACACAATGAAAAAGAAGGTCAATAACTTTCCTTCACTGGAATATTCTGCTGGTGCAGAATAGAAGCTAAAGTACACTGAATAAGTGTGTCCTAAGGCCATTTCTGCAGACATTGAAATGAACAGTGTTCTGTAGGTATACGAGTTATTCAGGTGATTCATTTAGATATTGTTATACATTGTTACTAGAAATTGCTTCAAACTGGTATTTACTTCCAACTCATCATCTCGGTTTGTGCAGAAAATCACTGACTTCCTGAGAGCAGCTCCAAAATGTCACTATCCCTTTATCATCACCAATTAGCACCAGAGATTTACCAAGAATCAATTAAAATCAATTTAATTGAAGTATTTTAGTGTACATATTAGAAGTCTGGCAAAAATAAGACTATGTTTGGTGGGAAAGAAATTTTTAGCTATCCAGGCTGCCTTTGCTTAGATATCAACCTTCTAGGCAAGACGGCTATTCTTAAAAATAGCTGTCAACTGAGAAAAGAAAATGTATATGTATGAATCATTTCACTACAGGGTTGGATTCCCAGCAACTGATGCACCACTGTTCTGGCATCAGTGTCTGTAACGAGCAGCTGATACTAGCTTGGTGCCATTGAAGAATTTCACGGTTACCACAGAACCAATCTGCAGGAAAATTCATCTCTAAACTCCTAGAAGTATTTGTATTCCGTAACTGGCAATTCACTTGCAAGGAGCTGTTTTCAGCTATCATCAGAAACTCCAGACAGAAAAAAACTTTTCAAAAACCACTCACAATCTAAAGGCAACAACCATTCCTGTCAATGAAAGACTTGGCCAGCTGACATGCACTTTTTAACACTTCATTTCTCTTACAGATTATACTGAGCTAGATTACTTTCAAGATACCTTTCGATGATTTCAGTAATCATTTGCCTCTTTCTGGCACATCACATCCTGAAAGTATACCAAATAATTTTAGCCAGCACTGCTTAAATGCAACCACTAAACAGAGTACTATAGGACAGCTGTGAAAAAGAGAACTAAATTTTAGCCAAGAAAATCAGAGAGAAAACTTCGCCTCCTCCTCCCCCCCCCCTGCAGCCCCCCCAAAAAGACACAGTATCTTCACTGCAAAGAAACCTAACAACTCATCTTTCCAAGTCTCACCTTTAATGTCCTATGCAGAGAAAACAGCTTGGTTAAAACTTTAAAATAACAAAGGCACAGGTTGGTTCTAAATTCTTAGATCAAATGATTGTTCAGTAACCTCAGTCTTATCAATATTAAAACAACTGTGTCTCAATCAGCAACACCAATTTCTTTCTATTTCCACAAATTCTCTTATAACAAAGTCTAAGATACTGAAGACAGAATTCAAACTTCATCAATAATATGCTGCCCGTGATGTTTTCATCAACATAAACCAATGGTCTGAAATATATAGTGTCTCACATTGTTAACTCCTTCTGCATTATCTGTTTATCATCATCTAGGCCCGCACAGGCAACCGAATTCATTAGAGAACAGTCACATGCCTTATGTGTATTCAACAAAGATCTTCATGTAACTAGGAGTCAGAACTAAATATGCTGCTATAAACACCAAATATATGAAAAGATGTATTTTTACCTTTATACATAACTTCATATAGCTGACACGTTCCAATTTAAGTTCTTCTCAGGCTGGTCACTTTATGTATGACAGTAATTTAATACCTGGAGCTAAAACACCAGTACAGATATAGATGTTCAGAGAACCATCACTGCTTCAGCTAATATGGACATGAGGTTGTTGATTAGACTGGCTCCCATCAGTGCACTGGTTTCCCAGCAAGACTGCCCCTTTTATTTACAGCCACGAAGCCATAATATTTATATTCTCATTAGTGGAACCATACACGTGTGCACCACACACAGTTATTCAGCTCTACTCAACAGTACATCATATGTTATTTAAACAACTCTGGATCTTTGCAAAGAGTAGATAATATTCCAAAATACTACCCCAGAAATTAAATTAGAAGGTAGACTGAAAATTTTGTCTAACCAACATACTCTGGGGTTAAAGGACAGAAACCAAAAGATGCTTTCCAGAAAGGTACATTACTGCACTTACGCTGCATCTATGTTCTTATCTCATCTGTGTCTACCAGTAATTGCCTCACAGGCTTTCTTACCAGCAAAAACTCTCTCCCTTTTTGGCTAGCCTCAGATATACAATGCTGTATACATTTCTCTCTTCGTGCTATATGATGTGCCTTTCCAGTCCACAAACGTTTTAATGCAAGAGGTTTTTTGTTTGTAACAACAGACAAATGTCTTAAGAGTTTCTCCTTCCTGACAGGAAGATGCCCGTGTTCTAGATCAATTAACTGTTAAAACATCAAACACAATTTCTCATGCCATGTAAAATTACTCACTAGATTTTTGTTCTTTCACACAACCATCACTTGCTATTTAGAAAAGGTTCTGAATAATAAAAAGTCCACTAAAACATGTACCAACATCCTAGGTGATGAGTTGAGATCTCCTAACAAAATAGAACTTACCTTAACATTTGCCTGTTTCCTCTTTATTCCTTAGTGAGCTTAAACCTACAAACAATTGTGTGTTTGTCTCCTCAGCAAGCATCAAACCATAACCTACACATAACCACCTGCCCACCTACATGACAGGAAACCTGACACACCGTTCCAAAATTTGGGATGCACATACTCAATGCAAACAGTACAGGAAAGCATGAGATACAGACAGGCAAAGCCAGACTTCTGCTAATAAACTTTTTTTTTTTAATTAAAATTAAAAAAAAAAAAAACTTCATTAAATGTAGGTCACTCGTACGTGAGCCCGGTAGCCACACTGCGGCTTTCCCTTCCTGTAAAAGTTGCCTGCCCGGACCCGGCTGCACGCCGCCGCTCCCTAGCGCAGACATCCCCGTTAGGAGCTCTCCGGCGGGGCCGGCCAGGACCCCGCTACGGGGCTGTTCCTCCGGCGCTGCCCACCGAGCCGTCGGGCGGCATCCACCCTGAGGCGAGCTGAACGTCCAGACGGCGCTGGAAGTACTTACTTCGGAGCAGCCAGGGAAGGACGTGCCGCAATCTCCGCGTTCCCCAGCCCCGCTCGCCGCCGGAGCTCCGGGGGTCTCCCCTCAGCGCCTCCGGGCCGCCGCTCCGGCTTCTCCCCCCGCGGCGGAGCGCAGGAGGGAGGCGGCGGGCAGTGTCGGGGCTCCCCACCGCCCAGGCCGTCCCCCGGCAAGGGCGCTACCTGTCACCTCCGCGGCCCCCCGCGCCGGCCGACAGCTAAGGGACACCCCTCAGGCTGCACCCTCGGCGGCACCTGAAGGGCAGCTGGGGGCGGGCGCCGAGGGACGCGCTCAGCCCGGCCCCGCAACGGCTCTGGGGAGGGCCGGGGGACACCCCCCGCGGCGGGAGGGAGAGAGGGAGCACGGGCGGCCGTCTACCGGCGGAGATCCCAGCAGCCGCCGCCGCACGCTCCCAAACCTTCAACTCGGGCCTCCCCGCACTTTCCCCAGCACTTTCCACCGCGGCGACCCCCGCCCGCCCCCGGCCCCACCGCCGCGGGCAGCCGGCCTCAAGCACTCACCTCCTCCCGGCCCCCGCCGCTCGCCCCCGCGCCGGGCTGGCCTCCTCCGGAGCGGACGGGGCGCCTCGCCGCCTCCCCCTGCCTGTCTCCGGCAGCCTCTCTCCCTGCGCTGAGGCTGTGCCTGCCTCCAACTCATCCCCAGCCTCTCCTCCTCCTCCTCTTCCCCCCCACCCCCCCGCCCTGCCCGCTCCACTGGCTGCCGCCTGTCTGCAGCGAGTCTGGCTCTGGCGGACGGGCGCGGGGGCCGCCGCCGGCGGGAGGGAGGGAGGGAGAGAGAGAGGGAGGGAGAGAACGGGGGGAGGGGCGGTGGCGGTGGCGCTCCCTCCCCTCCGCTCTCCCGCCCGGCTCCGCGGCCCACACTGACACCTGCCGGGAGGATGTGCGAGGCGGCGGCGGTGGGGACGGCGCCGGGACCCCGCCAGCGACGGCAGGACGAGAGGCCGGGACGACGGCGAGGCGTCTCCTGCCAGGAGCCCCTTCTCTGGGGAAAAACCTCTTCTACCGTGACGCTGCTACGCCGGGACCCGGCCCGACCTTGGGAGTGGAGGTAGAGAGACGAGCTGGGGTAATTCGCGGTAAGGGGCAACCCCCAGCCTGCCCGGCCGCCCCCCTCCGAACACCCCCCCGCCGGGAGAGAGGCCCCGGCGCCCCGGCCCTCACGGAGGCAGATACGGCACCCACACTGCCGAGCGGCCACACAGCGGATCGGGGGCGGGGGAAGAGGGAAAAAAAAGTACACTTTGTCCCATGCAGAATGAGAAATTTTTTGACATTTCAAAAAATGTTGCAAGACAGGAATACCCAGTTCTAGTCATGGCTCGGGCAGGCATGAACCCAAGGCAAGCGCCTGCCCTGCCTGTGTTCACTTGCAGACAAGTGTCCGTTTCGAGTTCAGTAACACAGCCCTCGATGAAGCCGTCAGGCTTCCCCTTGCCATCAGTCTCCTCCCTCTGTGTGTGTGTGAATATCCCGTGATACGGATAGCCAAGTAAATCTGCCACCTTAGTCCCGGCTGTGCCCAAGCCTAAAGTTGTGGTTAGACTTTTAAGTGCAGAGATATTTATGCACACACCATTTTCGCAGAAGGAAAAAAAAAACCAAACCAAAAAAACCCCACACAAAACAAACACCCCAACAATTATTTGCTAATTCAGACCAGAAAAACTACTAAGATGTTTCCCTCCCCAGTTGTACACGACCCTCAGAATGAACAGAAGACACTGCAGGATGAAGTGTAAAGGTTGCTAACTTTCGGAGTACGCACTTTTCCAGCATGCTTTTTAATTGTAGATGGTTTGTCCTCTTGCCTCACTTCTCCCTAGTTGCAAATTGGAAGGAAAGTGCAAGTCTGCCTGAAGACAGAAATCTACCAATCCAGAATGCAGAGCACCAAACTATGAAAATTGTGGAGGTGATGGCCTGCAGTTTGTGCCATGGGTCACCAGCTGTGATGGGAAACAGGGGAAGAAGTAAAATAGTTCCAAACCAGAGCAAAAGTCAGATCAGCAGTGAAGGATTATTTTAACAATCATATTTTGGATTAAGAGGCAAGGAAACATCAGACAATATAGGAAAGAAGAGCTTCCAGTAATGCAGATATGCTGAGCCTGCTCGTCCTGAAACTTGCAAAAATCATCAAAAAGTCACAGGGTCAACAATCACAATAATCAACTACTTATAGTTCATAAATTATAAGTAAATTACAAGTACCAATTTCAATTTGGAGAACCTTGATTTCAAGTTTCTCTATAGTTAGCCATCAAGACTTAAAATACTCCAAGAGCTCACTAGTAATCATAGAACCCTTCCTTGGGTTGGAAGGGACCTGAAGGATTATCTTGTTCCAACCCCCCCTGCCATGGGCAGGGACACCTCCCACAGGACCAGGTTGCTTAAAGCCCCATCCAACCTGGCCTTGAACACTTCCAGGGAGGGGGCATCTACAACTCCCCTGGGCAACCTGTGCCAGCATCTCACCACCCTCACACTAAAAAATTCCTTCCTAATATTAAACCTAAATAAATCCACTTGTCATTTGAAACTATTACTCCCCCTCCATCACTGCATTGACCATGTAAAAAGTCCCTCCCCAGCTTTCCTGTAGGCTCCTTCAGATTGTGGAAGGCTGCTGGTTGTGGAAGGTCTTCCTGGACCCTTCTCTTCTCCAGGCTGAACCACCCAAAGTGTCTCAGCCTCTCTTCCTAGGAGAGGCGATCCAGCCCTCTGATCATCTTTGTGGCCTTCCTATAGACTTGTTCCAACAGCTCCATGGCATTCTTGTGCTGGGGGGCTCCCCCAGAACTGGACACAGTACTCCAGGTGCAGTCTTACAAAAGCAGAAAGAACGGTGACAATCACCTCCCTTCATCTGCTGGCCATGGCTCTTTTGATGCATTTTCTTCTTTGATGCTCTTTTGATGGTTTTTTTCCTATCTTTATGCCTCTCTCTAAGCCTGTTAATTATATAGTTAATATTTGGACTGTTAGGGCTTTTTGGTTTTGTTTTGTTTTTCTACTACTTTATCATACATCTGACAGTAAAAGGGATTTCAGTGTTACTGGTAGACAGCATGGAGCTGCATTCCTAAGGGTGCAGCTTAACAACAGAAGCAGCTGCTGCCATGTCCAGAACTCCAGGGCAAGAAACAAGGAAACCTGGGAGACAAGTTTTCTGCTGACTCTATTATAAATAGTTGTCCCAATTGTACTGTTAGATACAAGATGGGTGAAGCATGTGGTTTGAATGTCCATATCCACCCCTGGCAAGGCCCCTTTCTCTAGGTTTGTTATATATGCTGTAACTGCTATCACCTCTTCCTTCCCAGTCTTGTGGTCTGCAAGACAGGCCACACTGCTAGGGAGGAAGCCAGTGGAGAAAGCAAGTATTTGAACAACTAGACTCAGAGGAACAAATTTCAATCCAGGGACATATTGGCTGTTGGTTTTAGTTACTGGTGACTCATCTTGTTTCACACCAGGAAGTCACAGATCAGCGTATTTCAAGTATTACTGATTCCTATTATCTCTTACGCTGGGAGAACAAGAAGGAAGAAATTAAAAACATTCCAACTGCAGTAAGAACACAGCTAAATAATGTGGGCATGTATAAGCCAGTCTTACTGAACTACAAGTAAAATCATCCAAATACATCACCCCGTTGTTCCTTGAGCAGTGCTTTTCTGACCATTATTTACTGGCACTCTGCACTCTGCAAGGACAGACATATGCTAACTTCCAAAATACACTCCTCAGTCAAGCCCTTGGTGTGTGGGGGGCTTGGTTTTGGTAGCCTGTGGTTTTGCTGCTGATGTTTTAGTTTTTTATCTCGGCAAAATGTAGCAAGGGAAGGCATTACAATAGAGAAAGAGGTGATGGTTCTTTCTCACTAGAGCCAGGAAGTTGGATGATTCCCAGGAAGGTCATTCCTTTCAAGGGCTTCCATTCTCCTTCCTGATGAGACTAACACGAGTATGTCAGGGAAGAATATTTCATGATTTATGGAACTAATGACAAGCAATCAAACCTCCACATTTTAAAAATCACTAACACAAAAAAACCATACCATAATGTTTTTTTGGCCATTTTAAAGGAAAAAGTTCTGTCAAATATTTTAATTAAAAGTTTCTGAAATGCTCCAAAGTGGCTCAAGATTGTAATGCAAATTCTAGTATTTCAGTTATAGAGAGGTGGAGGCAGCTGCTTGCCCTGTGCTTCAGTGTAGGTGCAAGGCCCTGAAACACACCTCAGTGCCCAAGCAGATGTGCACAAAAGGACTCGTGGGTTCTTTGACCACACACACGGGGTTCCAGGACCCAGTCTTGCCTTCCAACAGTGTGTTACCGTAGTGTGCAACTGTGTCACTCCAGTGACTGTGTCCTCACAGAAAAGGACCTCTAAATGTGCCTTGTTACATAGGTGGTAGGTGTTAAAGCAATGACGGAGGAAAAAATACATAAGGAAAACAAAACAGCACAAGAAAGATTACTTTTAACATTTTGCTGTTGTACAAAATTCTGTTCTTTCTAGTCATTCAGTGGAATTAGACTCCAGATAGTGTGCTGCTCATGGGTGCACATGCAGAGACCCATTCTGCAGTGTGTTGTTAATCTGCCAATTCCACCCACACACCTGCAGGCAGCCCCCCCGACTAAGTGTCAATCTCAGTTTTAGATAATTCCACAAATCATGAGATATTTTAGTTTTCTTGTCATGATGGACATAACTAAAAGTCTTCACACAAAATGCAATGCCAGACTGTAAATTTAGTGAGCACTATGAATATCTCGATTTAATCCTCAGGTTTTAAAAATAAAGTAGTATTGCAGACCATAAATTTCTTTGTTAACAACTAAAAAGCTTGGAAAGGACATAACTCAACTATTACTAAGATAGCAATCAGGTGAGTTCAGACTGGAACTCTCCCATCTTCTGTACATAGTAAGTAATCTAAGAGCTCTGAAGAGGCATAGCAAAAAGCTTAGAGTTGGACACGTGTTCTGTACCTCTTGCTGAAATCTCAAAAACTGCACTGATGGTCACAATGACATTTCTTCAAGACAGCACCAACGCACTGGTGAATTTGGAGCTTGTGAAAAACAGTGGATGAAAAGCTCTGGCCACTCATACTGTATCAGGATTTATACAACTGACACACAGCTAAGTGAAGTGGCAACCCCAAGATTCTCCAATGGCAGTAATGCCCTCCTCATTCTCCTAAAAGAAGGCCCAATACAAAAAAAACCAAAACAAAACAAACCACTGGAAATGAGCATAGATCAGGTTGCCAGGTCTATCTACAGCTTCTGATAAATCAGCCATGAAAGATATGATGTGGAAAACTTCTGAGAGGAACAAAGAAATAGACTGGAATCAGATCGTATCACAGAAGCTACCAAATACCACATACAATACCATAATGGAGAGAGAAATTTCATCCCCTGTTAAGAGGGGCTGGATGACTGAACTGCAATCAAAATAGAGTTCTGGATCAACATCTTCTTATATAAAGTCAATAGTGTATGCAGCAACTACACAATATTCTTGTCTTCACCTGGCCATTCTCTTAAAAAAGAACTTCAAATAATTTGTATTGGAGTCTGCAGAACCTTACCCATGGCCCATGGGCAGCATATATTTTAAGACCAGAATCCTAAGCTGCCTGATCTAGTGGGAGTTGTCCCTGCCCATGGCACAGGGGTTGGAACTAGATCATCTTGAAGG
The DNA here is from genome assembly GCF_003957555.1 of Calypte anna. Taxonomy (NCBI): domain Eukaryota; kingdom Metazoa; phylum Chordata; class Aves; order Apodiformes; family Trochilidae; genus Calypte; species Calypte anna. The sequence continues at coordinate 97,905,393 of NC_044245.1, forward strand.
TCCCTTCCAACCCTGAAAATCCTATGATTCTGTGAATCAGAATTTTTCTTTCCAACAGCATTACTTTAACAATAGCAATTACAGTTCTGATCTGATTCCCCGACTTAGTAGCATGTGAAACACCAAACTGTTTAGTTTACAGAAATGTCAATAGTACTATCACATTACAATAGAATATTTATTAACTTCCACATACTTTCACATCCATTTTCTGGTTTATAAGTTAGTCAGTAGTTTTTTCAGACTGGGGAAAGAAAAAATCCTCCAATATGCAGATTAATAATTATAATGAAAATGCTATTTCCAAATTTTGCCACAGCACTAACACACTTTGGACAATGCTTCAGTAATTTAGGGTGTGAATTAATATACAGGATGTAGTCTCTCATCATCACTTTACAAACAATTCACAATTTTTCTCCTTTGCAAAATAAAGTCTTTGCCATGTGAAAGACACAAGACTCTTGTTTATAATAGAATTCCCCAAATATATTTTCATTCCCAAGTCTCAGATTGATTTATCTTAGAAGAAAAACATTTTTTTTTTTGTGATACAGATAGAGAATCTAAGTCATAAAGGAAATATGATTTGCCTTATGAATGTACTATGAGAACAGGCAGGACAGGAAACTGATCCAAATTCTCCTGGTTTATTCTACAGAATTCTGTCTACTGGATCACAAAGCAGCTATTCACTGCTTTTTATTCTACAATTTTTTATTTTTAAAAGTACTAACCAAATCCTCCTTTTTCTTCAAAAGCATATCTGGAATTATTTTCTTACCACTAGTCCCACTGTACTGGTTTGTGTTAGCTGTGAGGGAAGCAATTAGTTTGCAAAGCACTTTTTATGTGAAAGAGCTACCAAATATTGTGGGACAAGATCCTAACTTTTTTCAGGTCCATAGCAGAAATTCCACGGACTTTAGTGGAATTTTAGAATCAGACTCATTCTGCATGCACAGACACGTGCACACAAAAACTACAAAAAGACTATTTGATAAAGAATGTGGTGCCCATCTACTACTCAAATGAAGCCAGGACCCCAAAACGCCAAAACTTTGAATAGTCTTACATGAAAAGAGGAAAATCATATGAGAAGGATGCATGATTATTGATAACAGCATCATCTTACACTTACTCAAAATGGAAGAATCACTACTACAATCTATAAGTTTCTGTCTTTCCTGTTCACTAATACATTCACTCCTATTCATCTGTCCCTAATCCTAAGATTTCAGATCCTTTCCAATATCTTGACATATCCAGATACAAATACTCTATTCTTCAGGGATTCACAGAAAAGTTCTATTTACACATTTAAAAAACAAAACAAAACCGAACCCTCCTTTTTGTTCCATAAAGCCCATCAACACTGGTACAGTACTGATAGAGTACAGAGCACTTGGTCAATGCTTAAACTTTAAAATATAATTGCCTTCATTTTAAGAACCCCACAGTGCAATAAATGTTTTAGTTCTGCCCTTTGATTCACCCCAAGGAGAGCTGGAGAGCTCTGAGGAGTTCCCAGCTGCCACTTACTACACGACTTCTTAATCTGAAGGCGTTACTATGACAGAGGACAATTAAATAGGTTACATAGATTACACTCCTCAAATTGCATATATTGGCATTTGAGTACTTGAGTGTTCTTCATGCCCAAGAGGCAACTCTGCATCACTTTCAGGCATCCCAGGCTAACACTGCACAATCCATCAGATACCTGTATTGTCCAGAATGAGAAAGTGGGATGTGAAGCTGATAGTGTGCCTGCTTTGCTTCATCTGCTGCTGTGACCAAATGCATGTTTTCATGTCTGCAAAAACATTTTTACAATTGCTTGCAGAAATACTGCAAATAAGATTGTTATATTATTCCCTTTTAGCTTACTCCTCCCAAAGAGATCTTAAGAACTGCCTCTTTGCTCTTTCATGTTAAACGTATCCTAGTGGCTTTTTATTCCCTCCACTGCTTTTACAGGTCATCTGTAATATATTTTTAATATTGAAAATCTGCATAACATAGTTGTTTAATGCCTTCCATTAAAGGCTCTCAAAGCATTTTGTTGTCACTAATCAGTTCCATCTCAGCAACCCAGACATACACAAGCATTATTCCTATTCTATAGACAAGAAAACAACTACATAGAAGGCTGAGCGGCAGAATTCATTCCTGCATTCAAATTCCAACCACTAGAACACAAACAGCTTGAAAAAAGACAAACTGTTCTCTAATGTTCAGCTTTGTACAACTGTGTTAACAGGAGTTCCTCCAATAACTTGTTGGCTCTTCTCTCAGATACTTAGCTACTCATTTCTTTACAAACAGGCTACCTACAGATCTTAGTGTCTCCTACAGACACCAAGAAGAGAGGCCAATATAAAACAAGCTGTTAGAAAGGAACTTTCCCAGTTATTTGAGCACGAGTATAACAAGTTACAAAGATGCAAAATACATTAAAATGTTAGATTTTTACATCTTTTTCCTTTAACACACTGACTATTCCTCTTGCTAATACCTGCAGCACTCTTCACTGACAGCTGAGCCACTTTAAATAAGCACTACTAGAAAAATATATTTAAAATCGGGGAAAAAATAAGTAGCCACACCTCAAAATTTTAACTCTGAATCACTCTATCATTATATATATCACGCTAATAGGTGATTTATACAGCTATCTAGTGAGTGCTGAAGTACCAAGATGTACCCTATCATGTTGTGAAAATGACTTGGATTCAGAAGCTTAACGTAATGACATACAAGAAAAAAAAATCCTGTGTTTCTCAAATCTAAGCAGTAAGGAAGTACCGTGTTCAAGAATAGGATTCTTCAACTCACTAGAAACACTAAGCATTATACACTGTTCAATATAGGCTCTCACCAGTTTTCTTAGGAATCTTTTTACACCATAGGTAGCAATGTCATATACTCAAGTTTTGTTGCTTGGGTTGTGGGTTTTTTTGATGAAAGGATGGCTTGTAATCTCAATACTTAAAAATTCCTATTGCAGATTAGTGCAACCTGGGAATTTTTCTGATACAATATAATTTGCAGAAATACCAGTCAGTTTACACTGGCATTAACCTCTATTTTATTTTCTATTATTGCATTATAATTTCTTCAATAGTTTTCCCCTTCATTGCACAGAACAGAGACTGCACAAACAGTGAATGAGGACACATGGGAAGAAGTTTTCTTTGGTAGAAGCTCAGCCTCACAGTGCAATTAACATCTTGCTCTTGTTTTGCATCATATTCACTGCTCCACACTCTAACAGCAGGAATTCAAGAACAAGTGGTCACAGGGCAAGCAAGGAAGTTCAAACTTACAAGAAAACAGTTTAAGTCCAACTATTTCCTCTAAAACATATACTCTGCTCCAGAAGCCTTGCCAAAAGAAGTTGGTCTTTAACTAAGGCAATGAATGGCTTTACATTAGCTCGTATTGACCTGACAATAACAATTTGTACGCAGGCAGCTAATGCAAAACAGCCAACTTGGGGTAATTTACTCAGAATAAGGACTTCAGAGACCAAGCAGGTCATTCATGTGTATATATTTTTATGTCAGCCAGTCCAAGTGACATTTTTATAAAATACAGCCACACCGGTATCTCATGCCCATCTAAATTACATTGTTTCCAGAAAATTTCACTTCTTCAAGCTATGTGTATGAAAAACTACGTCTCTGTTCCTCAAACTTGAGATTTTTCACCAGTGTAAATAAATACCTGCTTCTAGTTCATTTATAGCTATGCCACTCACAGCTTTTTAACACATAACTATCCCAAGCTGTATTGCTTCAAAACCAGGCAATTCTGAGACAGAGGCTGTTCCTACTCTCAGATATTAGAACTAATTGCTTGGTGTTTATTTTTGCTTAATATTTGCTTTTACAGTGCTATTTACTTCTCTGCTGCACTCTCATTTTTTTTTATCCTGAAAGCACAAGAGAGGAGCAACACAAATCACACCATGTGAGGCAAGGCCTCATAGAGACCTCAGAGCCACCCCAGGGAAACAGACGCAATGTTATCTCCAAGCCCTTTCTCCCTCCCAACATCTGCCCTTCTGCTGGGGACAAAAGCAGCAGAGCAAAGAAGACATTGTTCTGTTCAACCCCAATTCCTGGCACCACAGCCCAACAGCAGCATGGAAATCTTGGCAGGGAACCCCAGTGCTCGGAGCTTTTCAGCAGTTGCATGGGGCACCCAGCCAGAGGCTGCACAGCTGCTGCTGGAAGAGGCTCCAAGTGGCCCTCTCACACCTACCAGGCTTCTGGTTTCACACAGTGATGCACCAAAGGTTGTAAAATACCCAGGGGAATTCTCCCCATCCACAAGTCCTTTGGTAAAGTCTACTTGGTAGCTGACTGCAATGATCCAGGCACAAGCTAGAGGCTGAGTTCATTTCAAGAAGTCCCCAAGGACATCAAATCGCATCTGCCACTAGAAATAAAACCAAAAAAATGCTCTGGAGCCAGTGTAGTGTGACTTGGGTGTTCTTGAAGAGAATTACATGAGCACTGTCACTGAACTGTCAGTGGGCACTCGCAGCTTTGTACCACACATGTGATTTTAAATGAAATCCAGATGTCATGCAGACAGTATCAAAAGTCAGATTAAAATTAGTATTTCATCAAATGACTTTTTAGAGAAAAAGAATACACTCTGTAGCTAAAGAAGGTAGTGTAAGAATACCTGACTGATTTCTCTTAGCAATGTCATTAGGTTTTCCCTCATACAAACATGTTAGCCTAGAGAATCAGGAATGGAAATACTTTCCATGTTTCTGTGTGGATCTCTCTCACAACTTGGGATGAGTTGGAGTCTCAGGAGTTTCCTCCAGAGCACAGAGCTGTTCACAACTACAGTTTAATTTACTTGCATAATTTCTCCCTACATGAAAAGCCTTGATACACTGGAAAGGACCAAGATGGGTGTTTCTACATTTATTTAGCCAACAAATGGAATTACTTTCAACACTCAAGGTTTTTTAGGCAACATCAGAACTGCCTGCACACTACTTTACTGGTCCGTGCAAGCTGGCAAAGAAAATATTGCTTACTTTGGAGACAGACACCCCAAAGCTCTACCTACCACTCTAGAAATTGAGTTCACCTTCATGCCATGCTGTGCCTACCCAAATCGCAGCAGTCACCCTCTTTTTCAGTGAATAAAATGGTGCTTTATTTGCAAAGGTTTAAATAAAGCTTGCTTTGTTCATGAAAGATCCCTATTCTTTTCAGCAAAAGGCATGATCTCATCACTCTGATATAATTGTCCCATTAATTGCATGAAAGAAACTTTCCATTGCCACAGCTGAGACAGATCACTCTAAAAGGTGAATTGAGGAGTCCAGAGGGATGTTTTCAATTTACCTTATCAACAGGAAGAAGAATGTGTGTTATTTAGCTATGCCCTAAAAAGAAGAAAGCAAAATCAGCATGGAGCTAGGCTGACACAGAGATGCCTTTCAAAGAGCATTCAGACCCAACAAGATCGCAGTCTCATAATCAGCCTGCTACAATCATCTGACCATAGGTGCCTTACAAAATTCCACCTCAGAAAGGGATTCAAGATGTCTTTTAGCCAGGAACATTCAGTGGCACCTTCAGGAACACCAGTCTATTTTAATGGTTAGTGTTGGTATTTTCTGCTGCATGGTAGTGTTTTAAGTTCTGCAAAACCATACTAAATGCAGCTTTTTGTTCAGCTGCAGGTTTTTGATTAAAAATTGTGTTTGTAAGTCACAAGAAGGCAAATTTCAGAAAGAAATTGGTAATATTACAAGGTTTTCTGGGGGCTTCTTTGGAAGAAAACGCTGGTCATAAATCAATCTTTCAAGTCACACTTCATTCCAGAGTTCTAAACAAAGAAGTGAATAAGAGAATATCAGATACAATAGCTGTATTTAAGAAATAAACTTTCCTTCAGATGCATCCAAGTAGATTTGTTTCAGCAACTTAACACTTACTCTTGAACTGACATGAGTACAGAAGTAATTTCTGGGGGAAAAAAAAAATTAAAAAAAAAACAACCCACAAGAGTTCACTACAATAGAACATGGAAGTGTGTTACCCTTCAGTGTTTCCAGAGTTTCAATTTATCAAGACTGACGATATAGAATATTCAACTTGATGCTGAAATAGCAGTGCTGACCTGGATGCAAGGATGCTGCATTAAACGTGCAGCATGTTCTGTAGGTCCCACTGAGGAGCCTGAAATCCTTGTGATTATACACTGCTCTTGGTGGTTAAAGCCAGAGGTTCAGGTATGTGGAGGTACAAAATCAGGCCCGAAGTCAAGACCAGGGAAAACACCACCTCTACCACAGGCCCGTCTACTTTTCTCAGTTGGATGCAGCAGTGCACATCAACACTTCTTATGCCAGATCAGAATTTTTTTCCCCTTCCCTCCAGCTCACACTTGTGGTCTCAGCATTGCAGTCCTACCCTTGTACTCCCACCACTTCCACTTGTATTTCATCTAAAAGATTGAGTTTCCATATTTTTTTTCAGAGTTTGTCTCTGACTACAGGTACAGCTGTTCAACTGCAAACGGACCTCACCCTGTCCCTGGTTAATCAAGTAGGGCAAATCTTTGGAAAGGAGGCCACACCTTGAGTACTGTGTCCAGTTCTGGGCCCCTCAGTTCAGGAAGGAGATCGAGGTCCTGGAGCGGGTCCAAAGGAGGGCAACCAGGCTGGTGAAGAGACTTGAGCACAGACCTTATGAAGAGAGGCTGAGGGAGCTGGGGCTGTTCAGCCTAAAGAAGAGGCGGCTCAGGGGAGACCTCATTGCTCTCTACAACTCCTGAAAGGAGGGTGTAGCCAGGGCGGGTTTGGTCTCTTTTGCTAGATGACTTTCAACAAGACAAGAGGGCATGGTCTCAGGTTGTGCCAGGGGAGGTTTAGGTTGGATATTAGAAAGAATTTCTTTACAGAGGGTGATCAGACATTGAAATGGGCTGCCCAGGGAAGTAGTGGATTCTCCGTCCCTGGAGATATTTAAAAAGAGACTGGATGTGACACTCAGTGCCATGGTCTAGCAACCGCAACAGTGGTTCAAGGGTTGGACTCGATCTATGAGGTCCCTTTCAACCCAGCCAATTCTATATCCTCATCTACACATATTAACAGGGCTAAGCACTATGGAGCTCTCTTTCTGCAGAGAGAAAGTATTGCCTCCCATATTGCTATGTCCTCAACTCACACATCTAGAAGAAATGCTTTAGCATTACTAATCTACATTGGCTTTGTTGTTTTGGTGGGGCACATGACATTTCTGCACTACTTACAGATCTGTTGAAAAATAATGCTCATAAAAAATAATTTCACTACAGGCTATTTCCCTTCCCAGTTTAAGAAGCAGGATACCATCTTTTTCACAGACCTGGCCAGTAGATGGTTTTTTTTTTCTACATCACCAAATTAACAAAAAAAAAGCATCTTTGGACAACCTTCATGTTATGAGTTCAGCATATAAAAAGTGGATTACTGAGGAAGCAGATTTTTGAGAACTGCAGTGCACTCCAGGGCATTAACAGACCACACAATCTCTGCTGCAGCTCCTGCAGGAACTGTTCCCCCTTTTAATGATGTTAGGGGACAAGAGCATCTGGGTTTCAATCAACCTCAAAATTCAGAAAAAATGGCACCTGTAGGTGGGCTGGTCTTCAGTCAAGCTAATAATCCTGATACTTGGCATCACTGTTCCAGCCTGCCCTAGTTTCCACTCCAGCATGTCTTTGACCCAAACAGGCTCTGAATACTGACACCCTGCTCTAAGTCACAGGCCTACACAGGGGAGCAGATCAACAGCACGAGTGGCTTCTGGCTGTGAAAACACCAGAAGCAGCTTTTCCAATACCCCTACCCCTGCAGCTGATACGTTTGCTTCCCTCAAAGTTTTGGAATAACTAATGTGTCCTAAAAAACTCCTCCAGTTCAGAAGAGGTTACAACCTCCAGCCACCTGTCAACACCCTTCTGCTAGAGATTATCTGCTGGAGGGGCTCTTCTTACAAATGTTCCACAATCTGTTGCCTTCAAAATTATATAAGCTAACTTGAAAAAAACAACAAACAAACAAACAAAACCACACAAAAAAACCCCACACCAAAAAAACCCCTCTTTCTAACCAAACTCCTTCTGACAGACAAGTTGGAAAATGACAACACACAACAAACAAATCTGAGATGCTGATAATCACCAGCTGAGATGGTGACAAGCAGCAGCGTGGCAGCTACCTCTTCTGTAAGCATAGCAAGATCCAGACAGTAACTTCTCCCCGTGACTTCATTAAGCTACAATTTTGTCTTCTAAAATGCAGCTTATTTTCTGTGCAATGGTAGAATCAATAAAAATTATATTAGTATATTACTCATCTGTGTTGCCAAAGCTAGTCTCTTCTACTTAACCTACAAACAACACTTTCTGCATAGCCACATATCAAAGTATCCAAAGTCTCTTCCTAAAATCTTTTAAACACAGACCTTGCCACTTCTTTACTTTCCATAACATTTCTCACTTGTCTCTTTCATTACTGGATCAAAATAATAAAAAAACCCCTGTCTTAAATTACTTTTAATGTTCCAAATGCAGGCTTAATTTGAGTATATGAATTTATATTTCATTCTACACTCATACATATGATTGTACATACATTTTGCAATTATCCAAAATAAAATTCACCTTTCTACAAAAGACTGGATGAGAAACTCCACGCCATAAAAAAAGACCCATGATAACCTCCTTACTGAAGCAGTGCAGAATTACCTCACCTACAGCCTTCTTAAAAGGGTAACTACTTTACTGCAGCAGTGTATCTGGTTTCATTTCTGGTGATGCTACTGATTCAGCCTTCTTCTGAATAATTCTGCGTTATTACAGCATTTCTGGGAAATAGCCTCAGTTCTATTCAGCCTCAGTTTAGGGTGGGTTTGTCTGTTTTGCAGCTTGGTGGGGTTTTTTAACTCACAAACCTATTTTATTGCTTGCAGCCAAACAGAAAACCCTAAGAGACTAGTTGCTATAGGCCACATAGAGATGGCTGGAGCTATGGCACTAGTTTCTCCAAGAACTGGAGTAGGGTGACTACAACGGAATACCACTATAGAGAATTTGCAAGAAATATGTAGCATATAGAACTGGCTTTAAAATTACTTCTTAACATACACCAGCTGTCTACAAGTATTGTTTGAACACAGGAAGAGCTATGCAATAAAAAAATTGCCTACATTAAATGATTTATACAATTAAATGGCAAGTTTAAGCACTGATTCTTCTTCTAGGTATGCAAATGATTTGAAAATTCCAGTCCATCATGTAATTTGATTTCTAAAAATACCAAACCTCTTAAACTAGAGGTTGCTTAAACAATCTTTAAGAACAGGTTGGTAGCCTGTAAGCCAGAATTCTATCCACACGTTTTAAGCTCATGGTCATGTTTTCACAATTAAAACTGGGTAATAATCTTCATCTCATTTTCTTAGTTATGTTCACATCCTGTTCACACATTTTGCTGTTTTGTCACAAGGATAATACAGCTTAGACACTTTGTACTATAACAGTTGTCTTAATTTAATTCTATTAGTTCCTTAATTCTTGTAATATGTACTCGATTTCCAGTTACTGTCAACAACTAAGTGCATCAAAAATTCTCTTACTTCTTTTGGACTTCAGAGAGAAAGCTAAGGGGCTGGTGGATGTATGAAAAGTTTAAAAATTTAAAACTAAAACCATTAAAAGTTAATGCTGTTAGTCCATTTCCTCTGTGCTTTTTCATATCACGTTACATTTAGAAGACAGACTTTTTGGAATTGCCAGGACAATCAACTATTTTTAAAAAATACATTTTCCACTATGTTGTAGAACTATACTTAGATAATGACATTTACATTAATATAATCCATACCTGTAAAATTTCTTCTTGCAATAAAACTGCAATTGCAAAACACTATGAAAAATGCCCCTTTAATCCAAATGCACAGTTTATGTTTAATCCATAGAAGAATAAAGTATGCAAAGTAAACTTTCACAAGAGATGGTTTTGTGAGTTATTCTTATAGCTACCATCTGTTTAAATCATTAGAACATAGACCTTAACACTTCTCTAAAATTTATTTTGTCAGGCCATCTCTGGACTCCATTAAATGAATCTTCTGTTCCTAACACTTTCTATAGCAATTTAGAAAGGAAAACAAGTTTATTCAAGAGAAACTTAGAAGAGAACACAAGGTCAAAATATTATTGAATTTTGCCAAGTCTACTCCACCCTGTTTCTTTGTTGGTTTTTGTGTTTTGGTTTTGTTTATTGTTTGCTATTGTTTGGGGTTTTTGTTTTGTTTTTTTTTTACACTGGAAGAGAAAGAAAGAAAACTTTGAGAAGGTGTATCAATATCAAAGTGGGAAGGACATTTTAGTACTTCTCCTTTGCACTCAATGTTTCCCATAGAGAAAATAAATCAAGAAATCACTCTGCTACCAAAAACTTGAATGAGACCTTAAAACCCCTCAGCCCAGGACTAAGAGCTCCTAAATGCTACAGCATGAACTTTCAGTGAATCAATAGGATGACACACCCTTATTTACCTGAAAGGAAATTAAAAAAAAAATAGTCTCTTGCTCTTTGGATCTTACACATGCCAGGATATTCAATTACGAGTCTTTCTTGCTTTGGCATTCCACTCCCTTTCCATGGAAGCCCTGGTCTCCAAATGCTGATAGTATCCACAGGAACAAACAGAAGTTCTGAGCTGATTTTCACACAACTGCTGAAAACTTGTAAGATAAAGGTGAAGAACATCTGAACAGATTATTGAAAAAGACAAAAAACCCACAATATGAGGACACAAGATATTTCTTTCTGAATACAGAAACCCTACCTGCCTACCTATCATCCTTTACTATGAATAAAGTTTCAAAGACTGTTTCTCTCTAGTACTCATGAGTCATTTTCTAACATCACGTCTTTGGCAGCTTGAAGCATTTTGAAAGTGGAAAGCAAACAAAATTGCTTTTAATGCACTCATAAGAGGGTACTTCAGGTTTTTTAAAAGCCATTTTTTCTCTATCTTTTAGCTGCTAGGAGGCTTTAAATGGGACCCCTGTAGGTTTTTGTCTGAAAACCATACGAGAGCATAAAAGCTTAGGAAACTTGCAAAGATTCTGAAGCAGGTTCACACAGCTTCATTGAAACTGTGTGTGGTTTTGAAGCTCACCAGGGCTCTAACTCACCAGGAACCATTTAAAATTGCCAACTTAAAAAATAGATTTAAAACTCGTACAGGATTATGATGAAAACCGAAGACTTATTTTGTAGGCTTCCAGCTTGAAAGAAAAAATACTATTCTGTAAATAGGGAGGAACAGGTTCTATTCTCTAATGGTTTTCAGGTATTGTTTCTTTGAGAACAGATATAGTAACCTGAAAAAGGAACCCGAGTAACCTCTGTAAACACAGCCTGAATTAGCCTGCAACAAAGTGATTTACCTCTATCAAAAGAATCAAACTGATCAATCTATTATACCAACACATGGTGGCTCAACTATCCTAAAAGCACTTGCAGGATTGTTAAAATGGAAATGTGTCAAATCTTTCTCTGTCTTTGGAAGTGATTCTTCTTAACCCATTTCAGTATCGATCAGAATAGCCAGCAAGAAAAGAAGGCTTGGAAAACCCCCATTGTTATCCATAAATACCACGAGAAACTACTTTCATTTATGTGATAAATCAGTCAAATAAGAATTTCTGAGTGGCACCATTATCTCACTATCACCAATTTCTCATTTTACATTTACTTGGATAATCTGAAAGAAAATGGAAAAGTATTGTTTGGAATGCTAAGGGATACACAAACAATTTATCACGGTAAGGTCTAATATGGCATTTCTTGTACTACAGTTTCCACTGAAGCCTGTGAGAGTTCTGTCAGGAAAGATTGCCAGACTGGGTTTTTACTTCAGTCTACACTGAAATTCTAATGAGATACCAAGAAGGTTATGGACAGAAATTCAACTGTTTCTCATGTTTTCTGATAACAAGCAGTACAATAGATGGAGAATGTCTGATACTATTTAAATCTGTTGTGGGACTGATTTTGCCAGTGGTAGCAGGGTTTATACATCTATGAATTTTATACTCATCAACAGTGTTGAATACACAACAGTGCTGTTGATTTTAGATTAACCATTCAATGTTAGCAGCTGTGAAATGCTAGGGAATCAATGTAGGGATCAAAAAAACCCATGAGGTTAGTGACAGAAGCTTGTCACAATCACAACCAGTCATGGAATTAAATTCTTAACTCAAGAAGGCCTATGCGATTTTTCTTCTGTTAATATAGAATACTCCAAAGTCTCTTGAAGTTTTCTCCTAGCATCTTATTTGGCTACAAAACCCTTTGGCCCACAGTAAATTACCAAAATCTACAATATGCAAGCCCTAGCATAAGAGCAGGAGAGCACACAGATCTAGTTTTCTAAATCCTTGCAATGGATTTTCTAAATCACACACAAGTTTTCTAGATCCTTGCAATGGCAGAGATTTCAAAGAAGTCCCAAAAGTACAAATGAAAAAGCTCAGACCATAAAGAAACCAAAATATTTATCCCTGACTATGTGGACTGAAGGGGACAGAGGACCTGAACCCAAATCTATTGACAGAAAGCAAGATACACCGCCCAGGTGCTTAAAATACTTCACTACCAAAGAAAGCACCAATATACTCTGCCAGTCTTGTGTGTACACTTGTATTAGTCTTCCGTGCTTAAGAAAAAGGTAGGAATGGAAATGAGAATGGAGAAGAAATCCCCAAACAGAACAAAAAACACACAACAAACAAACAAACAAAATACCATCATAAAACCAAACACCATCCAAAACTCTTTCAGAAGCCAGGGAAGGGAAGGGGAATACCTTCCTGGATCCTACAGGTAAGTAGCAATTCTGAAGCATGGCCTTAATATAGCACAAGTGTAAACAGACCCAAGTAGTCTCACTGTTTAAAGAAAAAAAAAAAAAAAAAAAAAAAAAGAGAGGTGGGGGAGAGGTACTATGCAAAGTACTACTTCGAGAGAGTAATGTCTGGAAGAGCAAGGCCCATGGCTGGCATCTCAGTATTTCTTTTCCATCACTTAGACCAACTTGAAGCAAATCCTTCCAAAGGAGCTTTGATAAGATGGCATTTTTGTGATTCAGTATAGCACCAATATGCCTTTTGAGTTTTATAACTGTTCCTAGAACATTCTTGGCAATGAATTTAAACTTTTTGAAAGAGGTTGCGTTTCACTGTAAATGGTTATCTGGTATTCACAACACTAAATAAGCATTTGAATATTTATTGTGAGCACATTGCATTTTAGGGAGAACACACAAAGATTCTTACCACAATTATCTTGTTCCAGCTTTAATATATTAGCTGTCACCTCTTTAATGGATCTTGTGAGAAAGGAAAGTTTCTTTCTTTAACTCTCTTTTCCCCCTGAACGCAATTACCACCTCATTCAGAGCTCTTTGTGTCCACCTAATCTCTCTGATTATGTCTCTGACACCACCACAATACTACATGACTGACATACCTGACAGCTGTGACTGGTGACAGAACACTCACAATGAAAACCAGCTCTATGCAGGATGAGTATTACCTACCGCCAGCCTCCCAGAACAAACATGGGAGGAAGGTAAGAAAGGGGTGGGGGCATTTCACGACTAGCCTAACCCCTGCCGATTTTTCCTCCTTTTAGAGCCAAACAGCATTGACAAGCAGAGCCTCTTTGTACATATCTACCTAATGAACCAATTGTTGGATGAACACAAAAGAAGACCCATTAGTATTTTAATTTTGAATTTATAGAGTACAAAATGCATGTTTGGGGACCTGACGTACAAGCAGGACTTGATGGATCATTTTGTCTCCCTCCAGCCCTTTTATGCTTCTCCGGGTCGTAACTCCCAGCTGGTGTTCAACTCTCAGATACAGGCAGGTGGCAAGAGATGAGAGCCTGTGAGGAAAGCTATACCTGAAACTGTCATTCCCAGACAACAAGCATCAACTGGAATCAAGCACAAACTACTTCAGAATTCAGCATTTTGAGCCACAAAGATATGAAGTAGTATTACAAATAATTGTCTAATGCAATAGAAGTAATGAATATACTCATCAGGAAAAATATTAAGGTAGTGTGTTTAAAAAGTGTCCCACACTTTAAAAAACAGTTTTTTAAGTGATATTTCTACAATAAAACCTTCAGCCTGTCAGCACTGACTTCTTTTTTTGTCCCCACTAAAAAAAATTATTTTTGGGAATAGGAATTAAGCATTTTTTTTTTCTAAATAGACTGAATATTCAGAACTAACAATTTACCTGCAACTTTGAGTTCCTGAGAAGCTTCAGAAATTATACATTCCCAGAAATCAAACATTTTCAAACTGGGATGTCTAGAGCCAAAATGTGCCACTCAAGACATCCAATTTTCAGAGATTATAATATTTACAGAAAATTCATTTAAGTACTTTTTATCTACCTGGTTTTACATCTAAAAACTGCTCATGTAACAACTTCCTCAGATAACCCTACAGAAAAAGTAAAATGTGCAAGCTTAAGGATATGCTTAGGAAAACTGTGGTCAAACAGTACATTATTCAACCCTGAGTTGTTAGTTTTCTATTTTAACTTTCTCATGCTGCATGTAAGACAATCGTGCTGTTGCTATAGATTCAGCACAATGTTACATTTTGTTTTAAAAGGTTTAAGGAGAAGTTTAAACAAACTAATAAAACGGTTAAAGAAAATCTTCTTTTTAATTTGTCATGTTTCAGCTTGCAATACTTCTTTATTCTGTACACTTTTAAGTTACCACTACCTGGGAACCTGTAGTAATGCAGACTCCGTATTACATGATGCTTCAGTGTTATAAAGAAATAGATTCATTAATGTTATTACGTATATTGAGAAAAATCTCTTCTACTGTTACTGCCAACTCAAATTTTCAAATGGGAAGCTAGAATCAATATTCTACTTAACTGGCAAATTGTGTGAGAAAGCTGGGATGATGCAAACATTGCCACTTAAAAATCTATTAACTGTTATCTTTCTTGCTGAATGTGAGGCATCACTGCAGGCAGATGGATTCTTCACACAAATATTTCATGTCTGTTTTACTGATTACAAGACATGGATACTCTTCATCTGTGCTATACAATGAAAGCAGTAAGGCATGAACTCCCATTATCTAGTTTTTGGAGGAAAAAAAAAATCAGAACAAGTTAGCTGTGAATAAAAGTCAGGATATTCAATTACATTCCCAGGGACAACTGATCTGAGATCCAATGTCCAATCTTTCTGTAGCTTCCGAGGACTTTTGTTCCCATAATGCATTTTCTCATTTCCAAAGATGCTCTAATATAAAAAGTTAACATGCTTCACATATAAAAGATACATTACCTACTAACCTCACAGTGAACTCTGATAGCCCTGTAGCCCCCCAACTCCTCCACAAATTGTAGGAGCAATAATATACCAGCATTTCACCTAAAAGGCATTCCTACCAAATAAATGCCTGAAAGGCTTTAATATTCTACTTCAAAAAGCCACCACTGCCCTCAGTAACTTACTTTATACAACAAAAAGCCCTCACAAAATTATCTTTACAATTTTAACTTTTATATCATCAAAATAACTTTCTAGACAGCTAGGCATTCACCTTTATTACGTTTTCTGAACACTAATTAGTTTCAGATACCAGGGCAACAATCTCCAAAACACACTGAAGCACGTGTACAGAATGTATTATAACTCCATTTATAGTTAATGATGTGAAAACTTTACAAAGCTGTTGAATAATTATGATTACTAATGTTCCAATTAGGCTGAGCAGGTATAAAGACATCCCTAGTGCTAGATACCTAGTGAATTTTTTAAAATAGTTCATTTTTTTAATTTTCTGTCTGACTGCTCTTAAAACCAGTAAGTAAGATTACTATAATGAGAGAGACATCTTTTGGGATTTGTTTTGCTTCATTTTAAGGTTGCTGGCTTGGGATGTTTGAACCAGTCTTCTGAGTCTGGGACAGGACTGCAGCCAAGAAAAGGAGAAAACTGAAAAAAAGTTTACAAATTGACAACAATCAAAATGAGAGAAGATTTACACCCAAAGCTAATTCTGATTCTTTTTTTCAGTGGTATCATGGTTTAAATTATGAGCGAAATCTTTAAGAATTGGTCAGAATTGTTCTATTTTTCCTGTAACCCTAAAGGATGTAAAGACAGAGATCAGGACTCCTTCACAGTGAGCACTGGACAACTTGAAGCAAGATCATCTGGAGTACAAAAGTTTACCACATGGATAAAGCAACCATAGGGAAAGGAGCAGTTTCTTTTTATGACCTAGGAATGGAGACAATTTGAAGCAACTTACTCAAGGCTTCTTAAGTCCCACTGAAGTCCCTACTTTGCAAGTAAAAATGCATTGGCTGTACTCCAGCTCTTGCACCTTCTTCACTGGGGAAAAACTTCATCCAGAACTGACTGACTCCAGAGCTATCTATCAGACTAGGGCTTCCACTGCAGTACTCTTTCCTCTGCCTCACAAACAAACAAAAGCCTGCTTTCAAGTTTGCATTCCACACATTAGAGCATATCTTTCCAAGAGGTAATTTTCTTTACCCATCTATGACAAGGTCACACGGTCATAGCTTCCTCCTCACAATGCAAAGAAAGTTATTATAAGTGAATCAAGCAAAATAAGCTGGAAATATATGCCAAAATATTTACCATCACATGCAACCACGATTCCCTTCCATGACAAAGGCAGGCCATTCTTCAAAATGTGTTTTACCCATTATATAATTGCACATTTATACACACACTCAAGAACAGTTCAGCAAACCATTCATAGCAGCACATTCTGTGCCCTTTTCCTCCCTTACATTCAGTACAAGTGGAAACATAGGGAAGAACTCATAGCAATTCATTTCAGTTCTTCTCATCTCAAAAACTCAAGAAATGCCCTCAAGAGAAATGTGAACAGAGTTCCAGACAGCAGGCTTGCCACAGGAACAGCATGCAAAAAGAATTCTGAATTTAGACCAAATAAAAAAATCATCCAGATTTGGCTTATTACAGCTCAAAAATGCTCTTTTACAAAGACCACTATTACTTAGGAGGAAACTCTGTGACAATACTGACAGCTATTTCAACTTCTTAGGCACAAGTAGAAACAAGGCATTTTTTGAATCTTATTAATATAAAAGAAACAGCAGCTGGGCCAGAAAAGTTCATGAAGGTTGAATTCTACAAGATTGAAATTTAGAAGTAAAATAATTTGGAATAAATTGAAAAATCTACAGTTGTCTTTGATGCAGATTTTAGATGTGTTCTAAGAGTTATTTTATGCCTATGGAAACCAGTGGTACGAAGAATCTTGCCACCAGGGGGACTGTCACTTAACCTTGTGGAAGCAACTACTAAAAATGTCCCAATGGGGAATAAAAGATACAAAATCATGTAGCTCTTGCTAACAGGTAGTGATCCTTCCACCAGTTTTTCATCCAATTTCCTTATTAACAGTCATCTAATGACAGTTTCTACTGAGACTCCACAGTCTGTAAGAAAAAATGTAGAAGTTAATCAATCCCTTCAGAAACTAGTTCAGAAAAAACTACCATGAAGTTGGGCATGAAAACATTAATAAAATGTCAGGTTTAAGTGGATGGTCATGAATAGCTGCTAGGGTAGTAAATGTATAATGAACACAGCTTCCATGAACAACAAATCATAAGACTTCTCTTCAATAAATAAGATTTCAGCTAAATTAACATATAGTATGAAACAACAGAAAAGAATGTATGGGAAGTCTGCAGCTACTGACCTAAGTCCATCATTACTTACCTGTATTGCACAAGGATTATTTTAGACTAGCAAGAGGCAAGAGCTACTTTAGAACAGAAAGCAGCTGGAAGATTTTCAATTAGGAAACACAAAGGCTTTGAGATAGTAACACTGAGCTCAGTATTTTTTTCCAGCTCTGGAAGAGACTGTTGATTGTGTTTCTAAAATTTAATCAACACAAGTTTTTGGACAGTAAGGTCTTTCTCAACTGAATCAGTCAAGCCTGTTGAGGTAGGGCAGCAGACAGAAGATTCCCTCCATTCCAAATCTGTATTCAGGAGACATACACAGGCATCACATCAGCCAGAAACGTTCAGGCAATATCTGACAGAGGGAGGGCAAGAAAAACACGGTCACATTATCTAGCAGGCAGGACCTCATGTGTTGATGGGAGAAAAAGGAGGTGGCAAATCTTGGTGGCAAATTCTGGTGACAAGTTTAATTTAATTTAGTAAGTCGTCCCTTCCTGGTTCCTAGACTCCTGAAAAATAAGGTCTTAAAAAAAAGATCAGCTTTAGTATACATTAACATAATACTAGTGGCATGTACACCGAAGGCAATGCACTGAGTACTTCAGGTTTTTCCTCCCATTTTTCAGATTTCTGTTGTTTGAAAATGCAGCTAAGCACTCTAATATTGTAAAGAATTTCACTCACACTTCTGTGAACTTGAAGAAAGGAATAACTTACATAAGCTATGACAGAACTAAGCTGTCAAAGAAGCTACATTTCCAGCTTAAGGCAACTTCAAACATACAGCTCCATGCTACTGAAATAAAAAAGCAGACAGAACCAAAGAGTGTAAACATGCTGAAAATGAATAAGCTGATTGAGGAACTGTTGTTTATTGAATCCTACAATTTAAGAACTAGAGAGCACTCAACAAAATTAGAAAAAAGCCAATTCAGCACCCAAAAAATAATTTTTATTAAAAGGGCACACAGTGAAATTTTGAAGACTGTTGCCACATGAAGTTGTGAATGTAAGGTGTCAAAAGGGTTCAAAAAGGTGAATAAACTCACAAAAACAGGTCATAAAAGGAAGAAAAAGGGGTAGGTGGGAATCTGCCTCCTACTCCTGATTCAACAACTGCAGATGCTGAGGGAATGCAAGTGAAGGGAACCAAAGGCAGTAGCCAGGCTTATGTCATCTCTCAAGCAACATCTTCTCAACACTGTTAGAAACAGCATGCTGGGTTAGATTAATTGTTTCAAAGGCCTGAAGGCAATATTGCTCTTGTTTAATTTACACTGTTTTCACATTGTTAAAATTAAAAACAATGCTTATGCCTGCCACTGAACTGTGTACAAAATTAGGGGCTGACTGTCAGATCATCAATCTGGTCCCAGCTTTATCAGATGGAGACATGGTATTAACAGGTCAGCTTCTGTACTTCAATCCCTCCACCTGCTCCCCAAAGCCCCACAGAACACTAGCATTGCCTAAGAGCTGGCAGCTTGATCCCTTACATACAGCAAGGAATCCTCTAACCAAGGACAGAAGTCAGGTAGAAGCAGCTGTTAACACATAAATTTTATTTCTGTATGTACAATGCTTAAAATAAAATATATCAGTATCTATTTCTAACAAATGTACAAATAGAAAACTTCAATTTTCAACAAAAGTGCAGAACCATAAATTAGAACATTATAACTTTAAAACATACAAAGTAATTTCTCAGTGTTTTTACTATGAAAACAGATTTGTAAAACAAGCACCATAACTCATCTTACAAAAGACATTTTGTCAAAGCAGCATCGCAGGGCTAAACAAGTAGGATATTAGTATGGAATTGTAGTAACAAATCTTAGATTATGTTCAATGGCACAAACTGTTACAAAGTACGATAAAACAGTTATAAAACTGTTCTATTGTTTTGCAATACCTTTACCACATAGTCGAATATAAACTGGGCTATACTTGATTGTAAGTACAACAAAGACACCTTCAAATTGTCCTTCTGTTTTTGGCTTGAATTGGACTGGCACATTGATGTAATGATGGGATCTGCAAAAAGGCAATTATGTGCATATTCATTGTTAATAAACAAGTAAACACTACTACATAGATAACTTGTTCTCTAAATTTTGATTTTTTACCAAAATAGCATATTGTATGTGCACTGGGATCATTTGGTTTATTAGTATAGATTTTACTCATTATTCTTCTGAGGGACTACAATAGTAAAGGTTCCTACTGATTGTACAAAGTACTATAATACTTCATTGCTGCTAGTTTACTTATATAAGTTTGGTCAGCAATCCTCAATGCAATAATATTGACAGTGCATAAACTGTATTTAAAGCAAAGTTACTACATTTCTTCCCTTCAGAAGCCACATGACAATTTGAAGCTAGTAAAATAATTTCAATTACTTCTAATTGCCTCCAGATCAAGAAATATTTTGCTGAAGCAAGTCAATATACCCATTCTCAAACTGTGTTAAAGACTTCACATTATACCTTTTCAGGTTATATAATTCCTCTTCTATTCATAATCCATAAAAATACACCAAACATAATGGGTGTTATTTGTCAAAAGCCTAGAATGGCTATTATAAAAAATAAGCTATACAAGAAACAAGATGGAAATGCTGACTGACAGCCTATTGGATTCCATAGAATCCAACAGAAATATCTGGCACTAACAGACAGGTAAGAGTAACAGGTGCATATTAGAATAAGGAAAAACAAACAGCATAATTTAGTAAGAGGAAGAAAGAAAAAATGGCTTTGTTTTCTTCCATTGCTGCTCCAGTTTTGTCCCCTTAACAGTATTCAGTATTGTCTAACAACCTCTGTCATGTCATTTTCACGACTTTTTTCTTATTTTGCTCCTACCTTTTCATTTTCCTTTTCTCTACACTAATCCAACCTACCTAATCAGTCTGTGCTCTTGCCCTTCTCCTATCTTTTGACATCGTCATACTGGCCCTATATATAAGCCTGATAACAGCCCCAATTGTTTAGTATTATCTTTAGTGTTAAAATAGTTACACTAGAATATCTGATTTTTTAAAAAAATTTTTTAAACAGATCCTGGTCAGTTAGCTTAAAGAGTACACACTTTTAGAATAAAGACTAATATGCTAGTGTATTTTTGTGTGTGTGACTACAACAATACACTAATTACTTACTACAGAACTACACTCAACAATACAGCACAGGAGGACAGCCAGATCAGTGTTTCATGTCTTATACTTGATTGCTGAGCTTTGTATAACAAAACTGGCAAACTGTCTCTTTATCCATGTATAACATAAGGGATAAAGTATAGACTTAGCTTTAAATATCCATTTTACAATGTAGAACATCAGTATTCAATCTATATCAGATGCATTATATTAGAAAACAGATATTTCAGTAATAATAGAGCCTGAAACTGCACACATCCAGGCCACCCAAGCCACCTGAGAATTTACAAAATTAAAACTAAATTTGGTAGAAAAAAGGGATGCACAAGTCTATATCCTCATCTCATATGCTTTCTTACACATCCTCACTCAAAGGGAATATAGAATCAAACAATCATTTTTGTTGGAAAAGATCTTTAGGATCATAAAGTCCAACTGTTAATCTAGCATTGCCAAATACACCAAACTCAAACTTACAATATCAAGAATTTAACAGTAATTTATGTATCACTCTTTAAAGAGATAGCCATATCCAGTTGTCAAATATTAATTTCCAGGTTATTGCAGCTCTGTGCAATTCTATTTGATCTCTAAATTCAGGTGTCTTGATTGGTGCTATTCACATTATCATATTTCTCTAAAAGCAGACTTTGGTTTTGTAGTCATTTTCTGTTTGGAATAAGATTTTACACACAATTTTCATACTTTCTTACCCACAGGGAAACATAGTATTTTCATTTTCTTCAACTAACAAGATGAGAAAAGTTGTACTCCAGCTACAACAGCTCTTTGGGCTACTACATAGCATGAAAGTTCTTAAAAACAAAGTATCTTGGAGTCTCTCTCTCAAGTACAGTATCCAGAAACTAGTAAAGAACAACAGTGTCAGGGTAACCAAACTTCCCCTGCTGTTTTTCCCTTAGTGGAAAGTTTTATTTACTTCAAACTTTTCACTATGCCTGCAACTCAGTTAGTCTCTAAGTACTATATGGCCTTCATAGGTTGTGGCACCAGCTGAAGCCTACACTTCATAGAGAAACTAATAATGTAGCCCTCTAAAATCAACTGCAGCAACAGGCAAGTTTAGAAGAAACAGTGAGTATGCTGAATCTAAGCCATAATAACCAGATCTATGGTCAATGAATACTGACTCAAGACCCAGAATGGTGCTTATTGGAAAAGAAATCAGTCAAGAAAAGTAAGTTTTACCTTTTATTAATACCTGAAATAAATACTACCATGTAATCAACTTATTTCAGATGGCTTCTGAAGGTAATACAATAGAAACACTTCCTTCAGTTTTCAAGGTTTTAGATAAGCATAACCTGGTAGTCCTTACAGAAACAGAACTTAGCCAAAGGTTTCTTTAAAATCCAGTGTTTAAGGTTTCATCCATTAAACTTAATTCATTAAATTATTTTAATAATTAAATTTAAATTCATCCATTAGATTACTTTTGTCCATTTAAAAGTCATCTTGTTAAAAGAATTCTCTTTACAGTAAAAAAAAATTCTACCCTATTAACAAATAGAATTCTCTCTTTTGAATACCAATTCCATTTAGAATTCCTGCCCACTCATTTTTTAAAAGACTTATAATACTAGCTAAATGACATCTCTGTATAAACCCCCAAATAAATGCTTTAAGACAGTTGATGAAGATTTTTCAATTCCTTTTTTTTTTTTTAATAGTTTTGGTTACAAGATACTGAATTTGGATGTTACCCATTACTTTTTTCAGCAGTGCAAACTGTGGTTAGACTGAACTTTGTAAGATGTCTGGTTAACCTAGTTCAAAAGGAAACAGGTAACAGAGTCTTTCTTGAAATTCTCCTTGATGCTATTCTCAAATAAAAGCCATGTAGAGAAGTTCTTTCAACACTTCCTTAAAAACATCTATCCAAGCCAAGTAATTCTTCTGTGCTTTATTCTCTTAAGTGCAAGAGCCTCTAGAGCTATGTTGACTTCAGATAAATAATTTTTTTAAAAAACAGGAAAGGCCAATATTTACAACTAAGAAAAAACAGCCAAAGTTACTAGGAGAAAATGTTGCAGAATACTATTAGAAGGTGCGGTATATTCAGCTGATAATCTTTAGAAATGGTAGACTGAATTTTAAACTTAATTCTACCTCAGATAAAAGCAAAACAAGTTTATAATCTCTCCTAGAAAATATGCTAAATATCTAACAGAATTTCTCAATAATATTTTTGAAATATGAGTGTGCTCCAGTGAAGCTCCTCTTCTTTTTCTAGAGACAATCAAGTCATCCTGTCCTTTGACTGCAGCTGTAGAGCCTCAGACTGATCTACAGTCATTTTTATTCGGATAGGCTTTATCTTGGTCACTGTCACCACTAAAACCAAACCAAAACCAAACAAACTCCACTCTCTATGCCATCTGACTTAATTTAATAGAAACACTGGAACTTAAGTCTAGGTGGAGTTACAACCCTTTGCACTGAAAAGTGGCCTTAAGAATACCTTGAACGCCTGTGGCTAACATCACCACTGCTCTGTCTTTATAATAAATGCTAAGTACCATTAGCAGACACAAAACCAGACTAAGTGCCAGAGCATCTAGTCCCATTTAGGATTTTGCTCACAATTTCTGTTCTGTATACTCTTCTTTTACTTGTCTGTATAAAGGAGACCTGTTTGAACACTGAGAATATATGCTATATGACTTCTAATGAAAGGCTGCATTCTGATCTTCCTGACACTCCCACTGTTACAGATGAGCTTGTGAGATGCCATAATTTTTAAAGAGATGACTAATAGGACCACCAAATTCTTGTTGTAATGAACTCCAGAGATGACTGGGTTTATTTTAAGTGATTGTTATCACCAACTAGAAAATTCCTTTTATGCAGGTAATGTGCTGAAACACTTGGTATGACCATGAAATTCCACTGGCTGCTCAAACCTTGTATTTGCAGAGAATCTTTGTTGCAGCTCTGCAGGTTTGGCAAATTAGAAGCATGATGAAGGCAATCTGCTTGGTCTGTTGTGCAGAAAGTACGAATGGAAGCAATGACTTGATTGTGCACAGCATGCCAAATGGTTAAATGAAGCATTAGGCTTAGCATTAAAAGCAGCAGCACTGTTAGAAACAATTTGCAAGGAAGAAATTGGCAGATGTAGAACTGACTGTGTGGGCTCATTCTGCTTCTAACCAAGATTAGAGAGTACAGCTTAGAAAAAAACAAAAACAAAACCACACACAACAACAACAAAATACACCAAAAAACTTTAGCATCAGAATGTTAACATATGCACTACTCACCTTAGGGAGTATTTCAAATGCTTGATGTAGAAAGGCTCTCCGGGACTTACGAATTTCAGCTGCAATTCAATACAAAATGCTTAAAAGCACACCATGACTAAGCCTGTGGTATTCGGTTTATGACATGCTTAAGATAACTCAGATCACTTACAGATACTGTATCTGTAAGATACAGTGACCCAGGGCTTAAAAATAAAGCACACGTAGATTTGAGCATAGCAAGAAAAATTCGCTCTCAATATTTTAACCAAGCTAAAAAATAAACCAGAATAACAAATCTAAAACTGATTATTTTTTCAGTTGCAAATATATTACAAATACACTCAGTGATTCCAATGGGCGAAAGAAAAATTACAGAAGAGCAAAAGTCTTCATATCCAATGACTTTTGAAACTAACAGAGACCTCTACTATTGCAATCTTCTGTTAAGAGTAAAAAAAATCAGTGCAGATGAACTGTTGGAGAACTTACAAAAACATATTTAAAATAAAGTCTGTCAAACTTACCGAGTGTGTTTTATATGACTTATTCCTTAAGTTGATCTTTAAAGTCCATGATTCCCCAACTCTAGTTGGAGGAAAAGTATACAGTTCTTCTGGTGAATATATGCCTCGAGTGATCTCATGTCGTCTGGTTTGAAAAAAAAGATTTAAGACATTAAGATTTCCTACTTACATAGTCTGCATTCCATACTTCAATAACAGGTGCATTTTCAGAAACTGCATCAGGAAAATTTGAAAGATCCTGAGGTATCAACTCTCTCACCTTAAATTTTGTAGGCAATACATTTTAGCCAGAAAGAATAATGAAAGCATCACTGTGGCATAAATTTAAGTACATTTACTGACACGTATTTTCACAATTGGAGTTTCTCTCATATGCTTTTCTAGAGATCTTTTCTTATAGATGCCACATTTAACCAAAGCATTTTACTCCCCTGCCACATTGACATCATCCCATAGTAAGAGAACTGGAAACCCATGTCAGACTGAAGAACAGCAAGGTTAACACATGCAGTACTGCAGTCACCTCAGAAATGAGTTTACAAGTTTTGAAGAGTCTTCAAAAGGGGGCATACAAAAAGTATATGCAAGATTCGACTGCTGCTATCAATTAATTTACAACAGCAAATCAGGGTTAGGCAACTTAGAAAACCAAATAAAAAGAAAAAGCATGGGAGGATGAACAATACAAAGCCATTAAGAGGTTTGGCTGGTCTATTTTTTGCAGCTATTTATTCCTTAACATAGAATCATAGGATAATTTAGGTCAGAAGAGGCTCAGGAGGTCTCCAGTTCAACCTTTCGCTCCCGTCAGGGTCAACTGTGAGGTCAGACCAGGCTGCTCAAGGCTTTGTCCAGTCAGATCCCTAAAACCTTCTAGGACAGAGACTGCACAGCCTCTCTGCATGGCCTGTTCCACCACATAGCTGTCCTAGTGGTAAAAAGGCTTTGGTTGTAGGGTTAGGGCTTTTTCTTCCCCTTTTATCCAGTTGCAGGCTCTCTTGTTCCAAGCTTTGTCATACATACCCTGCTTGAATTGCACGTGCTTCAGAGTAGGTGCTCGTTTCTGGTATAACTGGCAGCTCAGGTTTTGTGAGGGCACTTGCAGAAGGCTTTGCAGGTAAAATTTCATTTTCTGTTTCAGTACCCTATTGACCAAAATAGAGAAGTCTTTAAACTTTGCATTCAAAAGTATGTAAGTAATTTCCCTTACCCAGTCCCAGGCTTTTTATTTAAAGTGTAATTGTTCCAAATTTTAGATTTTGGATCAATCAGATAAAAGCAACGATTTGGGAGGAATTCCTTTAAGAGTCTTTAGTGTCTTATGAATGCTTTGCTACATACCAGTTCACCACAAACAAGCAGTGCAAGGTAGAATCTTGAGGAGGCTGCTAAGAACAAATATTTAGTAAAAGCCAAAACAAAAACCAATTCCCCTGCAGGTATTCTGCCTATATGTCTCAAGAACAAAGTCAAAGGAAAATCTCTCCAGAGGCACAGAATCTGATAATGCTTTATTACATTCAGAATTCAGTAATTATTACATTCAGAAATTAGGCCAAAATATTTAATATCATCAGGACTTCCATTCAGTCTACTCTAGCACAAGGACAAGAGATCATCCTAAGGGAATAGTTCACTGAATAGCCAGTTTCAAATTCTGTGCTCTTGAGCAAATCTAGCCAGATTTTGTTTGGAGCCCCTTGGGTCACAACACATTGAACAAGGTCAAAGAACCAAAAAAAAAACCCCATCCTATGGTCATATAAAATAATCTCAATTTTTGAAACAGTGATGATGTTTTAGGCAAGCAGTTGGCTCCCTTTTGCTGGGAAGATTTAAAAAAATAGCCAAGTTTGTCATAGCAGGTCTGTTGAAGATAAATCTTTTAGACATTCATTTCTTCTATGGAAAAAGCTGCTAAGCAGTCTATCAGAAAGAGCAATAATAATAAAAAATACCTTGATTTTCAAGAATATGTCTTAGTTGCAAATAAACCATAAATCAGTATAACTCAATACATAAAGACAAAAAAGGATCTGGATGCCTTTTTTGTTTCAAGAGCTTTTAATTTTCTACATACTGATAAATTCTAGATGCCATGCCTGTGTTTTCATTCAAATTCTGATTTATCAATAAGGCAAGTTTACTGCACAAGAATAGGGTGTGTTAAGGAAAATGCTGAGAAGTTCCCTTGGTCTTTTTAAGGGCATCTTGAAGTACTGCATGCTTTACTACAGCCTGTACTGACTATTCCTGTTTCATCTGAGAGCAGTATGCTAACACTGACCAAATTGTTCAAACTGAATGCTGCTGTTCCAAAACAAACTCAGGAGGAGCACAGAAATTTGCTTAGCTTTAAGTTGAAACTGTATTGCTCACAGAGGCTAAAAACCACTTTTTTTTATTTCTCTTACATCCCAAAGAAGATGAAGCTTTGTAATGCTGGTGATGATTACCAAATTGGCTCTTAGCAGAATCTTTTGTGTTAAGTATTACAAAATTCAGCTCAGTTTGCTGGAAAATGGAACATTAAAAAGTTAGTTACACAACTAAAGTAAATAAACTACATAAATTTTTATGTACTTAACATTTGTAGTAACTTCAAACAACAGCAAGAATTCTTTCTGCATTCCTCAACTTTCCATGTGCTAAAGGAGCCTTCTGGCAGATTCTCACTACTTCCCCATCTCACTCAGAAGGGACCAATAATTAGAATGAAATATCAGCTCAAGACTTTTGTGCACAGTGATGATACTCATTTTTAGCACAATGATCTTGGAAGAATACCTAATTAGCAACCTAATGAATGTTTCTCAGAAAAAGCAAAAACTAAGTTTGAATGGCCAGTACTGAGAGGCTGGGGATGCAAAGCACATGTAGAAACAATTCCTCATTTCTTTTTCTCTGGATCTCATGATCTTCTGAGCTGCTGACTACTGTTTCCAGTGGCTGGGACAGCAAACGCATGCAGAGCATAACTGATGTCACTCAATTTTTTTTTCATGAAAAAAAAAATGAAAGTGCTACTGATTTTCCTGACTTCACCTTCTTCATTCATTTTTTTCTTGAACTCTTCAAAATTTTTTATTTCTTTTGTAGTGGTGCTACAAATAAATACCAGTCGCTCTGAGTGACAGTCAATCCATCTTCCCACTTCGGACTATCAAAAGTCACATTAGCCACAGCTGTAGCCCACTGCCTCAGCAAACCCAGAATGATCCAAGTCCTTTTAAAAAGTTGCCATACTGCAGTCTAAAGTCTTAAACCCCGAGACAAAATAATAAGAATTTACCTGCAACTAAAATTATAAATGCCAAGACAATTGATGTAAAGGTTCTGTGTTGACCCCACTTCCAAGGAGATGTATAGTTCCCTACCCAGTCGATAAACAGCATATTTCCCTTCCAACTCTACTTTGAAATGGTTGTGACACATTCCAAGTGTTTTCTACAAAATCTCTCATAGGTACAAAGGTATGCTGGAAATACCTAATTGTTAACCACTTAAAAAAGGAAAAAGGAGAAACAAATCTGACACAGGAGCTCAAAAACATTAATACCAAGTTGTGCTGCTCAACAATTTAGAGAATTCTGACAACTAATCCTATTTTAAGAAGGGAATTATTCAAAACTCTAGATTTCAGATAAGGAATTAGTCTTCTCTCAGCTTTAACTAGCTTGAAACAGATAAGACATTTCCTTGTTTTAAGGAAACTTATGTTCTAAGAATTCAATAAGAGCCATACAGGTCTCATTCTTCACAAGTCTCCTTTTGAGTACAATTAAGTATTGGGAAGAAAAATGACCCTACAAAATAAAAAAGGTAAGGTTACCTTCTTTTTGGGTTAAGTAAGGTTCCTACTACCCAAACAGGCTTGGTACTCTTAAGATCGATCCCAAATCCTTATCTGGGCTTCTTAGAAAAATCAAGCCAAACTCTATGGAGAGGACAGCATAGCAAATGTACCAATCATGGAATGCTGAACATACAAAGCTCTTCACATTCAGCTCCTTTAGCTAAACATTAGAGTTAATTCTTCGTAATAACAGAGTCTCTGTCCCATGTAGACTCCTCTTGTATGGATGGTGAGGTAGGGATCAAAAGCAAGATAAGGAGAGGGAGCACAGAAAACCAATTCTAGCTCCCAAACTCCTCCTTCCAAGTCTCACCATAAAGTAAATGTTGAGCAACAACAGGGGAGCAAAGTAAAGTTCAAATCCTATCACAAATCTCAGAATCAGCCCTACCTACATTGTTACTCTGATAAAATACTCAGATTCTACCAAAGATGCATCCCTATCTCCCATATAGGTACTTGAAAATTCCAGTATTTCATTAAGTTAAATACTATAGCCACGGTCAGTTACTTCACTACTTATTTACAAAAATGTAACTGATCCACTTGGTGTCTGCTCTAAACAAATCTGTTCTACAGAAACAATTCCCACAGAAAGCAAGTTTGTCTCCATTTTCTCTGAGCAAAACAATTTTATATATATTAAATGGGAAAATATGCGTTATCCCATAAGAAAGATGAAAAAGGTATTTTTGTGATGTAAGGAGGAGTTGGACAGTTTAGTGCAACAAAAATCAGGAGATTTTTTTTTTCAGAGTGCACAAGTGCATACAAGAAAGAACACTACATAATAAAACTAAGATGTTATAAAAAAATTGTGCTCAGGACAGTGTTTGTAGCTTATATACTCACTGTTCCAGAAAGTTGAAATCTTAATTTGTGTTTCCAACTAGGCTGTTCAACTGGATGACACTCAAGATCCCAGAACTGTGAGTAATCCCCTTTATCTCTAGGTAAAAAGATTATAGATACCTATAAAAACAAGAGAAAAATTTTGTAAGCTTATTGAAATAATCTATACACCTTCCCAATTTTACTTACACACAGTTTAGTCAGCACAAAAATTAAAACTCTATACAACACACATTCCACACACAGGTGATCTTGCAGACAATACAGCTCATTCTCTGCCCACAGTAGAAAAAGTTTCGATGAAATAAGTTGTGCAAGCATTTTGACCAAAATTCAAAGTTCAGCTAATCTGCTTTAAGTGAAGTCATCAAGTGCTTGCACACTTATTTCTATTAGTAAAATGGGAGAGAAGGAGACCAGGAGGGGAAATACAAGCAGCTGAAATACACCAATATCTTCCTTCATCTGTCAGTTAGGCTGTGAACAACTGCACTCCTTCAACACCAAGTCTGTAAGCACACACACAAATTAATTCAGGAGCAAACTTCCATTGTTTTCAGAGTTGAGGTTGAGGGGAAATAGAGAAGGGGAACAGCAGATTAGAGAAGATCACTACAATTATACATAATTAGTGAAATAACGTCATACCCACTGCAAAAAACCAGCAAATCATGATAGCACTGTACCTTATCAGCTCTAGCCAAGAGCTTGACATGCCAATAATATAAATATTATTCAAGCAGGCCTGAACTAGAATTGCTAAGGTCAAGATAACTGTTTAAATTCAAATAATGGTCTTCAATAATATAAAATAACTATGAAGCAGGTCAGGAGTATGGTTTTGTGTCTTAAGTAACTTACAAATTGCATCACCATATAAATAACATGGTTAAGGAATGTCATAATAATTCATGAAAATGGACAGAATTGAAGCATTGAGGGAGAAGGTGAGGGACAAAAGCCCCATAGAAACCCATTCAATATGTACTTGGATCTCCCTTATAATTGTGGTTTTGAAACCCTCTAGTGGCCAGGAAATAAAATTGTAAGTCAAATGAAATCAACTTGAACAGCCAACTGTTGTTTAAACAAGTACGACAAGACTGCTTTGGAGAAGGGAAGCCAGTTTTCACACCAGTTTCATAAGAACCCAGTATTATTTGCGATTTTCACATGAAATTCTATAAAATAATTCCAAGCAAGTTTCTCTCATTCTGGAATAAATTATCTTTAAAAAAAAACACCAACACAACCCACAGACACCACCATTGTCAAGCTACGGACTGTATGAATCCTCAGAATCAACTCGGATAACATTGTAACAGTTGTGGTGAGTAGTTACTGACTACCTGATACATCCCAGAACCCAGTTTTGGAAGACCAGTATTTTCACATTTTTTAAATAAAAAAAGTTTTAAGAGCTCAGCTGTTATTTCAGAGAATTTCTCATGTAAGGTCTTATTTTCCTGTTTGTCTGAAGTATTTATAAACATCAGTTTACCTTCTCTTCTCTATGAGCTTCAAGAATACCAGAAATCTGGGAGCATATGAACGCGGAGTAGGCGACTCTATAAACACAACCAGTGCCATCCACACCCTGCAAGTAAAGTTAGGTCAGATTCAGAGTGAGGAACAAACCCAAAACTACACAATCCACCCACACATGCATGCTTCAAAGGAGTGAATCCACCCAAATGAAGCTGCTTTCAAGTGAACAAACAATATTATAGCCCTAAAAGCAAATTAGTGAAGACGAGCTATTACATTTATGCAGTCACCATGACTACTGACTTCCAGACTAGCTGGAACTCCACCTTCTTGGGCTACAGGAATATTTTTCATCATTTCATGACAGACTGTAATAATTCTAGTCTAAAATCCAAGTGACCATCACAGCATTTCAGACTATCAAAACCCAAGGATGCATTTACAAATATGAATGGTACAGCTACAGCAATTGTATAGGTGACAGCAGTGTAAGTCAAATACCCTCTACCTAAAAAATTACCTATAGAGATACCATGTACAGTATGGTTCCAGCAGCACAACTCTCAAAGTAAGTTTAGCATTCTGAAGCCAAAAGGTACACAGATCTTTCATTTATGCTTAAACTACCTCATGCAACCTGGAAAATGATATTGGATAAGCACAAGCAATCTATAAGCCAGTAAGCGAACCAGAAACTGTCCCACAGAGCACTGATGGCTTCACAGTCAGAGAGCACTTTAAAGATCAAAAAAAGTAAGACATTTCTGACACAGAGACACAGGCAAAAAGAAACTTTGTAACCGAGTTCATGATCAAATTTATTTATCTTTTCTTAAGAGGATGGAGGGAGAAAAAGAACAGCAGGAAGACAGAAGGAAAAAACCCCAAGATATTTGCATAATAGTACCAATGCAAGAATTTACTCACTTTAATATAGGGTGGTGCAAAAGATGACAAATGCCACTTCACATTTTCATCCCCTTTATTCTCCATTTCCAAGTAATTCTCTAGAAAAGAAATATCAGACTTGTATATTGAACATCTTCATTCAATATACATAAGTTTAATGGGAACAATTCTCAAACTCCCAAGAGCATACTCAAAGAAAGCTTCTAATGAAGAATCACAGTAAAGATGCTTACACAAAACAAAGTGAGACCTAAATCTCACTATCAATAATTCTAACAATAAAAAGATAATCCTCTAAAAAAACCCTGAAGCATATGTTATATGTGAATGCCTTGGCTGGTAGTAGGGAGTTTTCTTATAAATGCAGCACACGACAAACAGCAGAGCCATCTGAGTCACCTCCAGTCTTAGTTTACTGCATTCAGATTTATGTCTTCACATACCAGTGTATAAAAAAGTACCAGCCCCCCCCCCAAGATACCCAACCTCCTCTTATATTACTATTATACTCCTCTTTCGTAAGTGTAGCAAAAAAGCCCGCAATATAATTGACAATTTAAGCCTTGAACTTTCTAAAGTCTGTTAAAAATGTACTGTCAGTGAATCATTAAAAAAAAATCCTCATTATCTAGAAAATTTAACACTACCAAAAAAATCTGGTATCTAGATAACAGGATGAGAATTTCATACAGTAATATGAAGGACTGTAAGCATTATGAGAATTAAAGGCATAGACTGCAGATCTGAGATTTCATCATTAAGTACAAGACAAGGATAACCAGACTATTCCCATAAGGAAGAACATTTATTTCTCTGCTACACACAGATTTATCTCGTATTGTAGGGACACATACACAGATGAGAAGAATGGGTCTACAGCAAAAGTGCAACAACCTAAAAAAACCTTTAAGAAAACACAGTAACCTCATAGCGCCCTCTTTGCCCAGAAACAGCATGGTTGCACTCACCATAGTGGCTTTAAAAAATTCCAGCTTACCTGTCTGTATGGAAACCCACCTGTGAGGAAAAGTGTGACTATACTGTGTAAGGAGAAGAAATTAAAAAAGGTTTATGGAAAGAGTTCTATTGCAAAGGGTAATATTTCAAATTGAAGTCAGAAGAGGGAAACCAGTCAGACTAAACAGACTAAAAATGAAGTCAAGGCATTCAAGTTCCCAAACATGCAATACAGTAAGCAAAACTCCTGAACACAAGACACTACTGATTGTTGCATTTACTAAGTGATATAGCAATACTACCTGAACTTTGTCCAAGTCTTGTTTTAGGAAAAAAAACTGTTTTTGTCTTTATTTCCACTTTTGTTGGAGGGAACGCTGAAAGAGGCTTTGCCACATGAACAGTAGGACTTTGAGTCAATGTATCACATCTTCTAGATGGAAAGTCTGCTCCAGACACACTCTGTACATTCCTTTCTTGAATTCGCACTTCAATAAACTTTTGTGCAATTTGGAGAGAGATTTGAAAGAAAAAAAATGTATATCAAATAAGAGCTCGTGTTCAGCTTTACATTCCAGATCTTCTCTAACTTCAGTTCAAAAAGTTTAAAAACTGTAGAACAAGGAAAACTTGCTGAAAATTCACTGTTTAGATTTTGATTTATACAGGAATAATAACTTAAATGGGTTCAATTTAATTGACAATTTCTACAATACTCTCTGCTCAGAGAACAAGTTTCATGTTCACTTCTGATACAATTAGCACTTTTAAAACTTCAGGTAATGTTAATAAAATCTTAGTATGCTTTTTGTTTTATTGGATAGGTAGCAAAGAATGGCAAAAGCATTATCAACTCCCAGATTTCTTTCAAAACAATTTGATTGTTTTGAAACATTCTCTACTTCTATCCTAGTAGGTTTCTTCTCTTAAATCCTTTTCTTCTACTGTAGTACGTAACATAGTTTATTATGTGCACAGCCTCCATTCCCTTCTTAAATACTTCTTTTCAACACTCTTGCCATTTCCTATTTTTTTAAGGCAATTTTCAGTTCTGTACCACACTTCACCTTCTCCACTTCCTTCATGAGAAGAAAACTAGGTAGATAAGCTGTTTTATCCATTCAGTCTTATTTGTCTCTCCCTACATTGTTACAAGTAACCTAAAATACATATTGGCTGTAAAAATTTTAAAAATTGTGTCTTTGTGGAGATTATCAAGGAGTTATTTCTCCTGTTACATGGATAAAAGAAGAAACTGCTGGCTTCCTAAAATTTGTTTATATGCCTAATTTAATCAGGGAAAAATCTTGGATTAAAATGCAAGATAAAGAACCTGTTCTAGACATTCTTTAGCACAGAAGCTTAAGTTTACCTTAAGAGAGCTACAGCAACGTGTCCAATAGCCTCCTTTAACTTCTTTTACTTTAAAATATTATGTATACTTTATGTATATTTTTATATAGGCATGTGTCTGTATGTATAAATGAAGCTTTTCTAGAAAATTATGCATAAGGCAGTAGCAGGTGTACAGATACAATTTTGCTGGTAATTCAGTCGCAGGAATTCTTAGAGAATGAATGAAGAGAATTAATGTTCTTTAGATATGAGATTACAAACTAAGAATCTCAGTTTGTAAAATGGCACCCTAACTACATTTATTTGCTTTTCTCTTAACAGAGAACTGTACAAATTAGAGAGAATAATGGAAGTTGACAGAACTGCTATCACCTACCTAAACGGTTTTAACAATGTTACTATACCTCATTCTGCAAGGCAAAATTTCAATCTCAACTTTCAAGTGAGACATGTACCTTTTGTCCATTATCACAATGGATATAGATCAGGCCACTCCAAGGAATTAATGAAGGCTTTGTAGCAAGCGATGGATTAGGACTCACCAGAATCAGTGTACTGCTCCTAAGGAAAAAAAAAAAAAAGCATGATCTTCATAGTAGAATATCTACAGATCTCACCAGCCCCTCAAAGATAAAGATGCACTTTTAGGATAGCAGGTAAGATGATCTTGAGATAGCTAAATTTAAGGTATCCAGACAACCATTATATTATCAAGCTTTAGTAGTCAGAAACCTACACTAACACGTTTTACAAACTTGACATTCATGGTTGTATAAGGGGGCACTGGAAAGAGTAAATCCATTATTAACATACACAACTGGTCAGGCCTTGTAAAGCAAACAGTTACTTGATTTAGAAAAATAAGCCTCAATACTGGGCAATAAGGAAATTTTACTGTTTGAACAAAGTATAATTGCACATACTGCATTTCAAGAACCATTCAAACTAGTTCTAGTTTTAAAGAAGCAGATTGCTCTCCTTCCTCCCATGCAGAATTGGTCAAGGAAAACAGAAAAGCCTTTCAATCTTATGCATGCTTTCTATAGTTATTCAGAGAAGAGGACACTGAAGAATCTAAACTCACTTGAAGCAGTTAGTCTCACACAGTAATCTGATGATTGACAATATAAATTCTGATTGTGTTCCATATTCTAAAGACATTTAAATAGGAGGGGAGAGAGTAAGCACTAAAGTGTTAAAAAAATTAGTAAAAAAAAAAATCACTGAAGCAAAGGTTATTGGTTGTCTGCTAACAAAAGCACTCAAACTTCAAAAGAATCAGCTTAAGATGTCATTAGCACAGCACCTGGCATTTTAAAAGTTACGTGTAGGAAGATCAGTTCCCACATGAAAGTCCCAAAATCAGTGTCACAACACGACCATCTCAACAAACTTCAACTAGCAGATGTTAATGGCCTTAATGGTGCAAAGTCTCATACATATATGCAGTGATACTATGACTACTGTTCTAAAATACTGCTAATTGAGACACATGTGACTCAACACTAGCATGTAATTCTTTTCATACCAAGTGGTCCTGAGAAAACAAAGGCTAAATGGCAAACCCCACTTTTGTTAGGAAACAAAAAACAAAACAAAACAAAAAATTAAGTTCTGATAAATATCAACACGTTTGCAAAAGGAAACACTAAGTTGCCAAAAAAGCAGCATTCTTGGAAAACCCTTACTTTGGGATCTGTTTGTTTGTTGGGGGAGAGAGGGAGGAAGGAGTCCTTTTTGGTTTTAAACCTAGAGGTCACTCTATAAAAATCTACTACAAAAGGAGATTTTCACAACTTTGGCTTTGTTCACCATCCAGCTCATGGAAAACTATGCACTGATAATATTATTTCCAGGCACAGAAAATGCCTGGCCTCCAGGTAACTTTGTCAGTAGCAGAACAACATGCCCTCTATAAAGACCTAAAAAGATAAGGTCCAAAACCAAAAAAAAAACCATAAGGTTCGAAAAGATAAAAGCTGAATTTTCACATACCTGACTAAAGCACTCTAAAGAGTGTAGTCTAAAGAAACTAAAATACAACTCCTGAAAACTAAAATTCCTAAATTAACTTAATTCCTAAACTAACAAAGTATCTCCAAAATCCCATATTTTCATATAAAAAGAAAAGCAACTTACTCTGGTTCAATAATTCCATGTTGTGGGGTTATAGTAAGGCAATGAGCTGGCCACAAAAGCTCAAATCTCAACATCCTAATAGAATTGTTGAAAATATGCACATGTTCAGGGTCTGCATTTTCACCTGTAATATAAGAATAGCTATAAAAAGTTAAAATGTGCAAAAATTCACAGGAGTTCCCAAGATTCAGAGATGCAGCACTTAAGATAGAGCATTTTCTGCCCTATTTTTACCTTCATAATGCTTTAAAGTCTTCACAGGTGTGCAATATATATATACACAACACACACCGGCCACTACCTCTGACATTTTAACCAAAACTGGTTTGTACCAAGTTTACTGTTTAGATCTAAAGCTACTGCAGCAAAATTATTGGCCAAGCCACATATACAAAGTAATTACTAACACAGTACACAGTATTTTAATACTAGAATGGTTATTTTACTAGCTTCAAAAAATACTTACTAATAGAAGGACATGTCAAAGTCAAGTACTCAGGTTTAACAGCCCAAGACTCTTGAGCTTCTGATTGATTCTGAACCAGCTCATCAGTTTTTGCAGGTAATGGATGACTCTGAGGTCCTCTAACAGGAAGAACATCCAAAGTTGCATTCATATGTCTGACAGAGATCTCAGGTCTGAAAATAAGATTGGGTTAAGCAAAAGTAGTAAGAAAAATAACTTTTCAGTAACTATAATAAGCCTACTCAATACTTCTCAAACTTTAGTACTGAAATATAACATTCTTTACATGGGGTGTCAATTTAATTAAATTCTTCATTATTATTACAAAAAAAAAATTCAACAGCTTTATTGCTATTGCTTTATTTCTATTTTTTTTTCCACATAATATTGAGACATGGAAAGTATCATTCAGAACAGAGTGTACTAAAATAAACAATTATTTTCAGGTGATAAAATGCTTTCTCTATACATACTTTATTCATATTACAAGGGTACTGCAGAGAGAAATAAGACAATGCAAGTTGTGTTTCAAAGAATGCTGGAGGTCAGTAGGGAGATAACATAGTCCAACATTCCTGCTCAAGGCAAGGTTTCCTACAGCAGGTTACTCAGGGCACTGTCCATCCACGTTTTTAATTTTTCCACACATGAAGACTTTAGAGTCTCTCTGGGCAACTTGTTCTAGTGCCTAATAACCCTCACCAGAACATCAGATTGGGGTTTTTTTCTCAAGTTTAAATTAAGTGTTCTGCATTTATGTCTGTGTTCATTGCCTCTTGTCCTATCACTGGACACCACTGGAAAGACTCTTCCTCTTTGATACTTCCCTATCAAGTATTTCTACTTGATCCTCCCCCAACTTAAGTCTTCTCTGCTTGACACTAAACAAACCCAGATCTTCAGTCTCTCCACCCTTCATCATCTTCACGGCCTAGCATTTCACACCTTTGCTTTCAAAATATATGGCAAATAAGATCATATATAAAAGCTAGGAAGCTGTTACTTTAGGATTCCACTCATTTTCTTAATTTAAAAGCTTAACACAGAAGTTTGATTTTAAATACTGAAATAAAAGCAGAAATCAACAAGAAAAAAAAATACATAAATTTTGCTCCATAAAACATTGGATAAACGTAAAGCTCTTCACTGTATTTCTACTTCTACATTTAATGCTTCTGAGAATCCTGACTTGATTCAGAACAGCTGAACCAGTACCTGCGAGAATTCATCCATTATGAAAGCAATGGAACCAGGAAGGCAACTCATTCACACCATTTCCTTGACATGAAATTTCCTAACAGTCAGACAAGTACTAAACACTCTCAGATCAGAATTACAGTCTACTCAGAAACTGAGAGCTTTGTGATGCTTAGTCAGAGAGCACATTCAAAACTAGAAGAACTGATAAGGCTCCTGAATGGAAAAACAAACCAATGACAAGTGCTAAATTAGAGAAATGTCCTGCTAGCTGCTGCAGATACTCTTTTCCAGCCTTTATCTTAGCAATACCACTATACCTGACAAACACCTTGCTAGCCACAAATCTGTCAAGTATTCCAAAGTGTTCTGCATCTGGAGCTGAACACGTACAAGCAATTCCAAGAAAACAGCTCGAGATGTAGATGTTAAACACAACAGAACTAGCTAGGACCCTTTTGTCACCAATGCAACAGGATCTTGAAAATTAAAACCATGAAGTTTCAAGAAACAAGCTATGAAAATACATTCCTTTTAAAGTTAACTCATCTTTATTTTGATTTTACGCTACACTATCTTAATCAGTAGGACCTGTATAGGATTTGGATGTCTCTTTCCCTCTTCAGACCTCCTAACACTACAGCAGTCTGAATAACCAAAAGTGACAGGTCCATTTTAACAACGAGGTCTCTGCCAGCTCTGCAAGGAAATCCTCCTGGACCACTTCATTTGAGAGGATGATGGGGATGGTGGCAGCCTCACCACTGATCATTCTTCTGATGAGCACAGTACACACTACATTGAAAGACTGGCCTATGAGGTGAACAAGGAAAAGGCCATTAAACCTTCATAATATCTCCATTTCTATTCCAGGTGTCAAAAATTCATTACAAGGAATGAAGTTATAATTGCCCTATTAGGACTACAAGTTCACTTTGGAAGTGTCTATGGAAAAAATAAATAAATAAAACAGTTTCTTCACATGAAGGATAGGAGGTTGCAGATAAAGTGAACAGTGTCAATTAAGAGATTAGTTTAAAAAATATTGCAAAAATCTAAACAGACTTGGCAGAGAAAAACAGTTATAAAAGCCACCTAGGTATTATTCATTAGAGCCATTCTCTTCATAGAGCCAGCTCTTTCACTGTAGAACAAGTCAATTTTAATTACTGACATTAAAATGTTCAATGAAACGAGATGCGCTTCAGTTAGGAGTCAGCCTTACAGCTACATTACCTATCTGATTCCGAATGACGTCCAGGAGACTGCTGAAATTCATCCCGACCAAAATTGGAATTTCCAAGGACAAAAAGGGTAATCTTTTGCATATTTGCATAGAAAAGATGGATATCTTTTGGCCTCCGTTCGAAATCACATACTAAAAACGAGAGTAACAGAGCGATTTTAATACAAACAAATCTATAATACTCAAATTACACAACAGAAATTTGGCATATAGCCTTAGTTAATCCGTTTGCCAAGATATCCTATCCAAGATCATTCAAAAAGATTAGTTACTACAAGTTCAATTATCAGGCATAAATCAACATTTAAATGTAAACCTAAATGCACACCTTTAAATACAACCTTTATGCACATCTTATATACAAATCTGATTCTATGCCAAACTAAAGCTGTTCTATTTTTTTTACTCTGATACACAGACATTCTGAAGCCTTCAGAGAGAGACTGAATCTGAGTTACATTATTTTTCAATTACTCAGTCCATTCAACCTACCACTTCATTATTTAATTCATTATACCCATAAATGTTCAAAAGCTCAGGAATGTAAGAGTATGACTTAAAAATAAAACATTTCATCAAAATGTTTAAAAATCAGGTCAAAGTTTTCTCCTTTGTTTTGAGCCATTTCGTATTGTATAGATAGAATCAAGAAGTTAACACTTTTCACACAAGGTACATTTGATCCAGATATTTCATCCTTTGCTGCTGTCACAGTTTAATGCTGGCCTATCAAATATAAAAAATGGCTAGTTCATGATATCATTAAAATAAATGCCAAGACCACAATGCACACAATTCAGGACCCAAAAGTGTCAGATCTAATCACAGCATGCAAACAGCATGATCTTCAACAATCACAAGAGATAGAAAAAATTTTATACAAAGGCTTAGATCCTGTAAAACACAGAAGTACATAGATCATGAAAACATAGACGTATCATATGGTACCCAGAAAAGCCTAAGAAGTTCTTGTGAAGCATTTCAGAATTTCTTCCCTCTTTTTTAACCCGTATGCAGGTAAGATGCTAATATGCACTGCCAACTAAATTCATTTGGACAGCCCACATACAGAAGTTACAAAATGATTCAAACTACTTTAGAATAAGTTGCTAGATGTTAAATATTAGTAACTAAAGCATACTTAAGCAACTAGAAGCATATTAATCAGTACATAAAAGGTGACTCGTGTGGTAAACCTGTGTTTCAGAGTAGTTGAGCCTGGTAGCCTAGTAGAGGGCAATGCTGCTGTTGGTCCATCAAGCAGCAAGACTCAGGTGTGTCTTCCCAGTAAGCACTCACACAGAGAGCCACCCAGACAGACCAACCCAAACAGAAACACAGAGCACTCCAACAAACACAAACAGCACCATTGGACTCATCCTGTTCCCCCCTCCGGCTGATAAGGATAAAAGCTCATCAAGAAGATGCATGTATACAGCATCCCTCCAGCTGCTGGCCCTGGACTGTACCACATAGATGAATCAAATGAGCAGACTGGTGAAAAGCTGGCACAACATACATCCATAATTTCTTCATAGGTTTTTCAAATACCTCTAGATTAAGGCAATAATGAATGGAAACCAAAACATTCTAGGGATGCAACTTGAAATTAAAAGCAATCCTTGGAGCCAAGACAGTATACTCTTAGAGGTTTTTTTCAGAATCATCTCCATCTTCCATTTTAAAGCCCAAAAAGTAAAAAATCATTTAGATGTCAAAAAAATAACCTACTCTTCTTCACCTTAAAGGTAGCATCTTACAGAAAAGAAAAAAAAAGTGAACAGACTTCTTACAAGGAAATAATCAGACTAACATTTTTTCAGATGTAGTAGCCTTAGAATAGTAACATCTTTCCATACGTGCAAAGAACTAAAGAACTAACTTAAGAAACAGGGTTTGACAGTCAACTTGTTCAGGACAATAAAGAGACTGAACAATTTGAGAAAAGGGAAATTGGTTGTTGGGTTTTTTTGGGAGGAGTTAATGCCACTGTTATAGTATAGCACAGTCTTTTTAGTCTTTTTTAATAAATTCATTGCTATCACAAGAGTAGTAAAAAAAATAATTATTCATTTAGGAAGGGAAATCTGTTTTCATGTCAACAAAGCTATCTGCCTCTCGATTTTCAAATACACCTGTGTAAAAGAAACTGAATCGCAGTTATTAATAGCAAGGCGAATACTCTTCAAACAGAGCATTTCTAATGCTATAACTTTCCTAGATTGGAGTTTCATTTTTCTAGGAGAAAAGTATAATAAGTTGTTCAAAATAGGTACTGAATGAAAGAAACCAAGTTCCATCCAAATCAGTAACTTAGTTTCTACCTTTACCAAAAATCAAAAATAACTAGGATTCAAACCTAACAGCACGTATTTCCACCCAAACCCAAATATTACATTTTCCTTTTAACAAGACATAAGCTTACCTTCTGTCACAAGCTGCTCCCCTTGAAATTCTTCATCAAATACAGTATTTCTCAGGCAGCTGTCTTCTGGGATTATTTGTTTTACTATTTGAGGATTACACATCATAGATCTGTTAAAGGGATAAAAAAACAAGAGTCAATAAATTACACAAAGTATTGGGAACAACAATTTCAATACACTGATAAGATTGGTAAGAATTCAGCACAACTTTTGTTTCTCAAATACACCAAGCTCAAATCTGCAAACATTAGTTTAAAACTGCAATCTTCTCATAATCTTAAAATAATTAAAGAAATACCTGCTCTGTTGCTGCACAGTAAAAGGAACCACTGAAAGAAGTGCTCCCATGCACTTGTATTTCCAAGATACTTATTCTCTGCTGTCAGTCAAACCTGCTTAGATTTCTGCTATGTATATCAAGAATCAGTGTGATTTTTCCATCATCACAAGAAGCAGGGAATGCTATTTTTGTTGCGAGTGAAAGCCTTTTGAAGGGAAAAATGGCAAGGCAATGCCACAGTGGCAGCAGGTGTCAGCTAGGAGAAGGAACATGGAGCCAAGGAGCATGACCACGAACAGAACAGAAAGGAGGCACAGAGATATAAACAGGCCTGTGAAAAATCATAGACTAAATAGAATGGCTAAGGTTGGAAGGCACCATAAAGACCATCTGAGTTCCAGCTCCCCTGCACAGGCTGGGACACCTGCTACATCAAGTTGCTCAAAGCCCCATCCAGCCTGGCCTTGAACTTTTCCAGACAGGGAGCATCCACAGCCTCCCTGGGCAGAAGAAAAATACAGGTCAATGAGAGGAAAGCTAGCACATAAAGAGGGTCAGGGCCATGGAGGTAGAAAGATACCTCGAGCACTACTAACTGTCAGGTTTAAGCTACTTGACAGGATGCT
This sequence comes from Calypte anna, assembly GCF_003957555.1. Lineage (NCBI taxonomy): Eukaryota > Metazoa > Chordata > Aves > Apodiformes > Trochilidae > Calypte > Calypte anna. Next base: position 97,947,999 of record NC_044245.1, read on the forward strand.
GACTATGTTTATTTTTAAACCAAACAACTTGAGTCACAAGTCAGAATAGGCAGATTACTCATTTCACATTCCTGTCCCTAAGTCCCAGCTCCTGTTCTTGTTTCACTACAAAACTACACACCGGGGTTTGGTTCTCTTACAGTACTCAGTCATTTCAAGAAATAAGCATCTCTCTCAAATTTTCAAGGGAAACTTCAGAAAAGCTCCCACCAAGAAACAATCTAGTAGACCACCATGTTCAAGAACGAAATGTCATGCCTGCTGATTAGTAAGCAAATTATTTCACTTATGTACCAAAGTCCAGAGTCTGAATTTTAAAAAAAAAGTTTTCAACACTACCTATATAGGTGAATCAAGCTTCTCAATGGAGTTTTTGTTAAGTAGTAGACCAAAGCTTCCACCTAAATATTTCTGACCTTTAAGAAGGATTCAATGACAGTGAGCACTGACTCAGACAAAAGTTTATACAAAAAACAGTAACAAGCATCTTCTGAGATGTCTGAGATAAGCAAATTTTCTAATCTAGAAGGTCACAGATGCAGTTATTCCATTAGTCTTTTATTCAAAGTCATACAGATTCAGCTAGTTTTAATACTTTAATGGGATAAAAATAAATAAATGGCTTTGGTAAAGTTTCAGGTAATCACATTTAAAAATGAGTGAAATACTGCTATTCTGAAATTTTGCACTGAATGATTATCATCACAACAGCTCTGCCTATTCTTAGCATTTTGCATTATCACTATATACAGCACAAGTTTAAAGTGCCACTTATGCTATTAAAAGCAGAGTTTGCCATTTTTGTGCATTTGCGTTCTGCAAACTGAAATGCAGAATAACGTGGCCTCTACTGAAGTTCAATATGATATATTCTTAAAATTTCATCACCGTTACAAGCATGCAAGTGTTATTTCTCTCACATCCACATCTACTCAAACATTGCCTTCGTCAACAAAATTCAGCAAACCAAGATGCAAATCTTGTCAAAACCTTAGTACTGCAGAATTTACATACCACTCCTTCCATGAATCTTTTCTTTAAAAAGTAAAGCTACATACATATTAGAAAGACAGATACTAAGGCAGAACACAAACCTCTTCTGATACCAAAAAAACCAAAACACACCCAAAGATTTTGTCCCAAGACAGAAACATTCAAATTCAACAATGTAAACAGAAAATAAAAATCTTAACTAGAATTGTTCTATAGTATGCAAGAAACCCCACAAATAAGCCAACCCCCCACCAAGCAACCTACCACAGGAAAGACTTGCTAGATCACTTCAAATCATTTGTCTTTTGTTTTTTCTTGCTACTTTTGAACGCATGTTAAAACAATACTCATGATGGTATACACCTCTAGGTTTAAATTTTTAAACATATCTGTTAAAACAGCAAAGCACATCTTACCTACGATACTGCTGCCTAGAAATTTCATCTCCCCAGAAAAGACATAATGATGATATCACTGTGGTTTTTTTATGAAAGTTCTCCTCTTCCATTGGATTCCACATTACAGTAATCTCCTGATAAAACAGACACACTATACTCAGAAAAAAATTTTATTGTTGGTACTAACATTTAGAGTACGAGTCAACAAAATACTGCAATAGAAGTAAAACAGGATTTAACACGTGCAAGATTTTAATAAATAACTAATGCAACACACTCTCATTGATCACATTTATATTAATTACATTTTTAGGTTTCAAAATAATAAAACTTGCTCAGAATCAGGTATTATACTTACTTCATGTGTTCCTTCTCTTAGTACAAACTTCTCTGGAGATACCGTCATTACCTGAGGTTCCATAACAGTTTCTGTCCTTAGGTTTGCAAAGCACAGTGCTTTAACATAGGCAGCTCGAGAACCTGTATTTCTTACACAGAAAGTAGTTTTCCTTGATCTTCCAGGTAACATCCTCTCCAGTGTTACCATATAATTATCTAACAGACTAAGAACATTTTCCAAAATTATATTGCTTGTTCCTCCATATCCAGATAACGGTATCTAGGGGGACAGAAAAAAGAAACCACACAAAAGATATTTCAAGTTTAAAGAAAGGCTTAAAAAGTGAACTCAAGAGACTTTGCAAGAAATAAAAAGACCTAATTTTCAAGTTTTACTGCAAACTAATTTAAGGCCTACCTATAAAACTAGATAAATGTTTATTTTTTTACAGTTACAGGTTTAAAATCTTGGCATGCTTTTAACATATAAAAATCTTTCTTCACAAGGAGAAAAGTTCATACAAAATTGAGGCTAATGTTCAAACTAAAATGTAGTGCCCACACAATCTTTAACAAGTATATAGACATGCACAGTATATACCTTAAAAAATTTCAGTCAGTTTTCTGACTGAAACAGTTATTTAGCAGTAGATTTAAAATAATTACAAAAAATTAAACTTATTAGAAGTTAGGTTGGGATTCTTACACTAAACTTAAGTCCTGGCCGTGATTGAGGCCCCAGATGTTTGATTTCCAGCTTGGCAAAGCAGCAAGTTATTCGAGTGGGTCTAAATATCAAGTATATGTTAGTGTCTTCCTTGGGACGGATTCTGAGTTCCCAACTACTAGTTAAGCGTTCTTCTGATCCAAATATACTCTGAAGCTATAAACATGAAGACAGCAGAAGTGAGTGACTACAATAATAAAAACATAGTAATGATTTACTAGTAACACAGAATTAATTTATTCAAAACCTGAATTAACTCAGTTGGCAATGCCATATTTTTATGTCTGCAATGCTTAACATGCAACAGAAAAGAACAAGTCCGAGACTTTCTACTCCCACAACCACATCAGTTCTCTGTTTAGAGCACAGACACTTTTTGTTTTCAATCCATAATAAAGGCTGAACTTAACCAACACTGCATTAATTCCCTCTCAACTAAGATTTAAACCCAGAACCTGAATACCTGAGGACAAAAGGGGACAGCGATATACGCACACTATGTAACAAATCTCTAGGTATGGTAATTCCCCAAAATTCCAGTTTTTCTTTGTCCCTCGTGTATACCAAGTCCCTTGGAGTAAGGCCTGGAATCTTTCCAGCAAGAACAGCCACTGACTGCTGTTCTACACAGCTTAAAAAGCTGTCACATAGCCTGCTAGACATTGATATTTATAAAGAGAAAATCACTCAGGGCAAAGACCTTTCTATCACAACTGTATCCTGAGAGTTGTCATAAACACTAAAGAGAAATTTCTGTGATTGTTACCTGAAAACAGTCTTGATCCTGGCCTCTGATCAACAGTCTTAAATGCTGGGTTTCAGATGAAGAGTAATTTCTTAAAGTTAACTTCTGTTGGCTGAAATATATGAGGATTAGATATGTTGTACAGCACATGTAAATTAACTACATATGTGTATTCACAAAACAATGAAAATGGGATAGTCAATTTTTAAATTATTTTGTTTTAAAAATTTCCTATTGGACTACACTAGAAAGTTACTTCTGTATTCTCAAATTTGTAGAATTTACAATATTATACACACCAACCCTCATACAGCAAAACGACTTCAAAATACCTGTAAATACAACTTCTCTGAAGTTCAAGCGCTGTAGTTAACCACTTAAGCTCTTAAAGCAAGTGGTTGTGTCCATACAAAAATTCTTTAAAGAAACACTTTAAGACAGTTATAATTAGATTAGCCAGAGCCACTTAGTTATGCAGATAGACTTGTGAGTAGTCTGCCTCAGATTCACTGCCACAGCTGTAAAGAACTAAATTAATAACTTTTTGTGTACTTTTCAACAATGTAGTAACCCAAAAAGCTATGGCCACGAGGCAGCATCTGGTTGACCAAAAAGTAATTTTTTTTCCTCTCCAATATAACCTGGCATTGACGAGGCTTCTGATACTCAGATCCTTCCTTGACAGAGGAAGGAAACCTCTCCAGCAAGTAGAGTGAGTGTCTTTATCATCATAACATGTCAAAAAATAATAACAGAAGGATGTGACAAGCCGTACGAACTGGTAACAAGATAAAGGAAGAGGCAGGATCATGCACTTAGAATCAAAGCAGAGCATGGAGAGAAAAGTCTCTTCCCCAGTTTTCAATGGCAGATACTGTTTTGTATTCTGTTTGAATAAAAAAACTAAAAATCATTCCATCTTCCTAAAGCCAAAAGTCAACCAAAATTCATTTTCAGGAGGAACAGAAAATAACAAGGTAGCAGCATACAGGAAGAGAAAGTGATTCCCAAACACCAAAAACTACTGTGCTCAAAATACATCACCTTAACAAAGCAAAAAAGAAACTATATAGGCATCAGAATTAGTTCTTTGCTACAAACATGGATCATTTTTAAATAACCAGGGAACTTTTTGAACCAGACTGTTCAAAAAGGTCAGTATAAAACCAACAGTGGATTAGTGCCTAAAGTAATAGTACAAGTTCAGAGATATGCAAAACTTGCAGTCTTTACATACAAAAGAAGTATATCTAGACAATTATGAACAGTTTCAGTAAATCATGGAATATTGAAATTGTAAACTTGAAACTAAAAAAGTTCAGACAAGAACTAGTTTGAAGGATAATGTAATCATTATTAGGGAAGCCATGGATTCTCCATCACAATAGCTTTTAGCATTCAAATTAATTAATTCAAGAAAGTTAAATCTGTACTATTTGGATAGTCAAATTACAATATGAGACTGGATTCCTATAGTTTTAATGGATGAACTTAAGCATAGAGATTTATTTCTAACAAGAGGTAGCTGTAAAAAGAATAGAATATTTCCATCAACGTGCTTGGAAAATATGTTCTATTAAATTTTTACTTATATAATACATTAATCTTACAAAATCAGATACTACTCTAACAGTAACTAAAGAGTCTTCAAAAATACAAAAAGCTCAAAGAAGATCACTATTTGTTTCCAAAAATTTCTTGAGCAAAACCAACTTGTAATAAATTGCCTCTCTCAGTTTAGCCAAAAAATAATATAGTTTATCATCTGTGGATTATTAACGTGAACAGGAACATTAAGAAAGTTTTACTTTAAGTGTGATGTGAAATACTTAACATTATTTCCTATATGAACATCTGCCCAGCTTATACTTACACTGATGCTCCAAGTGTTACTCCCCCCCAGGCGATGTACTGCCTGTTGGAGAGAATGGGTGGGATGTCTGAACAGCCTGCAGCAGGTTTCTTTTCCTCAGACTCTGCCTCGCCTTTTATCACCACTTCATACTGAGGCCCAGATGGCAGCACAGATATTTTCAAAGTACTTTAAAAACAAAGAAATAAATGTAAATCTCAACACAGAACAAAATTAGATGATGAAAACCAAACAACTGGAAAAAAAAATAGGCCTTTTTAAATTACCCTCTTGATGGCAAAATACAAATACAATGAAAGACACTGAGGTGCTGGAGCATGTCCAAAGAAGGACAACAAAGCTGATGAAGGGTCTGGAGAACAGGTCTTATGAGGAACATTTGAGGGAACCTGGAGTCATTTAGTCTGGACAAAAGGAGGCTGAGGGGAGACCTTATTGCTGAAAGAAGGTTGCAGCAAGGCTATCGCTGGTCTCTCCCAAGTGAAAAGCAACAGAACAAGAGGAAATGGCCCCAATTTGTGCCAGAGAAGGTTCAGACTGGAAATTAGGAAAAGTTTTTTCACCAAAAGGGTTGTCAAACACTGGAACAGGCTGCCCAGAAAAAGTGCTTGTGTCACTGTCCCTGGAGGTATTTAAAAAATGTGATGCTTAGGGACATGGTTTAGTCATAGGCTCAGCAATGAGAGGCTAATGATTTGGCTTCATGACCTTAAAGGTATTCTCCAACCAAGCCAGTTCTCTGATTCTATATAGCTGAACTTTTATTTGATTATGGCAACCAAAATTAATACTTTTGATCCTGATCTATACTTGAGTTTTTCCATATGTAAAATAGAAATAACATTCCCTTGTCTCAGCACAGTGCTGAAGAGGGAAACAACTGAAGGGGCTGCTGAAATATTTAAAGCTTTGCTGTACTTGAGAAACAAGAACCATATAAAGGGCTTCAGGGACTTCATTTATTTACATTAGACAAATCTCAGGACATCTGTTGATCTAGCTAATAGAAAATATTAGCTACTCACAGAATGCTAGAGGTTGGAAGGGACCTCTGGAAATTGGCTAGTCCAACATTCACCTAGAGCAGGTTGCATAGGATGGCAGCCAGATGCATTTTGAATGTCTCCAGAGACTGAGACTCCACCACCTCCCTGGGCAGCCTGTTCCAGTGCTCTGTCACCCTCACAGTGAAGAAGTTCCTCCTCATATTCAAGTCTGTACTCATTGCATCTTGTCCTATTGCTGAGCACTACTGAAAAAAGGCTGAACCTATTCCCCTGACACCCATCCTTTAAGTATTTATAAGCATTGGTGAGATGTCCCCTCAGTATTTTCTCCATACTAAAAAAGACCCAAGTCCCTCAGCCTTTCCTCAGAGAGATGTTCTATTCCCCTAATCATCTTTGTGGCCCTTTGCTGTACCCACTCCAGCAGTCCCCTGTCCCTCTTGAACTGGTTCCTTACACTACATATAGCAAAAGAAGCAGGGAATCTATCGAACAGGTATGGAACTCTGGCAAAAAGCTATTTTCTAATGAGTGATGACTCATTAAAAGGACTAACAAAAACATTTAAAGTTTTCTTTGCAGGTAAATTTTTCAATTTGTTCATGACAAAAGTAGCTCTGCTTAAGACAAGCAGCATAGAGTCAGTTGTTACCTTTCCGTAGTCATAACATTTTTTGGAGAAAACAGGACAGTCACTTCTCGTTCTTCTCCAGGAAGAAGGAAAAGATCCGCAGGTTCAACAGCAAAGCAGCTGTCTTGATATGATGCCTGAAAGTGGTCAAGGGGAAAAGGGAGGGTTGGTTATTATTTTAAGGGAGTAGGCACCTCTACAACACTAATACAAGTTGGTTGTGCATCTGTTGTACATACAGCTCCAACAATTCAAATGCCCTGGCACCTTTTAGAATTTTCCCCATAATCCTGCACTTAACTCTTTACAAGAGTTGAACACTACAGTTAAAATACTTCCAGAAGAGGCATCTTAACACATCAGTTGTGTATAAAACACTGAAGGGGACTCAGAGATTTGAAAAGCTGAACATTAAGTAATACATGATAACAGTACACTGTTAGTGAAGTAACATCACCAGTCTCATAAGTGGTACCAATTATTGCTGGTATTAATCAGTATCGCATATCATCAAGTTATTGTGGCACTGGTGATTCTAGTCATGCATCATATTTCCATTACTTATGTTCCAAGAAATTTTGGTCTCAGAACCCTCAACTTTTTTTTTTTAATGTAAAAGACCGATTGCTCCTTCTCTTGACTTAGAAATGCTAATTTCAAAAAGACCAGGTTACCTCTCTGTATGGGACCATACTTTCCATTAATCTCAAGAGAATTAAAGTCAAGTAAAGAGATCATGTGTCTAAAAAGAACTTGCTTCGTATTTGAGTTGGCAAGATGTAGCTTAGTTAAAATACAAAAATGTCTCCCAATGCTAATATCTCTTTGTGCTCTAAATGGGCTTTACTCCACCTGCTAAATTACACTTGTGCAGCACAGACTTCACTACTTTTACATACATTAAACACTTGGTAAAATAAATGTTAAAAATCAAAAAGTGATTTGTTGAAACAAATATAACCAAAGCTGAGCAACAGAACTCCCACATGCTTTTTTCCAATAGCTAATTTCTTCATTATCTTTTATTCTCTTTATAGAATCATAAAATCATAGAATGGTTTGTGTTGAAAGGAACCTTTAAAGGTCATCCACTTCAACCTCCCTGCAGTGAGCAGGGACATCTTCAACTAAGCTCAAAGCTCCATCCAACTTGGCCTTAAATATTTCCCGGGATGGGGTTTCTACCACTTCTCTAGGCAACCTGTCCCAGTCTTCCACCATTGTCACCATGAAAAATTACTTCCTTATATCTAGTCTAAATCTATTCTCTTTCAGTTTAAAACCATTACCCTTTGTCTTATTGCAACTGGCCTTCTGAAAAAAGCTTCTCCTCATCTTAGTTGTAACTCCCCTTTAAGCACTAAAAGGCACTAAAAGCACTAAAGGGTGTCCCTAAGCTCTCTCTTCTCCAGGTTGAACAAACCCATCTCTCTCAGTCTGTCTTCTAGGAGAGGTGCTCCAGTCCTCAGATCATCTTCATGGCCCTTCTCTGGACTTGCTCCAACAGGTTCATGTCTTTCCTGTGCTGAGGATTCTAGGGCTGTATGCAGTACTCCAGGTGGAAGTCTCACCAGAGCAAAGGGGCAGAATCACCACCCTTGATCTGCTGGCCACACTTCTTTTGATGCAACACAGGATACAGTTGGCTTTCTGGGCTGAAAGCACACATTGCCAGCTTATGTCTATCCATCAGCACCCCCAAGTACCTTCCTGCAGGGCTGCTCTCAATCCCTTCATCCCCCAGCTGTACTGATACAGGGAAATGCCCTGACCTTGTACTTGGCCTTACTGAACATCATAAAATTCCCACGGGCACACTTTTCAAGCTTGTCCAGGTCTCTCTGGATAGCACTCTGCCCCTCCAGTGTGTCAACACTCATCTCAGCTTGGTGTTACCCCACAGATTTGCTGAGCTTGCACTCAATCCAACTGAGTTAATTGTTAAACAGTACTGGTCCCAACTCAGACCCCTGAGGGGCACCACTCCTTACTCATCTCCACCTGGATATTGAGCCACTGACCACTCCCCTCTAGATGCAACTATCCAACTCCTCATCCACCAAACAGTACACCATCAAATCAATCTTTCTCTAGTTTTAAGAGAAGGATATTATGGAGGACCATGCTTTCCTACTACTTCAAGAGCTCCAGGCTCATCCCTGTTAGATTTCAATGTGCTCTAGTGCAGCCAACACATCTCAGAGCAATGGGCTGAGGGCCCCTGCTGACACCCCATCCCTCTAACCTTGGCATGTCATCCCACACCTTGCCATAAGCAAGCTTGATGCTATCTCCCTACCCCTTCAAATCTCATTTAAAAGCTCTGTCAAATGACACCCACTATCTTGTGAGCAAAGAGTCTCTTCCTCCTTTGAGAAAGGTGAATCTCATTTTTCCAAGGGTACCATGCAGGCCATTAGCAAAAAACTCAAAACTGTGGTGGTGACACCAGCCATGTAGCCATGTATTAATAGACTGTGTTTGTGTCTTTCTTCCAAGGTTCCAAGGCTCAGCTCTAGCTTCAAATAAAATAATTGGCGGCCTACAAGAAAGCTGGTGAGGGACTTTTTAGGATGTCAGGTAGCAACAGGACATAGGGTAATGGATTCAAACTAGAGGAGGGTAGATTCAAATTAGATGTTAGGAAGAAGTTCTTCACTATGAGGGTGTTAAGACACTGGAACAGGTTTCCCAGAAAGGTGGCGGAAGGCCCATCCCTGGCCAGGCTGGACAGGGCTCTGAGCAACTGGATCTAGTGGGAGACATCCCTGACCATGGCAGGGGATGGAACTTGATCATCTTAAAGGTCCCTTCCGACCCTGAAAATTCTGTGATTTTATGATTAAATACAACGGTAACAGCACAGAACTTATGATTTCAAAAGGAAGAAACCAACCTACCTTAACTTTCAAATATACACTGATGTTTCCAGCATTTTTCAATGGCAGCTGCTGTTTGGCTGTTGAACCCACACTAGTATATAGACTTATTATCTGGAAAATTTAAAGAAGTGAGTATGTATATACATATATTGAATAAAACCAAACATTATAAAAGAAATAGGCTAGGAGAGGCAAGATATTATTAAAAAGCACTTTGTTAATACATGCAAACCTGCAAGTCCTTTGGAGCATGTATCCTTGCTGTTCCAACTCTTGCTCTGAGAGGAATACTTTTAATAACACTGCTGGGTCCTGGACTATCCACTTCAACATCAACTCTTGCCAAGAATTCATCTGCTGGACACAAGGAATCTGGGAACAATTGCATGAGTAACAAAATTAATCAAGTTTGCTAGCAGCAGAGGCCATTCCTTTATACACATCTCACTTCAGCTACTGTCCAGTCTTAACATATTAATGTGGTGATACTAACTCTCCCCATTAGGCTAGCAATACTTTCTTTTTTCTTTTAAATAGTCTCACAGGATCTTAAAATTTTTACCTTCCTGTCCCTAAGCAACTCTCCCTAAAGCAAACAAAAAAACATTTTAAAATACTAGTCAATATGTGTAATTATTTCCCATTTCAGAAGCCAAGAAAACCCCAAGGGTTCTTCAAATTTCTTATCTATTTTGCAACCACTGCAATGTTTCCTTAAGTGATGATTTAATTCTCTCAGCAAAAGAAGTAAAGCAAATTCCACAAAACTTCCAGTAGATAGCTGCTTTGTACATCTAGAAGATTAAGCCACCTCCTTCAGTTACTAAAACTGAATGAGATTCCCAAAATACTAGGACACAAACCAAAGAGAACATTTAATTTAAAATTTGCAGCCTGTTCCTGCAATTCTAATACATGCATACATTAAAAACCTAATTTTAGTTGAAATTAAATTGCTATACCTGAACAGGAAATTTGTTTCTTAGGTGCATGGAATATAACCCAAACCGTTAAAGCTTCAGGATCCTGTAAAAGAAATTGGTTGACTCATCTTACAGGGGGATTTACTGAAGAGGAAAAAAAAAACAAAACCAAAACACCCCACAAATAACAACAAAACTCTACTGCTCAAATAGGTTGACTCCCAAAAAATCATTACTGTCAACACAGATATTGAGAACTGCCATTTCAGACAGCAAGTAACAGAACCAGTCAACTACAAACTACTCACTTGCCCATCATAGCTTGCATGTATCACATGATTCACAACTGATGGGGCTGCTGCCTGGGAAGCTGCATCCATCTGAAGCGATTGTTCATGAGAAGGATTAACAGGTTCCTTGGAAAAAGTGAAACAAGGCCAAGCTACTGCACTCTGTCAAAGAAACAAAGTATTAGATCTCACCATCACTAAAAAAAAACACGCTGACAAAGCTGCAGAATACAAGGCAATTTCTGAATAATCAAAGTAGTCCGGAAAAAAGAAAAGATTAACCTAGTTTTAATTTGCATGCATTAGTCCAACAAACCCTCAAAAAAAGGTAGAAATCCTTCTGCATTTAAAGGCGACAAGCTAGAAGCTGTTAACCTTCAAGAAATTTGGCTGTTTGAAGACCAGACCTCACCAGTCACCAGGATGACCTGATCCACTCTCAACATAAGACCAATCCTTTCTTATCCCCCCACAACTGGCTATTCCCACAGCAGAAACAGCAGCCAGTCTGGACAAAACTCTTAAACCTACACTGCCACAGAAACACAGGGGAACAGACTGGAGCCTATAGTGGGGGCTACTACTGTCTAAAAGAAGACAAAGCAGAGAGAGCAGAGTCCTGCTCTTGCTCCTGCAGAAGAAGAAAAGAATATGTTAAACTTGCTATAAAGCAAGTCTGGCAGCTTGTTTGAACAGCAAGATGTTCCGCTTGAATGGTAGATTATGTCTCCATCTTCTTAGAGGCAGAAGGATTAGGCAAAACAACACTCTTATGTTATGCTGCTCTGTGCTCTCAAGTCAGGCTACACAGAGGCAGCAGTACATGGCTGGACTGCAAAAAAGTAAAGAAATAAAGAAACAAACAAACAAAAAACTCTGATCCACTAAGCAAAACTCTACACCTATCCCAGAAACATTTTTGTTACTACCATTATAGCTAAATCAGATTTCCACCTGCAAAAAAAACCCCAAAGAATTCTTGAGAATCTGACATCTAGTGTCCAGGCTGTTTATTAATGACATATATTTAGTACCACAAGAAGTTAACTTTGACATGCAGGAAGTTTACTGTACTTACAGCATTAATAATAAGTCTAATGGGAACAAAAGCATGGGTTTTGTTGATAACTTTTAGTGGAAGAGCCTTCCAACTGCCAGAAGTCAAGTCACCAAAATCCAGATAATCTCTTTTTCCTGTTTCCACCTGGTTTTAAGGCAAAGCAGAACTTATAAGGAAGGAAAAAACCCAAAACACACTACCATAGAAAAGCACCTGGAAAGTAAGGACATTTTTCAGCTATTTCATCCTCTTAATGCTACATCCACATACAAATACACACCTCTTACCAGAGGTGGGAGCCTCCTTTGATATCAAAGGGGGTTTGTTAGCTATCTCCCACATATTTTGCCTCAAACAATTAAGCCAATCTTAGTGAAATATTGATCCATACAAAGCCAGTAGACAACCAAATTTTGACTCACTGAAAATAAATTTTAACTGTGATTATTGCTAGCAAGTAGAAATGTCAGTTTTAGATAAAAAATAACACTAACAATTTAAAAGTCCAGAAAAATAACTAAGTAGCAGTTGATCTTTGTTAGAATAAAAACACTTAAGTGACCTGCAAAGTACAGCTTTTGTATGGTACTTCTTCAAATCTAAGGAATATAACAAGACATACAGATACAGCATAGGGTTTAATTTTAATACAAAGCAAGTTTGAATGAATTATACCATGATGAACACAGAGTGATGGATTTTGCCAAGCTTACATATAAAAAAATACATCCAAAATTAAAATAATTTATAAAAGCAGCATTAAAAAAACTATCCATTCATGTGTATTCAGCTAACATATCAGTTTAAAACATATACTTAGTCCAAAGTGGGTAAAGAGATCATGTTAAATGGAAAGAAAGTCAGCAGTACTAAGTGACTAAAAATTTAATTTTGATCAGCAATGTCAGACTATCACATAATTTGTTCAGTCTCCTCCAAAAGTATCATCAAGCTTCCTGAAGAAGCCACTGATTTCTACTTGCAACAAAGAACATTTCTGCCTGTCCACACTCTTAAATTTAGACTATATAAAGGCAGATATCATAATGTCACACTGTCTCTCCCATTTGGTTGTTATTCATTATAAGTAGTAAGATAAAGCATTTTATACATCCATTTACTTTTCAGTTCTAAATAGTCCAAAATAAAAAAATACTCTATTATCCAACCATAAATAATCTGAATAAAACAACAAACCAAGACAAAGCCTGCTTGATGTAAAAAACTAAAGAAAACCTTACAATCAGAAATAAGTGGGTTTTGTTACATTTTAATGCCCAGTAGCATCCATCATAGCAGATACTTACAAAGCATTAAATGAAATTTCATTTATTCTTTTAATAATGAAACAGCAGTAGCTTTCTTTTTCATATAGGTACAGAACACTTCATTTCCACCTACGTTCTTTTCCTTAACTAAAACATCCTAGATTGTTTATGAGTAGCTTATATAGCTTTTTCCTACATTCCATACGTAAGAAATCCCAAGGTTTTTTTAAGGAAGAACTTTGCATTCCTATTCCTTTCCAGTGTCATTCATAAAATTTCAGCAACAAAAAAAACCCAAAATCACAATAAGCAGCTACTTACCTCTAAAACAGGATTTTCAGCCACTGCTGTGAGAACCACCCTACTTGCCAAAGCTTCTGCCTGAATAATTGTCTCAGCATCTGCAGAAACTGGCCAGGATGAAACATTGAGAATACACTGAAAGATTCCCGAATGAGAAGGTAAAAACAGTATTTTCAGATCATTGGTAGAATAGGGTCCTACGATGGTTTTGTTCTTGAAAACCAGACATTGGTATTTCACAGGATCCATCTGAAAAACAAAACCTCTGTCACTTCAAGCAGGCCTCTTGCCAGAGGACAGCTTCTTTCAAAACACTACATTTATCTGGCACCATTGCTCAACACACATATTTTGTATACGTCTTTGCTCCATATTAATTATTACAACTTCATGTCCCTCTTTCATCTCACTCAACTGTAGGCATTTACTCTTAATCTAAAGAGCTAGATACATCAGCCTGAAAGTTGCTGGGGTTTCTTCCCAGCATCGAGTGAAAGATTAACTTATGGATTATATTATTTATTATATTTGGAAGTGAACTAATAAGTAAACCCAATTTTAGAGAAAGAACAGCAACAAAATACTTATTGCCAATTCTTTTTGGTGCTTTCCACCATCAGAAATGTGAGGAAGGGGTATGGTGGAAGGGTAATGGAAAGGTCAGCTGATGGAGGTCACCAACGTGCTTCTAGCACAAGTGACCAACTGCAAAATCTGGCATTTACCTCCCTGTGCCTACTCACTGGACTAAGTCAGGTAGCCAGGTAGAAAGAGGGCAGCATTGCTTTTGTGCATATTAGCTGTAAAATGGGGAGAATTTACAAATCTGTACAGAGGACTTAAATTTACACATGACAACAGATAAGCATTGCAGCATTATTTATATAATTTTATTTAAAAAACCCTTACCTTTACCCCATTAATTGAAACACTGAGTATTCCAATGCTGACTTGTAACCACCGTCCAGTTGGATTAAAAATGTTAAGAACTGCCTGTGATGCAATTCCCACACAACAGGCATTAGGAATCTTCAATTCTTCAGGCACTTTTACACGTCCTTTTGGAAAATAAAATGCCCACATTTTATTCCAGGTACCCAGAAAGAAATTGTCACTCAAGCTGACAATTTTATAAACTCCTTTGACACATACTTCACTATGGCAAGGCAATGTTTGAATCCTCCAATTTTCATATTTTCCACAAGAACTCAAAAATTCAATCACTTGTTTCTAATATGCATTTCACTTGCTTCAGAAGTAAGGTTTTTTAGGTTTTACTTACTTACGTAGAACTTAGAGTTCTACTGTCATGAAGAAAAATACTTATGGAAATAGCACATCCCTTGCAGACACTAACCCACAAAGTGTACATATACATCTTAAATAAAATAGTTAGTGATCATAAGTTAATCTGTACTAGCCCAATTCAGAAAATGTGAACACCAGTATTACATCTTTTGAACATATACATCAACCAAAAGGAAATTTATTTTTTAATCAGAATGTAACCATTACCTAAAAAGGCATTCAGGCATTTTTTGCCACAGAAAATACCAAGTAGGTTTTTGCTGTAGAAGTGCAGTCACCAAAAGTTATCACCAAATCAGAAACAAATCCTGCTTCTACTATTTTACTTCCAGGTCTTTTTCTAAAATATTCAAAGCAACTCTTTCAGAGGAATTGCCACATTATAATGACAACTCAAAACTTAAATGGAGGTAAGAATTTGCTGGGGATCCATCTTCATTACATCCAGAAACCCACTAGTGGGTACCCATGTCAAATTTCAATTCTCAGAGACAACCACCTGAATCAGTTTCAGTCACTTGAGCAACAAGCTTTATTTTAAAGCCATGCACTCTTGTTCCCCTCCTGAAAAGAACATTTCCTGCAGGTATGAAGGTGAAAACCAACTAAGACTACCATCCCTAGAAGTTAAGTTAAAAAAACTCAGGTCAGCCAAAAGTGAAATTTACCCAAGAAATACCATAGGCCTATCTAGTATATCTAAACCCTAAAAATTACATATATTAAAATAGGCAAAAAGCAAAATTGACCAGTGCATTTTAACATAGTAAAAGACAAAACCATCTACAAACTGTCACAAAGTCAAACCTGCAACTCCACTACATTGCCATTTCATACAAAAGAACTAGCCAGAAAAAAGTATAGCAAAATCAACTAAAGAAAACATAGCTTAAAAGAAGTCTTTAAAATGACACACTGATTTGTAGTGCTTAGGTTTAGAGACAAGTCAAAGCACACAGAAATACCAGAAAGCACAGAAGGCACCTGGGAGCTTGTCCTTCTCCTTCCTAGCCAGAAAACAGCATAAGCCCTCCACTTTCAATCTTTGGAGTTTTTGGCTTCACTGATTGCTGATACCAAGTTAGGTTAGAGACAAATATGTCATTTACTTTAAAGATAAAATACAACTCAATGTCCAGAGCATGACTTTTCTTGCCTGGCATGAACTGCATCTAAGATTTGTCTTCCTCTTAAAAACAAAAAACAAACAAAATGAAACAAACTAACAAACAAAACAAAACAAAAAAACCCACAAAACTACTGAATGTTGAAGAATGCCACAATTCTTCAACAGTACAACAAATTTCTTTCAAGACCATTGCAGGGACTGTAACGATAGATACTGAATTCAAAGAATCTCATTATATAAGAAAAAATAGTACTACAATTTTTTAAATGACAAAGTGTGCATGAAGAGTCATTTTGGTTACTTTTAGTAATCAACTTAATTGTATTTATTCTAATATTAACATCACTATCGTTCTTGCGCACAGCTGTATTTTAAACACACTCACCAATACAAGGTGACTTTGATAACTCCCACTCTTTTCTATCCGCTGCAACAGATTGTCCAGTACAAGATTTCATATTTAAGATATTCTTGTTCCAGAAAGCAGATTGTTGATTACAAAGCAAAGTTGTCCCCAAAGGACCAGGACCAGTATTTAGACCCAAAGGAATTCCAACCGTAAGTGGATTCTCAGTATGTCCTGCTGGGATACCAGGACAAGGGAGTCCTGCTGGAAGACCAAAACCTGCAGAATTGCAGTCATGAAACTGAGACAAAACTACATTTCCAGTAGATGGTATATTTCCCAGACGCTGTTGTGCAAATGGAGTTGCAAGAGTATGTCCTGTAAGCAATGTAGGAACAGAAGAAATTGCTTGACTCACAGAGGTAGCGACATGGGGCTTGAAGCTTGGAATAGGAACATATGGTTCATCTGATGGGTTTTGATTGAATGGCATATATGTGTTTAATCCAGGATATATGGGTAATCCTTGTCTCTGTACTCTGTTTGTTTGATCCTGCCATACCTCTTGTGCATCAACATTAAGAGAAAGTGGCTGGAAGATGCATTTACTTGGTAAAGCTGGTTTAGCATGGTCTAGCTCTTTAGCATTTGCTGCTACATTTGAAGCAACAGATGCAAGCTGCTTTTCACTCTTTGGCACACTTTCTTCGGACAGTTCTTGACTCAGTACATCATCAAGTTTTGTTTTAAGATCTGCAAGTTCATTTTCTTCCAATTTCTGGTCAATACTAAGCAGTGCATTTCTATTCCTTTGACATGAGTGGTCTTTTAGATTTTCATTTGGATGTTCCTGTGAAGGAGTTGGGCTGGCTCGAATTATCGTTGTGCTTAGTTCACTAGTATTTTCACTCTAGTAAACAAACAACATGCAGTATTACAAATTTTAGAAAAACATAAGGTTCATAGAACAAGATAGATCTTAATACCAGTACTGCCATCCAATACAAATAATCAAGTTTGCCAAGTCTTGTCTGAAGACTTTGGCAACATCTGTAGCTCCTCACCTATAAAAAGAAAACATGACTTCAACCTGTTTGCTGTCTAAAGCCACATTCTAGATAGGTGTAGCTGGGATGAAGCTAGTTTTCTTCACAGTATCCCATATGGTGCTGAAATTGGAGATCTGTGACCAAAACAATGTTGATAACACACCAACATTTTAGCTATTGCTGAGCAGTGCTCACATAGCATCAAGGCTGCCTCCATTTCATATTCTGGCTCTCCAGATAGTAGGCTGAGGGTCAGCAAGAGATAAAGAGGGGACATTATCAGTACAGCTGACCCCAACAGACAAAATCCATGCCATGTAATACCACATTCAGCAACAAAACTGTGGGACAGTTTTACAGAAGTAACCACCAGCTGGGGTGAACACATCACAGTAGGCATTAAATTCAGCTTTGATAACTAACCGTGTTGAGTTAGAGTTCCTAGTAAAAGACTAAGGGCCCACAAGCAGTAAGTTACAGTAACATCACAGCTGACAGACTTTTTTCTGTTGTTCTCAAAAAAAAAAAACCAACACCACAACCAAACCAAAAAAACAAACCCAAAAGCCACACCACACAAAAAAGCCCACAAAAAAAAAAAACAACATCTCAACAGAACACTAAAGACATAATTGCCATCTTTTTAAGAAAAAAAAATTTAAAATGGGTGGCCCTGAACAAAATAACTCATCAAAACCTGTTAGTTTGAGATGCATGAAAATGGACTGATTCAAATACCCCTATTATGCACTCACACAAAGAAACCATTCAAGCCCAAAGGCCTTCCATTTTGGCAGGTATGTCTAGTGCAGGTGGAATGAGTGCACTGTGAGTTCTCACAGTCTTGAGATGTTCGTACTAGGAGATGTAACCCAAAGAAAAGAAGTCATAAGTATGCATACACACAAATGCATTTCAAGACATCTCTTATTGGGTCAACTTTCAAGACCACAAGAAAGGCTATGAGATTTAGAAAATCATAGCTTTAGTCCTGAAAGAAGTGAAAGCTAAAATATGTATTTATAAAAATTTCTAAAAAACACAAAAACAAAAAAATTTAAAAACCCAACCCCCCCCCCCCCAAAAAAAAACCCCACAAAAACCAAACAAGCAAACAAAAAAAACCCACAAAAAAACACGCAAAAGCATTCCAAGGACAGAGTGAATTAATAAGCAAGATGCAAAATACATTTCCCTATGTACAGCATGTTCTAAACTGTTCTGAAACCTTTATGGCTTTTCTAACTTATTTTGACCATTTAAGGGTTTGGTTTGGGCACAAGGGGGTTTTTTTGTTTTAAAGAAAAGGAATGCACATTTAGAGGTCAAGATTTCCTTACCAAGGATGTCTCTGGATTATATATCACAGCTGTGTTCTTAAGGGTATTTTCAGATGCAGAGACATATGTTAATCTGCTCATGCTAAGACTTGAGTAAATTGACTGAGGTAGTACACTCTCCTTGCAGGAAGACTCCTCAAAATATGATGTGCAATCATCAGACCTGAAAAACAAATTCAGTGTATGTCAGTATTAGAATATATTTCTAATGCTGTCCCACAAGAAGATCAATGCTATAAATTAGCTATACTATTCTTTATTGTGCTATAATTGAATATAAATCCATAAGTCAAAGATAAGAGTTCCACATCTGAACTCAAATGCTAAGATCACAGAAACAGGTCACCTTACTAAAAGAAAAAAGGTGAATCAATATAGTTGTATATATACAAGAATGTCAAATGAAATCATTTACATCCCAGCCATCACACATTGGTATTTCCTATTGACTGCCAAGTTTCATTTCACACACCTGAAAACATGAAATCTTCATCACTTTCTCAAATAAGAAGCAGTAACACGAAAACAAAATGACTGACAGCTGTAACTGGAAATCCTGAAATCTATACAACACGCTTGCACAAATACTACTGCACATTTTAACTTCTGGGAAACAATAGAGAGACTGCGACTCTAGTATCATGTTTAACACCCTAACTGTAGTCAGCTACACAACAGGGAACTTTCAAGTTAACACAAAGAAATCAGTTGCCTCTTTTTATGGGAAAGTACATAGCCACTGGCTACTGGCCATCTTTATATGTTGAACACCACACAATTAACTTAATTGCAATCTTACAGCTTACAAAATACTTATTGTTATGGGAGTTAATTTTAAAAATGTCCTTCCAGTTGTTAAAAAAGTCTTAAATCTAAAATCATATTTGTGGTTTCAAACTATAAAGTAGTCAAAAGCAATACAAATATTTCCAAACATTCTTTCTCACAATAAGCAGCAATTTGAATCACAGAATCAAACTAAGTGTAATACTTACATTTAAATAAAACTACACCTTCACTAGTCTATACAATGCCAGTCTTTGCCACCATATAATTAACACCCACCCAAAGAAGCTTTATTTATAATATATTAATTACACTAGAACAACAGTTTTAAAATACAGGATTTTATAGCTCTATCAACACAAACTTTTATGCATCTAAGATCTCTGACTAGCTAACAGGCTGATGATTTATATTACAAGACACTATTTTGCATGTTCTTGCATTACAGAGCAATCTTGATCAGAAACAGGAATATTCCCATTGAGCTCCTACCTCTTCATCCCAGTTACGGACATAAAGCTGCTTCAGACTGCAACCCCATACACATCACAAAGCTAACAGAAAGCTCAGTCTAAGAATGAAGTCTTAGCCTATTAAAGATAGTCTATATAATGAGGTCAAGGACAACATTCAAACTAAAACTTGATCCCTCAAAAAAACCTTGTGAAGCATTAATAATTCATATAACCTGCCCAAAGAAATTTACCCAGAAACTGCTGTTCCAGAAGTATCACTAGGAGAAGAGTGAATTAGTGGTTCAGTTGAGGGTCTGAAGCTATACAGCTCATCCTCTAGAGGCTGCAAGTCACATTCAGGTACAACGGGTTTATGCTCTGGAAAATAAATAGAATAAACAGTGTAGGGAACAAACCTACTTTCAAAAAAAGTCTTTTCAACAACTTCTTACATTTATATAGGTTTACTTACCAGTATTACGCTGGGAAGCTGGGGAGAGCTGCTCGAAAGTTACATGTTTTGCATTGCCATGGCAAACAGTACTGGGATCTTTGTTTCTCCTCTCTATTTTTGCCATTTGCTTCTTTTCATCACTGCTCAACACCTGCATAGGCTTTACTTTTGTAGGAGTTACTATGACATATTTACTAGATTGCTTGGCTGGTTTCAAGTTGATACGTGAGGGAGTATTTCCTGTACTTCTATGCACCACATTGTTACAGGGTTCTGAAACAGTACTTGTTGCTTGATACACTGTTTCTGTGTTTTCCCTGACACATCTACTAGAGAGATCATCATTCTGGTAAGCAAGCGGACTTCTCTGTGCCACTTCACTTCTTGCTGCTGAAGGAATTCCATGCTTCGATACTCCATTCCCAGCAGTTGAGGCTTGGGTATTGAGAACAGCTGATCTTAGATCAGCATTCACTGACTGCAAATGTTTACTATTTACTAAATCTGACAACTTCTCCAAATATTTAACACTATTTACAATTTGGTCTTTGTGGCTGGGTGCACCAGACAGACTAGAAAAATTCTGATTATTATTTTCTTCATTAAAATAATCTGGAAACCCTTTCTCTATTTCTTGCTGCTTGCTATGATTATTTATCAAATCTTCTGCAAGAGTATCTTTAATTTTATCTTTACCCTGTAAAAAGCTATCAGGCATAGCATTCTGGACAGATGATTCATGTTTCACAATACTCTCAGATTCACTTTCATGTCCAATCTCATCCGTTTTTTTGATGTATTTTTCCATATCAAACGCACCATTTTCCACATTGCTGGATGATACCTGATGAACAGAGAGTTCAGATTCTCTACCAGTTCCAGGAAGGATACACGTTCTTTTACTTTTATTAGAAAGTGCTATTATCATAGCAGCTAGCTCGGAGGGATCAGCACTGGAGGAAGCATTAGCAATGGCAGAGGCAATCGTGCTAATGCTCAGGACAGAGTCAGAATGATTAGGAGAGCCTTCTCCAAATCTGCCTTTCTGAATTCCATCCTACAAAAAACCAAAATGAATTAAAGCCCAAATTAAGAATTTTTTTTTTTTTTTTACTGGAGAAAGGAAGCAATAGGCACAATTTTAAATACAGAAAATTCTATTTAAACATATGGAAAAGACTTCATGTCAATATGATCAAATACCATAACAGGCTGGTTGCCCAGAGAGGACCCAAAGGGACAATGGAGAGTCCATCCTTTTAGATAATTAAAACATGACAGACCTTGATCAACCTACTCTATCTGACCTGGCTTTGAGCAAGAAGGGATGAACTGGATTATCTCATGGAGTGCCTTCTGACCTCAACCATTCTGTGATTTGTTTGTGTTTCAGCACATTTTAGCAACCATAACAGACTGAGGGTGACCTAAAATTGTACAGTAGATTAGAATCTGAATACACACGATCAAACCCTCAAATTACTCAATTTGTGTAAACAAAGGAAAAAGTAAAGGACATGGATAAATCAGAAAGAAAAGCAATGATGGCAGGACAGTCACATGAGTGATTCAATCAGTCCCTCTGCAATTAAGTCTGCAGCCTTCATTATTTGATCAGCTAAACAAAGTTAAACTTGCTAGCTGCTGATTCCTTTCAGCCACCATGCAGAAGGGCTGTTTCTGTAACTGAATGAGTCTGGATGTGTTTTGCCTGGCCAGAAAAACAATGACGTGCTAAAGCAGAGAAGGTAGGTGTCTAGGATATCATGTTGAAAACACATGCTTTTCAAACTCACAGCACAGAGATTTTTAAATTTTATCAAATAAAAAAGTTCACTTAAATGCTAAAGACAAGTTGTTTCATTAAAAAAAATAGAAGAGGCAGACATAGCTGAAATTTAGAAACTTGATCACAGAACATCCATAACCTAGGAATCTCTGAAACACTACAGGCTGTCAGGTCTAGCAGCTCCAAAAGCAAAGTAGGAAGTAAACAGAAAATGAGATGGTGACAGTAGCACCTGACCCACTCTGGGATCATAGCATACAAATGAAGCTAACAAACAGTGGCACCAGCTAGGATTCAAATGATCAACATAAAAAGCAGTGAGCTGATACAAAAGCCAGAATTTAGCTATACTCAAAAGACCCTAAAATAGTTGTAGTTACTTGAATTTTGCTCAAGTACATAGCTGCACTTCATAGAAAAATACAAAAGAAATACCTTTGCTTTACTTTTGGTAGCAGCTTCTGTATTAATGCTTTTCTGAATTTCAGATGCAATCTCAGTCATATTCCATGCACCTTCACAGCTGGGAGAATTTCCATGTTCTGTTGCTTGTGCTTTTAAGTCATGCAAAAACAAAGAAAAGGGCAGGAAAATAATTACAGTAAGTAAACCATTTAAACATCTGCATTCTTGGGATATACATGCACCCTTAATGCTCTAGAGAAAAAGAAAAAGCTGTTATAATGGCATAAATCCAAATACTACAAGCATCAATTGTTTCCTTTACAGTACTCAATGTTTACATCCCAGTCACAAAACTAGCTGACATTATGATCACTATGCTCATACTCCTCAAATTTTATTTTCAGGTAGGTTAGCATATTAGCCCAAGCTTAAAAAAACCTTTTCATAAAGTGATGTTTTGCAAGATAGTAAAAAACATTCACCAAACTCCAGTAGAAAACTAGAAAGAGTTAAATTTGAGTAAAACCAATTTTCTTATGCTGGAGATAGGCTTTGACTGAGGTAGGTAGTAGTGAACTGGTGATTTTGAAGGACTATGTTTAGGAGGGACAGGCATGCTTTGAAACCACCAAAATAATGAATATACTTGATTAGGAGATCAAACACTAAGAGGTATTGTTCATATGAGATCTAGTGGCTACTGGTTTCAAAAAATTATTTCCTGCCTGAAAGAGAACATCTGGATATCATAGGAGTGTAACTTTGTCTTTTTTTAAGATAATAGGAGAAAATACATACTACGTTTTATGCATACCTTGCCAGCTCAGCTATAACATAAGTTGTCTTCCTTCTTTCCTTATATCCTCTCTATCTGTATGAACAGACTCATTTTATGGGTTTGGTTTTTTGATATGGTTCGGGACTTTTCAGGCAATGGCTTTTTCAACATGAAAACTCTGAACAAACTTACAATAATAAAAGACATTCTCATAGTTATATAGTATCTGAAAATGCTGAAATATCAAAAGACAATTCAGGCTACTACTGGGTATTAGCATGTTCTCTCTGGTAAGTGTTTAGGTTCTGTGTTTTATGGAGCAGGGATAGTGCTTGCAGCAAAAAAAAAAAAATTGTGAATCAAAATTAGAGGCTCGTAATAACAGATTACTCCTAATAGTCTTTAACAGCTATATAGAATTCAACTACTGCTATAACCACTGTTTAGAGCTAAGCCTTCTCTTCTATAGTTACCTTGAAATTGCAAAGTCTCTTGGCCAATGTCACCTCCTGGTGAATCAGACTGCCTCAGCAAAGCAACAGGCTGTCTTTTCTTCGGAGATGTAATATAGTAACCAAAAGATGGCTATAAAGAAAAAGTACCCCAGAATACAGCATTAGTAAATTTAACAAATAATAAATAGGTCCAGTGTGGGTACAAAGCAGTTCCAGCCACAGGGCATGCTCAGTTGGTGTTCAGCTCTTATAACACTCAGAAATGACATATACCTCCTAGCATTGCAAATGCCTAATCCAAATACACATGCTCCCAATATATACATTAAAAACCCCAACCACTAACAACTTATTAGTTAGACAAAAGAAAGTACATATGCTCTCAATATCTCTGGCCTGAAGATATGTGCTGCTCTTTTGCATGTACCGGGACAGCACAACATCCACCCTACAAATTCACCAGGACATGACTGAATTAACACAAGTACATTTGACTTCTTCCTTCCATTGCACATACTTCCTCACTTATTTCTTTTCCCACCTGCAACACAGATGAGACACTGACCACCAACAGCAGATAAGACACAGGTATCAGATGCAGAAAGTACAAAGAAGTACATTGGTAAGTTAAGGTCCAGGCAACAAATTTTTACTGGAGTTGGGCATTTGCATATATAGCACATCAACTTCCAATAAACACTAAAAGATATAATCACTGTTCAGATGTCCCTGTCTGACCAGCATTTCATTCAACTATGTTTCCTTGGACCTCCAACATGCAGCCTGCATATGGAGTACTTTTCTCTCTCTAATCTTTCACATAATTAATTTCCTGAACAAAAAGGGAAGATAAAGATTTACCAATAACACCAGCCAGCCTTTCACATCAGAAATTCCAAGTGAGAAACTAGCCAATTGAGGCCTGTCACACAGAGAGAATTTCCTTTCCAAGTGAACTCAAAAAAGCAGCTCTCAAAAATAATTTGTTACAATACAAAAATCAAAATCAGTGCTAGCTGCTGCTTTTCTTGTCCTTTCCTTGTGCCTTAATATTAAGATACATACCCGTTTCACATCACTGCCTCCACCAAGACAACCAAGAGCTTCAGATCTCTGACCAAAGAATTCCCCCAAAGACAAACGTAAATAACTGGCATCTTTATCAAGATCAGATTGTCTCTGCAGAATGCAGCTGTTGGCAGATTTCCATGAAGTATCTGCTAACTCAGATGCAGTTAGACTGTCTGCTTTTTCTGCCTGCAGACAAAGAGATTTCAGAAGTTGTAACTTAGAAATAAACTGGAGAACTATTATGTTTACATTGAGATAATAAGTTACCTGCACAAGTCTGTGTGCTTTCTCAAATTCTTCCTGGTCCTGTGCAATCATAGCTGCAGCTTCAGCTTAAAAAACAAACAAAAAATACTTATTAGAATTAGGCATAAATTAAGTGCTGTCGATACTATTATGCATCATTAAACTAAATTTTGAGGGAGAGATACTGCAGCATTTAATTCAACATCTGAGACAGTCTGAGACACACTAGAAGTTATTCCACCCCATTATGGTAAGAAAAGTTCATATACCCTCTGTGTCTTCAGTACTCAAAGTAAAATCAGCACTCTATCTAGCTAACAGAGGTGAATAAACAAATTCCCCTTACAGCCTTAATCCCAAACCAAGTTGCAGCTATTTGTAGGTTATGCTACCCATACTTGCTAGATTTGAGGATATTATGGCTACTTCCAAATTTTTGCTATTATTGGTTTTGAAAATTTCATCAAGGTGGTACCTCTGAATTGGAGCAAAAGAAAACAGGCTGGTTTGTACAAGATCATATTTGTGCAAACTAGCAGGCCAAATGAATACTTTTTAAATTCAAATACTTGTATTATTTTCACAAATACCATTTACAGGACAGCGAACACTTAAGATCACTTTACTAAAGCAATGTGAAAAACTGCTGATCAAGAGATACTGCTCTATCTTAATTTATCATTAGGCATATAAAAACTTATAAAATATGTAGCCTTGTACCACAAAGGATCCACAGCCACAGATGACAGACTTGTAAAGCAAATACAGCTGCTGTTAACAAAATGACTTGGGGAAAGTCACGATATAATCTTGAGGAAACAAAGTCGGAAGATATCTTTATTGGGCAATCCAACTGTGTTTCCTGAAGGCAGCCTCACACTGTCAATGGCACACTGTCAGTAGCAGTTCTCCCTTAATCCTCTGCATCAGCAGAGCTCTGAGAACTCCCTTGAAGCACCAACCTCTGAAGTGAGCAATACTACACAATTCAGTACAAGAATACACTGTGTGCACAGTTTGCTGACAGAAATAAACATCATGAATGACACTTAGAAGCATCAGATGTAATATTTCCTTTCTGTCCCTACAAATAAAATCTCTCAGCTGTCAAGTTATCACTCTTGAGCACTGCAGACAGACAGGCAAACTAGCAGCTAGAAATTGCTAACCACACTGAATCTGTGAATTCACGTCTTGTAACATGGGGACAGGTAAGAGAATCAGCTGGAAAGCAGAATACCTTTAAAAACATACTGGGTGGAAAAAAGCTGAAGAGCTTTAGGAAAAACTACAACAGCCAAATACTTTATTCATTCAGTAGCCTGAGTCAGAGATGCAAGGGAGTGTTTGAAGTACCCTGGCATTTGAAAAAATAATGGAGCAGTTCTGCCTTACTGACATAGTAGATGAAGTTTCTACCAAATTTGTACTACTTATTTGTTCCAGCAGAAAACCACTAGAGTGTCAAAAAGCATTACTTCTGCCAATCAACCCTAGATTCAAGATGAGCAATTACAGATAGAAACACAGCAGCACCTCCAAAGGAAAGATGCCTGGAGTGGACCACAGACATCTTTAAATTACTTTACCATCCATGTGTCAACTTTAGAAACTACAAGAGACCAGAAGAAATACTGTTGCACACATTGATTGGATCTGTCTAGTAAAACAGTCAACCAGACGGTATTTGTGCTCAGAAGTTATTTTTCTCTAGTATAAGCCTATTATCCAAGTCAGCATGATAAACATGCAGACTCCTGCTAGTAGCAGTCTAGAGATAGCTTAAGGAAGCTAAATAATTTTTTTAAATAAACAGAGGTTCAAAAAGCCTTGTTTGTTAGAGGGTAAGTCCAGTGAAGCCCTTCAAAAAATCCAAAATTTTTTAGTACCAGTATAATTTTTCAGCATCAAGGCACCCGTTCCCAGAATGCTTAAAAGATCATGATCTATTGAATTCAGCATATCTTTTCATGTTCCACTTGATTTTACAGTAATTTCTTGTTTATAATTATTTCTAGTCTTAAAACCATAATGCAATACAGAATGACTGCTGTTCCCCCTTCTTGAAAAATAACTGAAGTCCAAAGGAAAAATAGTAGAAATGACAGCTACGGGAATTACTTTTGCTCAAACAATAAGTACCAAAGACACATGTTAAAACACTTTGAGACAAACCAAAAAGACTTTTCATGGAAAGAGTAGGAAACACAGAAAGGAGCTAATAACTATAAGTAATGATAATATCATTACAGTCTACTATCAACACTAACTTTCAAATAATTTGCAGTATCTAAAGCCTGGAGGCTTTGCAAAACCAAATACAGACTTGATGAAGTGAAAACAAAGAAAAAGGAAGAAAGAAGTAACACTATTACAGATAACAGCTAGCTAAAAAGAACAAAGATTACATACATCCAGTTATGAACTCCTCGTTTATTTTATCATCTTCAGACAGATTTAAACCTTGTTCTTCATCAAATGAGGTATAATATGCAAGATCAGTTACCCATTTGCCCTCTTCATTTTGATAGACAATGCTGTGTGGTAAATCACCTGAAAGATAGATTAAAAGCTACACTGTAGACAAAATAAAAAGGAATATGGCAAAGTCTCTTTAATTTATTTTATGGAGTGCTGTCAGAAGTCAGCATTAAGTTAAAAACATAGCTGAAGGTGCTGCAACTGAAAGCCTAAACTACTTTCATAATCAAATAAAGAACAGTTAACTGCCATATGCTACAGTTTTAAAACAAAACCAAGCCAAAATTTATTCATGCTTTTCTTTCCATTGGTTTTTCTCATCAATTTGCACAACTAAAATTGTAAGCTATGCATTTTTCTTTATCTTTTTCCATGCAACAGAGTGTGGTGCCAATTGTATACCTGGGTTACATCTGAAACAACGTACCTTTGTCTGTTATAGCTAAATTTATGTTCTCACAGCCCTCTGGAGTTGGAGACAGATAAGTTTCAGCGAGACCAACTTCATGTTCAGTATCTGGCTGAGGTATGTTTGCACTAGGAACTTCAGGAGTGCTGTAGTGCCCCAAAAAGCCTCTTGCTGTGAGTAGACTCTCTGCATGAGAAGCAGCAACCTGACACTCAGAGGAGTGTGTTTCTTGCTTTGGAAGGACATCTGAAACATCAGCTTTATGGCTGTCCTCATGCTGAAGATACTGTGGGTCTAACTGCAATTCAACAGCAGTGCAGGAATTGAGCACATCCCCAGTAGTCATGGAATCCTTAGAAAACAATTTTAAAAGTGTCAGAAGTGCAGTTGTTAACTAGGCATAAAATAGTTCAAGTTCACTATTTTTGAAAAACGTATCTGAAAACAAAACAGTGCCAATAATTTTTTGAGAAGAAATTCTGGGCTGTTAGTTCATCCTCTAACAAGTTTTCAAGTGCACTGCCATGTTCTGCTACTCTGTATGATACACAGAAATTTAAATGACAATTTCATACCAGTTGCTGTACTGCTCTGGGTGGTGTTTCTCTTTGCAAAAGATACCCAGTTGTCCCTTGATTTTGTGAATCTTCATCGCTAGCATTTCCAGAGTCATCTCCTGTCACAGCCTGACAAGTATCAGGAACCTGAAATCTCTCCTTTAAAAAAAGATTTAAGTTACACAAGAACAGATATACCAAAAGGGAAAAAAAAATCACCAAGCCACTACACCTGTTTTCACATGTTAAAAAATTCTCCAGTAAAGAGATCATCATACTTTGTCCACTCATGTGCCACTGACACGAGTCTCTCTAGTTGCTGGCACCTCTACCAAGGACAATAGTTTCTGGCTATACCAATCCATGCACCCACTTTCAAGGGCACAAAGAGCAAGAAAACAGAGGATCTCTTCTTATTCCTGCTACATATCCTTTAATGCCCTTTAAGAAGGGCACCATGCTACTCCTCTTTCACTTCCAATTGGCCCACTGCTGGATCAGGCCCTTCAAATCCAACTCAGAACCTTTTGAATCTACCCCCTTGCCCATTTACAGCAGCTGCAAAGCAGGAACATCTTACACAATTAGGAAAGACCTGAAGTCAGAGAGAAGATCCGTGTTATACTTGCTCTTCAAACAACCCATTATTCCTTACTTCACACCGAGCTGTGGATCAGCAGCTGGCAACCTACGCAGACTACTTTTCAAGAGTTAACGTATCACTTCCCATAGCTGGGAAATTCTGATGTCATTTGGGAAATTTCTGACATTTCAGGAGCTACAACTGTTTAAATCAATCCCATCTTCCCATTCTGGCCAAGCATGCAACTGTCAGGATCACATCCATTGTTGCAAAAGCCGAAAAAAATGGAAAGGCACTTAATCCCTGGCATTCTATTTGTAACAGAACTAACTGCTGCTCCAAGATAATCCACAAGCCAGCCAGTTGCTGCTTTATGTTTACCTTTCGAACAATGACTCCTTAAGAAACTTATTTACACTCCTGGAAAAACAAGTCTCTGTGATACTATACTTTTAACAAAACATTTAAGACTTCTACCCAAGATAATAAACCAGTGATCAAAAAGCTTTTTTAAACCAGTTGTATGATAGAAAAATAAGTGCCAGCATGTTACAGAAGCCAAAAATAAAATCTTTTGCTAGTAATGAATTTTTTTTTCATGCTCAGTGTCTTAATAGCAAATTCCATTCTGTTCTTTGAATTTTCTTGCACTCAAAACTGTGACTCTAGTTAAGCATAGCAACAAGTTAATAGGAAGCATTTTATGGGTATCATCTTTCTCATGGATGAGTTAGCTTTCATCAAAATTTCTTTGCATTCAGAAGCTGCATTCTTAAATCATGCCATCACAAGAGAGTGGAGGCTTCTGCTTAGTTACCCTTGGTGGACCTGAGAGGATCCCAAATACTTATGTACAAACACTATCTCTGACACTAAAAACCACTGCCAGGAAGCTAAGGGGTGAAGCAAGAAGCATTTATATCTACATATACCTATATGTATACAGTAAGTTCAGACCAGCATAAACAATCAAAAACTCTAAAAGCAATTTTAGTAATTTTTAGTAATTTTTAAGTAATTTAGTAAGCAAAAGTAATTTTTACTTTTGTAAGGATTAATAAATGCAGGAAATGCATTATACTGTACATAATTATACTGATGCTGTATTAGTTATTACAGGATTTCTGAGGACACATTACCATCATCACAGAGAAGGAACAGAAATTGAGTCTTAGGAGTTTGGGGTTTGGTTGTTTTTCTCCCCCGTTGGGCAAGATCAAGTAACAGAACTGACTGCATATGAATCTCTACCAGCACTGGTTAGCAGGAGAAAGGGGAAGGCTATGCACAGGCCAAAGGGGAATGTTAGAAGCTGGGAGGGAAACCTGAATGGAGACTTAAATAAAGGAGAGACAATAGAAACTTCAGGTTTTCTGCAAGCCTTCCTGACTAATGCCTCTTAGGACAGCATACTACTTAGCTAATTCTGCCTCAACTCACTAACTGCAAGACCTTCTGTAACAAGCAGATGATTCAGTTGCTAGCTCTGCACTACAAGGAAGAGGAAAATAAATACAAAAATAGCTACCTAGCTGTTTTATTTTTTCCCCAAGGAAACTTGCAGAGGGAACAGAAAAAGTCAGAAGCTCAAACAGTTGTTTCTAGTTTAGAGCCATACTTGCTGTCTTTAATATAAAGAATCCTTTGCTGACCAGACTACCTGTTGGACAGTATTTGGGTTTGCCAGGAAAGAAAGAAAACTTTGTTCAACCTGACAGACAACCTTCAATGATGCTGCCATGTTAAAGAATCATTGGGCATGCTAAGCTGTGAACTTTACTTCAAACTTACTTGAAATAAGAAGTTTTCAGAAAGCTTCAGTGCTGCACAGCATCCTGAGAGTTTCTGTATGTTGGTGTCTCCCCCTGTAATTTCTGGCTGTATCAGCTGCTCAAAATAAGCTTCTAGTTGGTCATCAAGGAACTCTTCATCATCTATATCATCATCTATTGAAAAAAAGAAGAAAATATGCTAATCACCTTCCACGGACATTTTATACCACCTGACATACTATTAAAGTAACTCCAAAATTTTTATTAAATCAAGTCTCACAACACACACACAATCAGAGCAGAATTATATTGGGTTTCCCTCAAAACAACTGGGTCACAGAAATTGTCTTACTCTATGACTAGTGATATAGAGCAAAACAAAATTACTACAAGCTATCACATTAACTCCCAGTTAACTCACATTAACTACTGAGTGACTCATCTTCCTTCATGTGATCTATACACCACCACATTCCGACTAGCAAATCATATACTCACCAATGAAAAGCAAAATATATGCAACACATTTCATGACAGAATCATAGATAGCAATTCAAGCATTTCAACAGCAAAAAACATTAAGTGTTATTACTAAGGACAGTACTACTCCTGTTTACTAAGTGAGAAGTTCTCCAAGATTGAGGTTTTCTTGTTTTGGGGCTGTTTCTTTAATTTGTGGGGGCTGATGAAGAGCAGTTTCCAGGCTTTTTGTTTGTTTGGGTTCCAAAAGACCAAAACATAGAATCATCAAATCACAGAATGTTTTAGATTGGAAGAGACCTGCAAGATCATCCTGTCCAACCTTTGACCAACACCATAAGCTAACTACTAAACTAAATATTAGTCAGCTTTTTAGAGCATGGTTTAATGCACACTTTAAACCATTGTAAAACATACTCCAAGAAGTCTGACATCTCTCCTCTCTGATCAATCCTCTTTGTGTTTTTCATTGTTAAAAAAACAGTACTCAAGCAGACCTTTCATTTATCAACTCAAAACTATACTTTTTTTTTCCACGTAATTAAAGACATTTTCATTTTCAGATAGATGGTGATGGTTTAAGATTTCTCCAGAAATTTTGCCTTTTTAGATTATTTCCATGCCAATTCTAAAGAATCTTCTCAGTATTTCCTTCTACCAAAGAAGCCTACACCTATTACTTTTACACCACTAGTTTTGCCAGTGTCCTGTACAAAGAGCCTGCTATACAGAAGCACACTCAACAAAATGCAATTCAGGTGAACTGGAAGTTGTGGATGCTCAGCAACTTTGGTATTACAGTAAAGCAATCAAGATGAGCAAGTGAGACATTTGAGAGTCAATAACTGACAAATCCACACCATGGCTCTGTCTTCAGATATAACATGAAGCAGATTGTTTTTTTAAATTTTTGAAAGAGGACTAATATCTATCCTCAGAACAAACATCCATAGAATGCTTTAAAAGCTATATAATGATTATTTAATTATCTGAATGGTAGACAAATGCCTACAATTCCAACTCAAATTAACACCACCACAATAAATGTTCTCAGTTACCCATGTCTTAACTTCTTTGTGAAATTGAAATAATAATCCACTACCTCCCAAATAATGACAAAGTAGATATTTTACCTCAGACACAGACTTTTTTCTTATTTTTAGAAATCTGACAAATTTACACTGGATACAGAATTACATGATAAAAATTAGTACCCTGCACAATGACCAGGAAAAATGAGAAGATTAATTAGCTTCATCAGTACTGGAACCCTAAACATTTCCACCTAAGGACAATCAGCTCCTTAGGAGGGCAGTGATTAATTCCATCCCCTTGGACAGAAAATAGTATTTTTACTATGCAAACTATTAATTTCATTTTAACACATTTAATGTATAAGTGAAGTTATGCAACAAAAACAAGAAGTCTTCAATAGACAGTCACTACACACATAGATATAATACAGAGAAATCCAGTTTCCCTTGAATACGAAGCTGCTCCATCTCAAGACCACAGTAAAACCTATTTGTCACTCTGCCCTCCTCATCCTTGGTCCATCTGAGGACCTCATCATCCTTCACATTATGTGCTAAGACAACTGCATTAAAAAAGAGCATGTTTGTCCTTCAGCAGCAGTTACTGGAAGGGCATATAAATTTCAAAACTCCTCTTTAGTTATACAGAACTCATGCTCTCACTTTTATCCCTGCAGGTAAGCCAACTTCTCACTTGGATGTCACCCTGCATGTAAGGCTCCTAAAAAGAGCTGAACTGAAACTCAAGTAATAGTTAATTCTAACTGAATAAACTTTTATGATGAAGAACATGTACTTCTCTTTTCATCTTACCTGGAACCATAGCCATAGCTGAAACTTTATTAATCCAAGGCCCACATTTCTACCCGTCTTTTTTATTCTCAAGGACTGGACTGTTAAGATTTTTTAAATTAAACTTCTAATTATCATCTTTTCTGACATACTCCACAGCCACCTACTCCTACTGCAATTTAAAAACAGTCAATTTCCCAGTGAACACTTAGTTTTCCTAAAACCAGTTTTTGATCAAGCATAATCCGGTATTAAATACTTCAGTAAAACAATACCTTTTTTCCAAATATTGTACACAATAACATTGATTCAGAATTCTAAACTCAAGCACACTTACCAGTAGAATTTTCTTCTGAGCTTGCAAAAGATGACAGTTTCTCATTTTCTAAAAAACTTGAAAGGCTACTGCTAAGATGATCACTTGAGATTTCACCTTCCATCAGCTTTTCAGAAGGTTCAGATGGAACAGCCTGTGAAAAACAGCAACACAAGTGTTTTGAGGAGCTACTGTATAAATGTTTTGAGGACTATGTATAAATTCAGTTAATCATAAACAATAATGAGATTAATAATATTCCAAACACCACTACCCCTTCCTTCTTTCTCCTACTTATCCCAGCAAACATTCTAGTTCCAACAGACTTTGCCTCCTAGATTCCAGAATGGATGCGTGCAAGATAGATATACAGGGATCATAAAGGAGGAAAGAAAACACCACATAACAAAATACTGAACCATTGCACCAAAGAGTTTACACTTGAAAAAACTGCCCCCATTCATTAAGCTGCAATCTCAATAGTTCAGTCTCAATAGTTCAAAGACAATTCCCAGTCGTTTAAAGATAATTCCCAATAGTCTCTTACTCTACTAAAACAGTGCTTCTTCAGAACTCAACACACTTCTATTAGCACTCTGTTTATTATTTCTTTAAGTGACCATAAAGAATTACCTAAAGCAATATTTCAGTTGAATTTAGCTAACTGCAAATCAGTTCATTTGATTTGCAAACTTCATCTATGTACATGAATGATTTTGATTTTTCAAAACAGCATGATAGAATGTCTGTCTGGAATTCAGTCTCAAATTCTCATGATAAACAGAAAAAAAGACCAAGAAAGTTTTGAAAGGGACTTGAGTTGATTTTCAGATGACTGCTTCTGAGCAGTCATCTGCATTCAACTGCAACTCACTGACAACCGTGGCTCCTAGAAAAATCAAATGAAAGAAAACTAAATAAATTTAATAAATACCAAGTGACATATTAAGGTCCATGTACGGGACTACATGTGGCTGCAACCTGAAGCGTATTTTCTGTAAGGGCCACAGAATATCCCATTCCTGTCTGCCTTGTATCTCTGTGCCCATAACTGTCAGCTTCTCTAACACAACAGACAAAAACAGCTGAAGAATAGCTGCAGGTATTAACAGACAGAGCCATGTGCTAGCTCTGGGATGGAGACAGCAAAAAAAAAACCAAAAAACCCAAAAAAAACCCCCAAACAAACCCACAAACTAAAAAAATACAAATGCAGGAGGAAGACATTTGTGTTCTTAGATCTGGTGCAGCTTTAAATGTTGAAGATACTAAAAAAAGTCATCTGAACTAATACTCCTCAAGGTGATTAACAAGTACATGGGCAAGCTCAACCAGGTGGATGTTTTCTACTTCAATTTCCAAAAGGATTCCAAAGAGGTCCTTAAAAAGGGTTTTTAACAAGCTAAGCCACAATGGAATAAAATGTAAGGTCCTTACAGGGATAATGAACAAGATAGCAGAGCCTAGGAGTAAACAACTTTCACAATTGAGACAGATAAGGTAGAGTCATGTTCCTATGGTATTAATTATTTTAAGAGTTGAAAAAGAAGGCAAAATGAGGCATGACACATTCAGCATGCTAGCATTGTTACAAATGTAAGGGATACAAGACATAAGGCAATAAATACAGCTCAATTCCCTCCCTTCTCCTCTCACAAAACTCGGTGTATTACAAGATAATTAGTAAAAAATTTCTAATCTCACTATATTCAGAAAAGCTTTCACCTTGTTATTCTTATTGTCTTGAAGAAAATGTACTCCAGTTGGCAAATCTGAAACAAAAGAATGTAGTGTAAGAAGTATTTTTCAATGTTACATTAAGGGTTAACTATTCTGTAGGACAGCAGATCAAGCCTCTTCATAAACCCTAAAAATAATCCTGGAACACACCCATTATCACAATACCCGAAGTTTAAAATACACAAAGTTTACACATTCTTGTAACAATGATCTAAAGTAGCTCTGACACATTAAAAAGGCAGAGCTTCGCTTCATCAGGGCTAGAACTGTAAAGATTATGCAAGACAGTATCTGCCTTACAGATTTTTATAAGGATGGAGGACACAAAAGAGGATGGAGTCCCAGACTGCACCAACAGAAGTAGCAACAAGTGTTCTGTTCCACTGCTGTATTTCACCTATTGGTACAGTTAATTTTTTGGACCACCTGTAAGCAGCTTTCACTTGTCACTGTGTTAAACCTACCCATAATCCAACCGGAAGTCCCATAGATTTTAGTCCCACACATGGATTTTAGCAAAAAAGGTTCCTAAATGTTAAATAATAGATTGGAATAAAAGGCAATTTCTAGACTATAACTCTAAACCCTCAATAAATTAAAGTTAAAATCAGTTAACTACACATTATCAGGAACTATGAAGTCCAAACACCTGGCAGCTCCTTTTTTCCCAATGCATCATGATTTCTGTCGCCATAGTTACTGCCACTTCTCAAGACTACAATAATGTTCTCTAATAAATTATGAATATTACAGTTAGTAGTATTATAATAATAACTAATACTTAAAACCTACACAAATATTAAGATTAAGCTTAGAACACAGTAATGAGAGCTTTTACTAAGTATATTTACTGAATTTTAAGGACCAAGCAGAATTTAATCATAGGACTGGCAATAGTAAAACTCATGCAAGTTTAATATCAGCAGTCACAGTTTTAGAGTAAGGTGTAAAATATTACTTTGCTTTAACTACTCCATTCATATGTCAAAAAAAGCATACTTTTCACAACACATCCCAAACTCCTTTTCTATGCCCCATCTAACTAGAAAAGCAGGTTTCCAGCTTCTACAACTGCAGTTAAAGAAAGTCTATCACAGCCTGGAATAAATCAAGAAGAGAGACCTTAGTAAAAATATAATCTCACACACAAACACCTACTGAAAGAGAAGGGGCAGAAAAACTCCCAAGCGTATTTCCTGACATTAATTCATATTCCTATTATCATTCTGATTATGGTTATTATTATAATCCTAATAAACATTGTCAGAAGTTTCCTGTCCAGCTTTGTGCTTTGTACACCATGCCAATCACAAGCTTTGTCTGTTTTCAGTTCATTAAAATCAAAGAGATTATTTTTCAACATTCATTTACACTATACCATAAAACAATGAAAGGATCAAGAGAAGACATCTAAAGCATAGAAAGCTAATTGCTCTGAGAATAAGCATACAAATTTTATCAAAGTTTAATACCTTCTAATCGTTCACATGGCAATACCTCAAGTAAGGTATCTTCACCATTATTTGAATGCCCGGTGACATTCTGATCTTGCTTTTCATGTATCAAGTGGGATTCTTGTAAAGTAATTGAAGATGACTCTGGTTCTTTAGCTTGTGCAGAAGCTTCCCTAGAAAGATAATTATTTCAATTAAAAAAAAATCACTCAGTGAGATGTATGGATCAAGATTAGTATACATCTCTTTATAAAGATCTGATAAATTTTCCAACTTAAAGCATTCATCTCTAGGCAAAGTCAGCTGTTCCCATTAACACAGATTCTACAGACTTAATACCTGTCATTATACCATAAAGGAATCAATATCAAAGGCTTCAGTTTCACAAACTGAAATGTGAAACAAACAGTGAAGTTTAATGTAACATATGCCACTCTATTTTTTTCTGTTTCATCCCTTCTCTTTAGTTTCTGCAAAAAGAGAGAATAGTACAAGGGGGAAAGGGTCTATGCCAGGTGAGTTCCATGCCCCACTTGAGACCAAGTCAAATTCTATATAAGATTTTTCTAGAGCCTGCAATATCAGCAGACTAAGTCTTAAAGAACATGACCTACTGAAATTCCATACAGTTCTGTTAAAAAATAGCTTTTGTAATTCTACAGGAAAATTATTTTCCAGTACTGGCTTCATAGGACTTCCACACAGGCAGATAAGCCAATCAAGTAAGATTTTAAAACTCCCACACAGAGTGAACCAAACAATATTTTTAAAAAATATTTTAAGATACATGAATAAGACTAACATTCAAAGGTCATAAGTGCAATTAAGTCCATGTTTTGTTTTGTTTTAGTACAATCAAGAAGCTTATTCCCTCTTACATCTTATATTCTTTGTTTTTAGAGAGACATAAATTCCCTAAAGGGCAATTTCGACCTGTAAGAAAGAGGCACATTGCAGTTGCTATCACAACAATAGGAACAAACCTAACCTTCATTAGAATAACCTATGCAACAGCTTCCAACACTTCTGCCACTTAGTAATGAGCTCTAAATTTTGTAATTAACACTAGTTACTTCTTCAAAAGAAATAGCCTCACTGAAGCTACAATGAAGCTAAATGTAAAGAAATTGATGTTCCTTTTTGTATGCAAACTGCATGGTACTTACTTGGAACAGATTTAAATCAGTGCAAACTATTATTCACACATGACATGAATTAGAAACATAAGCTTAATTCTATATTATGTATTAAACAAGGTAAATAGGAGCGAGATTCAAATAAGTCAACTAATTACATCTAGGAAATTTTAATTGACTTAATTTTTAAACATCATACCTTAAAAAAAAAAATCACTTCCAAGGATTCATTTCCGTGATGTATGAACTCAAATTAGTCGCTTAGACAACAGAACTCTGATCATGTAGCACTGCACAGGATGCTTCCACAAAGCCTGCCACTATCCCTCTACACCAAACTGGAAGAGCTGGTTCCATTGCAAAAGCTGCCTGGGCTACCAAACACCACAGGCTAAGAAGCCAACACACAGCTGTGCTCTGCAGTTATTGCTACAAGGCAAGTAGTAGAAGCTGCTGCTGAGGTAGGCAATTAAATTTTGAAGTATTCCATAATTAGCTTACAATAGATATAAATCTACATACAGGCAAACACATTCAAGGACAAAATTAAACTGAAATTATCTCACTTACGTGTCATCATGAAAGCTGAGGGCAAATCTTCCTGTTGGCTCAGAATTTAACTTCCTACCATGAGAAGATCCTGACAGGGGTGAATGTTTCCCTTCTAAATAGGATTCACACACATCAGAAAGCCTGGAAGCATGGGGAGGAAAAATACAAAACAGAATCACTCCAACATGCCTCTATCCTGTTTTCTGAAGAATGTCAGGAGAGGGAGGGGTAAACAAAACATACTGATGGCCACTCATCATCTATAGGTTCAATTATTTTAATATTTTAGCATTTTCTAGCCAATTGGTATTTACAGGTACACATGTGTACCCAAAATTATTCTCTCTGGTTTTCTGTAGCTCTTCAGATAAATATCACATTATCACTTTAAGTGGATGGCACTGCTCCATTCCATTGGAATGTACACTTCTGGAAACAGAGGGTATGCAAATATGATCTTCCTTTTTGTAAAGTCACAGGACAACTGCTAAGCGAGCAAAAGCTTTTTAAAATTAGAAAGTTTTTGAGTTAGGAATGTAATGAAGATTTTTTTCACTGCTAATACAATAAATCCTATGTTTGATGACGATTATGCTATGATTAGTAAACACCTTTATCATCTACCAAGTAATCTGCCAAAAGAAATTTTTCCTCTCCAAAGCTAAATGACATGCAAATTCATTAAGCATTCCATAGTTTTTTTGACTCTATAATCTTGTACATCTTTTCCAATCAAGGTAATTCTGTAAAATGTTTCAAGCCAGGCACATTTTTTTTTTTTTCATTTTTAAGGGCTATTAACTGAGAGTCTCACCTGTTCTCACCACCCATTTTACTCCTGGCAACAGTTGAAGCTGCAACAGGTAAGCCTGGGTTTGAAGAAAGAGTAACATTCTCAAAAGTTACATTCGCACTGCTATTCAATGAATGGCCCAAGAAGCTTGGAAATGTCTCATCGGCAATATTTCTGAAGTCCTCCATCATCCTCCACAAGCTACTTAAAATAGCACTCTGCTTGGCAACACATCAGTCCTGGTCCAGCAGCATCTGAAAGTAAAAACAAAACAACTATACAGTTACACAAGTCACAGCAATGGTGCCAAAACGATGTTACTTATACATCAGAGCCAATATTCTTTGGCAATCACCCCACTTTACTCACAAACGCGCTTAAAAAACATTTTCAGTTCTCTCCCCTCAAGCTTGTGGGGGGCCACAGGGTTTTATAGCCTTTCTAAAAAGAACAGCACTCCTGCAAGTTAGAATACCGACTCTGCAAGACGTGCCAACCTATATTTAGCCTGTAAAGCTGCTTGGACCCAGCCCGCCTTCCTCCATTTCCACAGCAGCGAGCACCTGGGGAGCTACAAACTCCATGACGCGACCCTCTCGGGCAGCGACTTGGCAGGCTGCAGCCAGAACGCAACTCATCTCAACACGGAAGGCCCGGGGCACTGCTACCCCTCCCCACTCCGTGCAGGGACCACCCGCCGCCCGTCGCGACCCGGGAGCAACAGGACAGCCCCACCGGGGAGGGCGACTGCGACAACCTCCGCCGCGCAGGCCGGGACGGCGAGTAGCTGAAAAACAACGACCTCTTTCCCTTAAACGGGAGGGGCTCAGATTTGCCCTCCCCGAAGCTACCGCGGTCAAGACCGATGGGGCCCGGTCCGTCCCATCCCCTCCCCGTTCCTTGCCTGAGAGGTGAGACAGGGAGGGAGGGAGAGGAGGAGAGAGGGAGGAAGGGAGGGACAGGGGCCCAACCGCCAAAACTTCAAACCGACGCTCCCTCCGCGCGCCCGGTCCCGCGCCCGCCGCCCTGCCCGGCCTTTTGCTCCGCCCACGAGACCCCGACGCGCAGCGACCCTCACAGGCGCGCACACCCACGCCACGCACACACACACACCCACGCCACGCACGCACACACACACGCCACACACACAGACACACACACGCCACACACACAGACACACCCACGCCACACACACACTCCGTTCACCTGGCGCGCGACAGCAACGCGCGCGCGCACGCCGCCGCCGCCGCCTCCCGGGACCGAGCCTTGGCCCCGCAGCGGGTGCGCAAGC
Source organism: Calypte anna (assembly GCF_003957555.1). NCBI lineage: Eukaryota > Metazoa > Chordata > Aves > Apodiformes > Trochilidae > Calypte > Calypte anna. The sequence goes on from NC_044245.1 coordinate 97,988,439, forward strand.
GCCGCCGCTCCGCCGCCCGCCAAACTTTCCCGAGCCCGCGCGCGCTCGCCTCGCGCCGCCGCCAGCCAATGGAGGAGGAGATGAGGGCGAGGGGGGGGGGGGGGGGGGGAGGGGAGAACTAAAGAAGAAGGGGGAAGGGGGGGAGCGGTCTGTAGCCCCTGAGGGAGCCTCCGATTGGCCGGCGGGGAAAGGCGGGGAGAGAAAGTTTGAGGGAGGGGCGTGAGAGGAGAAAATACTGATTGGGCGGGGGGCGCGCGCGGCACTGCCTAGCCCCGCCCCCCCCAGCCGTCCTCCGTCGTCCGTTAGGCGTGAGGCGGCCGGGGGAGGGGCCCACCCCGCCGCCCACCCCGCCGCCCACCCCGCCGCCCACCCCGCCTGAGGTCGGGGTAACGCTGCCCTGGGAGGCTGTGGGACAGGGGTGGTGGGTTCGGTTGTTCTGGGTGTTCGATCACCGATCGGCGAGCTCTGAATCCAGGTGAGCAGCGCGGGGTCTGTCAAGGGAGAGGCGGCGGTCCCAGAGACACCGCTGAGATGTTGTGCCCGACCTACTAGCCCGGACCAGGGTACAGCCTGGTAAAAGGAAAAAGCTTTAGTCGGATTTACTTAGGTGACAAATTTATGTCTTTATATTGCAGGCGTCCTTAATATCCCTGACGGTTTCTGTCGTGTTGTTGCTACATGAGTCACTGAGATGAGGTTGAGCAGCGTGCAGCTTATACACAGTACATGGAAAATTTTATTTCACTTTTGAAGCATAAATGTCACGGTTTTTTAAGTAGAGGATGAGAAGGCAATGAATGCCTTCCAAACTTTCGTGTACCACAACTTTAGAAAATCTAAATGAACTTCATTGTTACTCTAGGACACTTCCAATGCACTTCTACAGCTGTATTCACAGAATTGTCACGGTTGGAAAGACATCGAAGATCACCATGTCCAACCAGCGACATCCCCCCCAGACAAAAACAAACAAACAAACAAAATATATATATGTTACCATGCCCACTAGAGCATGTCCTGAAGTGCCTCATCTACATGGTTTTTAAATAGTCCAGGGATGATGACTCCACCACTTCTATGAGTAGACCATTCCAACTCCTGATTTCCTTCTCAGTAAAAAAATTCTTTCTAATATCCAGTCTAACCTCCCATAGTGCAACTTCAGGCCATTTCCTCTAGTCCTGTGGTTATCTACTTGAGAGAAAGACCAGCACCCACCTCACTGCAACCTCCTTTTAGGTATCATAGAATGATAGAATATCAGGGGCTGGAAAATGTCAGTGCTTTGTCACCCTCACAATGAAGATATTTCTCCTTATGTTGAGGTGGAACATCCTTTATGTTCTACAAAAATCTCCCTTTCTCCTAGTTCTGCTGCTTTTATTTCTTAAGTGCTCCTGCACTGGAGTACTGTTCATAATTTCAAATTATGGAAGCAATAATGACTAATAAAGAGGAAAGCATATGTTTGGTGAAGCAGAGGTGGACAGCTAGGGATACAGAGTGAAAGGTCCTGGCTTGGAGAGCTGTCAGTGCAAAATGGCAGGCAAGTGAAAGGCAAACATCAGCCACAAAAGCAGCGTAAGTTTGTTTGTTAAAGTCAAACTACTTGGCCATTCCACTGGAAACCTGGCTTGTTTGCATGGAGAGGGAAACAGCATGTTTCCATTAGTAACAAGTGTGACTAGAATTAGTCAGGATCTCCAATAATAATACAAGTTCAGCACGGAAAATAATGTGACCATGCTGAATTAACTACAAACAAATGTACTGAAAGCTGAAAAAAGTTGTAATTTACTTTATTATTACCATAACTGTTTATTTGGGGCTCCAAGAGAGTAACAGAAGCAAATTTAAATTTAAAAAAAAATGCAAGCAGGAATCTTTTCCATAGATTTAACTTATCAAGGATAGTTGTATGAAAAGAACTATCTTCAAATATGTTCTACAATACTTTTTGTTATTACTGCAGTGTTTTGAGGCTGAGTGTTTTGAGTACTGAGTGTTTTTTAAAGGATTAAGACACAAATTCTGCAAGTGAGTTAAACCCTCACAAGTATACTCTGCAGGCTGCATACCCAGAAACCATTTGTTCTGATTTAGGAATGACTTCCAGTAAAATTGTTTTTTTTCTTTAATGACTCATTCTCCCACAAAGGAGCCATTACTTACTACCCCAATTAAAACTTTTTTTTTTCAGTCACGTAGCATTTCTGTTATTTACCCATACCAAGTATGGTGTGGTTCCATTAAAGCTAACTTTTGATCAAAAGGTCTAAGTATCCACTTTTACTAAACTTTTTTTTTCCCCACATTTGTTTGCACCAGCTGAAAATTACCAACAGCCTACTTCCACTCACCATCCTTACCTCGTTTTTTTCTAGTAAATTAAAACTCATTGATAAAGATACAAATGTGGTGTGTCTGACCAAAAATTCTGCATCTGAGCACATGAATTTTTCAGAACACAAAACTCAAAAGAACTTGGTAGCACTTTGGAAGCATGCAGGTTGCCCTCTCCCATTACCTTGTGTGAGTGGTCCAATCTGGGAAGTACTAAATCCATTTTGAAGCACATTGAAAAATACACTATTATGCTTTGGCTTTCTGCTGCAGAGCCCACCTTTATCCTTCCTTTCCTTCAAAGATCCATTGGAATGGGCTCAGGAATTACACCTTGTACAGTACAGCAACACTAATCATTGTCCATATTTAACCTGCTGTCTGTCCCACACCAGCCAAAGCTGGAGTTCATGCCACCATACTGGTCCACAACAATGATGTTCCTGTGGTGACACATCAAAAAAGGAGGGTTCTAAGTCAGTAGTATTTCTTCCAAATGTCCTAAGTGAACTATTCAATTACAGGAAACAAATTATGAGGTAATGTGAAATCCAGCAACCTAGCAGTGTCTGCCAACACAGGTCATGGGTTGAAAAAGTCAGAGCACACACTGTGGCAGAAAAAAGTAATACACAACTGCACGTCCAGAATGGCACAACTTCACCAAAGCAGCGGGAACCTGAATAAAGAAAGCCCCATGACCAGAAGCCTGTTAAAACAAACAAAACCCAAACAAGACCCACAAGCCTACTACAAGAAAAAGCATTCAAATCCAGCCATTTTAGAATAAGTTTATTAGTCAATCACAATTATAAAATTTAAATATTTATACAGCAAGATGGAAAATTTGTAACTAAACACTTCAAACTATTTTGCTGCAGTATACACAGGAATGGTTTTGTTCCTTTCATGAGTTTATCCAGCATCATCCATTAATCAACACCTTCTTGAAGGCGCTTGATCGAGAAATTTATTTCACATTTGTCAGTGCAGCATACAAAGGAAAAAAAAATGAAGACCTTACCAAACTGCAAAAATAAAATAAAAAAAGAAAGAAAAAAAAAAAGACAGGCACGCTGAAGTCAGCTACTCCATAAATAGCTTGTGGCTAATACTGTTTGTATGTGTTGCCATAGTTCAAACGGTACAGATGAAAATGTTCCTTTGATACACAGACATGTTCCAAATGCTGGTAGTTTGTTTTGCAAAACATGCACGAATTCTCCAAATATTTTAAACTCTACTGTATGGGAGAAGAAACACAAAGGCAACCAGAAACTGAAGCATTCAAGAACACCAGAGTAAGGCCCTTCAGAGTTTATTTAAAGTAACACGTTAAACCCCTTCATTCTCAGGTAATAGATTAAGAGGCCGAGATACACATCGTCTGCGAGGGTGAGGATACTGGAGGTTGGCAGTGTCAGCATCACAAGAGTGCTCTATCAGAGGAGGAGGAGGAAGGAGCTGGGCATGACTGGACCATCTCGATCCAGCCCGTGGGGAATCCAGAGGGGGAAAGAAATACCTGAAACAATTAAGAAAGGAACAAAACACCAAAACAAAACAAAAAAAACAAAACAAAAACAAAACAAAAGAAAAACAAAACAAGAAAAGAGAAAGGTAGTAAATACAAGGAGAACCAAAGGGGAGAAAAGACATGCTGGAAAAAAATAAAGGCTTTAGTATATCCATGCCAAAACCAATAGAACATAATAGCAGAAATCAAGGCTTGTAATTCAAAACAAGACAAATTTGGAAACTGTTCTTTAAAGGAAAAAAATTTTCCACTGAAATTCATAGAAAAGAATACCATAATAATAATAATCCTCATATACATTTTTACAAAAGAACAGACTGCTTTGGAAATGGAAAGGATGCTGTGGCACAGCTATGAACAGGCTTTAATTCTCCCAGAATTCCTGCAATTTGTTGACAGAGCTTTTAGTAACGCTTCATTTGCAACACGAGATATACATTAGGTATTATGTGAGTACATTTTCTGCAGATGCATCTAATTCAGATTAACTTCACAGCACTTCTAGAATAGACGTAAAAACATCATTGTTTTTACAATACTTTAATAATATACATTTACAGATAGCTACTTTCAATGAAATACAGTCTTTGTATGTATTTACATATTTCTGCAAAATCCTCACAGTAAATTTAAGATTCCTGGTGAATGCACGACTCAGAATTATGCAATTTTGTGTCATTTCTCTGCTGTTTTTATTAGAACTTACCCGTAATACTTGTGCATTAAGTGTAACTAAGTTAGATACCTACAGATAATTTCTGTCTTGTTTACAGTTCTGTGGACTTACATAAAGGAACAGCTATATGATTAATGAAATTAAGAGACAATTAACAACAAGCTGCATTTTGGTTTCACTTTGTATGGCTCAAGTGTTGGTGTTTTTTAGGATACTATGCTCAGAGACTTTGAGTTACTCCATGGAATAATTAAGATAGGAATGTACATATCGGTACATATTTTTTTAAGTACATATCAGAAAAAGTACTTCTCTTAGGATGAAGAAAGTATGACATTACTTACAAAACACTTATTTGAAGTCATACTAAGTTATAAATGAAGCAATACCAAACTACTAAAAAGCTACCATCTGTACAATTGTGAAAACAGAGTTTTCTTATTCCTTTAAAACTAACGGTTTCATATATTACAAAACAGTTACAAACTTGTGATGTTTGGGAATCTTAAGGAAATGCTGAACACGATGAAATGCAAAACAAATTAGTTAACAAAATAATTTTAATGAAGATTATTTTCATGGTCACTCCCCTCCTCCCATCCCAATTAAGGACAAAGTTTCTCACTTTTACCCATAAACTGATCTTTGAATTTGACAAGCTTTCAAAAAAACTGTTCTGATGGAAGTTTGGGGGTTTGGGTTGTTTGTGTGTGAGTTTTTTCCAAACAAGAAACCTCTCCAAATATTTTTCTCTTAGCAGTTCCAACAGTATCAAACTGTACGGGCTAGTACAAAAAACGTACACAATGTGTTTGAAAAAGGCTTTTTGAACAGCACTTAGTAGTTAGCAGGCTGCTGGTGTCTTGGGAGAGGTCAAACGGCGGATGGGGAGGGGAAAAAGGAGTTCGTTTTCCATTCCTGTGTGCATGCAACAAGCAGCAAAACACCAAAGTTACTCCAGTTAGCTTGGTATCAGCTCTGCTTTCTGTTAAAAAGGACATAATACAAATGGAGAATGGAAATTGTATCATAAATCTAGACACACAATTACATCAACATAACAATATAGCCTTACTGACTTATTTTCCAAAACTCTACATCATCTCTTCTGAAACGATTTTAATTGCAAATCCACTTTGGTGATTGTGGAAAGTATATATTATTAAAACTTGCAACCAAGTTTTCTTTAAATGCCTATGTTTAAATGCACAGACACTGAAACATAGCGTCAACAGTCACAGACAAAACAAGTAGCATACCAATTTAGTCAAATATCAGCACATGAATCTTTTTTATCTGTGTTAATACACTGAAAAAAAGTTAGCAAATGTGCTTATGCATTTCAAGCCAATGTGATTGTAAAAGAAAACGTAGTGAAGTGCATCTTTTATGTTAAGGATCAATCCTAGGACACCGTATGTTTTGAAATTCGACAGCCACAGACCTAATTCTGTAACAAAAATTCCAAATTAGCACCAACAGTAATTTATTAAAAAAACCAAAGCAAAAGAAAACACTCTCTCAAAATGGTGAGCAATGGAGAGAGTTTAAATGATGCTACATTTTTCAGTTTTACCATGCTTACTACCATTTTCAGGGAGAGAACAACCAGTGGGGTAGGGATAGTCTTCCTGGCAGCATAACCATCTTAGATAAAAAGATTGAGACCACACCCTATGCTGAAAAGGTATAAAATAGCCTGTATCTCCCTATAGGAGCCCAAGAAAATATAGTTTTATAACTCTGGATATTGCCTTTTCAAGATGGAACTGCATTTCAGCTTTTTTTTTTTTTTTGCTACAGCCAGTAACACTTGCAATAAATATAATGTTCTCTGCTCAGTACATCTAGGGACAGAGAAATGAAAACCCATTCAGGATTGAGTGCTGCAGGGGCAGGGAGGTAAGGAAGGCTACCACTTTAAAGTGAAGTGTACTTTTTAAAGTGATATGTGCTTTACATATGAATATTTAAACTGAAACAAAAGAATAAAAACAAACCCAGAAACATATTATTAGCTGCAGACAGATTGAACAGGAGGTTATCCCAAGGCATTTGGGAAAATAATAAAGGTTGCCACCAAACTTGAAAGCTGCTATGGAATTTGTCACAGGTAGTCCTTACATAGGACACATCCTGTGAAGTTGACTTTACACCCTACACTGTACAAACACAGGACTGGGTGTATTTCTAGATTTTAGAGTGCATGAATTGAAATGGTTTTCAGAAGAGGTAGTTAAATTTACCTTCTAAACAACAAATATTAAAGAATAGAAACATAACAGAGAAAGCAAATTAAGCTGCAGAAAGAATGGCACATGAGGAAGGCTTAAAACCCTCAAAATTTTATTCTATTGATGTTACAACTGCAAAAATGCACAGAAACTAAGACTTGTATTTGATTGTGGAAACCATGTATTATGAAGCATCTTTTTCTCCTTCATTTCTACTTTACCCCAGTGAAAACCATAGTTTTTTGGTATTTTTGCCTCAAATATTCATCTAAGACAAAAGGGCAGTTACCCAGCAGCACAATGAAGTTTCTCCTTGTGTCAAAGTATCTTGGAAAAATTATTTTTAATAATGTGCAAGGACTGAAAGTTAAAGTAATTGTTTACAGTGCTTATTCATATGGAATTATTCAGTATGGCTTAAGATTTAATTTTCCTCTTAACACTGGTGTAACAGACACCATCACAGAGCAAAATTAGAAGAGCTTCTAAAAAGTATTAATGCAACAAATGGCACTGGACTTAAAAAAAACCATAAAATGAACATGAAACCTAAGTGAAATTAAAAAGATTCAGAGAAGAAACTATGTACCGTATTTCAGCCTCTACTAATTAACCTACCTGCTGGCAGATGATCCATTTAGTGAATTCTGTAGACTTGTATTGGCTGAACCTAAAGAGGCATTAAAAATTCCCTGCTGAGAGCTACCATTCACTGGACTCCCATTACCTTTCAATATACCAGTACATTTCCAGTTGTCCATGTAATTAGCTGCAAATATAAATACATAAAAACTGTTATATTTCCCTTCTGAAGCTCAGCTTTTGATACAACTATGATGTTTCAACTGCTACACACCTGGTGGGAATTAGAATTGAACTTCAGTACCAATAAATTCCATGCAGTTGAGGATCTGACCCTTTAGCTGTCTGACATTGTCTGCCTACCCACAATTGAGAAAACTCAAGTTTTCTTTAATAGCAAGGATGAGTTTCCTTTATTAAAATACTGAGAAACAAATGACAATGGACAAGGAAACTGCCACTGCTTCTTGTTGTTGCTTCTGGAAATTTAAACAGAAAAAAGGCAACTTGCCTGAACACTGTGACTGAATGTAGATTTTCTGGTTTTGGCAGCAGGCAGATAGTACATATATTAATTTTTAAAATAGCAATAACAAAATAGCAAAACAATTTGAGGCTGTAGTAACAACATGCTAAATTATGCAAGTGGTCCAGCACAGAAAGTTGTTTGGGTTTTGTTTTGGGTTTTTTTTTTTCAGAAAGGTAAACAGAAATATAAAAGTTTATTCTTCACAAATAGGAACTTTTACTCAAGAATTACTTTTTTAGTAATATTTCTCAAGCACATTCAGCATACTACAGAGCTGATGTATTTCAAGCGGGTGACCTTACCCTTCCAGAGCCTAACACAGCCATCATCACCAGAGGAGGCAAGCACTGTGCCTGTAATATTCCAGCTCACTCGCCACACCTGGGAGTTGTGATTATCAAACTGTGCCACAATATGAATTTCAAATTTTGTTAATCCTCCAGAGGAAGTCAATTCTTTCCTGTTTAAGAGAAAAGGGACAGTTCTGCACAAAACTGTTCAAAGATCTGGGCTTGAATGTAACAGAAAGAGAGGACTATATATTTCAAGAAGTTTTTATATAAACGGTTACTAGATTTAGGAATATGAAGTAGACAAAATTACAGACTTTCTCTCAATCTTGTCTCCCTAAAAATCAGGCTACTAAAAAACAATCCTCCATACATCAAGTCACTACTTTTTTTTCCACAGATAATATTAAAACAAGACTACACAGTATGCAACACATCATACTAATCAATCTCCCTTTTAAGCTCACCTCAGAGGTTTCAGTGTGAAAATTCGTACATCTTTGGTTGCAACAGCTAAAATGTGGAAGGATCTTCCCAGATTTGGAGCAAATGCAATATCATGTACAGGATCTGTGACTGTCATCAGAGCTTCTGCTTTTGCATATTTCCTGTAAAGCATAAGAAATAACTTTGGTAGTTAAAATAAATTTTAAATATTTTTTTATTTATAATTTTAATTTTATATTCTAAATTAAAATAAACTTTAGCACAATCAAAATTGCCAGTGATGTAAAGTTGTAAGCCAGCCATAGCTCGGGGGGAAAAGGGGCTAGTATATATGAAGAGACTTGCAAAAATAAAAATGTTTTCTTAACAAAAAAAAAATAGTAATTACAAGCTGTTTTCTTCAGAAACTGGACGCATCAAATACAGTAACTACTAACAATAGTACACTAAATCACACAACAAATTAAGGATTCCAGTACAAAGAACATTTTTGTCTATAGTTGGAAGAGGGCAATAAAGAGATTCTTCCTTTCATAGATCTAAAGGGAATTTGTATCTCAATAAGTTATTAAATTTTCTGTGCCTGTAAGCAGACCCCTATCTGCTTCCTTTGCTGTATGACAAACATGCACTCAATTTGCTATTTACCACCAGACAAGTAACTTATCTTTATTGCTAATGCACAGAGAACTTAGTCTGAAGCCTGACATAAATCTGCAACACACCTTGGCTCTGTTCACACAGCAATCACAAGCTCTCTGTCATTATTTAACTGAAAGTGGTTGTGCACACACTTTGCCTTTGCTGTTTCCAAATTCTTAACTGTACAAAGTGAACTTCCAAACAATGCTAGTAAATCACAGGACTTTGTCATTATAAAAATGCTTTTAAACCATTTTTAAGATCACCTTGACCAAATTGGCACTACTGCAACACAATTCAAGTTTCAGCTTTGCTCTATTAATTGCTTGTGCAAAATGAAGCATATGCATTTGAAGCAGAAAGAACAACTGTCCCTTTAAAATGCTGATACAAATGCTGGAACTTATGCACTGAGATGAAAATTATCATTACCACGTTAACATCAGCTACCATCCTGAGGCCTCCCCCTCCCCTTTCCCATTCAGTGGCTCAGACACAAAATTAAGGTACTATTTACCTCTCCACATCTAACAATAGGAATAAAATACAAGGTCAAATATTACAAAGTACCTTAAGATCTCACAGATGCTATATATTGCCATTTAGCATACCTGGTATTTTCATTATATTCATAAATTTGAACCTTAGCCAATATATTTGGACTGTTGTCATCACTTCCTACAGCTATCATTGGAGAATGTGCTCGAGAGCTAAAAGATGAAAAAAAATACTGTTAACAAATTATTTCACAGAAAACACACCAAGCCATTTTCTAAATTTCAAACACGCTGTCTGTAAAGAAAACAAAATAATAACAAACCAAAAAAAATATCACAAGGGGGAAAAACAACATAGGAAACATAAGGAAGTGATATTCACAGTTGCATGGACAACTTCCATTCTGTTGTTTTGAGAGCCCACTTCATACACCCACTAAGAGGAAATCACTAGGGAATATTATTCAGGAATTCAAGATGATTGTACCAAAGACTATGATTGATTTTATATATGCATCTGCAGTCAAGTATTTGCCACAGATTTCATGGCAATTTCTGCATTCTTCGCAGTACTTTGAATGATCAATTTAGTGGAATTTCATTCATGTTTTGGAAGATAAGATCCCAAAACCTAGACATGGGTGGATTTTAGATTTTATATCAACTTTTAAGCCCATCCCATGCATTAAAGTACTGTACTCCGAGCCTTCAGCACTGACTACTACTAACAAATAGAGTAACTGGATCAGCAGGACACAGACCACTACATCTGTAGGGAAAAGCCATTAAGTGCTTCTGGACAAACAAAATCCAAAGCAGTTCAGCCCCAAATGATTTTCCCCTTCCTGTTACTGCTGAGGGAGGACATGAGAAGTGAAGAACCTCTGTTTGTATGTGTTCTTCTGGGTGGGGGCTACCCAACCATCAAACTCCTCTCTGATTCCTCCTTGTTCAAGAATGTTAAGTTTATTACTGAGCCTCTGAGAATACAACTAAAGGAACAACTCGTAAGCTTTGTACTTGTGCTAGCAACACTCTTGTGGTTCCTAATCTTCTATTGCACTGGCAAGGGTGTGTGTCCTTGTTAGAGCTGTCAAAATTATTATCTATTGCAACACCTTTTGTAAGGAAAGAAGAGATAGCAAATGTCCTTTTATAAACAGTTCCTTATGAAAATCCCAGTTCAGTTTTGCAGGATAAACAAAAAGCACTATGTAGCTCTTTAGCTTATTACTTGCTAAAAATAATTAAGCTGGAAACATTTCCTTACAGTGCAGAGTAGGACTTTTTGTAACACTTCTCTGGCTTTGCCAAACTTGCTTTATTTAAAGAAATGTTAGTAGCTTTCCTTTACAGCTGGTTAATGTACACTCAGTCTTCTCCATGCATATTCTAGGGTTTATTCTACAAAATTTCAGAACTAACTGTGGATCTTTTGCTAAACAGTCGTAAAGCAAGACCTACAGTTTTAATAACATACCTTGAAGGATTCCAAGAAATACAGCTGCAGCTTAGCTTACATGAGATTTCATGCTGCAGTGACCACTGACTGAGATTCATCACATCTGGAGCTTCATAAATCCTTACAACTCCATCTGCTGAACAGGTTGCTAACATAAGACCCATATGCTTGGGAGCAAACTTTACATCTGTAACAGATGTCCTGCTGTCTACTAGAGTGGTCCTCTTTACCTGAAAAGAAAGGCAAAAATTCTTGAAGGAAATGCTAGACGTTTCCATCAAAAGAAGAAGAAACCCACAACTATGGTAGATGGGAATTAAGAGCTACAAGCTGTTTGACAAGGAAGGTCTTACTAAGAAACATCAATAGTAGTGACACTAATTGACTTTAATGTTGCCATTTAGCTGTTTTCCCCAAATGGTTTAGAACTATTTACTCTCAGTTGGAACACTGCCACAAATTAACAAAACACAGGCAAAATGAGGAAGACTTAATATTAACATGTGAAAACAGGGTGCTTTCTCTGTTTCAGGAATAGAAACTAGGTTGCAAAACCAGAAATGTCCAGTATCTCAGTACTCAGAACAATTTTCATGTTTAGTCTTCTGTTTAATTCTGGAATTTAAACTGTTTAAAGCTTGAGCCCATTTTGATAAGCAAACAAATCAATGAGGGACAGTAAATCCTTTTATATGAAAACATACTGAAAGTGTAATTAGTATCTTAAAAGTCTCACCCAGTGACTCTGGCCTCGGAGTTTATCATTTGACTCTCCCACAATTTCTTCCCATACAGCTGCTGTTCTATCAAAAGAGCAGGAAGCCAGGACCTGCCCAAATTCAGGATGGGCCCATGTCACACGCCACACAGATCCACTATGTGTCTGCAAGAAAACATCAAAACACATAGTGCACATAATGATGCTTACTGCATTGGTATAAGTGACCACACTCATTGCTCTGACCTTCCAAATAAGTGAATTCTAGGAATTAGCAAGACTCTTTCTTTGAAACCCAAGTTCTTTTATGAAGTTCAAACCTACACAGCAACTATGGCACATGTTTATTCCTATAAGCACTGCAAAGTTTTGTTGGCATCAGTTAATGATTCAAAGGTAATTATTACAAGTGTATTTCAAGGCATTATTTGTTATTCCTCTAAAGCACTGAGTTCCAAGGTAAGACTCTGCTTTGACACAGAAAGCACAGCTTTGTTTTCAATTTTCAGCCATTACCATGGTCACTTCAAGCTGTACTTTTCCAAAGCTTTTGCAGAGCATTATCTTCTTTTTTTACAATAAACTCTTTCATACCTAATCAATGTAACATTTTGGTTTGCTTTGGGTTTTTTATAAAGGGGAATTCAAAAGCTTCACTTGCTTTTTTATTTACATAGAAATTATTGTGTTGTGATCCTATTAAATACAAGTTTAAGAACAATTCAGAAGCTGAATGCACTAATTAATCTGATGGAGCAAAGTCTCTATTTGACACATTTTTCAGGTTTATGAAAAAAACAGACATCGGATGTTGTAACACTTAATAGCCAGGTCACTTCCTTTTCTTTTTCCCTCCTTTTTTTGGTGTCTTATAATATGCAAACAGAAATGTTTGATTAAAAGTGAAGGTTCTGTTTTCCAACTCCATAAACAGCAGTTACTGCTATGTTTATAGATAACAAAGTCTCCCACCATAACTGAGTACTAACATTAAGACTTCACACTAGACTTTGCTTTCAGCGAGAGTCACTAGAGATGTTTTATAAAAGCAGAACCAAAAGCAGAATATTATACCATAAAAAGTAACAAAATCTACAACAAACCAAATTTATAAGTACAAACCTTCCAGCTGGCAGTGCAATGCCAATCCCCATTTTCACTTTTGTCCCAGACCTGTTGAGAAATCAAAATGCATTAGTATAATCCTTATGCAAAGCTAACTCAGTAGTACTAAAAATGCAGCCTTAAAAAAAATAAAAATATATATACACCACTGAACATTTTCATCTGACAAATTCTATCTGGCTCTGTACACGACTGCATGCCACTCAACCATGAAAATATCCCTAGTATAGGTTGGGAGAAGAGGCATACATACACAAAATCTATCGTATGAAGTCTAGCTTTTTAAAATAATAAATAAATTGCAGAACAGAAATTATTACAATGTTCACCACTACATTTAGTATGGTCTACAGACACACTACTCTGTTTCACTATAAAGCCCCCAAAGTCCCCACCACCACATCTTAACACCCTGATGTGGCTCCTGGTAATCATTCCCAAAGAGGAGGCAAGACAGCAAAAGGAAAATTAAGCTACTGGGGAAACAGATGTTGTTTCCGTTTCCAGTATTTCTGCCTTGATCTGCAACTGCACACAAATCACTTAACATTCCTTCCTCTTGATTTCACATCTTTGAGTTTTTCAGAAAAACTGCAAAGGAAATAAATAATCTAACCAGATGAAAGGCACCTCTAGAAACCTGACCCCCATTCCCTGTTTGTTACCCATTCACTGTATAATTTTACTACAAGTCACCCCACTTCTGACATTCTGGATCTTTTATACAACCTTGGTGATTATCACCACAGTACATCTTTGTAGCTTCTCCCCAGGTGCTACTCTGTAGGGCCCATCTATTAAAAATGCACCAGGCATGCCACTGCTGCTTTACAAGTGTTGTAGAACTCTGGTTAAGAGAAAAACTTTAGGACAGTCTCACAAAAAATACTGTTATGACTGAAATGTAGTGTTACACTGCTAAAGAACATTCTCTTTCCGAGTTCCACCAGCCTGTTGACAACTTTCTGATTAACACTCTTTTCAGGCTACCAGTTTTATGTAATCAGTTGAGACTAAAGACTGACACGGCTATGCTTTACCTTTGGGGGGCAGTTTTCTGTTCTTTTTTTAATTTATTTTTTGATATGTAGTCAGGGAGATGGTGCTGCTTGCTTGTCTTGAAGACTGATCTACATTTCACAGTGTTTTCTGTGAGAAAGCAATTTTCTCAACCTGGTCTAACAAAACACAACTTCCCTCTGCAAATTACATTCTTAAATCTAACCGTGCAACTCCTGAATTTTTGTCCATCTTCTCCCACAAAAAAATGGAAAAAACAATTAACTTTTAATTTACTGATATTTTACTTCATCTAAAGGAATGTGAAATTAAGGCTTGTAGTGTTTTGCAGTTTCCCAAATCCGCCAGAGGACAGGGAGAACATTTCAGCCTTTGCTTACCTGTACCTGATTATGAAACAGTTGCTTTCTCTCTTAGGGCCCGTAAGTAACTACCGATTTTTCAGCTCAAACAACAAAAGAGGCCGCACTGCCACAGCCACAACAGTTTAAGGATTATTTCCCAGCTCAGAAAACAGAAAGTTATGTTTTCACACGCGTTTGCCTACACCCGCACCTACAAACAACGTGCATTACGCGTGATCGCCATCCCGCCTCCCCAGCCCGTCACCGCATTTCTTTCCCTACGGCCTTGCACGCAGCCGGGACCTTCTGCCGAACGTGTTCGGGACGGGACGGGACGCGGGCGGCAAACGCGGCCTCTCGCCCCCCAGCTCGCCCGGTGGAGCTGGGAGGTACGGGCTCCTCCCGCCTGCAGGCCTGCGCCCGCCATGAGGGGAGAACCTGGGGCCCGGCCGGCTCTGCCCCGCCGCTGCGTCCCGGGGCCCGACCGACAGCCCCGTAGGCCGCTCACCGCCGGTGCCGCGCTACCGCCGGCAGACACCCCAGCTCCGAAACCCCCATGCACACCGCCCCCGCCTCTCGCCCCCCAGACCAGCGGCAGGCCCGGCGGCTCCCGCTCACTTTGACGCTCTGGTCGCTGGAGCAGGTCGCCATGCGCCGCCCGTGGAAATCGAAGGAGACATCGTGGATGAGGTCGCGGTGATCCGCCGCGATGCTGCGCGCCACGAACATCCCGGCGCGGGGCACCCGACACGCGCCCGCCCGCACGCCCGGCCCCGGCGCGCGCCCCACCTCACACGCGCGGGCGGGGCAACGGACCGCCGGCTCGCGCGCCCCGCCGCCAGGGCCCGCCGCGCGCTCTCGCGACCCCGCGCATGCGCTTCGCTTCCGCGGCTCCGACCTCTCCGAGCGGGGCGCTGAGGGACGCGGGGCTCCCGGACACCGCCCGGGTCACTGCCCCGCGGTGGGCGAGGCGCTGCCGTGTGCCGCCGGGGAACCGTGCTGGGGTGTGCTGTGACCCGAGGCGGCTGCACGTACCGCCCGTGTCCTGTAGTAGAGGAACGCCGATGTCAGCGTGACCGATGGCAGGGGGGGGGTATGCTGAGCTTACCCGGGTGAGAAGAAGAGGTGGAGGGGAGATGCCAATCGTAGGGAGATGCGAATCGTAGAATCGTGGTTTGGGCTGGAAGGGACCCAGAGATCATCTGGTTCCAAGCATAGGCAGGGACACCTCCACTACTCCATGTCTCTATGTCTCTTTTGCCAGCCGACTTTCAGCAAGACGAGGGCATGGTCTTAAGTTGTGTCAGGGGATGTTTAGGTTAGATATTAGAGAGAATTTCTTTACAGAGAGAGTGATCAAGCATTGGAATGAGCTGCCCAGGGAAGTAGTGGATTCTCCTTCCCTGGAGATATTTAAAAAGAGACTGGATGTGGCACTCAATGCCATAGTTCAGGAACTGCAACGGTGGTTCAAGGGTTGGACTTGATGATCTCTGAGGTCCCTTCCAACCCAGCCAATTCTATGATTCTATGATACACTAGGGTGCTCAAAGCCCCATCAAGGCTGGCCTTGAACACTGCTTGAAGGGGGCAGCCGCAGGTTCCCTGTGCCAGTGTCTCACCACCCTCACACGAAATCATTTCTTCCTTATGTCTGACCTAACTCTACCCTCCTACAGTTTAAAGCCATTCCCTGTTATCCTATGGGTACACCTCCTCAGTTTTCTTGCCTTCAGCATTAAATAAAACTGATTACAGAAAACTATGCCTAATTAAACTTATTGTGCACTTAACCTCATTAACATACAAAATCGGAAGGACCCCCTACTCACAGAAGCCCCCCACCCTCTGAGCATGCACAGTGGAAGCACAGAACTATTTAACCATACATACAGACCAATTATAATCGATATACTTGGAAGGTAATTTTACTTTTTTCTTTTTGGTGTAGAAAAGAAATCCTGTGTTATGGGGAAGGGGTGCTAGCTTTATGGATCTAACGCTTCCCCCACCTTTCCGCACGGAGCTGGAATGCAGGAGCAGCTTTGACTCCGTGTCTGGATCAGGCTTTTGCACACCGGGTAAATGGACGCTGCCTGGGGACAAGCAGTGGCTCTCCACCGAGTGCGGGCGGCACTGGATGGGATGGCCATGGTCATACTCCCCAGAACGGGGGGACAGACAGGCAGACAGCCTCCCCACGGCCGGCATCCCGACTGAGGCCTTTTCTGCCGAGGCCTGAGCTGCGGAGATGCTGTGTGAGGGACTCCTTGCCCCTCTTGGCTCCAGCAGATGGCGGCAGGAGGCCGGGAGCGCTGCGGAGCCCCTTATGCCCCCTGAACACTGCTGGGCTCTTTGTTTCCCCTCTGGCGCTGCTGAACCCCTTGTACCCCGCAGCTCAATGCTCAGTTTCCTCCTTTCCCACCTGCTGCTTTTACCACCTTGTAGGAACCCTTCCCGGATATTAAAGTCACCCAAATAAAACTCGCTTGCTTCCTGTCAACATTGTCCCCACCTTTACCCTCTGCCCTGGAGCCCAGTTCCTGTGTCCCGGCCAGTGCTGCAGCTTCAGCCTTCTCCCTTCTCCTGTCAGGGCCATCACTCTCTTTTAGCTAATGCCCTCTTTTAGCAGGTTTTTTAAAATCCCTCTAAGTTACCTTACTTAAAATATTCGAGTTACAGTCCAGATAGTAACGATGCACCTAATAGACCAAAATATCCATAATATCCTAATAGACCAAATCACATTGAAATTATGATGTGGTGATAAACAAAAGCAAGCACATTTGTATTTAACTGGACTTCCTATCAGTCCCAAGCAATACTCACCTTCAGTGCCATATTGTGAAGTTTTCAAATAATATTTTAAATTATTAAGGATTAGAATCAAATGTAAAGTTTCCTGAAACCAGATAAATTAAAAGTCTCTTGATTCGAATCAGATTTAGAAAATTTTTATATCTGCATCTTTAACACGACATTGGTTTTACTATTTTCAAAAGGACTTTGATTCAACACCTCTTAACATTTCCATGTTGTTTGGTCAGGGCAATAAGGAGTCAAATTCTGTCCACTTGGAAAACAGATTTTGTTCAGGTCTGTCCAAACGTTTAACAGAATTGTAAAGAAACCATTACCTGCTTGAGGAATAAACCTGGCAGTTTGAATTTGGTATATAGTGAATTTATTTTTACAGACTCTCAACTATATTCCCTGCTGCTGCCACCACACACCACAGATGTCACTTCACTGCTTTCTATATAATAGGCAAGCATGTAACACACTAATGTGTGTGCTTCATTAGTAGACCTCATATTAAGAGTATATACGCTGGTAGCCAAATGTGATGCCAAAAGAATGAAAAGAGATTAATGATAACAGATTGAGGTAAATTACCACAAAATGGGATTTGAAGGTACACTATGGCTTTAGGATGGTAGGATTTAGTTATTTTCATGATACTGGGTAAGGAAAAGGTAGCATGTTGAAAAATATTATGTTACCCAAGCACAGGGAATATGATAAAAAATTTATTCAGTCACAGAGAATGGAAAATGTGTAAGGATTGAGAAAAAAAATTACCATTACCACTGGATTTACACTGTCTAAGTTGGTCAGTGACAGTTTAAAAATTATGTTGGGTTTTTTTTTAAATACTATGGAGCTAAATCTTGATGGAGAACATTAAATGGAGATGAAGAGAGGTACTTGGCAGTTGCCAAGAAAATTGAGACATCTAAGTTTTACCTACTTATATTAGTGAAGAATTTGTTTGAAGTTTGCAAATACTGTACAAATCTGTAAAACATTTGAAAAAATAAGGAGCTAATAAAAGGGAACAGGTAACATTTTATTGCTCCTGAAGATGAACTTCTATTGCACAATTTATCTCCCAGAGGGAACTTCACTGTGGACTGTAGGTCAACATATCCTTCTCTTCCACCCCCCCCCACAGTCACAGGCAACCACTTTGGAAGCTGAAATTTAGGTATTTTCTAAATAATAGATAAAATGTAATTACTACACTAGGAGAAACAAGCGATGTTAATTGTTCCTGATAATCCCAGTGCTGTAATTAAAGCAGTATTACATTTTTTTCATGGTAGAGGGAAAAACTCATATATATGACTTAAAAACCAAAAACCAACAATAAAACATGTAAGTCCTTTATTTGGACTGCTTAGGAGAAAGATTTTTAAATCTTATTTCAGCATGACTAAAAGCATTTAGACTTTGAAACTTCAGTTATTGCTTCATTCAAATAGCTGGAGAAACAGTGTCTAATAAAGACATTACATCTGGTTTTAAGTTCTGTAGTTCATGGTGGTGTCCCTAAATGGTTGATTCTGTTAGCTATTTTTGGGAAATGTCTTTTACTGTAAACCACTGATTATATTTATAAAAATTGTGGGGTTTTTTTCCAGAAGAATTGTTTCCAGTTAGTGATTCAGCTGTCAAAAACCCACTCTTTTGCAATTTTTAGTACTGTAATGATTTTGTCAGGACTTGGAGTATGTTACAACTACTAGATTAATACTTTTCACGTGCTTAAGTTTTCTTTATTCCTTCAGCCATTAATATCCGTGTAGTTGAAGCAGGGCAAAATTGTCAGATTCACAAATTATTGGCATCAATCTTTTTCATTTGAAGAATATATTAATGATGAAATGTGGCACAAATGCATGTTTCTGTTTTTTGTTTGACATAAAGGGTTTTTTCTTTTCTTTGACAACAAAAGTTGTACACTTCATGTTGAGACTAGGCTTTTTTTTCCCTACATTTTAGTCTGCTCAATAAGCAAAAATACTCATCTCTTTTTAAATACATATACTGTTACACAATTTTTTATTAGTTTAAAGATGATCTACCCCTGTCCCCAGTCTCTAGATTCAATGCAGGCAGGTCAGTTTACATTTATTTAGAAAATGGGTCCAAAATATGCTTAGTCATTAAAAGAACAAAATTAAACAAGATAAAAACCAACCAGGAAATATATGGGGAATTGTGATACCAGATTGTTAATTTACCATTGTGTAAGATTTCCGTCAATGACCAGTAGTGAGCTAAATACATTTACCCTATGTAGACATTTGTATCTTTAATTTTGCTAGTGGAAAGACTGACACAGGACTAAGGCTCAGCAGAGGAAATGCTTAATGGTGAAACATCAAAATTAGCAAAGGGATGAGGGGACAAGATATGCAAGCAGTCATTAAATGGACAATCAAGTAGAGCAGATGACATCCGGTCTAAAGAAGAGATATTAATTCTTTCTGGGAAATGAAACAATGCTTATTTAAATTCAATGGCTATGTCCTGAATTAAAAGTAAAATAAATTTTGTTGAGTAAGATCAAATCTCTCTGGATCTTTCAGGAAGACTTCAAACACTATAAAGGAAATTGGCTATAAAAGCTAACATGATGCACCAAAAGAGGGATTTTCCAATGACATGAGCATAAGATATCTAAGGTAAATCAGAAAAAATAATGTGAATAGTCTTGTAGTTTAAATGTTTTTCCTTTACTTCTTCACTTAGGTCTATATAAACTCATGTTATTCTGTCCCCTATTTTTAATCTCATTAATAAACACTTCAATGTCTCTTAATCTAGATGATATTGCTAATTAATTCAAGATTACTGACATTCCCCTTTAAGTGGTGTAACAACTCCAGAAAGGAAGGCACTGAGCACTGAGAAGTGCTGCAGCTCCCTGCTCCACTCCTGGAGTGTGCAGAGGGTAAAGTTGGTAGACATTAGGATGACCCAAGATGCACGGCCATGGTGGGCAGACAGTGAGTGGGGCCACAGTCAGGAGGGCAGAGGTATCCTTCATTCCTGATGTAACCAAAACACTGTGTGCCTTCTCTCAAGGCAACGGGAAGCATGCTTGAACTCATGGAAACCTCAGGAAATCTGCAGCTTCCAGTTATTGAGCTATGATTTGGGATTGAATTATTTGCTAACCTCAGTAACTTCCTCTTACAGCTAGAGCTGAACAGTAAAGGAATGCATTCAACTCATGGTGATAGCTCAGGGGTGGAAAAGTTGTGTTTAAACCTTACTATTTGCTTGAACATTTGCAGAGGGAGACTAGACTGAATTATGGCAATCTTGATACATATTTTTAAACATTTGGGTTCAGTATTATATCTAGAATAAATTAAATCGAACCATAGCATAGGAGAAGAAAGAAAAGTACCTATAGTGAGGTTAGTTTACACTGCTGACATAGTAGGCCAATTTTTCTTTTTAAATGGACTGTATACACCTGCATAACTTTACTTCTTGTGTCCAGTTCTGGGCTGCTCAGTTCAGGAAGGATATCGAGGTCCTGGAGCAGGTCCAAAGGAGGGCAACCAGGCTGGTGAAGGGACTCGAGCACAGACCCTATGAGGAGAGGCTGAGAGAGCTGGGGGTGTTGAGGCTGGAGAAGAGGAGGCTCAGGGGAGACCTCATCACTCTCTACAACTACCTGAAAGGAGGGGGTAGCCAGGGGGGAGTCGGTCTCTTTTCCCAGGCAACTCTCAGCAAGACAAGAGGGCATGGTCTTAAGTTGTGCCGGGGGAGGTTTAGTTTGGATATTAGAAAGAATTTCTTTACGGAGAGGGTGATCAGGCATTGGAATGGGCTGCCCAGGGAAGTAGTGGATTCTCCGTACCTGGAGATATTTAAAAAGAGACTGGATGTGGCACTCAGTGCCATGGTCTGGTAACTGCAGCAGTAGTGGATCAAGGGTTGGACTTGATGATCTCAGAGGTCCCTTCCAACCCAGCCAATTCTATGATTCTGCTGGAAGTAAAATGTCACTGTATTACCACTGGTAGAGATATTCTCATTCAAAAACACTGTAACAGATGCTGCCCTGGATTTAAAGAAAATATGGTCAGTACTTTGGTTTTTTCCATTTTGAATACCTCCTCCAAGCAAAAGATGCTCTTGCCTGTTGATGGAGATTTTAAAAGATACAAAGGCCTGCCCAAAAGAAACCAAATAATGAACTGTATACATTAAGGATGTTTATATTCCCATAGGACAGAGGGTGAGAAAGCCTGTCTTCTATGTCTACCCCTGTCATATGCTTCAGTCCTATTGCCCTAGAAACTGACCCATTACAGCCAGTCATGGATTATCATGCTAACAGTGGACAACTGACAGCACAGTTGAAAGTCCCATTCCTGATGATGGTTTAAAAATATTATTGTTGACAGGGAATACCTACCTGCCCCTGTATAAGTCACATGCTTTTCTGTGCCATGTTTTCCTTAACTTAAAAACTGGATTACCAACAATTCATAATATTCCATATGGAGTAAAATAATATCTATTATTTTGAGATTCCAGGATTTATGCACTGGATTAATGTAGAAATACAAACTGTACTTACTGAGCAATTAGATTCAGGAAAAAAAAATCAAGTAAACCCAGCTGATTTTAAGTAGGTTGTTTATCTTTGAGAATCTGAAGCTTATTGATTAGAAAGTTTGAAAATGTTAGGCATGCTGCCACCAAGTGGATTTGTATTCATAATATCCTGTGTCATACAAAAGAGAAATCTAAAGGTGGATGTTTCAGAGGAAAGTTCTCATAATCGAAAGTGTGTGAAAGATATCGGATTAATTCCTGTTAAGGAAAAAGGATACCACCAATTATTGCTATGAAAGGTAAGCCAAATTAAGATGATCCATTACCAGGCATGATTTTACAGACAAAATTAGGGTAACTAAAGTCCCCAGGTCTTTATGTGAGTAAACAAGAGTGAAACTTCTACAGGAATTTAAAGAAAACAGAAAAGTGAACTTTTCTTTATATGCCACCTTGAATCTTTCTTTATGTGCCTCCCCACCTTGTTGCTGCTGCAAAGTTCCACTTGCAACTTGTTATTTGTTTTGTTGGAAATCAGGAGAATATCCCAAATTTAAATTAAAACATACTGTTTACCTAAAAGAAAGCATTATTAGAAAGATGCAAGAAAAATATAAGCTCCAACTACAAAATTACATTGTACTACATGGTGTAAAAAGACTACAAGAGGAAAGTAAAAAAATAACTAATTAGCCCAAGAAATGCCATTCGAACAAAACAGTTACCCAGTCATGATCAAGTCTAGCTTTGGCAGCTCATAAAAGATGAGCTAAGGGGAAACAGAAGTTATAATAGTGCTATGTAAGTTATATAAGTTGGTGGTTTATGCATGGAAAACTATTCTCAGTCATATGAAAGAGCCAAGTAATGTAAGGGAAAATTGGCATGACAGACTGAGAAGCAACACAACTGACAGCTAGGGTGGGAATACTTATGGTTTCACATCAGATGAACATAAAGTTTGATCTTGGAGCACATAAATGCATCAGAGTTATCTTTAAACTAGTGAGGCTGGGAAACAGGAACAGAGCTTGGAGAAGTAAAAATGGAAAATAGCTGGCACTGAGAGTTTCATAGAACAGACAGAAAACACTAAACAGCAGCGGTGGCTTTGCTTCATCTGTTTTTGTGTGCGTGGAAAGAAGTAGCAAAAGTAGAAAAAGACATACATAAATTGCTGACAAAGTTGAAAGCTAAACCATTTTTGCAGACTACAGTAATGATGTATCATTAAATGCAAAATTAAAGCTGTTGTTTACGGATTGGGTATTTATGCTTGTTAGTAAGCTAAGGAAGCCTTTAATGCCCTTACCTTTGGGTGGAAACATGAACCTTTGACTTACCACTACCTTAAAAAGATATTTTATAGCACCACCAGATACCATAGCAATATTTAGTCATTTGGAGAGTGTGGTCAGACAGGGTTTGGTGAACTCTGAAGAAGGACCTTACCCCACTATATTTTCTCCTCCCCAGGTAACCTGTCCTTCCTAAGGCCCTGAGCCTGCCCTTTTGCATGCCAAAAACTTCAGCGGAGCACTGAACTATCCCACTTTCCCCCCTCCTCATGGAGGACCCTCTGGCATGTGTATTCCCTCTGTGAATATCCTTCTGCCTTAGTCCATAGTGTCTCAGTGACCCCACACATGAGCCAATTCCCTTTTCCTTCCTGAGTCGGCTCATGAGGGGGAAAAGCAGTGCTGCTGGGGGAGGAAGCAAATCTTACAGCTTTTCCTTTTTGCCTTCTCAGACAGGGGATGGATGGATGGATGGATGGAGACACCCTGCAGATGGCAGTTTTGCTTTGAGGAGGCAGAGGGACATCTGTGATGGGGTACATAAGGCAGGGCTGGACCATTTTCCAGAGAGTGGTTTCTCACAGAGTAGCGTTTGATGCTGGATGCACATCACGATGCCATTCATCTGAATGTAACTTAATTTCATTTACCATAGGTATCTTCTTTAGATTATTTTTTTCCTATATTTGGAGTTTCTCACATTTTATAAGTTAGTATTCAACTTGATATATTCTGTTTATTAAATTAGAAAAATTTAATTGGTTGGTTACTGGACCTGAGTCAAGGCCTCTCCATTTACAGGAAATCTTGAATTCTGCAGCAGTTGTATTCAGAATCTATAAAATAGATGATGGGGGTTGTGCGAGGTGGAGCTACATGAAGAGCTCCACCTCCATGAAGAAGAAGGAAAGAGAAGAGGGAGGTGCATGGAGATCCATTTTGGAGACAGGCTGAGAAGACTTGGTGGTGTTTTGGCTGACTAGGAGTAGAATTAAGAGGCCCTTTTTGTCCATCACTGGGGCCCAGCTCTCCGACACAAGTGTTAAGACTTCCAGCAAAAGATCAAACCTTGGTGCAATTTGTATTAAGTCTAAAAGTAAATGCTTAAGGATTCAGAATCAATTACATATTCTGGGGGTAACGGGAATCCCAGCTAGGACAAGTGGCTGTACTTACAGACAACTTTAGAATTCAGGAAATATTATTGAAAGTGTAATGTGAAAGGGCATTGCCAAGGTCTTCAAATTGTTACAAGACACTTCTGTTTCTTCTTCGGTAGAAAAGAACCTATCTCTCAGATTTCAAAATTCCATTTGACAAATGAGTAGACTATGTAATAGATTTGGAATCACATATTTATTAATGCCATATACTATACATAGATTCTAGGTCATTTTAAGATCTAAAAGAATGGAGTTAATTTGCCCAAGGAACAGTCTGGGAACACAGTCCAGATGATACCCATCAGCAAATTAAATGGAAAATAATGAAGTAATTTTCTAGTTTGACCACCACTAGGAGAATCTAAACATACCTGTCTTAGAATTTTTCAGTCTCCAGTAGAGAGAACACTGAAAGGTTCCAAAGTGCTCTGCTAAACATTCCTCCTCCCTCTGCAATTTCTAAAAGCAAAGATGTTGAATATATTTTGACAATAATCACAGTTCATTGTTTCCAAAGCATTTGAAACATCTGGCTTAAGAACATGTAATGAAATCCCAGACAAGATTCCAAGGAGAGCATACTTGAATTTCCGGAATACACGTCTGCAAAATCTAATTTCCCATTCACTGGAAATTTTGAAAATGTTTTGTTATGCTCACTTAAGGCTTTCCCCCCAACTGTAGAATTCTTACTTACAAGAATGTTGCCTTGCATAAGAGTGCACTTCCTTCAAAGAGAAACTGTACAGTGATTTTATACTCATCACTGACTTCTTTATTCATCGCATCTTAACTCTGAGGTAGCATTAGATCAGAATCATAAGAAGGAGAAATTTCCAGCAAGAATGGCTATGAGGTACAGATCATTAGATAGAGCAAAGAACTGACACAATTTAAAATTGTTGTTGCATAAACTGTATGGTCATAGTTTATGTTACAATACTTGCAGTTAAATTATTTCTAAACCTCTCTGTTGCAAGACAAGAATCACATCTGCACATTGTTAGGTCTCTTTTCTACAGGCTTGTACTAATTAACATGGTTAGCTGGCCTTACAGGAACAAGGGCTGTTTGTGCTGTGACAGATATTTAAACTGAAGATTCTAGACACACATCAAAACAAACATAGTTCAAGGCTAACAGAGCATCCACCATATGAACACATTGAAAAGAGCACTGAAAAGAGTACAGCAAGGCATATTCACATCACGCCTTAGGATTAATGGCACTTTGAGCATTCCCACACAGCTCTATTGTGAAGGGTTATTAGCAACTGCTGAACAGTGAATATTCATTTCAGCAAAGGTCAGATAAGTGACACTAATTACCAGCAATCATTTCCTGCCCCAGGTAGCTCACATGCCATGTTGTGGAGAAGAGGATGTATGCCTAAGCCTAAGACATGATTCTGACTGAGACAATTTATTTAACATTTCAGAAGAAATATCTGCTTTGGAACAAGCTGAAGTATTATTATTTCAGATCTGTGAATCTTTGGTGAGCAACTGATGTATAGTCCCCAGATACTGAGCATAACTTTTGAGCCTAAAAAATGTCCTTGAAACATCTGAAATACAACGAGAATACACAGCACATTGTAGTGCTCTGTGGTAGGATAGCAGGAAAAGATGATATTCATTTATGCAGGTATGGTACACAGAGTACAAATACATGCCTGAAATCCCGAACAGAAACATCCTGTGCACAGAGCTTGCTTATTCACAGTCCCTAAAATTATACAGATTAGTTAAACTAAAATATTATTTCCATTTTACCACAATAATGCTATATTCTAATGTTAAAAGCTGTAAACTTCAAAGAGTTAATCATGAAGCTAGCTGTATGATTATTTAAAAAATCTGCCCTTCTTCTTACAGAAATATTTTTAACTTATTGAGTAAAATGTAATTCAGCACTCAATAACTCTAGTTGCCTCTGGTAACACTTGGTAGATTTAAAGGTATACATATATGCAACTCATACTGATTTTATGAAATGCTGTGCATCTAAGTTTCCAGTTAGAGTAAGTAGGGTGTTATAACTTGCAGCATAGACTTTATGAACCTAATTCATTATTGAACATATGAAATTATCACTTCTCTGTGGGAACAAAGCACTCCCAACTACTTCCTCACTCAGGAAAGCAGGAGGTAAAAGAGAAAGTTTTCATGTCACTCTGAAAGGCATCTATATTTATATTTTTAAAACATAGTAATTGCCTTATTTCATTGAAACCTCCTTTCCAAAGACATTCCAGATTTATTCCACTTGCTGTGGCAAAATCCTGTAAATTCTATATTATTATTGCACACTGTTGACGCATATTCAACAGCAAATTTAGCTGTAATGGATAATGCAGTTACCTTTTTTTTTTGGCTATCTGCCTCACTTCACTTTCCAAGATTGCTGAAACTGTGGAAATTAAATTATATCCTCCTTACCACTTTTTATAGGACCAAGAAATGCTGGCATCACAGGATTTGTGACATTCCCCAGAGAAAACCCCTGAAACCAAGAGTGTATGTGTAGCAAAGTTTCACAGTATATCCCCACTTTATTTCATCACTGCTTTTGTCACATTTGCTTCTTGTATGGTATTCACAGGCCAAAATACATTCTGAATCTAGAAATTAGATTGTGCATTTGGAATTTATTATAACATTATGTATAAGGTATCACCATTGTACTGAGAATTGGAAATCAGAAGAATACTGATTACAACTGAAAAATTTATGCAACAGCTTGCTGAGAAATGAAGCTGTGGGCCTATGGCAATCCTATGTCCTAATCCTAATCCACTAGATTCAACTAAATATTCTTCCTTTGAAGGCCAAAACGAAGGCAGCCTTGCTTGTACACAGAAAAAAAAAAACAAACAACAAACTTTTGCTTTTGTTCAGTATCCTATCTTTCCTGCTCAGTGCTTAAGACTGGGCTGGTAAGAAGCAAGCAGCCATCTTGAACGAAGAAAATCCAATTTCAATTGAATATAGCTCTCAAAATTAATGTAAAAAATGGGAGCTAGCAGCTAGCTGAGATTCCAAAGGGACACTGGAAGACATTTTTTGACAAATGCCATCTTAGTCACTTGTTTTTTTATTTCTTTGTAGCATTATCATAGAATCATAGAATTGGCTGTGTTGGAAGGGACCTCAGAGATCATCGAGTCCAACCCTTGAACCACCGCTGCAGTTACCAGACCATGGCACTGAGTGCCACATCCAGTCTCTTTTTAAATATCTCCAGGGATGGAGAATCCACTACTTCCCTGGGCAGCCCATTCCAATGCCTGATCACCCTCTCTGTAAAGAAATTCTTTCTAATGTCCAACCTAAATCTCCCCCGGCACAACTTGAGACCGTGACCTCTTGTCTTGTTGAAAGTCGTCTGGGAAAAGAGACCAACCCCCCGATGGCTACACCCTCCTTTCAGGGAGTTGTAGAGAGTGATGAGGTCTCCCCTGAGCCTCCTCTTCTCCAGGCTGAACAGCCCCAGCTCCCTCAGCCTCTCCTCATAGGATCTGTGCTCGAGTCCCTTCACCAGCCTGGTTGCCCTCCTTTGGACCTGCTCCAGGACCTCGATATCCTTCCTAAGCTCAGGGGCCCAGAACTGGACACAGGACTCAAGCTGTGGCCTCACCAGGGCTGAGTACAGGGGCAGAATCACTTCCTTGGACCTGCTGGCAACACTGTTCCTGATACAGGCCAGGATGCCATTGGCCTTCTTGGCCACCTGGGCACACTGCTGGCTCATGTTCAGCTTCCTGTCAATCCAGACTCCCAGGTCCCTTTCTGCTGCTCCATTACTGCAAATCTGTCGGAGGGTACGGGCTTACGGCGCAAAGAGACGACTCAATATGAGTTAGCAACTAAGCTCGATTTTATTAAGCAAAGCGTTACATTTATATGGTCTTGGAGTCTTCGTGGCTCATGTTGATTGGCTGTGTGTAGCTGTTCACACACCTATTGTCACGTTGCGATAGGGTGCTGCTTACCCTCCTTGTCCTGCTTTGCTGATCGCAGGCATCCTGTTTGCAACTTTTTATCTGCCGTCACTTTCTTCTTCTCAGGTGCTGAGAACGGGTTAAATACAACTGTTTATGTGCTGTCTATGCGATGCTTTCCCAGCCTGTTATTCTTCTTTCTGCTGCCAATTCCCTTATCTTTTGCACGTAGCTGATCTTTTAATAACCTTGCACCTGGGCCTCAAGGCCCTTAGCTCACTCTGGCTAACGCTAATTAGTCAGGAGTGTTCACGTGTCCGTTTTCTTCCAAAAAACTCCCAACACAAATCCATTTTAGAAAATACATTATTTTACATTTAAACTTGAGAAGAATCTGACTCCAAGTGATCTAACAGAAAACTGAGACATTTCTGATGTAAAAGGGTGGTATAGTAAAGAAAATGGTGTACTAGGGCACATCAATCATTTTCTTTATGACAAATTACTCTCAGTGTATATAGAGTGTATTGCTGTCTGCCACTAAAGAACCTGCAGCAGTCTCAGAAGCACTAACAGAAAGTTTTTAAAAAGAAAATAGAATCTTCTGATGATTAGTGATACCTCTCTGTATGCAATGAGATAGTAGGAAAAAAGATCTGAATTGCAAAAGATCCAGAGAATTCCATACATCCAGTTTGATACTGGACATGTTTTGTACAAGGGCACTTTTCTCCTCCAGTTTTTAATTCCAGTAAGTGGTAGTGTCATGACTTGAGTTGCTGGAACTGTTCCACTGGCTAAAATAAGATGCTAAAGCCTTGACAGCATTCCAGTTGGAAAACTTGTGTTATGGATCCTTCTTTCAGTACATTATACTCAGATTTTCTTTTCATTGAGAAAACAAACAAATTGGTTTAGCAGTTACAGTAAATCATATGCCATAAGAGTATGAATTAGAGGTTTTAAATGTCTGGACCAAAGAAAACATAGCATACATTCAGTAACTGTAATATACTTGTTATGAAAAACAGATTTTTAAAAGACTACTTACTTTGGTTTATTAGTTTCAAAGCCATTTTTATAAGACACATTATCACAGAAAAAAAAAAAAAAAGATAAATTTTACATGCACTGCTAATTTGGTTAGGAAATCATACTGCCTGAAAAATTAACCCTTTCTTTGTGGCTTTTTGCCAGCTAAAGGCAGAATCTATTTTCCTCCTTACTTTCTGATTTACTTTGAGTGTAAAAAGAGAGGTGCATTGATTATTGCAATCCTGCTTTGCCACCCAAATGTAGGTATGGAATTTTTTATTTAGTATTCCACGGTCCTTACAAGATTCAGTGCCTTTACACATTGACACAAACTTGAACACCTTGCTCTAAAAAACATACCAAAGGACATCTCTGCAGGCAACCATAGCCACACATTCATGGAACTCTGCCATCCAAACAGTGACTCAGAGAATGTGGCTCCTCCAGGGCTGCTGCTTATTTCAATAGGATGAGTTTTACGGGAAACTGTATGAAATTAGATATAGTAATGTTAACTTAAAAATAGGCAAGATATCACAAATCTTGCACAGATCTGCCTCTGCTAGCACAGGAGAGAGAGAAGTAATTATTGTAATGTATGCTGAACCCTCACCACCACATGGTAGATTTAAGTTTCTATGAAGTTAGTAACAGTAAGATTTTTTAAAATCATTATTACTGCTAGTAATAAAACCCTTTCCTGTTATTGGCACTTCAGGTTGTCTAATGCAAAAACATAAATCACAAAATGGATTACAATCCTAAATCACATTGCCAAAAAGACTTTTATTACTTTATTTAAACTATTGGGAAAAAAAAAAAGGCAAACACAATTTGGAGACTTTTACATCCATGAAAATAGGTATAATGGCTTTGTTCAGATGCTGGGAAACCCAAGGAAAAACTGGAACATAAAACTGAGGACACAAATTTATAACATAAACATTTACCGACACTCCTCCATACAAAATCTTCTGCCAAAACAGTATTTTCTTACAAGAACTTCTCTTAGCAAATAACAATGGTAGGAATCAGGCATTACAGCCTTCTCAGCTGTAATTGAGAGAATGCCTTTAAGTTTGGTCTTCGGAAGACAAGCTTGAATGTAACAAAAATGTGTATAAACAAGCATGTAAACCACAGAAACAGCATCGGTACTGTAGAAAAGTTACAAGACAATGATAAAATGATCACAAAATTATGAGATAATGTGAATTAAAAGACCCATCAGTTTAGACACTTTAACCATTATATGTAAAAAGATTCACTGAAATAACAACTGTGAGATTAGAAATGTTCTAAGCATGGAACACCTCTATTCAGACTGTGAGGAAAATAATTTTAAAATCTAATAAACAGGTGACCTTCAACCCAAGGCAAGTCTCTGTAAATTTTCAATGTGAAAACTATGTTAACTATAGGCAGTTTCTATTGATGCAGTTTCTAGTAGAATATTACCTCCTAACCAGGAATGTGAAATACCATCAAGCCACTCAGTACTTGCTGAATTAGGCTTTCTCACTTGCAAACTAGGATTGTAATAAATTACACTGTAGCTAGGGGGTGAAAATGGAAGATGGAGAGAAAATTAAGCAACACATACAAACCATCCCCAGCAAGGAAGATCCTCTCTTCAAGCAAGAAAAATAAGAACTTCGAGTCATCTTTCTCTTGGCAACCGGCCCTTCTCCTCTTCCTGTAGCTGCACCCCCCTCCCCCTGCATTGACTCATAGGCATTAGGTTTTGTGGCTGACTGCACAGCCCAGCTTAGGTTGCTGGCAGGGCTGCTTCACCAACCCACAGCAGAGCCTAAAGTCACTCTACTCATCAGACACCCTGGCTGGCTGCCTCTTTTGCCTGCTAGAGGCCATTCACTCGGGGCAGCAGTTCTGCCAGTTGCCAGGTTTTCACACTCCACAATTATTTCAGCTTCACCGTTGGTGTCCTGTGCCATACAGACTGGTACAGGCCTCTAGACTATAAAATAGACTTCCTAAACAGAACCTGATCTTTCCTTTCTTCCTTGGCCATTCATTTCTTCTACCCAGAACTCCAATTTACAGTTTGGGCAGTCATTTAGTATAAGCACAGCTGTATTGTCCTTTTCAGAGAATAATGTCAGCTTCTCTAATTCCATTTCTTCTACTACACAGTCATTTCTTAACATTGGATACTCAAAGCCCACTGCTGTGGGCATGTGACTGGTGAGACTGTGACTTCCTTACCTGAGTGCAAACCTTGTTGGGCCTTCTTGCACTCTATTGCTGTTGCTGCTACAAGGATTTGCATTTTGCTACCTAAATTTTCAATTTTTTTTTTCTTTTCTTGTATGCCAAAATACAGATTAGGGCAGGGGGAAGGGACTATATAATATAGCTGAAGACAGGTATTTGCACTGGCATCTGCTTTCAGTAAAAGGAATTTTAATGTTCACTTCAACAAGCAAAAGTCCCCAAAGTCTGAAATAGGAAGACTCCACTGTAATTACACAGAATAAATTAAATATGTTTCATCCTGACTATTGGACCTTTTAAGTCAGCTTCTCCTGCTCCCTCCCAGATGCCAAAATAGTGGTGAGCCCTTCTGTGTTTCAAGCCCTACCCAGTTTTAGGGGGAGGGAGGATGCTCTGCTTCTTTAGGCCTTGAGATGTAAGACAAATCAGGAAATAAATATGTGTTCTCATCCTCTCACACCATGGTAAGCTTAAGCACATTACAGTTTTCTTCCTTAATAGCTAAGATTGATATGGAGGGTATTTGTGAATAAAACCACCTCAGGGAAGAACGTGTTCTTCATCTATCAATATCCAAAATGGTTCTCAGAAAAGCAGCACAAAGCAGATAATTTCCAATAAATAGTACTTAAGTAATTCAGTGAATGACCCCATTTAAAGTTAATTTGATTGGTCTTTTTCATTCAGATGAGTAAGGGCACCAAAACCAATTTTGAAATCAGAACTGTTGTGGATAACAGGTACCCTGGGGTGACTGTTTTGCTATCACAGCAAGGGGGTTCTCAAATTACCAGACATTTTTATAAGAAAACATTGCAATAACTACTTGTTTGTCTGTATACTAAGACAGGAAACACTAGTAATATACCACACATTCCAGAAACTCCATTATCCTGCTGTGCATATGTCTCACACAATCTCAAGGGTTTAAGAGTTTCTGTAGTACTTCATCTGGGTTTGGCTGCACAGATAATATAGAACTGGAATATATTATTGGCAGTAGAATAAATAGTTTTCAATGACTGTGCTTGGTTTATCTTGTGTATGCAGTTCTCCTCCATAGACAATCATAACTGTAGTCCTGGGCCTATCTTGGGCTCAATTCCCAAAATCCAGAGAACTGGTACAGTATTTTCAGCACATTTTCAGTAAAAAATAACCAAGAAGGAAATAATGGCAATTTCTCCAGAACCTCCTTGCTTACCAGTTATTGCTCCTCTAAGACAGCAGTTTAACACAATTAATAAATACTTGTTTTAATTTTCCAAGAGCTCTCTCCAGGCACTGGTTTGCACTACAGGCTCTAAGCACAGCAGCTACCACAGAACTGTCTCCTAATAACACAATTACACTGTTTTCCCAATATCAACTACACCCCCCAAACATCACAAACTGTGACAAGCACAAACTTCTTGTATGCATGACAGCTGCTAATCAAAAGAGCAGAATACATGTTCCTGTGTCCTCCAAGTCTTCCCTCACCTTTGCACTAGAATAAAGAGGAAATATCATACCACAGGGAAGCTTCACTTCCCATTCTCTGGACAGACGGGGTGGTGACTGGGCCTCCTTTAGCTGCAATACTTTGGATGGCTTCATGGTCATCATGTTATCTATGACCTACAGGTAGCCCCAGCAAGGGGCTAAAGAGGCTTTAATATCAAATGCTGCAAATACAGGCCAGTCAGCAAGTTCATATCCAGAAAAAAGCCTAATGAAGACTAAAATCAGAGAGTATGTTGTGTGTTTCAATTTCTTTATTAAGAAAAATTTATTATCTTTCTATTATATTTATTGTTATTTGGCAGACAGCTTCTCCATATCTACTTAACTTTCTTACACCAGCTTGTGCAGATCAGTTTTCAGAGGTTAAGATGCTTTTTTTTTCATTGGAAGTGTTGAAAGCTACTATACTTGAAATACACTTAGATTCTTCTCTGCTCTCCTTAATCAGAAAAATAATTCACAAGTGCATTAGTTTACTTATTGCACAAGTGATCACATGTAGCACATTGATTAACTAGAGAACACTTAGAACTACAGACATGACTGGTCCCTCAGTCTTGCAGGCAGAAAAATCCAGAAAAGCTACTCCTTGTATCAATTTTCAAGTTTGAACCCACAGTTGAAGAAAATCTTATGCAAGATTTGCTTGAGTTTTCTGGGAAGACATGCTATGAACATACTTGTTGGAAGTAAAAAAAGAGATTACTAGAATATTAGAATCAATAGGTTGAGTAAAGGATTGTTATTGATAATATAAATATTTAAGATTTGGACAAACTAGAAACTGCTTGACATAAGCAATTTGACTTAGCATGAGTAACTGGAGTGATAAGGCCTTAGGCTGCAAACTGTAACTAAAATTTAATCAAACCCTTGTAATTAAACCCTCGTTAATCTGTTACTGTACCATCTGGAGTAACATCAAAACCAGATGTACACAATGTGATAATTACTCCAAATACAAAGGCAACTGAACGAATTGAAACTTCAGTTTGAGAAACTGAACTGCTGAAAAATTATCATGATGAAAAGCAACTGAAGGAGTATGAAGACTGTGGGAGAGAAGAAGATAGAAGCAGTCAGAAATGGAAGAGGTAATCATTGAATATAATTGAACGAGTAGTCATGTGCATATCACACAAACATGTTGACAGGCTGTGAGGCCTTAAAAAGAACAGCCCTCGTGAGGCCACACCTTGAGTACTGTGTCCAGTTCTGGGCCCCCCCAGTTCAGGAAGGATATCGAGGTCCTGGAGCAGGTCCAAAGGAGGGCAACCAGGCTGGTGAAGGGACTCGAGCATAGACCCTACGAGGAGAGGCTGAGAGAACTGGGGTTGTTCAGCCTAAAGAAGAGGCGGCTCAGGGGAGACCTCATCGCTCTCTACAACTACCTGAAAGGAGGGTGTAGCCAGGTGGGGGTTGGGCTCTTTTACCAAACGACTTTCAACAAGACAAGAGGGCATGGACTTAAGTTGTGCCAGGGTAAGTTTAGGTTAGATATTAGAAAGAATTTCTTTACGGAAAGAGTGATCCGTCATTGGAATGGGCTGCCCACTGAAGTGGTGGATTCTCCGTCCCTGGAGATATTTAAAAAAAGACTGGATGTGGCACTCAGTGCCATGGTCTAGCAACCGCAACGGTGGTTCAAGGGTTGGACTTGATGATCTCTGAGGTCCCTTCCAACCCAGCCAATTCTATGATTCTATGATTCTATGATTCTATGATTCTATGATAACAGGTAAAATACATTAGGGGTTCCTCCAGGGAGGTAACCAGCTCAAGCTGAAATAAACAGACTCTGTGGTAGTAACTAGGGTCTGAACTTTTATTTACAGCTAGGGTCTGATTGGATCCAGCTGCACCTATACTTACCTTGGAGAAGATCAGAAAGCAAGGGAGTCTAGTCTGAACTTTGTGACTTGTGGGAGGACCTCCTTGGACTCTTCAACAAGACTGTGCACACTGTCCCATCAGCTGTGCTTCAGAAGGGTGTCTTCCAGTTCCCTGGATATAGGACCTGAGGGAACAGGTCAGATGGTGGATTTGGAGCAGGGTACTTCACTGCAGCTTGCAGATGGGAAGAAAATGCAACAGCCAATGGACAGCAGTCTGTTCCAAAAACATTTGCCTTACAAACATACACCTCTCACATCGTACCGAGCAACCCTTCTCGCTGTTTTCTAACTACAAAACACCACAGCAAAGGGAAGCCTGAGCTCACTTCCCCCAGTGCTAAGACAACATTTCTCCACCGCTAAACTTTCTGCCTTCAGGAGCTACGTGGGCAAGACCTCTGTCAGGCTTGCTACCTGCCAGCAGCTTACCTACATAACTGCGTCATCGCGCTAAAGGTGTGAGCACCTCACTCTTATGACCTTTCCTCCTCACGGTCACACATCTAAACTTGGACTTAAGACACCACCCGGGGCCTAACCCTGTGCCACAGCAGGGACGGCATGCGGGGAAGACCGGTGGCAGTACGGCCATGCACAGGACCGCACAAGTGGTTACGAATGGGGCCGTGGATCCCAGGTTTAAGCCCTGAACGCGTGTACAAGCGCGGTGACGGAACCCAGGTCTCAGAGGGACCGGCAGGGTCCGACCCACTGCACCACCGACGACGAAACCCCAAGACGAGAGCGGCGGAGGGGGCAAGGTTACCCGTCGGTGTTATCCGTCGGTGGGCGGTAGAGCGGGCGGGGATAAGCAGCAGTGGGCGGCAGAGCGGGGGAGATGCGGGGCGCGGCAGGAGTACGGGGCTGAGGCCAGGCGAGGGACGGTAGAAATGTTCCTTGTAAAACCTCTAAATTCGTGCGGGGACCTGTTTTGGGTGGGGTGAACCCGCTGCAGGGGTGTGACACCTGGGACAGGGACAGTGCAGAGAGGAGGCGGCGGGTGAGCTGTCACTGGACGCTCTTTAATCTCTTCCCTTTTGCAGTACTAATTACTCCCGCACGTTAATCAGCAATTGGCGCTGAGGTGTGAAGCGTAGGCCGCCCACCTGAAGACCTGCTGAGCACGTCTCCCTGACGCCGAGCTGCACGGCACGTTCCCCGCAGCTTGAGCAAGGCGGCCCCGGCTGTACTGTGCCCTGACCTTCGGTCCCGCTCAGCCTTTGCGCAGCAGTTTCCTGAGGAGCGGTCGCAGAGGGCCGCCGCCGCCGCCTCCTTCCCCCTCCCCACGTTTCGGCTTTGGATATCACACAGTCATAGAATGGGTTGGACGGGATCTCAAAGACCACCTCCCAGGGAGACCTCCCACCGGTTGCTCCAAGCCCCACCTTGAACACTTCTAAGGAGAGGGCACCCATAGCTTCCCTAGGCAAGCTGTTACGGTGAGCCTCGCCGTCATTCGCTTGCCGGGGACGCCCGTATATTCGTGCGGCATACACCGGTAGGGTGAACTCCGTACCCCCGGGCCACCCGAGCACGGACCACTCCTCCTCCCTTTTCTTCACCGCCCCGTGCCGTCCCCTCTTGGGTATTTCCCTTCCACTCCCCCCGGGGGCGCGGGCTCGGCCGCTCTCGGTGGGCAGGGGAAGGGAGAAGGAGGAGCGAGGGAGGAGGGCCGCGCATGCGCGCTGCTGCCGGCGGCCCCGGGCACCCCTTGCGAGCGTATGTGTGCGCGCGGCGGCGGCGGCGGCAGCAGCAACGGGGCGGAGCGCGAGGGTCGCTCCCGTGTGGCAGGCAGCGCGCGAGGGGCTGGGAGGTCGCCGGCCTCGGGAAAGGCTCGCGCTCCGGCCGCCGCCGCCACCGCCATCACCGCCGCCATGTCCGCCATCATCGAGCAGGAGTTCCAGGAGATCGATGCCACTAACGACTGGCAGGCGCGTTATCTGGTGAGCGAGGGGAAAAAGGGGGAGATTGTCTCCGACTGCGCGGCTGCCGGAGGGCGGCGGGGGTGGGAACGGAGGGAGCGCCGCTGCCAGCTCGCAGCTCCCGTTGCCGGTACGTGTGCCGCCTCAGCGGGGAGCGGAAGTCGCTGGGCCCACGACTCGTTTTCAGGTGCACGCAGCGAAACTGCGGGCAGGCGCCGCGCATGCTGCCTGCGTTAAGGGTGCGGGCGATGGCGGGGGGAGAGAGGGGAAAGCTACCGCGCAGGCGCTGTGCTGCCTCTTCTCCCTCCGGTGCGCCTGCGCCGGCTCTGCGGTTGCAGCCCCGGTCCCCTCAGCCCGGGTGCTGGCGGCGGGGTGCGGTGGTTTAGGCATAGGGGGCTCAATCGAGTGGCCTGAGCTGAGCCGGCCGAAGGTGCTTTCCCCGCCGTTTCCTGGCGGAGTGTAGTTATAAGCGATAATATCGATCGGCTCCGGGGGTGGCGGTGGCGGCTCTGCCGCTGAAACCGCTGCGCTGCGGT
The DNA here is from genome assembly GCF_003957555.1 of Calypte anna. Lineage (NCBI taxonomy): Eukaryota > Metazoa > Chordata > Aves > Apodiformes > Trochilidae > Calypte > Calypte anna. Next base: position 98,025,783 of record NC_044245.1, read on the forward strand.
TTGTCAGGCACCCGCCGGCTGCCGCTGCATGGTTATCTATCGTAATACACGCTGCCTTGACTTCCTGTTTCTTCAGAAAAAATGCGATTGCTAACTTGTAATACTAGTGTCTGGGTCAGTGTCGTGACTTTACACATAATACTTCCTATACGAGAGCAGTTATTGGAGCCTATGCGTATTTTACAGTACTTTTTCTGTAAAGAGGAAGAAAACAACCCCAAATTAAAGGTCCCTCTGCTAACTTGAGGTTTTTTTTTTCTCTGCAGAATTAGCCATGTATTTGATTTAAATATAATTCGTGTATTATGGAACTGAACAGTGGTTTAAATTTAACAGAGAATAGTAGAAATAAACTGTTCGTGAGATAAAAGAGTAAAGAAAAAAATCAGCAACCAGGGGGAGTTAGAAAAGAGAGAAGAAAATTACATGCGTGTTACATCTAGCATATCCAGACTGAACTCAAAGTTAGCTTTCCCAGATCATTTTATTATTAAAAATTGCACTTGGAGAAATAAACTAAAGAGAAAACTATATATTGAGCTCTGGTAAGCATTTCCTTATTTACAGCTATGCTGTAAAATATTTTAAAATAAAGTTATTTTGTATTAGAATCTTATGTTTTTCTGATTCTGTAGATTTTGCAAACTCAGCAGTTTTTTTGGTTCTTAACACATTTGTTTTATATTAAAACCCGAGAATACAGATTTGCTTAAAAGCAGAAAGAGAAAAGAGCAGATGTCTTTGAATAACACAAACTTGTAGAAGGTATTCCAATTGTTGACTACTTGTTTAATTTTTGTTTAGGTAAGTATTTTCCTACAATCATCTTGTATAAGAAACATGTATTCTTTTTCTGAGAAGATACAGTTTCTCTGAAGCAACTTGTGTATTAGGGCTTTTTTTTTTCATTCGTCTTTCTGAGAGCTGCTTTGTATATTTACCCTTCAGTTCTATGAGCTTGCCAAGACTTGTAAAATTCTGTGATGCTTTGAATATTTATGCTGACTCTTGGAGTGCCTATCCATTCTTAATTAATGACTGAATAAATAACACTGCTATTCTTTTATTTCAAAGCAAGTTTTTCCAGTGTAATATTTGTTACTTTACATCTGACATCTGGTTTGTTTCTCCAGTTTGCGTGGATTGCATACTGGGTAAACTGAACTGTGTTTTTCTTTTTTAAGAACCAGTCATCAAACTTCCTTAGGTTTGATTCTTTTTTGCAAGTTTCCCCACCCTTATCACTGTGGTAATGTTCTATTTAATGTTGGGGTTTTTTACGAAGTGACAGGTGTATTACTGTGCACAGAGGATGCCAGTGCTTTTTAAAAACACAGTATGGTGAATCTTGTTATGAAGAAATACAAGATTTATATTTTGTAGGAACTTGGTTGTGACTGTTTGCCAGATACTATTTTTTCAACATGCATGTGGTTGATCCTCCTATAGACAGGAGAAGACAGGTTCTAGTGTGCTGTATCAAAATAAGAAGCTGATTGTCTAATAGGTCAAGATATTTTTGTACAGAAATGTAGAGCATTGGTGCTTGACAGTTGCTGCTCCACATTGTGGTTTAGATTCTTTACAGGTTGGCACACCATAATGTCACACACCAGATGGTAAAAAATGGAGCTTCCTTCTGTACATTAGATTCCACTGCAGACATTTTTGTCTGTTTTCTGGGAATATACTGACTATTTAGAGAATTTTAGAAGACAAAGAAGATAGTGGAAACATGGAGAAGACCAAAGAATGCTTTGTTGTGAATGGAAATCTAAATGTTCTTTGCGACATAATTGTGACTTGTAGCATTAGCATCTAAAAACAAAAGAATTCGAAATAAAGTATTGTTCATTTTATATACTATGTTGTCTGCTAAAATTGCATCAGTACAGAGATCTAAAGGCATAGTTCAGTTCTTTGGAGGCTTCTCATCAACAGCACTTCAGCTGTGTTTTCAGTTGTCTGCATAAGGTAATTCTGTATATTCTAGTGAAGTTGTGGGAGATTCACATTTAGGCAAGAAAATTAATAAAACTTAACATTTAGAGGATGTGAGCAGTATGCTACTTAAAATGGCATGTAAATTAGTATCATTTAATATTTTTCAAATGCAGGTTACTGAAAGGTTTATAATAATGCCTGGAGAGAAGCAGGCTGTGATTTCACATTGATATTTATGAGTCTAGAACTGTCCATTCATACTGGGTCATGGTTAACTGCAACAGCTATATGGGTTGAAACTGTCAAACCACCAAGAATATAATTTTGTGGCTGCTAACAGTGGCCATAAAATCATGAATTAGTTCAGGTACCTACGTGGTGATTTGTGCAGCTAGGTAGTATAAAGGAGCTAGGATTGTACTGTTGGTAGTTATGTTCGAGTCTCACTGCTGTGGAAGATATCATGCAAGCCTGAGGTAAACTGTAAACATAAGAATACCTGTTTTTTTTTGTTTTTTCTTTGTTTCTGCTACATCAGTTGCTTACCAAATTGTGCTCATATTAGTTTGGTGGTGTTAACCAAGTGTGGGAGGATCTAAATGGCAACAGCTTGGCCAAGAGCGGGGATGCCTTTTCTTAGTGAAAATAACACTGGGTGTATTAAAGGTTAGAAATGTTGACTGTTAACACCCTTGACTAATGAATAAACTTGAAAATCTTGTAAGACAATGTGTAGAACAATAACTTTAATCAGCTTGCTGGCTATAAGCAAATGGCATTTTTTGTCTTTTAAAGGAAATTCGACATAAATCCAGTGACTACCCTCATAGAGTTGCAAAATATCCAGAAAACAGAAACCGAAATAGATACAGGGATGTTAGTCCATGTAAGTACCTTTTCTTTTTTACTTTACCTAGTTTACTTTAAAATACTGGAGCTAATAAATCATGATCACTGTATGTTACCTATTTTGCTTATTTCAGTAGCTATGTATCCTATGATAAACGTGTTTTTTGTAATGTACACAAATGTGTTTAACAGAAGGGAGAAAAGTTTGCAGGTTAAATTCTCTGAGTGATGAATGAGAGATAATGCAGATAACGGTTATTATTATATAGGTAAATGTAGGCTGCAGAGTAGTATTTTATAGATATTTTCTCATAAGGAAATTATTTGTTTAATATTGCTTTATGTGTTGTTAAAAAAATGGGCATCTCCTGAGCACAGAAATTAAGTTAATGAGCCTTGATTAACAGAGGTTCCTTTTGTGCTAAGTGATTTCTGCACATTTATGATGACAAATGCCACTTGGTTTCTACAGTTGGTCCAAAAAATAAACAGGAGTTTGTTACTTTTGTCTGTTTGAAGAGTGTATGAATGAAGTTGTTGCATTTTCTCAGTGCAACTAAATCTGTTATGGAGTGGTTTGTATTTTACTGACAGCCATTAAACAGCCTCTGTGACATGATGATCGTGCTTCTCAGATGAAGGTAGCTTTTGTTTCTGTTTTACTAGCTTTCTTGCTGCTGAAGTGCGGTGGACTTTTTTAACAGCATTGACTTTTACAGTGATTTTGGATTGCACTTTCTAAAGGGACATAAGATTACCAGTATGTAGTCATTGCTGGAGACAGCTCTTGTAAATAACTTTCAAAAGGACTAGGAAAAAACCTTAATGACAACCTTAATTTGTCTAAAAAATTTTGAAGTTGGAACTGGTTAAATGTTTGTGTGTTCTTCAGTATGAAATTTCCCAGAGCACTTTAGGCTCACAAAACCTTGTTACTGTATCTAGAATTTTTGAAAGGTTGCTGGTATATTGGGGCTTTTTGTTTAAGAGCCTAATCTGAATGCTGCTTGTAAAATTTGGAGAAGTGCCGAACTCCTTATTCCTAGTTGAAAGTTGTGGTAACAGCATGTGCATTATCAGTCACTTCTCAAAATGACACAGAAAGGGTCTCTGATTGAGTCACATTGGTCAGATGAAGTGCTGCATGCTGCTGGCTAGACGGCTGCCAGAATGCTCACTTGCACAGTGTGTTAGCACCACACGGGTCTTGTCTGGCTTAATGCTGAGTCTCTATACTGCACTCTGATAAAAATGAACAAAGCCTTCCTGCTGTGTCTGCATGGCATGCCTCAGTATGGCCTGTTTGAGAAATGTACAGCTGTGAAAAAGATACCTCAAGTTAGCCAAGGCTTGCTAACCTCTGCTCTGTGCTCAGCAAAGGCAGCTGGGCCTCTGGTGGATCTCTGTTGATCTATGCAGAGTTACTTAATGTGTCCCCAGACTGGTGTCCTGATACAGCACAGCATCATACCAGTGGTAAGGCAGGTAATGTTTTATTCACTTGCTATTTCATACATAAATTTGGTGTCAGGATTGTAAGAAGATAAGGCAGGAAATCAGCTTTGAGCCAGTCAGACCTGAGTTGTACAGGATACTGGACCCAGGAAAACAACTTACGTGGCAGAGGCTGTGTTCTTACATTTACCATCTCTTTCATCCATGGATATAATTTCTTAAGCACTGTTGCAAAGAGAATGGCAGATTACCTTCAATATGTTTGTGTTTTTTCTTTCTTTTTAAAGAGTGTTTCTAAAATAAAGAAAAAGGCATTGTGCTATTTAAGTGGCATTTAATAATGCCTGTAATAGTATCTTAGAGGCGTGAGTTGTATCCATCTCCTGTAGTTTTTTGGAACTCAGAATTTTCCTTAATCACGGTATATCTTTTATGACAGAGAAGAACACCAAACAGTGCTCTCTGTCTTGATCATGCAAAAACTGCTTCTGGAATGCTTGTTTAACCAGAAGGAAAGTAATTGTGTGATTGTATTAATTCCTGGACCTTGTGCAGGGGCAAAGAGACTGATAAAATCTACTCTTGAAGAAGTACTTTGGCTCAGTAATAGGTATTAAAGTCATTACATGCTAGTTGACATGAACTATAGCATGATGACTGAACTACTATTTGTGAGGCATGTCTCAGAAGGTTTGAATTGGGCCACCAAGATAGTCTGCGGAGAGTCTAGGAGGAAGAGTATATGAGAACAGAGCAAAATGCTGTGTTTAAGCTAATTCCCATTGAATGTTATGTGTGTTTTCAAATATGTTGACAAATAATTGTTTCTGTCACATTATTGAGAGTTGAGAGGAGAAAAGAGACCTGGAAGGAAATATAAAATAAATAACATTCCAACATAGCAGTACCTAAATTTCAAAGCAGAGGTAAAAGCTGTGTGGTTTGGTCACTCTCAACACATTTAATCACAGTGTGTGAATGCAAGGAACTGGCTTTGCAGAAGTGCAAGACAACTCAGTCTTACATAGTCTTAACATCTTGCTCCTTCACTTTGCAAATTTTATTGCTCTATGACAGTGTTTGAATGAAAAATGGTTGATTATAGTCAAAGGCCTTCAGAAATAGCAATTAAACTTTTGAGAGCTAACTACTTAGACATACTGTAAGATATAATTTGAAGGAAGTGCTTATGTCCATAGCAGTGAGAAAATGATTTGTTAATCTAGGTAATGGCCGAACTAGTCTAAAATCTGAGGTGGTATATCTGCAGGAGGAAATGCAAAGTTTATTCTTTTTTTATACAAAAGATGTCAGTTACATGTGCAGGAAAAATGTTTGGGTTAGTTTTCATCATTTCAACCAGTGCACAACAGGCACACTGAAACCAATTTATCTTTCATACATTTCTAGGTAAAAGTTGATTTCTGCTAGTTGTGAAAGGTTAATAATTTTTGCCCGTTACAGCTGAGTTTCACATTGTCTCCAGTTCCATAAATATTTTTCTAAGTGTCCAGTTCTGTTGGATAAAAAGCTATGTGTATAGGTTTGTTTGGGTAAAAGCCCTCAAGAATTACTGCCCAGCCAAAATAAATAGCAGTCTAGCAGTTTGGTATTAGTCTAGAACAGGGAGAGGAATATTTTGTCTGTATAGTAGTATTGAAACAGGAAGTTAATCTGAAATAGGTTTGGTTTGACAGTCAGTCATTTCCTGATGATGAAACAGTTTCTCAGAAAACATTGTTAAGAGGAAAATAAGTAGTGAGGTTATTATTCTTTATTGATAACTTGAATGAAACTCTAAGATTTCTGTTAATACTTTCCTCCTGAATCTTACCCTTAGTCAATACCAGAGTAGTCTAGCGTCTCAGATTGACTGTAAACACTTCTAGAGATCTGCTTACTGTGCTCTCAGATTTAGAGGCAAGAAGGAAATCCCCTCAGCAAGATTGCCGGGATTTCTTTTTTTCCTTTTGCTTTTGGTGGGTAGATGGGAGTGGGGCTATGCTTTTTTGTCTTGAGCCTACCTTTGTAAGGTGGTGCGTAGTTCAGTTTCTTAGGTCATCTGAACATCTTTGCCTGATTGATCATGTTGCTGTTGGATGGGTTTAAGAGGTAGTGATTCATTTTTTTTTTTTTCTTTGTGTGGCTGTTAGTAGACTTTGTGCTGGACCTTTCAACCATTGGCTTACAGTAGTCATAGATTACATATCAGAAAAGAGGTGCATGAATAATATTGTGCTTTACAGGGAACTGAGCTGGATTTGATGTGGATGATCTTGCACATAGTGCTGATTAATTATAATTTCAGTAATGTTCTCTGTCTCAAGTTCAAAGTGCATGTGCTGAGAACAGGGAGATTTCTATGCAAAATAAGCTTACTGCATTACTTACTGTCCGTATTAGAAGCTGACGTTGGCGATTTTTTATTATGTTATCTAATGATTCTCTAAAACATCTTGTTACCAGAAACATGATATAAATAAACTCAATGTGCTACTTTTGGAGTTGTTTCTTTCTATGGGGTTGGGAAAGGGGGATTTAATAGCACATAGTGTTCTAAGCTTAAGTGTACCTGAAGATTTTTTCACAATCCTTAAAAGTGTAAGGATCTTGTGCAGTACTAATGCATATGTTTCAGTATGAATATATTTCAGTTATGAGCTTGGCCGTGACTAATACAAAAGCATTGTGTATAACCATTGACAGGGTAGGAAAAAAATCACTTTCCCTTTCCTTTGCTTTAAAGTACCTCTGAAACTTGAGACTTTATAGGTCTAGTGACAGCACTGTAACTTGAATAATTTAGTAGCTCAGATACACTAGATTTAGATTAGTGAAATGAAGAGAATTTTTTGGTAGGCAGGAAAGGGTCACACTGGGTCATTGGGATGACTTAGGGCTACATGTTTTATTTCTGACTTCCTTTAATCCACTAAGTAGCATTTCACCCTCCTTCCTTGTTAATAGTTCTATATTTGGGAAGACGGAGACATCTCTTGGATAAAAGATAATTTTTTAAGTTGTACAATGTGGTTTCACTTCTCAAAACATGGTTGTTTTCAAATAAAAACCTTTCATTAGCCAACTACAAGGACTGCATGATGTAAAATGCCAAGCATTTCACATCTCTGTTTTAACTTGAAATGCCATTTTCTTTTTAGTGGGGAGTGAGCAAATTGATGTGTACTGTGAAGTCTTGGTCTTATTTGAGACATGAGGAGTGTTGTCAGGGACATCAGTAAGGACAGGGTTTCACTTTAAGTGGCTAATAAGAGTTTGCTTATCTCGAGCAGCATGGTTTTGAGTGTAGATTTGTTACTGCAGGAGGCAGAATGAGAAGCATTTTTAAGATTTCCACTTCCTTTTCAGTCTGCATAGTTGGTTGAAATAGGGGAATTAACACTTTAGAAAATGAGTACTATATTTTTAGCTGTTGTGTGTATGGAAACATTTAAGATAAAATAAGATTTAAGATAGGCTTATCATTCATGTAAACCTATAGTACTTGGTTACTGAAAATAACATACATATGGGAATATGTTGCAGCTAACTTTCTGCCTAAAGTTTGCTTGTTTTATTTAATTCAGAAGAGCAAGCTGGTGCTTGAATGAGGTTTCTGGGTCATTGTGTTCTTTAGGAACCTTTTCCCTTGAAAGAAGGGAAATCAATATGTTCTGGTGGATTTCTTTGTCCTGTGGAGTGTATGCCAGTGTATTTGTAGGATCATCTGATTTAGCTGGGGAGGAGGAAGGAGACTGTATGCATGTAACTAGGGACTTAAAAAAACAAACAACAAACCAACAATCATCCTCGAGAATTTTCTTCTTCATGTTTAAAACGAAGAATTTATAAGAAGGAAAAAATAAGGCTGAAAATGTGTGTGAGGATTACAGTAGGAAACCTCATTAAAGCCTGGGCAGTTCTCTCCCTGGCAGCAATAGAGCAGCTGCTGCTGGGTGATTAAACTGTTAACAGGGTTTGCTTGCGTCATCTTTCCGAGAACACTGGTACCGGTATGTGTGATTTACTATAACAAGATCTGAAGTTTTTTCCTGTTGGCAAATGACATGTAATATTTACAAAGGTCTTTGGTTTCTCTCCAGTAGAAACATTTCAGATAAAGTGATACATGAAGAGAAGAAGTAACACTTCCCTAGTCAGACAAAATTATACAAAGTGTAGTATTTTATCTTTAAATACATGTGTCTTAATTTCACTGTTTTGGCTTTCACAATATTTTCTTCATATAGATATATATTGTTTTACAAGTCCTGAAAGTCAAGATGGTATTGCCTTACAGATGAAATTCTAACGAAAACAGGCTAAACCAGGAACTTCTCATACTTCAGTAATAAAAAAAAGTTTTCATCATATTTCTGTTCTCTTCATGTTGGTGTGTGACAGCATATAAAAGCTAAAAGCACATAGCAGCTAAAGGATGACAGCACGAAATCTCGGTTAATTTTTTCTTTTAAACTGTTGACTTCTTTCATTGAGTCCATCAAGATCCTCTGATCATTGCCAATAGCAGATAGATGGGGTACAGTATAGAAGTAGATCAAGACTGAGTAATTTGCTTTCCCTGGGCCTCCAAATGTATGGGAATTATTTATAAAGATGTATGAGTGATCCATAGAACAAGGGTCTAGTTCAGTAAAAATTTTTTGATTCTCATCATCTTTCTGTCTCTCTGGGGTCATATTCATAGATTTCTTAGATAAAACTTGTGCTGTATATACTGACTGTGAAATAGGGACTTAGCATCTAAGTTCAGCTATCATAGCTGCAGTGAATGTGATACTTGGCAGTTGCTCATGTCAGAACTCATGGATTTTGTGCATTTTTTCAAGATGTCTGTCAAAAGGAAGAAAGCCTTTTGATGCGGTGATGGGAGAGGGAGAAGTGGGCTGACATCAGCCTACATGCTGAATGAATTTTATGGGTTAGATGAGGTGAATGTAGGTTAAAAATTGCATTGTACCATAATTCATGCTCAGCTCTGTCAATTTCTTAATGTAATCTCTTTTTAACTTTCTAAAATGTGTTGAAGTTGGTCAAATTAATTTTACTCTGCTATTTTATTTACCCTTCTAATAAAAAGTTTGTATATGCAGTTGGGCTTTGGGAGGGTTTGCAGACAGCAGGATCTAATTTCCTGGCATGCAGTTGAGCACAAATTTAAACCTAAAAATTCTGATTATTTAATAAAGTTCTGATAAATAAATGGCTGAAGAATTTCTTACTGTGAATCAGTCTGGTTGCCTAGCTGTCTCCTAGAGTGTGATAAGTCAGCTACTAATAGGTTCTAGAAACAGTCACAGTGACTTTTTATTATGCAGTGTTTTAGTATGACAGTCTGATAATCTTTCTGAAATTAATGTTACAATTTTAAAGAGAGCCCTTTGCATGTCTCTGCTATAAATAAGAGAATCTTTTGCTTTGTCTGTGGAATTGAGATTGGAACGTGTAATTAGGTTAGGCTTAATTTCATCAGAAGACTTGTCAAATAGGTACATTTTTGCATGTGCTACTTCTTATTTTTAATTTGTACAATATTAAACAATAAGTTCCAGGGGAAGTGAAATTCATCACTTTAATTGAATTATAGAAAGTAGATCTTTTTGTGTGTGTGTTAAACTTTCTGTGAGCACTGCCTGTTGTGGGTTCTGCTGCTATTGTATTATGGAAATGGAGCTGTTGGGGGATGGCTGTGAGCACCTTTTGGCATGTGAGGAAAGGTTGTTTTGTGTGGTTGTTTTTTGAACAAAACTGGGTATTCCAGTTTTCTGAGCAACTTTTATTAATAGTTGCCTGAAATTACTCTGTTGGAGAACTCCAACAGAACTATTCTGTTGGAGAATTACTCTGTTGGAGAGAACAAGACAGGCAGTTATCCAACTACATGAGAAGTTAGTTTCATGTATATTTGTAGTTTGCCATTTGCTTGTCAGACATAAACTTGCCTGTTCAGAGTATTCATCAAGATGGACACATCATTAATTCTTCATTTTCTTTGAATTTTAGATGATCATAGTCGTGTAAAACTGCAGAACACCGAGAATGACTACATCAATGCCAGCCTAGTGGTCATAGAAGAAGCCCAGAGATATTATATTTTAACACAGGTAACCAGTACCACGTACTAGGTTGATACAGCATGATATGTTCAGGGAGTTTACTTTCTTGCCTGTCATTTATGTCATTTTCTGATAGAATGTTTTTAGTTTGTTTAAACTTCGCAGAGGAAGACATTTTCCTGTTTCACACAGTGAACTGTTAACTGTGTTCAAGCACTGCTTTGCCCATACATCTCCCACCTGTTTTCTTCTCTTTACTACACAGGGTCCATTACCTAATACATGTTGTCATTTTTGGCTAATGGTATGGCAACAACAAACCAAAGCAGTTGTCATGCTGAACAGAATTGTTGAAAAGGACTCGGTAAGTAATATTAGACCTAATGTTGTAAAGTAAGCCAAATCATTGTAATGCAGTGGAAAAATGTTTGATAGCTAGGTTAAAAGAGCTAACAGACTCTCTCACTGGTGTATGGCATAGTATGTAGCTAATATAACATTTAAGTGATGGAGCTAAGGAACAAATTCTTTTGTTGAAAGCAGTGTTTAATAAATACACATTCAGAAAGGTAAAAAATGCTGAGAAAGGAGGATGTACAGATAGAAGTAAGATGGAGTTGAAGCACTGTAAGATGCCCTAGAAACACATGGAAGGTGAGAAAAGTTTGAATTCAAGTATCTTTAGATGATTTCTTCTGAATGTAACAGAATAGTATATTTGTTAAATAGTGATCTTAACTGTTTTAAACAATTAAGATGAGGTGCTGTCCAGCAACTGTCAAACTGGTCTAGTTATTTCTGATTCTTTATAAATGGTGGTATGCATGCAGAATACATGAATTATGTATTATCATGTAGTTTTTCTGCTATTGTGCCTAAAATCACTGTGGATTTTAGTTACAAATGCATGTCATTTGTGGGTTTTGGGTTTTCTTCTGAGTATATTTGGTAGTGAAAAAGATTTGACCAGTCCATTAAAAAGTCACTTATTTTCTTATGCAGAAATTTTCCTACGGAGAGCTTGAGTGCAGGGCAAGAGGAATAGAGGACAAGGGATGGTTTTGCATTGCTATTTTAGGTCATTCTTTTGTTTCACTAGAATCTCCCAGCATTCAGCAAGCCTTGGAAAAACTGCATGTTACATCAGTTCTGTAAACGTGCAGATGTGCACGTTAGAAACAGAGGAGGGCAATGTTATTGAAACAGCTGAATGAAGGTCTCTGTTCACTGCTGAGAAATTGAGAGGGGAGAGGGAGAAAGGTAAATCTCAAAACATGTTAGCTCTGCTGGGAAAGAAAGCATAAACAGATAAAGCTGAAATGAATAATAGGCATTGAAATAGTTGTAACTTGGCTGTAAACATAACAGACTGTGAGAATTCCTCAAACTGGGAGCAGGTACTTGAGTCTTACATACTGAATAATGGGGTCCCAGAATCTGCTTGTGCAAAGATACTAGGATGCTTAACCAGATTTTTCTTTTTCTTCCTTTTTTTTTCCCTTAAAAAAAAAAATTAATTAGGTGAAGTGTGCACAGTACTGGCCAACAAAAGAAGAGGAAGTTATGACATTCAGTGAAACAGGTTTCCGTGTGAGGCTAGTATCTGAAGACATCAAATCGTATTACACAGTACATCTACTGCAATTAGAAAATATCAACGTAAGCTTTTCTCAGCACATACTCCTGGGCTTAAGTGTATAATGAAAACTGCTTAGCATGTTGTCATTACAGGTTTGATTGAGCTTTTACACTCAAAATTTAGTGCATTTGGATTCTGATAATGTTGAAGATACTTGTATGGCATCTATAAGCAAGTGAGTTAGACCTGAATTGATCTGTATATTGAAAGAGAACATCTTCAGCATTTTTGTTTTTCATTTGGCAGTACCTTAACATGCTGAGTTGTAATTGATGGTAGTGGTGATTCTAAAAGGAGCTGGAAGAAATACCCTAAAAAGAGGAACCTAGGAGCTGACATTTCTGATTTCTTTTGAATATCAGAAATTGAACTCAGTAATTACTGTGTTTCAATGGAATGTTAGTTTTCCATATAATTCAGTCCAGCTGTCTTAAGTTTTTGGGGGGAGGGATGATTACCACCTGTAGATAGGTAACATTATCTCCTCTTGCTTACCTCCCCTTTTGCTCCACAGGACCAACCATCCTTTTCTCTTAAAATTAAGCACTTTGACAATTTTATCAAGTTAAGCTCAAAAAAATTGTTCCTGGCCTGAGCTTGGGTTGGAATTTGCTGCTTCTGTTTCAGAGCTGAAGACAGGATTGAAGAGCTTGTCTGTTTGTTCCAGCTATGTCTTGTAAGATATTCTCTCTCCCTATAAACCTTGCCTTATATTAAATGAAAGTGCTAGTATGGCAAGTTTTATTCAAGGTTGTCTTTTCAGTGGATTCGGGAAAGGAAAGCTTGAAAAGATGTTCCTTTGCATGTTGTGTTATGCAACTAAACATTGATACCTTTGATAAAAATTAATTACATTTATAGTAACTGTTAATGCTACTTTGAGATAATGTTTGTTAATTCAAAACCTCCCTCATGAGATCAACATGATAAAACATGGCATGTTGTTCCTTGGTCCATTCAATGTGAGAAGGTCTTTGTAAAATTCTGTCCTGACTTGAAGAATTTCTATTTAGTTGTTTGCTTATTGATGGAAAAGGAAAGATGACAAGTGCTTGCAGGCTAGTGCCTGAGAAATTTTAGAAATGCTGAGGCTAGTTTTCCTAATTACCAAAAAGGCTTCTTTGTGGGATTATCTGGCTGATGTTGGCCCCTAATCTTACACCTCCTGTTTTCAAAGGATGCAATTTTCATGATATACGTATGTTTGGACATAACATTAGCTGGAAAATGTAGAAATCCCTTGAGGAGCAGCAGAATGTTTGAGCTAGTAAGCACTTAAATATCTAATTTTGCTTTGGACTGGTAGTGCAGGCCCATCAGCACTATACAGGGTTTCTTGTATGTAATGTAACTTCATTTCAGTGTATGGTGCTGAGTTTTTATTTTCATCACCTAGCACTCCTGTAAGGTTCCACAAATATTCATGTGAAGAAATATTTTTTTCTATATAACAGCTACAAGGAGAAGAAATTGGTTACTCAGACAGAAAAAAGACATAATTTCTAGAATAACACTGAAGACATTAACTGCAACCTTCTGTAGGAATTTTGTAATTAAAAAGCTCATGGGAACTGAATATTCACAGTAATTTGAAACATGAGCTTAAGTATGTTTATACAAGCTGTTCTGGAGGGGACTTTGGTGGAAGCAGAGTAGTAGGACATTTGGCTGCTTAGAATATAAGATAATGTACAAACAAAATACACTCTTAATTCCAAGAGTACTTCCTTGAAAGCAGAGAGAACTAGAATTGTTTATAAGGCAACCATTCTGAAATCAAGTAAATTTGTGTTACCATAACAAATCTCTAATACATAAGCAAAATACATACCTGTGGAGTGCTTGTTTAATGTTTATAGCAATGAGGCAACCTCTGAATATTTGGTTCTGTCGTTTGGTTTGTTTTGTTAAAGATTAGTTGGAAGTACAGGTGGAGTTGGGGTGGGTAATATTTGTTTTTTAGTATTAGGTCAAGGCATTTGGTGGTTTGATTTGTATGTGCCTTTTCCAGGCAAAGATTTGGCTTTGCTGTTGTGGCTAGTCTAGTCCAATAAAGCTTTGGAGAGGATATGGTGTTTATTGGCATATTTCAAAAAGTTTTGAAAATATTTCTGATGTGCCTTGTGTGCTTATTGTTGAATTTTCTTAATTTTTGAATGGCCCACTCTGCATTTTAGAATATAGAAATTTGAAGCTGCCTTTCCACTGTGGTTCATTGTGTATCTATCCTCCATCATTTTGTTGGTGTCAATTGTTAGGTTTTCTGAAAGTTGACTGCTTTCTGCTGTAATTTCTCAGTTACAGCACTCTCCTTGAGGAAAGACTGAGTGTGGTGGCTTCCACATACCGTTGTCTCTTTGGAAGATAAGTGTAGAAAGAAAATACTAGGTTAATGTTAAAAATTCATCTATCTGTGAAGCTATTGCATGTCTGTGATTTGAGGGTAAATCTCCCAGGATAATGGAGAGGTGGTAGTTAGGTGTTTATGAGAGCCTTTTGTTAAAGCTGTAAAATACACTTTTTGGATGGGGTTGCTACGTTTTGTGACAATATTATGGGAGAGTGGTTAGATACCAGTAGCTAACTTCTGGAAGACTTCACCTAGTGTTGAATATATGTTTTTGTGTTATTCTGTATTGCTGCTTTTAGCTGTCATTGTCATGAATATAAATACTGGTCTTCAGAGAAAGAAAACTTGAGTTTTCAGTCATTTCTGATATGGCAGAAGGATATCCTGGAGAAGGATAGTGTTAACCATAATGAATGCTTGTAATCAACCTCCCCCCTTGCAGAATTCAGAGAATCTATGTAAGGGTAAATGAGCACCAGTACTTGAGGGGAACTGGGAATTGGCTGAGTGAGGAAACGGAGCAATGGAAAGGATTTTAAATTGCTGTAGGAAGCTTGATGAACATATCCCAGGCTGGGTTCCTAGTGAAGCAGCTGAAAGAGAGCTTTGCAAAGAAAATACTTGTAGGAGAAAAAGGACTGGAAAAAATTCACTAGATTTGATATGACACTCATGGTGTAATACTTAAGAGAGTGGTCCATTAATGAACCCCAAGTGGAATCTTAAGTCCTCTGCAAACATCAGGTATATGGAAAAACCTGTCAGCAAATGAATTCTTAACTTTGTACCAAGCTTCTGTGTGGCTATTGCTGTCAGATTAAGGTGACCCAAGACTTGCTTAGTGGCCCTCATTGCCTGAAGCTGTGGATAAACCAGAAGTGTCAATGCAGTTCAGGAAGATCAGATTTGCCTTGCTGCTAATTTCCAATGTCCAAAAATTTAATGTACTGAGAAGATAAGTTGTTTGTGGAGGCAAGCAGGCTAATGGCAGGCAATGTTCTGGGATCTTGCTGTATCTTTGTGTGTGGGTGTGTGTAACTCTGGTAGCGTTTTGAAGGGATTTCTGAAACATTGCATACACTTGCTTTTGAACTTGTAGCTTGTCCTTGTATCACTTTGAAAGAGGAGGTTTAATGTTGGTCTTTTTGACCACAGAAATAAGACAGGTGTTAAGAAAGTATTGGTGTCTTAGCAGGAAAGGAGAAGCCCTGTTCACTTGAATGTCAAGTCTTTTGCAGATTCAATGGGCATAGCTGTTACTATGTTGATTTATGAGATGTTTGAGGCTTATTTGGCCCCCATTGTCCTGGTTATCATTTTTATGCACGTTTAAAAACATTTTGCCAGGCATTGAAATGAACAAACAAAGAGGTTAAAGTTGATTTAATACTTTGCATTTCAGTGTTTAGAATATTGCCCTTAAAGCATGGCTTTTTATTTTTGTCATCAAATTAGTTGTTAATGTACTTAAGGCATGGTTGTTAAATACAGGACCACTGTGTGTTTCTTTGTGTGTTCTATGCCTTCATATGTTAGACCATTTCAGTAGCCCTTAAACTGTGAGATGAAGGCTTTTATAGAGAGAGTGTGTAGAATCTGACAGATCACCACTTTCCTATTCCCACCTCTTTACTTGACACTGAAGGTGTAAAATTCCTGTGATCATTTTGGTAGTATTTTATTCATATTCATACTGAATGACCTAAAGTTATTCTAAGATTTTTGTACCCTTTTGAGTGACTGGATAGTCACTGTAAAAAGGTTATGACAAGGCTTGTTTTGATCTGAGTTAGTCTAATGACATTATATTACTTTTTTGCTCGAGTCCATGTGTAGACATCTGCTTGTAACCTGGAGCATGGCTTGTGGTTAGATCATCCTTTGATTGTGCTGTTAGTGTTGCCAGCAGTCAGTGGAGAACTGTGCAGTGTGGTGGTATCTTTCTGAGTTTCAGTTGTAGCTGGGTAGGTTATTTACTAAAAGCTTATCCTAACAGTTCATGAAACTTCTGATAGAATGGTTTGACTCATTTTCTTGAAAAGATTTTGTTTAAAAGATGTCCCATGATTATTTAGGGTTTTATAAAATTAATTTTCTTTTTTGTTAACTAGTTTTAGGGAACAAATGTGGTAAGAACATGCTGTAGTTACCATCGAATAATCTGGTTTTCAGTTACCATGCAGAAGTGTGTTCCCAGTGTATAACATATATAAAATTTTATATTACTGCCTGAGTCTTGAAGTACAGCTTTTTTCTTTATAAAAATATCTAGTTTCTGATAACAGTTTTAATAAAATCAGTTGTTCTTTGAGTTTCTGTCCATCAACAGTTGTGACTCTTCAGCAAGCCAAACCTTTTCTCATTATAGTGCTGCATCACTTCATGCAAGTGGTAGCTGTGGTGCATGGCTCAGTGACAGGGGGGAGTTCTTTAAGAAAGAGTGGTACAGATACATACACAAATGTCAGCTTTACAGCTTGACTGCCAGACACCTCTTGGAAGAGCCATTCCATTTAAGAGAGAAAATGGGGGATGTTTGAAATATTCAAATGGCATTTGGCTGTACAATTAGAAACTGCAAGTTCAAAGAAGACGAGCCAGTTCAGTGCTCTGAAAGGTCTTAGGGAAAAAGGTGAAGAGATTAGTTGTCTTTAAAATTAGTGATGGAAAATTGTGGGGTGGATGTAGCCTTCATACAGTATGTTAAGGTAGAAAAGTCGTTCTGTGGCTTAGAGCTGTATGAGATGTATGACAACACTGTTTAATACTTCCTTTAGAGATACCGATTATCAGATTAGTGTATAAGTAGGGTGATGCTTGTCCATGTGCTTGAAGCACTACTCGTTTATCTTCCTTTTTTTTTTTTTTTTTTTTTTTTAAGAATACTTACTGCTTGTTACAGTATCAATTTTGGGGAAAAAAAAATCCACAGATCACCCATGTTTTCTACAGATAAGGGCATTTTTGCCTTCTCGTATAAGGGAGGATTTAATCTAGAATGCTATTTAAGAATCTTGAGGGGCAGTGGGAGAGTATCAGTTATCACTTCAAAGGATCATGTAGATTCACAAGAAACAACTTTAACCTTTGTTTCACCTAATATGTGCATTTAGTTAATCTCTCTAGCTTTCCTCTTAATTATGTTAAAAATTGAGTTAGCTTTCTTAGAGGAAATTGCTGAAGAGTGTTATCTTTAAAATGTTGTGATTTCTAGATTTCTTATGAAAATGTATCTTCTTCATGGTTTTTAAATAATTGGATGATTTCAGTTGAGTAGTGAGTTAACTCACTAGTTGAAAAACCAGGTGCAAAGGACCAGTAAGATGTTGAAACTGCAAACTTTTTTTTCATGCTTCAGACAAATAAGAACGGGAAATCCCAGTGTGTTTATATAATTCAGGCCTTGGTAGATTTTTTTTTTTTTCCCCTTTGAAATCTTACTGCCTACTCATTTTTCCAGTGTGTTGGATCACTCTGTTGTCCTCATTAAGTTCTTAGCCAAAAGACAGAATATTCCTGGAAGATTGTTGTACGTTTCAGAGTGACTTGAGTCATGTTAATATCCACTGTTCCTGTGAATGTATTGGCAGTCTTTCAGTATCAGGCATTGAAGGCAAAGAATGAAATGAGAGAGTATATTTGTTACTGTGGTAACCATGAAATGGACTATTTTAGCTTCACAAAGGCATTTCATAAGTTGTCCCTCATAGGAAGCTCAAACAGACTGAGGAGGAGGTGAACAAAATAATTGATTTGAATTTCATAGCTGTATTTTGCTGTTTCTGAGAAACAGCTTTTCGGGAATACGTTGATACTTCAGATCATCTTGTGTTCCAGCTTTGTGGAGGTTCATATAGGCTTCAGTCTGTGTGGAAAATAAGATTGTCTGAAGCGAGTTTGGTAAACATATACAAATTCAGCATTGAAGCTTTTCAGATATATACATTCTTGCTGTCTTGCAGTACTTGCAATACTTGTGGTTAGTTGGTTGTGTTAGGAGAAGAGCTGCATGGTTCTGTAACAACTGCATGGTTTTGAAACCCTTTCTTACAAAGAATGAGTATTTCAATCAGAAGTCTTGTTAGACATCCTGCTATATGAGTTCTTCAAGGCTTTTACCATAGAACTTATGCTCCTCTTGGTAGTGCAGTTTGTGTAAAGAAGATGCTAATACCTCTTGATATTAAAACTTGCTCTGAGGAAGAGTGAAGAGTGCTTACAATGCTGACGGGTTTTTTTTTCTGTTTTGTTAATGTTACCTGCCTAGTAACTGCTGTTAGTCATTAAGCTGCATTAGTGGTAGAAAAAGAATAATATTTTTGGGCGAGTAATAAAGCAAACCAAATACAATATGGGAAGGTTGAAAAGAAATTAAAAATGTGTATGGTAATAATGGCAAAGGGGAAAATGACCAGGTTGGATGAAAAAGTCCTTCGGGTTGCATTGTTGGTTGTCATCCAGCTTTTAGCAAGTTAGTTATTGGATTGTCTGGCTAAGTGGGAGGTTTCAAATAGGAAATATCTATTGATTTAGACTGGGGAGGTGTGTGCCAACTGAAGTAGAATACTTTCTAGTTGTATTGTTTATTTGTTTTCTAGAGTGGTGAGTCCAGGACAATCTTTCATTTTCACTATACCACATGGCCAGACTTTGGAGTTCCTGAGTCCCCAGCTTCATTCCTGAACTTCCTGTTTAAAGTCAGAGAGTCTGGGTCACTGAGTCCTGAACACGGACCCGCAGTAGTTCACTGCAGTGCAGGAATAGGACGCTCCGGCACGTTTTCATTAGTAGACACTTGTCTTGTTCTGGTGAGTGATTGTTTTCTGTCACCTTTTGTCCTGACACTCTGCCTGTCTTTCCAAGATGAGCTTTTTGGTCAGAAGGCTTTAAAAAACATTTAACTTACTGACATGCCAGAGAAAAAGACATGATAATCATTGCAGTGTGTAACAGAGGATAGTGCAGCCCTATCTGGTAGCCAGTTGCAGTAGCACATGGATGAGTAGGGTTTTTTGCATCCTTGGTGGACTGTGTCGTCTGTATTTGCTCATGACTTGAGTGAACTTTAAATCTCAAATAATGTTTAATTTTTTTTGTTGTTGCATCTTAGCATCCAGACACAGACTTTTTGTCTTTGCCTGTGGTGGTAGTGATGAGAAGTATGATACCAGGGTCAGGGGAAGTAGAACTACATTTGAATTATATGATACTTATATTCTGGTTTGGTCCTCAATTTTTAAATTTTTTTCTTCAATTTTTCTTTTTTTCTGCATTTTTAAAAGGAAAAGTCTATAGCTTGATACAAGTATATTTTAATATTAAATGAATTAAAATTATCATTGAAAGAAGTTCAGATCTGTAGTTGAAAATGTCCCATGAATGTAGTATGGGAATAAGTGTGTGCAGTCCTCTGAGTAGGGATTCTGCTTTAACTAAGGAAACTTCTGCCACATTCAGTCATTCGAAACTGCTGTTCCAGTTGAGAGCAATAGAAAATGTTGCTTTATGGTTCTGATTCTTACAGTCTATTTCAAAGTACAAATACATACCTGAATAAAATCAAGCATATCTGAATTTTCTTATTTTAAGGCTTGATATGAGGACACTGATTCATTTGGTTAATACGTGATAATTTTTTTCTATAATAAGCTTTCATTAGTTGGTTAACTTCTTTCCCTGTAAAAACAGCTTAGGAAAAAAATTGAGATGTTAATTTCACATACAGCTCATAGAAATGTAATATGAAGAAATTAATTTTTAGATTTTGACTCGTTTTTACTTGCAGTTTTTCTTATTTTTAATATGTTGCCTTTGTCAGTAGCAGTGATATTTTCAATGTAACTTTCTTTACAGATGGAGAAAAAAGATCCGTTTTCTGTAGATATTAAGAAGGTATTACTGGATATGAGAAAATATCGAATGGGACTTATACAAACTCCTGATCAACTAAGATTTTCATACATGGCTGTAATAGAAGGAGCAAAATTTATAATGGGAGATTCAACTATACAGGTAAATGCTCCAAACTATATTTTAAAACATGTAACTGTGGGTTTTAAATAATTTGCCTTTTCAGTAGATGCCTGGAAGGTATTAGAGGGTATCTGATCAGCACCTTCTGTCAATTAGTCTTTTACTTCTGTGTATTTGTCCCCCTTAAGTATAAAAATAACTAATGCTTATTTAAAAAAAAGTTAAATCGGTATCCTCAATACTGAAAAGCAAAAAGCAGTGCCCAGTAACATGTTGAAAAACAGTTTCTTGATCTTTGCTTTATATTTTCCTTAGAATAAGATTGCCTGATGCTACAGATCAGGTGCATTAGTAAGTTTGCTTTTAAAATAATTTTCATAGCCTTTAAAATTTGTGTTACAGCTAGTAGAAGCTAGCCAAGTACTGATTGAGGTTGATTTTTGTCAGTGTGGCTTGCAGATTTAAGAGTAGCCCCTTTCCATCATATGTGAAAAAATGTGGCAGTCTGGTGAAGTTCCTACTGACTGGGGAAGGGGAAAAGTAACCTCAGGTTTTAAATAGAAAAAAACCAAACAAGACCAAGGAAGGACAGGCCATTCAGTCTCACCTCTGTGTCTGGCAAGGGCATGGACCTGATCCCCCTGGAAACTATGTTAAGGCACATGGAAAATACAGAGATGATGTGTGGCAACTAATATAATTTGCCAAAGGCAAGTGGTATCTGACAAATTTGGTGGCCTTGTGTGATGGGTTAGAGAGCTGGTGAATAAAGGAAGAGCAGCTGCCAAATCATCTACTTAGACTTGTGCAAGGCACTTGAGACAGTCCCGTTTAGCTTCCTTGTCTCTAAATTGGAGAGACATGGACTGGATGGATGGATGGACCACAGGTGGGTAAGGAATTGGCTGTATGGTTGCACTCAAAAATTTGCAGTCAATGGCTTGGAGATCAGTGATGAGTGGCATTCCCCAGGGATTGGTATTGGGACCAGTGCTTTTTAACATCTTTGTTGGTGACATGGATGATGGAATTGAGGGTGCTCTAAGCAAGTCTGCTGATGACACCAAGCCATGTGGTGTGGTTGGAGGAAAGGGAGGCCATCCAGAGGGACCTTGACAGGCTCAAAAAGTGGGTCTGTGCCAACCTCATGAAGTTCAGAGGTTCTGCACTTGGGGCAATCTCAAGCACAAACGCAGGCTAGGTGGAGAATGGATTGAGTAGAGCAGCCCTAAGGAGAAGGACTTGTTGCACTTTACATCAACCAACACCCCAACATGAGCTGGCAGTGTGTGCTTGCAGCCCAGAAAGCAAACTCTACCCTGGGATGCATCAAAAGAAGGGTGGCCAGCAGGTCAAGGGAGGTGATTCTCCCCCTCTGCTTCTTTTCTGGTGAGACCCCACATGGAGTTTCAGTTTGGAGTGCCCAACATAATAAGGACATGGAGGTGTTGCAGCTAGTCCAGAGGCAAGTCACAGAGATGATCAGAGGGCTGGAGCATCTCTTCTGTGAGGTCAGTCTGAGAGAGTTGAGGTTGTTCAGCCTGCAGAAGCCTCCAGGGAGACCTTACTGTGACCTGAAGGGGCGTATGGGAAAGCTAGGGAGGGATTTTTTGCAGGGGCAGGTAGTGATTGGGTGAGTGGAGTGTTTCAAGCTGAGGAAGGGAAGATATAGATTAGTCATTAGTGGGAGGTTTCCCTGCCCATGGCAGGGAGGGGTTGAACTAGATGACCTTCACAGTCCCTTTCATCTCAAACTACTCTAATTGAAGTGGAAAGATTGAAGTTTTCATTTCTATAAAATTCCTTTGTGATAAAGGGAAGTTAATATTGCTTCAGCAATGTAGTATGATAGGTTACAGGACAGTGTAGGGATGTAGGACAGGAGAAGGAAATGAGAAAGTTCTGAACAGTGCAGGACTATACACGACAAGTTGCTTCCATATTGTGGAGCATTCACAGTAGCATCATCCTGGAGAAATATGAGAAAACATCACTGCTGGAGAAGGTGCATCTTTACCCAACCTTATCTATCAGTTTGTTGAGATTTTTTTGATCTGTTAGTTCTTTTAATCTATTTCTGACTGTTCTGTTGGAAGACATCTTGGGCAAAGAAGGCCTTCAGTGTTAGGGGAGTGTTTGAAATGTTTTTCTTGCTTACAGAAACGGTGGAAGGAGCTGTCTAAAGAGGACCAAGCGCCAAGTTCTGAGCAGTCTCCTCCACATCCAACCAAAATAACCACAGAGAAGTACAATGGGAACAGCATAGGCCTGGAGAACAAAGATCAAATGGAGAAAAATAATACTGACCTGTCCACTAAAGTTCAAGATATCACAGATGAAAACATTGAAAGGTGAGCAAAATGAAGAAACTGCTTAGAAGGAAGATATGCTCTCTTAAAAGATTGAATTACTGTATGTCTTTCTGATCATAAGATACCTTTGAGATGTTTCTTCAAAGGGAAAGGACAGACGGTGTTGCACTGTCTGATTTAATTATTTTTTTAAAATACTGCTTCAGTTATTCCTTGTGATAAGATTTTACTATTTAAAGGTGAAGAGAGGAAAAATAGATGTCTCTAGTTGAAGCATCTAAACCTCATGCTTGAAAGTCTTTTCCTACAGACTGACATGAACTCCAATTCTACAGTGTGAATTTGGTCCTAGAAGTCCCCAACATAATTTGATACCGTAACTTAAATACTGTGCTAACTTCTGTTTGAAAAAACGTGGTACTTCAGAAACACTGAAGTTTTATCACCTGACACTTTCTGTATGGGTACTGATACCGTATCATTGTAGCCATATATAACCATGTTAATTCATGTTAAATTCAGCACTATTGATATATTTCTGTGGTTTAACTGTCATGGAAATTTATCAAACTTCCTCACAAGTACTAACGCCTCAGCTGTGAGCTGTTGTATTGGGAATTGCTACCTGAATTGCTGTGCCTTGAGGCACTGTGTCACTTGGGCCCTCCCAGGTGAGGGTAGAGTGTGAATCTGTAGCCAGACACCAGAAACTGGACTGGGTTGTGCTGAACTGTGCAACACATGGAGGCATTGGTGTCTGTCCCACAGGGCTGCAGTCTGAGGGCTTTGACGGAGTGATTTTCTGCATCAGTTACACTTCTTGTGAGGATGCTTTTGGAAGCAACTGGGAAGCCCTGATAGTAGTGTAAAAACACACAACTGATGTAGCCTGTGTCCTTGATCAAGATTTGGTTTGCAGCCTAAGATGGGCACCATGAAATCTGCATGCAGACACAAATAGCTTAGGATCAGTGTGTTAGTGAGGCTGGTGTGAACTCTGCAGTAGAGGCAGGCACTTGCATGCAGTTCCCTACATTGCTTTTAAAGGCAGCCACCAAACAAGACAGTGACAGGGGTGAAAGGCTAAGCTCCAGTAATTAAGATAATTCTGTTCCCTGTTGAACACATAAGTCAAGCCATACGTTCTCACCTACATCAGTGACTAACTTCATATGGCTTCACTGGCCTGAAGCTGTCCACATCAAAATTGCTAAGACAGAGTAAAGATCGCTCATTGAGATTTTATATACTGCTTCCATATTGTACTGGTGGGTTGGTTAAGTGTTGGGAGGAGGTTTGTACTAATATTTTAGTTGCCTTTTTTTCTTGTTCTACAATGTAAGGTTTACCTTTTCTTTTTTCCTTTCAGTGCTGTCCGAAAACGATTACGAGAGGATAGAAAAGCTAACACAGCACAGAAGCTGCAGCAGATGAAGCAGAAGCTAAATGAGACTGAAAGAAAAAGAAAAAGGTGGTTATATTGGAAACCTATTCTCACTAAGATTGGGTTTGGGACACTGATTTTAGTTGGCGCTTTTTCTTGCTGGAAAATATATTTTCAAGAACATTCCTTGTAAGTAGATAGTAAGTCTGTCTACTGCAGCAGCTAATTTTGCTGGAAGTTAATGACTAGGGGTGTCACTTTAAGCAGTAAACTCCTAACACCTGGAATGGGTACAGACTGTTACATACAATAGAGAAGTGATGTAAACTTGATCACATGTCAACATCTCAGGACTTTCCACTGCAGGTACTTATAAAAATGAACTGCTGCCCCCCAACAAAGTTGATGTTTTTTTGTTTATATCAGCAAGTATAAACTTGCTGCAACTGTTTATATACTTTTAAAAATGGTATTCTACCGGATCTTAAACAAACCCTGAACCACAGAGTTTTAGTTACTGAAGGCTGTCTGGATTTAAATTTACATGCCTGACATAAGCAATAAACAGTGTTGTATCATTTACATTATTAATGCAAAGAAATTATCCTTAAATGTGTGTAATGTGTAATGTACTAGTGACATGAACATAAACATTTTATATTCTTATGACCTAGGATAAATATATTTTATAATTGCATATTTAATCTTTTTGTAGTTCACTGTACTTTTAAAAGCTCAGTTTGTACAAATTTCTGATCAAAAAGAAATTGATTTTGAAATTAAATGTAATTATAATTTGTGCATGAAAATAATAGTGCAACCATTCCCCATATTTTGACTCTCAAATTTATGATGTGAGCAGCTAGGGGTCTGATGAAGCACTTACCTATTTCTACTCTGTTAATTTGCATTCCTTATTTATTTTTTTGTAGTTGTCATTATTTAAGTAAGGCTTGGAAAATTTTTTTAAGGCTTTTGAGAACTTAGCCCCCCCTGAAAAGCATATTGTAAAGTTGATTAATGTATTCAGACTTCAACTGGTATTTGAAGGCCGACATTGTTAAAGTTCTGACATTCCATTAAATGTGAAACATTGTTTTGTGTGTCTATAGATTTTAATTGCTAGAAAGAATAAAATCTATTCATCAGTACTAGGTGTAGAAAATGAAACTGTAGTTAGACTTCCAAGGGTGGTATTAGCAGAAAAGAAATGTTGGTAGTGTTGTTCTGTAACCAGTATGCTGAGCTATGGAAACCACTTCCATAACTTCAGGAAGTTCAGAACTGCATTTTGGGTTCCCCAGCCCCTACCAGAGGCACAACTTAAAACACTTCCTGACCAGTACTTTGGGAGTACCTCTGCTGCAGTCACTTTAAGGTTATGGAGTTGAACGATAACACTTTCTAAAATAGCAAGTAAATACAAATAACTTTCTCTGATTTCTGTCTTTTAAATTCTCTTTGAATACAGAGATTTTATGTGGCTTTATGTAGCTTGCTGTCATCCAAGTTGAGGCCTAGTAATTGACAGTACTGGACTGCACTTTGAAACCTGGATTTTATTTATTCAAGCATTTCCTTGTTGGACGACTTCAGAGAAGTCGTCTTTTCTCTCTCTGTTTTTCTAGCTTGGTAGTTTTTTGTTGGATGTGGGGGTTTGGGTGTGGTTTCTTCCTCCCTCCCCCTTTGGTCCTTTTGTAAAACACCATTTGGATTGAATGCTGAAAAATACTGAAAGAGCTAGCTAGTTACTTTGCTCCTTATCCAAAGGAATTTACTTGAAAAGTTTCCAGTCTGTTCAAGCTTAGTAGTAGCGTACCAGGCACGGGGCCCAAATACTCTGATGTTTACTATGCAAAGCTGAGTTTATGCTTTGAAATTCTCCTTTTGCAATAGCTAATACTATTTTGGACTGTGATGTTTATATAGTAAACAAATGCCTAAGGATCCAGATCAGCAAAACAAGTGTAGTTTCCTGTAATGTATGGTTCTGAATTTGGGAAACTGTGCCAATAAATCAGTGCAGTTTGTGCTGTGGCATTGTTAACCAACTGTGCAGCTCTAATAGCAAAAAGACTTACTGATGGTTGCGACACAGTACAGGCAGGCAGCTTATGTATTCAAGACATTTCATCATTTTTACTGTGGTAGAAGATGGTTCTTTTAAATTGGGAAGGCAGGTTTTTCAGTGTCAGCTGTAACTGATAGTAGGTATAAATGTACGTGCCTTACAAAAGATACCCTGGTTGTGGAAAAACACATGGAATGTAGTTGAATGCTTTTATAACAGAAATATTCCAGATTCTATTCCAAATACTTAAAAGCAGCCATGGAAAAAGTGCAGGTGAAAGCTTCACTGAAATCATACTGTCAATTACTGCTTTCTTTTTGCATGAGAGGGATTTCCTGGGCCACCAGTATCCTACAGACATTGAGCTCTCCCTGTGGCTTGTCAAGTTATCACTTGAGTTTTTCCCTGATTCCGTCTTCTGAATCCTGGCTTTTTTGTTCTCTCAACCCCAAGTGGGCATTCCTGTTTTCTGGGTGGGGCAGGGCAGGATGGGGCCAGCCATCTTACATCATGCACTTCTTGATGCAATAAAGCAGGACTTGCACACTAAGCAGTTGATCTGCAAAAATTTGGTTTGGTTCCATGATAGGATCGATTTTGAGAGTCTGGTTGTTAAGGACCAATAACCAATACAACTCTTCAGCAAAATAATTTGGTACAGTGAATTGTCCATGATGGTATGGGCATAAGAAAGGAAACTAAACATAGATGCCTTAGTACATTCCAGGAGATAATTTGGTTAAAACTCTTCTGTTGGGTCTGTTAATAATCCTTAGAAACCAAAATCTGTGGGAGGCTGGTTCTTTTCACTGCAGACTGAGCCTTTGTGGTAATTAGCTATTCTGTAGGATTTAAACTTGCAACAGTTTTGCACAACTTGAATGTTAAGAATACAGGCCAAAATGAAGAACTGTTGGTCCCAGTGACCTCTGCTGTAGGAAATGCTTAAAGAAAGAGGAAAACTGAAGGATGTGCCTTCTTGACCCCTCTCTCCTGCCCCCCACCCCAATTTCTGGCAAGCTTCTGACTGATCCTGTGCTGCTTCTGAGATTCTGTTGCACTCAATTTGAAGTGATGCTGTGTTGGGTTTTGTCCCTCTGTTCTGGAAACACATCAGTCAAAATATTTGATTTGTAGTGGACTTCCTTGAATTTGATTAAGCCATGTTTGACTCTCAGATGGACACTTCTGTACAAATCATGCACGTTTTTATAAAACAAAAAAATCACTTAACAAACATTTGGACCTCTGTTGCAAGGGGTTTGCAAAGTTGGCATTGGTCCTTCAGGTTTTCTGCTTGTGTTCTTGGTGCAGGGACATTCCACTTAGAGTGATGGTACATCTGTATTTTTCTTGAAATGTGTTAAGTAAAGTAATTGAATTCCACATGAAATAACAATTTGAAAAAGAAGTAATAACATATTTATTTTATGGACATAAGATGTTACAAGTGAAACAGCTTATTTTGTTCAGCCTTGAGTAAAATGGTTTACTGATACTAGTTTATATCCCACTGAAAAGGGAAGAGATGTAAATGTGTATGCATGTATGTGTGATTGGCTCGTGCAGGCAATTAAAAAGCCTGGGTAGCTTTAAGTTTAATGAATGTTAACCAGATTATTTAGTTTGCTGTTTAGTATTATAGTTAAACTTGAGTCACTAGAGGACTGCACAAGAAACTAAGTTAAAGAGGACAAAAGATTAAGTCTTCTGTATAGCCAAGTGGCTTAAGTCAGAGGACGAAATTTGCCAAGTTGAAATAACACACAGTAGTCTTCCTGGGCTTTTTTGTTTTCCCCCAGAGCTTTAGGTCAGTGTTTCATTTTTATGTACAAAAAATAAATGTGTTCAAAATTTCATCTCTGTCTGAGTCTTTATTTAAATTGGAAGGATAAATACTTTGAAGAATTTTTTTGGTTGCATTTTAACTGTTCAGAGAAAGCTGCTTTTCAAATCAGTGTAGCACTTGCAGAACTTGGATGTGTTTTACTTGTAGTAGCTTGGATACTTGGTGCTGTAAACACCCAGGTCTTCCCTGTGTTCCTCAAAGTAGAGCCTCACCTTCCCTAAGAGCAGAATGTCCCGTGTTTGGATGTGTTCCTCACTACAATGAACCTTTGCCTAGAAGCATTGATTCCCATGCTGCTGTCAGAACTGGCCTACAAAGACATGAGAGGTGTTAGTGTCACGAGGTGCAGCCTTCTGTTGTCCCACTAAGGGCCCAGAAGACTTCTTGTGGTTAAATGCACAATAAGTGCTTTGCTGGACTGAAACAATACTTAAAGCTCTCCCTCCAGCAAGTAGGTGTCTGACACTGTAATAAGGAAATACCTTCTGAAAAAGCAACAGCTTTCCAAGAGTGCTTGCTACAGGCAAGCAGCAGTTGGTAGTTGCTACAAGGAATGTGTGAGAAGCTGGTTGGTGTTTATAGTGAGCTACAAACCCACTGTTTGTTCTTAGTTTGGGTTTTTTTTGTTTTTTTTTTTCCCTACTGTCTACTGAATCGGTGACTTTCTTCTGCATTGTATGTCACAGGCCGAGACTGACTGACACCTAAGCCTTCAAGACTTGTGAATATTCTGCAGCTATAAACTGCAAATTATTGACATGCAAAGCCCTGAGACATGAACCCCTCTTCGGGAACAAAAAGTGAGGTCTGTTAAGTACCAAGAAGACCTCAGTTATCTGTTCACACCGTAAACTGCAGCGAGGGGATGAAGACCACCAGCAGCGCGCTACTTTGCAAAACAAAATAATTTGCCATCTTGTGTTTTTATAATGCCTGTATTAATGTAGAAAGATGTAAAAGAATTTAATTAGGAAATATTTTGTTTTGTACTGCCACTCTTACTGTATTTTTATACTTTTTGGCAGCATTAAATATTTTTTTAAATTGACGACGTGCTCTTGTGTGCGCATTATGTTAGGGAGAAACTGTTTAAAAGCCTGTTTTGCAGAAAAAGAAATGTTTTGCCTTAAGGTTTCCTGATAGCCTGTCTTAACTGGAAAATGGCAAAATGACTAGAATGTGTTTAATGCAAATACTTTCATTAATCTTAAATATTTTAGTTTGAGCTAGGAGGAGCTCTTGTACATTTCTTTTGTAATGCGCCATTAAGAATATTATTTTATTAATCCGACCAGTTGGTTTGGTAATCCTAATGTTTACTACTAAATATGCACAAAATGTATAGAGTCACTTTGTGACAAAGTGTTTTGGTGGTTTATAAAGAGGAAAGATGGGGAAAATCTGACCTCTCACTACCCACAGCCATAGACAATGAATGGGAGTTGAGGTGCAAAGCACCTCAAAGTCAATGGTGTCTAATTAAGCAGGGTTTGGATTGTGCCATCACAGTGTGCTGTACGAATGATACTTCACTTCATGTCTCTGGCCAGAGTTTCTCCCTGACACAATCTGAATAGTTGGATTGGGAAGGGGTAAACTGAAATCTGGTTTGGAGAGGAATTCTACTGGACTCAGCAGAGTTTCTAGCCCTGCACTTTCTGTAACAGAGCTGAGCTAAATTCTGTGCTTGCTGGTGTTCTCCAGCAGTTTCTGGTAAACCTTAATTCACAAAAAAAATTAGATTTAATACAGTTGTCAAAACAAGTATGTGATGGGGTTTTATATGCAGTTTGTACTTTGCATATTTTTGGAATGGGTTTTTGTACAAATCACACAGTTGCTGAAAGTAAAATGTGGAAGAAGGGGGGAAATCTAAGCTAGCTAAGGCTATTTTTGCTAAAATAAGCAGCAACCTGAATCTTCACAGAACTTGATTTTGAGGCTCGTTCATAAGCAGATATGTTCTGAGCTGAATTTCACTTGAAGGGGAAGCTGAACCAGGGGAATACTTAATGCTATTACTTGAGGTAAATATGTGCTTGACATCACCTTGAAATAGTCCAAATCACCAGTCTAGTTTGGCTAAATATTTTTCATTTCTTTAGGTGATTAGTATTGTTTTTCATCTATGTTGGAGAAGACGACAACATTGCAACTTGATTCAGCTTTCATTTTCAAGTTGGTGCAGTGTAGAGAAATGGAATGTTTATAATGAGAGATGAAGGTTTGCCAAAACCACTGCAATAAACCTTGTTTTTCTTGAATACAGGAACAGAGCCTGTTTGTACCACTTGATATGGCTTTTGGGATATGACTTCCAGCCATTCGTGCCTTTTACCTTCAACTTTGATTTCTCATTACTTTTGTTCTCGTTGAATTACAAGTAATAATAATAAGGTGAATGGCTACTGGAATTGCACGTATGCTTCGTTATTTTATGTGCTGTTCTCACAACTATCAAATATGCAACTAAATTGGTTTATCTTGGGTGTGGAGGGCTGAATGTACTTTGGCTCTCATTGCACAGTGGACTCTTCTAATCAAAATGCTTATTTCCTTGCTCTTCAAGTTTTTAAAATTTACTTCCCTTTACTGAGCTGCTGAACTAAATTTGGTGTCAAGCTAATTAGATTAATAGGTAAAGGGGATAAAGAGAGAGTGGTTCCAACACTGTGGCTTTTTCAGGTTTTATTGAAGGCTGCCTTGGGACAGTAGAAGTTTTGGCTTACTGGCCCAGCAGCTTCTGAGACGTCCATGTGTTTTGTTATTTCTATGCAAGGCTGCAATTCTTCCACTACTGGAATGTAGTGGGATGTAATTCTAAAGGTGAAAGAAGGGGTGGAGCTGCTTTCTGAAAGGCAGAGTAGGAGAGTAATAGATTTTCACATGAAAAAAAGTAATGATTTACTGGCTGCCAGTTTTTTCCCCCAAATTCAAGTGAAGTGTTGAGGAGAAATACTGGTTTTATTTTTGCTCATCTGCTTTGTTCTGCAGGGAGGTTTTGGTGTGCAGCAGGTAGGCTCGTGTGTCCTGAGGGCAGGCAGTGGAAGTGGTGGGCGATGGTTTTACCAACTTGTACTGTCAGGTCAAGGGCAGCTCCCATCTCCTTGTCCTGATACAGACTGAAAGGTCTAGGAAAACGAACCCTGGTACTTTTCCACAGGGAACAGGAAGGCCCTGAGGATACTCTGAATGAGTAGGAGCCAAGAGTACTGAGTGCTCCCCTTTTTCCCGCTCCTTCAGGTTTTACTCTGCTGTGCCTCTTAGCATCTATAGCTTGTTCCAAGATAACTCTCATGAGACAAAATGACACCTCCTTCATTGCTTTTGTCTTTCCCTCAAAAAAGTGTCCTTTTGCTATTTATACACCTCAAAGCAGCTTTTTAAAAGCTGTAAGGAATCCTTTAGTGCTTAACAGTGCTCAGCCCTGTCTTTTTTTTCCTCCACTCCTAGGTATTCCTTGCTGGTCACAAGTACAAAGAGCTTATCACCCTTGGCAAGGCTTTCAAATCTGTCACTGACATCTAATTTAACACAGGGTTCAGAATCAGCATACTCAAGTCAGGACTGGAATGTAGTTAGCTGGATATACACGTCCAGTAGGCAGTGAGTTAGGGATGAGGGGGGAAAGGGGAAAAGGGAGGGAAAAAGGAAAGCCTGAGGGAGAGCTTTCAAGTGTCAGTACAGAGCCTTGTCACCTTGCTCACACCAGTGCTTAACTCCTGTACTTGGACAGAGATCTTACAGTGCAGGACACCCACTGTCTCTGCAAAAGGATTGCACAAACATTCAGGTATCTGCATGCTGGACAATTAACAGAACAATTAGCTTCTTCAGAGAAGTTTCTGTCATTCAGCAGTTGGCCTGTGCCTCATAGTACAAGTGTTGGGAATAGAGAAAAGCAAAATCCTTTCTTCCCATCTGCCTCACAGCAATTTCTGCCCTTGTCTCAATTTTTCCAGCTCATTTTAGGCTTATCAGAGTTGCCCTGTGCTACACACAGCCTTTTGTCTGCACTCCCTGGCTGCAGTCACATTTGCACTTGCCAGCCTATTAGTCTGGTTACCTAAGGGAATGCCTAAAAATGTTTTGGCTAATCCTCACGTTCTAACCTTAGAAGTGCAACATCTTACATCCATGAGCTGCCATCACCTTCTGGTACTTTCTCCACTGTTGTCCCCCTCTCAGTTACGTAGTTTGAACTTCCTGTTGGTCAAGCACCACACAGTTTATTGAGTGTGGAACAGTACAGGCTTCTCTTCCCCTCAAATCTCCTGCGTATACCTCATATGGTATCCTCATTCTGCTCCTTGCTGTGAGCAAAACAAATTGTGTTGTATTTGGAGAGGAACCCATCAGGAATTGCCACCAGTTTTGA
Source organism: Calypte anna (assembly GCF_003957555.1). NCBI lineage: Eukaryota > Metazoa > Chordata > Aves > Apodiformes > Trochilidae > Calypte > Calypte anna. The sequence goes on from NC_044245.1 coordinate 98,058,064, forward strand.
AAGCTCAGTGCCACTTCCCAATATTTTCTTGTATTTCCAAGTTCTTCCTGGTTTTAAAAAACGCTAGCTCTGCAGCTCTGTTGCTTTTTTATTATTATTATTTTTAAATTTTTTTTACAGCACTTGTAAAATAGCTTAAGTATATTTTTGTCTGTAAAATGTTTCTGTCTCACAACTTGTTCTGTTAAACCTCAAGACGCTCCTTGCAATTGTTTTGAAAGTGTCCTCTGACAATGGCAAAGATGCCTGAAGGCAGCCACCCAGCCTGTCATACAGGTGCTGGGTGATTGGTAGTTGTTGTTGCAGCATCAGATACCACAGTATGATCCAGAGTTCCAAGTTTTACTTTTCAAAGAAAGCACTATTCTGAGGAATCTTCCATTCTTTTTGTGCTACAGAGCTTATTTTTTTTTCACAATATGTTAAAAAAATGAAGATTGTGGCCTGTCTGGAATGGTCAAAGCTTCATCCTTATTGTGAGCACCTAGCTTGTAACTTAAGCTGGAGAACACATTTCTGCTGTACAGCAATCAGCAATCAGCTCCATCCTAATTTGAAGACAGAGCTATAGATTCATCCTTACAACCACAAAGAAGTGAGTAAAGGTAACTTGCTGGTTAAAGCCACCCCTCCAACAAAGAAAGGTGACATTGTCACTCCTGCGACCTTACACCTAAAGGACTCAGTAGTTTACCTCAGCTGTGTGCTGAGAATCTGTGTGCTCAGGGGGGAGCTGCTGGTAACAGTGTAACCCAGAAATCAGACACGCTGAGGAGATAAAAAGGCTGATGCAATTCTGAGCGTAGAGCTCATCATAAATTGAGAAAGCATGGAGCGATTTAGAAGACCTCAAGCAACAAAATCATAAGGACATTAAGCCTTTTAACTGCTTCCAAATATTAGATTTCATGCCTCATACTTCTAGTTAACAGCTGACAAGAAATGCCAATGATGGAAAACTCATGACCAGCATGGATATAAGTCAGTCCAACGAGTAACAGCAGAGAATAAGACCGACAAATTTTTATATAAATCTGTATTTTCCATTCCCTGCTTTTCTACAAATTTATTGCAGGAGGTAGGTGAAAAGGTCAAGAAGCTGTTAAAAACTATCTTAAGGGGGACAGGAAAGCTACCTTAACTAATGCTAATTAACTACACAATGCTCCTTTTAGGTTAAAATACATTACAGTGCTACTTCTTTTTAATCTTAGGGATCTTGCCATTCCATTCTAATTAGAAGCTTACTTGATGCCTCCACATGTGATGCATTCTCTTGGTGCCCTAACAGCTCTTCAAATGTTTAAGGACAGAAGGCAGACCAGGTGGTAGGGCAGGGTTTCCTCTGGAACCTGTGTTGCAGCCCTGGTTCCCCTTACCCTCGGCAGCAGGTTGTTAGTGTGGTGCCTGGCCACCGGCCCACCCTGCCTTTGAGCACACAGTCATGAGGGATTCCCAGCATGTCGATTTGGGAACACTTGGGAAGTGTTAAGGAATCTTGTTCAGTTTGCCCTCTCAAGATATTTATATTATAAGGACTGGTTTTGCTAAGAGGACAACAATTAAAATTACTATGTCTAAGCTATTTGAGGGAATATTTTAATGAGAAATTGTCCCTTTATCTTTCAAGGGGGGAAAAAAAAAATCAACTTCTGTGCCTCGGAAAAATTCTGAATACTTCCTTACTGTTGCTCTAGAAGCCTTGTTTTTCCTCCTCTAATTTTTATCACTGCTCTCCTTGTTCCAAGCCTATTTTTGATTAAGTTTAATCTACCACACCTGCTTTGATTTCCATTAATAGAGCTTTGCAGCTAAATACCTGCTGGACTGTAGCTTCCCAAATGCCACTGGGCATACACCAGATTGCATTCTGACTAATGCAACCAATTACTACAATATTTTCCTACTTGATAAACTTTCTGTGGATGCCCAAGCAATACTGCTCATTGCTCAAATAAGGTTTTACCCTTCTGCTTTGTTTTTTTAATTGCTCATTTAAATATGATAGTTGACTTCATTATGTCAAGCTTTTTCTTTAGTACCTTGTATATTTTAGAACTGTAAAATATATCCTGCATCTTGAACCAAGTTTCACGCCTGTGTCACACAGCTGCAGGGAACCCTGTCTGTGCCTGCTGTTTGTGTGTGTGCTACAAGTTATTTAAACAGCAAGGCTTCATGCAACTTAAGTCACTGCAAGGCAACACAGCTACTCTGCAAATTGTTTGTAGTGCTGAGCATCAGGTCGCACACCAGGTTGCAGATGGCAGACCTGTAAGTTTACTACAGTTCCCAGATGTTAGAATGATGCCACTTATGAAGAGGTCTAGGTGAAGCAGTTAATTTGATCCTAAGGGAACCAAGCAGTTAAGCAAAGCTAACAAAACAAAGCTTGTGATGATCACCATTTTAAAAACACACAACAAAAACCCCTGATAATCTTAAAAAACTTGTGCTGACTGAAAATTCCTTTTTTTCCCCACACCAACGTCCTATGATGGTTGGAAAAGCCTCATGGAGCACCCTAATGCACATATAATCCTTTCCAAATAGCCATGCTCCCTGAATAAGAAGCATGCAAGCTGTGGCTGAAGAGCCAGCTCTTGGGGAGGTGCTGTTCAATACCCTGCAAGTTAGTGTAGCAAAGGACACATTTTCAGGGCTTGTTCTTTATGGTCACTGTTGTTGCAATTTTCTGAGCCTTGCACAAATACAGGAATATTCCCATGCTCCTCTTGTAGAAGGACATGCACTAAGGCAACACAGAGGCAGGCACTCATCCTCTTCTTTCTGAAAAACTGTTTTCATTTCAGGAAAGCTTCAAGAAGGTACAGCTGATTTAAACAGCCATCTCCATCACGTGATTTTTGTTCAGTGAACAGAGCTCCACAAGTTAAATATTCTGCCCCTTTTAAAACCACCATGCTATGTAGCAGCTGTCAGTTCCAAGTATTCTTCTTACTCACATCCACCCACTCTTCTAAAAAAACCAGAATTTATGTGCTAAGATGAGTGTGTTTAAACTGCTAGGCCATTCTTTCATGACCTGTTGTCTAGTACATTAGTAAAACCCCAACTCAAATCATAGTCATTAGACCACGCAGAGACACCAATGCATGGAAAGAATAACTGAGTATCTCTTACAGCTTGATTCTAAGGTCAGCTTCTGGCTTTACTGGTAAATCTGACGCACTCTGCTGGCTTTCAGGACTAAAGCTGAAACTGGGAGCACAGGTTCAATTTCTTTCTTCTTAGGTGGTCAGATTATAATCTAAGGAAAATAAATACTGGCTTCCAGATTCAACAGTGCATAAGATGAAGCAAGGAGCTTTTTGTCTTTTATACAGCCCTATGTGCTTGAAGTTAAGAAGTGCTCCAGGTATTTACTGGTTCAAGGCAATAGTTTCCAACCAGCCTGGCAGATTCAGCTTTCTAAACTAACTGCATGGGCAAAGTACACTCATAACAGTTATCAAATGTCTCTGTGCTCACAACTCTCCAGTTACATGTCAAGTATTACACTGACAGAGATTCTGAGAATTCATCACAATGAAGGAGGGCATCACAAGAATACTTAGGTCATTAGTCTTTTTTCAAAAATGCAAAATTTCAATAAACAGTATCTGAAAGGACCTATATGAAGGCAGACTGCAAATGGCTTAGCCTCCCACTTGCCTATAGAAACTTAAGCTTCTTGTAAAACAATGACAAGACCATGAGCCAAAATAAATCCTTGAGCTTGGAGCAGTGTGATCTTTTCAGTCATGTTATTTGATTTAGCTTCTAGTAGCTTGCATACCTGGTGCATGAAAGCTGCTTTTTGTTCAGGTAAGTTTAGGCACATCAGTCATTCCCGAACACTTTAAATCTATTCATAGCTCAATATATGACACCATAAAACATAGCACATGAAATATGGCATCTTCATGTATTACTACTGTAAAAGCTTATTAATATGAGCAAAGGATTACTTTAAATTTCTATTACAGTGTTCAAAATTGTTGTTAATTCAATTCAGACCTTCCAATAGGCAAAAAAGCACAGCAGATTTAATTAAGTATTTACAAAGCATTTCCAGTTTTCCCAGTGCCAGCAGGAGTTAGTTCATGCTTGCTTTGTTCTACACAGATCTAGATTTGTGACTGATTCACATACACAATATTGCATTCAAGACTGCCTGCATTTTAAGATGCTATTGAAGGTATTTGGACATACAATTATATGAAGCATTTGCTCCACATATCAGTTCCCCAGCATTCAGTTTACCCTGCATTTGCAAAGCAGACTTCAGATTGCAAAACACTTAAATTTCTTAGTGTTTTGTGGAAGCAGAGTAACTGAGTATTTCTTCAAATACGAGCCCCCTGTGACAGGACTATTCACTATGATTCTTACCTCACAAACTTTCAAAAACCCAAAGATTGTTTGGGTGAGCAGTCACATTCACTGATAGTGGGACTGAGCTGTTCTTCTTTACCAAAAGGCACAAGCTTTCCAGCAAAGCTGTTTACTGAATCACCTACACCTTTTAACAGATCACTTCAGGACTGCTGCTGTTCCTTTCCTCATCATTTGTACTACTGGAATGACAATATTGTAAATAAAAAATTTTAAAAAATTCTACTTAGTAGACAAAAAATTAAAAATTATAGCCTCTATATACATCACACAATTAATAATCCATAAGCTATAAAACAGAAATTTTAAAGTTACTTATAAATAAGCTGTCACCAGACATTTCTAAAAGATCAAAAGTACCATTACAGACATTAATTTGCCACATGACTGATGTCTCAGACAGAGTCTATACAATATACAGCTACCAGATTGGCTGCTATCAGAGCAATGCTTTAATTCCTTTATATTTCAGAGCACTGTCACCAACCTAAAAGGCTTTATTCTAAGCATCTCTGAAGCCCATGGAAGCAGAATGGAAACTGTACAACAGAAGCAGACCAGAAAAGATAGACCTGGCTGACACATCTCTTGCAGTCTCCTCAGCTGAAGCTACTACAATGGCATTGGGAAAAGAAGGCAGAACTTGGCATTTTTGAACTTCAGTTACTATACCAGGAAGGTCTTGAAAAAAATCTAAGATCCACAGTTGACCTGGAAAAGTAGGGTTTTATCTTACTAGGAAAATCGATGTCTCCTCATCAGTCTAAAGTTCTCAACTTCTAAATGAAGATGTACCATAAGCTTTTCTGCAGCAGTAACAGCCAAATAAAGTTTCTTTTAAAAAAAAATTATTAGAAAAAAATGCAACCAATGTTTATTGAATAAACAACTGTACAAAATTTCCTTTAGCTACCCACACAGGTGAAAACAACTTTTCTTAAATAAAGAATTTATGTACACAATGAATTAACCTGATGGTGCTTGGCAATTACTATGTATTCTCCTTCCAGGAGGATGTTTGGAACTACACACGACTTACAGAACAATTCAAAACTGATCAGAAGAGTGCAGGTGGAAGACCACTGCCAAAAAGTAAGCGCCAGGAACTTGGTATTTTCCACTGTGAGGAAGTATCTGTGTAATTATTATCCTGCAACAAAAGCAAAATTACATAATTGGTATTTAAAACCAAAATAATTATTCTATCTCTGGCACATAAAATGGGCAGTGTTATATAATGCCCATAAAATAATGGGCAGTATTGCAAGTGTCCACATCACTGTTTCTTTAGAGAAGAAACACACTCTCGAGCACAGACCCTATGAGGAGAGGCTGAGGGAGCTGGGGGTGTTGAGGCTGGAGAAGAGGAGGCTCAGGGGAGACCTCATCACTCTCTACAACTCCCTGAAAGGAGGTTGGAGCCAGGGGGGGGTTGGGCTCTTTTCCCAGGCAACTCTCAGCAAGACAAGAGGGCAGGGTCTCAAGTTGTGCCAGGGGAGGTTTAGGTTGGACATTAGAAAGAATTTCTTTACCGAGAGGGTGATCAGACATTGGAATGGGCTGCCCAGGGAAGTAGTGGATTCTCCTTCCCTGGAGATATTTCCAAAGAGACTGGATGTGGCACTCAGTGCCATGGGCTGATAACTGCAGCAGTAGTGGATCAAGGGTTGGACTTGATGATCTCTGAGGTCCCTTCCAACCCAGCCAATTCTATGATTCTATGAAGAGTGCTGGAAGATCAAACTTAAATCAAGTTTTACACCATTTTCCCTTACACCTGTCAAACAAAGGAACTGGGGCCTAGGTTTGGTTTTTCAAGCAGGGAAATTTCAGTGAGATTTTAATCAAAATATATCTTTAATTTGGCAAGTCCTTGATGACCAAGGGGCAAAATGATAAAGACATGCGTCCTTAACTTCTCCAAAATTCAACTGAGTAACATTTTAATGTTATGAAGAAAAAATAAAGATATAGAATATAGAAGTTAGAACTTTAGATCAAACAGCACTTACTTCACATTTAATTAACTGCAGCCACTCATTAAGATAGTTAACAAGAGCAAATGCATCAGGGATGTTGTCACCTTCTGAGCAGAATTTCAGAAGAACTGCCATTTGGATTCCTTTCGAACAGCTGCAATAAAAATGAACAGGCATTTCTATTTCTTTTCTAAATCAAGAACAATTATATATTAAGAACAACAACAATCTGCTTATGTTTTTTTTAAAAAAAACAGCAACAAAAACAACAAACAAAACCCAAAACCAACCAAAAAGTAACAATCTATGTATATGTATAGAGATTATTTGTTTCTCTGCAGACTCACTGGCTGTATTTTCATACTTTGTTACCTTAGCCTTGAGTTTGTGGTTCCTTTAGTGAGGCAGGAATTCTGCATCACAGAAAAGCAACTTAGGGCCTCTTTTACTTACTTTGCATTTCTGCACTGATAAAGCATTTTAGATGACCCTTTGATACAATTAGACCTTATCTTTCTGTGTATTTAAAAAAATCGATTTTGCATGCTGCCTATCACAACCTTACTCACAAGATTCCTATTCTTCATTTCAATATTAAGATTTTTATTTTTTATTATTTATTTATTTTCCCTAAAGTTGTGGGATGTCTTTTCTTTTGCACTTGTATATTGTTTCCATACTGAAGTCAGTACAAAAGCAAGCATGATATTAGTAATTCTCTTGCTACTGGATGCAACAGTTTGGTTGTCAAAAAGAATACCTAAAAATAAAAGTGAATTTACCACCTGTCCCTTATAAACCAAACATCTTTTGCAGAATATTACAATCCAAAATTTGAAACTCAGACACTTTTGGCACAACTCCTGATGCACACACCTTTTAACACAGCACCACACCTAAGTGTTTTGTAACCCTGAATTCTTGACTCATTTAAGTGCTAGGATTATTTTTTTTCACAACTCATGAAGTAACTATTTGTCACGGAAGATGGTTTTAATTGAAGTATCACTGGCACAAAAATTTTAGTGGTTTTGAATTGTGTTTTGTATAAAATAAGATACCAGATTAGTCACATTCTTAGCCACAAAGGCTTCATAATTTTCCCTTAGCCCATACAGTTATATTTTGTCATATTTTAACCTTATGATGCATAATTCCCAATTTTTTTCCCTCTTAACTATTGGCTAGATCTATAAGTTCTATAGCTGTAAGACCTTTTTCTATGAAAAGACGGACTTTTCCTATAACATACTGGTTTATTTACTAAAAACAAGACATCTGACATCTTTCTGTTCCTCTCTTTAAATAACTAACCTCTCAGTAAACAATAGTTTTGTGATGCCACCTCCAGGAATGTGTAGAACTTTTTCTGTGTCATTTATTCCAGGGTAAGCTGCTACTTTTTCCATTTCTTTCCAGTTTAGCTCCTGCATAAGGCCTCCAACTGCCTTCTCAAGATCAGGTGTAAGTAGGTAGCGCAGTGGTGTCCTAGAAACAAATCAGGAATACATTCAATCTGGCAATAAAAGACACTGCAAATGTTATTACTTAGGACTGAAAGAACTTTAAAGCACTGAAGGATTCATTCACCTGCAGTGAAGAAACGCGCTGACATCCCCTTCCCTTCCTCCTCAAACCAAAGTTAAAAAATTGTCTGTTACTTCACAACATTACAAATTACTCACATTTCTGCCACAAACAGAAATAAGGTACCTTCTTTTTAGAAGCTCAAATAGCTGGCAAATGCCAGATATATAAGCTGATAACTAAGAGCACTGCTTACAGATGTTAAAATGATTTACAAATAAAATGTGCTTTTTCTTCCTAGAGATAGGAGGTGGTTAAATTAGGGTAAACTTGAGCTTAATGACTCTGCTATCAGAGAGTTATTCTGAGGTATTAAGGGAGGGGTGTTAAATCAAAACAACTTATGATTCAGACCACATAACATAACCATCAGTCCCTCTTATTTCATTCCATGTTAGGTGCCCACTCTGCAACAGAACATAAATATCACTGGTAACTATACCTGGGATGTTCACAGACCTAAACCTCTTTCAAGACCCTACACACGTATACAGCCTGGTTTTGCCTTTTGCAAAAATACTGATTTTTAAAAAAATGTGTTAAATCTCTGTTATGGTGTTCTCCATCAGTGAGTAATGGAGTAATACTTGTTTTTAAAGGGGTAATATCTAATAAAAATACATCTAATCTGAACCTCCCAACAAACAACTGTTAACTTTCTATTAAAAGGTGAAAAAAAATTACAAATTGCTGTATTACAGAAAACGTTCAAAATGCATGATTAGGAAGAGGTAAGAAACTAACAAATACTCTAATTATCTAGTAGCTAATCCCTGACTTTACTTGCAGCATTAAGACACAAGACATTAAGAAGTTAAAACTGAGGCTATGTTGCCTGAGAGGGCAGTCCAAATACAATTTACTTGTATCTTATTTTTTGCTCAGTACTTTCAACAGTAGTAACTAATGGTGTTCAGAGGCTAATTCTGAATGACATAATATTAATTATATTATTCGAAAAATTCAGAACCAATGTACAGGGCAAAGCAAAAGTATCCTGCCAAATGTACTTAGTAGAGGAAAATATGTCAGTTTATCAAAAAAACCAGAAAAATTAATCAGGTCTTTTAATGCAAACATACCCAAGAAGTTGCTCATCATTGCGCTGATAGGCATGGCTGCTAGACAGAAGAACAACTCTGGCACATTTGCTGCTTTCCACCCAAGAAAGCAGTGTTTGACAGAATGGCCTGTACTTGTTCTTTATGCAAAGAGAGAAGAGAAAAAAAGTGAAAATATCTTGCATCCCTAAAAAAAGCCATAGCCCAAAATACTAGGTATTACATAGAGTATTTACCAGTAATGTACATTTTTCTTCATATCTATTTATGTCTTTAACTTCAGAAAATTTTAAAAAGCAGAAGACTGCTCTGGTTATTTTACTTAATATAAAACTACACGTATAATGATAGAAGTTATCATTAGGACCATGCTCACAACAGCAATGCCATCTGTTTTATATTCCACTAATAGCTATAGAATAAGCTTTAGATTAAGATGGGATGGTATGATCATGTGAGGTTTTTCCACACTTTGAACTACTAAAAGCTGCAACAAAAATATTTTTCTGATGTGGTATTTTGCTTATTTAAATTACAGACAGTGTCCCTTAATTCTAAATAATTATTTTTCTTTACAGAAGAAATGCAGTATAAGTGAATACAGAACACTATGAAATAATTAACTTGGAGTGACACCAGAAATTAAGATATTAAAATAAAAGACAAACACACAAAGAAAGTAAATGTAAAGAAGAAAAAAAAAAACCCAAAGGGAAATGGACAAAACTAAAACCACTTTGTGTTTTCAAGGCTTTTTATAACTAAGTACCTATTTAGACTAAAATATAACAACATAGTTGAGATGCTGCCAGGATTTGAAAAGCAAAACAAAATCTCAACCTACAAGGAATGCAGAAAGCAGTTTTTGTTAGTTAACTTTGTTATCAACTTCAGGACATGCTATATCACAAAGCAGTAAAATATTTTGCTTTTTCCTCATTTTGCATACCTAGTCTTAAAATTTACCTAGGTCACTAGGTACCAATTGAACAGTGAAATAAGAACCATCAATGGCTTTACATACCTTTATAAAAGGTGATCTGATCTGCAGAACAACAAGTTTCTTTGAAGGTAAGGAATACACTAAAAAAAGAAATAATCAAGTTTTGTAAGAAGAAAGCACAAAAGAGACCTGGGTTTAGAAGTACTGAGGTTTATCCAATTTACTAACCTCAGGATAGTAAACCTTTCTGCTATCAATTCATACAGCAAAGTGAGACAATATCCAGTGTTAAAAATATGTATTTTTGTGTATTGTCTTCATTGGACTTGATTTCACTCGTCTTAAGTTCAAAAGACTAAATGAAGAAAAATATATGAAGATATGCCTCCTGTAATGATTCAGATAATCTTTTTGTGCAGCTTTGCAAACACAGGCAGATTATTTTGAGATTTTCATGATTTAAAAAGGAAAAAAAAAACAAACCCAAGCAACCTAAGAATTTTAAAGGGTAAGAAGAAGAAACACCACATAAGGAAAAAAGCAAACACTGGTGGGGAAGGAGGACAAGAGGATAAATATCTTTCTATACCAGAAACTCAGCTTACGTTCCAGAGTAAGCAAGCACGTGCTTCGTGTTGCTTTGGATTAAAAACACAGAGAGCTTTGGCTGCTCTGTAATATGACTGAAATTCAACATTTCTTAATGGTTGGGTATGTCAAATTGGTTACCCAAAATATCAAGAACAACAGCTTCCTCTGTGAAATGTAAATACATTCTTATCTGTAAGTTACTGAAATTCTTACTGACCTCAGTTTAAACCTTGTTCATGGGAGCAAAATGTAACAGAAGTACATATAGCATATGCAGCTTGCAAATACCTTCAGCATTCAATACTCACCTTCAGCATTTATACTCAGCTCTGTTGAGTTTTCTTCTGCTGTTGCATACGGATTATTTCCAACCATTGGCACCAGGCAATCAGTGTAGAAGTAACCAACTTTAGTCATGTTGAATGTGGAAATCACTAGATCTATTGCCAGTTGACCAACATTTCCCACTGACACTGCTGGCTGAAGTAACACAAGTTATTGATACACAGTGTGTTTTATGGAAAATACAGTATCTTCTTCAAAGAGTGAAAATTTACATTGCTTCTGTCCTGATCAAGCATTATTAAAGTGGCCACTCATCTTCTGACAAAGGTGACTACTTAGCAGATTACTGACACTGACTTCAGTCCCTGTCCCCCAAAATCCTGGCTACTTCTGTGTCTTCTCCCTTTGTTTTTTCAGATAGAGAGCAGGTAAGTCACTCAAACTACTAATGCTGAGATTGGCAGGCCTCAAGTGACACCTAATGGTAATGTTGATAATACATACAAAACCTATACATTTCCGTCCATTGTTTTTCATCTTCTAAGAATGCAAATGCTAAGCATTACCTTGGATTCATTTCATAGAAACTGCCATGGGTTATCGTCAATTGAGGCAGATATTTACCTAATCTGATAGGACAAAACTAAATTCAAGAGTTTGTGTCTCACGGAAACTATTACAGGAAGATGAGTAAATTTTCAGTTGCTTCCCTCTAATTTATAAGCAAGTCCCTCTCTACAAATTACTGGTGCTACCAACAGCAGAAACACCTAATTTGATGCTGATAAGTTCACGGTGAGAGAGGGTGTAACAGCACTTACAGGCTGTCATTACAAAGGGGCTGGTTTACAACAGTCTTGTTACTCCCAAAGAAAACAGCGGGGATCGGTTTCCTGTGCCTTGTCAGCTGATCTGCCATGACTTCCCGTGCAGAGTCATCCCAGGCTAAGAAGCCCTCGATGAAAGGCGATAACGTTACCTCTCAAGAGTAAAGGGATTTATTATACAGGAAAAAGAATGGTCTAATAATGGTCTGCTATTTCCCAGCCTGCACTGGAACTGTTACATGACAACAACCGATGTAACCTCAGGTTAGTTATCTGAAATTGATTGCACGCCGTGTATGAGAATTATTAGAACACTTCCTAAAGCAGTCCTAATCGGAGTTCAAATATAGTACAAACGAGGAATTTTTCATTACAAACTTGTAGATATCGCATCTAAATATAAAATTAGCCTTTTATTCCAGTGCCAACCCACAGATACTGCAAAGTTTTAAAGACGATATACAGCATTCTGATCTTTGAGTGAAAAAGCACAGAGCTAGAACTCAGCACGCAATGCTCCATCTCTCAACAGCGGAAAACGCGCATCTGAGGAGGGGGAAACTGACGGAAACGGAAGATACTGCCTTAAGCTTGCTGGAAACAGTTCCGGGAAGGACCCCTGCAAATCTTTTATTCTGCACAACACCCGCTATGGACCCGGGCACAGCAACCCCCTACCCAGCTCCTCTCCCCTTTCCCGCAGGCAAGTAACCAGGGATGACCTCTGTGCTGGAGTGAGAGAGAACTAAGCGCCCCGACCTTCTTGCCCCACAGGCGCGGACGACACGGGGAGACAAGCCCTTGCCCGCGCCCCACTGAGCGGGCAGAAACCATCAGCGCCTAGGCCCCAGGAGGCTGCGCGCCCCTCCCTCCCTCGGCGAGGCTCCCCATGGAGGCAGCAGCCCCTTCCAGCGGGAAGGAAGCAGGAGCGAGACTTACCATAAGTAGAGTAAAACCTTTAAAGTCCGAGCTGGCGGAACCCCCGCCACGCTCGCAAGGAACAAACATAGCGTCCGGGGAAGGAGGACGGGAGGACACACGGCAGCTGCAGCGCTCCGCTCTCCTCAGCGGGGCGGGGAGTAACGAACGCCCGTAACCGCCCTCCTCGCGCTAACGCCCGCCAGGGGGCGGTGACGCCGTTGCCCGCGCCCGTTGGGATGGCGGTTGGGGGCGGCACCTCCGGGCTCCCTGCCCCCCAACTCCTGGCGGGGCGGGAAGCGTCGCGTCGCGTCTCCTCTGCTAAGCTGCCGCCATGTCGCTGCCGCCAGAGAAAGCTTCCGAGTTGAAGCAGATTATCCATCAGCAGCTGCTCAAGGTGGGGGTATCTCCTTGGTGAAGCGGCAGGGCGACTTCTCCTGCTAGGAGAAGCTCCTGAGGGGTGGGGAGTGCTGGACGGGTTTTGCTGCTTTCCGTATAGGAGGCGCGGACCTCCAGCCCTTTTGGTGACAGTAGTGTCCGCTACGGTGGTGGCATGGTATACAGCCTGCTTTGTTATTCCAACTTCAGCCGCATCAGATGGTTTCCAGGAGCCGTTTTGCCCCTTTCCGGGAGGGTGGCGGTTTCGGTTTGCGGTCTCGTTTAAGCGCTGCCCTGGCCTGCGGTCTTTCCGCCGCCGTTTCCTGATGCCTCCGCTCCTTGCTCTCATCTTCTCCTTCTTGGGCTAGAGAGAAGTGGAGCTGAGGCTCCTGCCGCCCTGGCTGCCCTCCCTGCCGCCTCGTTGCAGGTTTTTTCTGTGTCGCTGTCCCATTCAGGGGCAGGGAGAAACAGCCGGCAGAGGGAAGCCCGAGGCCTGCTCGGCGGGGTCAGCACCCTGAGACTTGTATTTGTAGCATATAGTAAATTTTCTTTCAGATGGATGTCCATGGCAGGATAAGGGAAGTTCTTGCTGAGACTATACGTGAAGAGTTAGCACCTGAGCATCAGCAGCTATCCACAGAAGATCTGATAAAAGCATTAAGACAACGAGGAATCATTGATGATGTTATGAAGGAACTTAAATTTGTAACTGTGAGTAGCTTTTGGAGAGTGAAAATACATTTGCTTATTCATCTGAGTTGGTGTTTTGACAGTGAGATCTTGTACTTCTAAAGGTTTGTAGTGGCTTTACTGATTTGTGACATAATAGTAGTGGAACAGCTTAATGTGATAAAATTGGTTTAAAGATAATACTATGTTGAAAGTTTTTGTTCAGTTTCATTGCATCTCAAGTATTAGACCTTCAAGTATTAGAACATACCTGAGGAATGGCATTCAGTTGAAATGGAGGATTCTTTAATTGTTAGAAGACAACAGTAGGAGCATTGCTGCATCCCTTAATGCCTTAAAAGCTGTTCATTATAATTCCAGGATGTGACTGAAAATGAGAGGACTTCAGCTCCGAAACCATCAACACATTTTGTTGAAAGAGAGCCACCAGTTTTGAAAAAAAGTATGTTGCTTATTTATTTTAGTATTTGGATTGTAATTTTGAGATAAATTTGATGTATGTGATTTTTGAACTCTGAATCAGTAATCTAGTATGAACTGGCGTAAAGGTGAATGTTTTTTCTGCTTATCTATAAGAAATGAAAGTTATGTTGGCAATAGCAATCAGTGTCATGTGAAATGTCACTTTTTAAAAACTAAATGTATCTAGTATTAATTTCCATAAGTTTTAAAATCCCTTTCTTCTAAACTTGTGTCGAAAGCATTTCTTTCTTTTTTACTCATATGTTAACTAATATTTTATACACTTCCTAAGATCTGTTTGTAGTCTCTTCATTTTTATTGCTACACTTTACAGCTAACATTGACCCAACACGGAGGTATCTTTACCTTCAGGTTTTGGGTGGAAAAGCTTTTCTGGAACATCTTCAGGAACCGGAGCCTCTGCCTGGCCAAATATGTTCTACCTTCACTCTGTGTTTACATTTTCGAAATCAGCGCTTCCGTTCTAAACCTGTACCCTGTGCCTGTGAGCCAGACTTTCATGATGGTTTTTTACTTGAGGTACACAAGGAGAGCCTAGGTAAGGAGTGTTGTGGGTTTAAAGCTGGTGCTATTGTGTTTTTTCTGACTTCAGAGTTACTGTGAAAGATGTTTGGTATTACTTATTTCTTTTCTTTTTTTAATGAATGTTGTTTCCTAAAGAAACTGATGACTCTATTCGGCTATGCCACTTATAGATATTTCTGTACTTTTGCCTTTTCCACTTTAAAATGACTTCTGAATTCAACCTACTTCATCCATAATTGGCAGTGACATAATATTTATGACCTCTGAGACTAAGGTGGCTGTAGTTTAACTTTTTGCTGAAAAGTAGAAAAGGGAAATGTAAATTTGACATCATCTGGAAGAAAAATATTCAATGTGAGTTCAATTTGCTCACCAGCAGACACCTGCAGAGGAGTCAGTTATCATAACCTGTATTACTGTACTTGTGTTGATAGCCAGGGAACATGGAAGGAGGTAAGTATGTTACAAAATGACTTGCAGGTATTGTCTGAATCCTGTAGAAATCCAGGATAGTTTATGGAATATTGGGGAACAGAGAAAAAAAAACAGTTTTTCAACTGGAGTTGAACTTGAGGAAAAGGGTGAATATACCAAAAATTCAGAGAAAACCAGATTTCGTTAATTCTACTTCTTATGGAATATTTTTTATCATAGGGTCAAGCAGACAAAAGGTTTTCTCCTAAATACTGATGTATAGTAAGTTGACCTGACACATTCCAACTTAATAAAAGAATATTTTCCAATTGCTTTTACTTAGTGGTGCTTCCATATTCTTTGCTTTCTTCAATGCTAACTTAATTTTTGTACAGTTGAACCAATTACACTGGAGAACTCAAATATAGGAATCTGTATCTGCACATTAACTGTAATCTCTCTGCAGCTCTGTCCTAAACAGAGTTTGATTTTAAGATGGAGTCATTGCTTACATTTTGGACAGGAGATACTTATAAAAATGCAATACATGCAACATTCTGTAAATGCATGCTTTTTAAATTTTGAGGAGGACTTGCCATAATAATATTCTTGCTATCTTGGTTTAATAACGGCAGGTGATGGAAGCAAAATGGTGGATGCAACCACTATGTTATCTATATGTGATCCAGTGCATATAGTTCTGATCAAAACAGACACTTTTGGTGAGACAACGCTAGTAGCATCCTACTTCTTGGAGTGGCGATCGGTCTTGGCTGCAGAGAATGGCATAACAAATGTTGCTGTTGAACTCCTGGGTGTAGGTAAGGATTGATAATAAGGCTGTAATGAAGACTTAACTGGTACTGAGTTTGTTTTTTGGTTTAAAGCAGTACTTATGATGTAGTTTAATTTTTGTTCAACTCGTAACTTAATATAACATATCCTTTAGGAGAAAAATGGTCAGATTTTTCTGTTCCAAAATATTAAAAATGTATTCCAGATCCTGTGTAATAATGACCACTATGTCTGGGATCTCCCATTATTGATTTTCTGCAAAATTTGGACATGCTATCAAAACCAAACAAACTAAACAAAAACCAACCAATTAATCTCCAGGAATATATTGGACTAGTGCACTGAAGAGTAAAATCCAGTTTACGTTCCCAAACTGGCAACTGCTGGATAAAGTGATCTTTGCTGTGCTGACATTTATTCCAGTAGCTGGAAGTGTGTTTTTCTGACAGAAGGGCTTGAACAGCTTTGTTTTGGTGTTTAGCAGTTAGTACATGTCTATTTTTGTTTATCACTTGTCCCCAGTCCTCATTTTAGGAGTTCTGACTTAAGTTTTTAGGATACTATGATAAAGTGGATAAAGTCTATATTTAGGACTTGGTCTGTCATGACTTCCTACATTAACTATCCCAGATTTCTTGACAGTTTCAAAAGAGATTAAATTATACCTTCAAAATACTTTGAAGACAGGATATGTGCTAGTTATTCTGGATTGTCATGACTATTGCCTGTGTTTTTTTGTCAGGATTTGATGTGCTGTTTCATTCAGTGAATACAAATCTAGAATGTTTATTTGCTGATATGTTTAGAATCTTGAACTTCAGTAAGCAATATGGGTTTGAGTAGTCTCCTAGATTGAGAGCTTTGATTTCTAATGATTTGGAAATGTATAACATCTACGTTGAGTTTAATACTCAAGCGGGTGATGTGAGGAGCTAAATCTAGTTATTATTAGCTTTTTCCTAAGTGATAAAGTATCAATTCAGTAAATGTAGTGCTTTTTCTCCTCTTCTCAAGTCATGTCATTGCACAAAATATATCAAGAACATCAAAGAATGCTGCCATCTCAGATAAACTACTTGAGAGGCTTCTGTTGCTTCTAATGCTTATAATCCTGTCTCTCTACTGCTTTGTAACACTTCTTGTTCTTTATGTAGTTCAAATTTTTCAGCATTATGCATGAGCATGAGATGTGTGGGGTTAGGTGGTTTTTTTTTTGTTCGTTTGTGTTTTTTTTTTTAAAATCTGATTAATCTATTTGTATGGCACTCTGGGTCCTTCTCAGCAAACTTTATCTTGGGAAGATGAAAGTCACTTATTTCCAAGTACTTAAAATTGAGTTAGCTGTGTTATGAGTAGTAATAGGCACGTTTACTGTGTATGCTCTTTTACTCTGTTTTTGATGCCTATTCTAAATGTTTCTAGAATGCCATTTATCTCATAGATCCCAGTTTGTTCTGCAAAGAGGGCCTTGTGTTATCTCAGATCAAGATACCTACTCTTTTGAGCAGATTATGCTTTCTTACAGCCTCATTTGGGTTTGAAATTTAAATAAAGATGCCTATTTTGCATATATTTAAAGAAATTTAGTTATTTTTTATGATTATGTAGCTGACATATACATATTCATTATTTGCCTCTGCCTGGCTGAATGACCTAAGTAAATTGAATTCGAGACAACTGATGAAAACTTTTTTTGGTTCAAAGGTACAGAATCAAAGGTTTCTGTTGGTGTTTTAAACATCAGACTGGAAATGTATCCACAGCTTAGTAAGACACTGTCTCCAGAAGTAACTAATACTCAAGTAAGTAATTAATGGGAGGGCTGACTTGCTCTTATTTGGCAGAGGAAGCTCTGTGTAGAATTAATTGTAGGTGCTGTGGGTTTTTGAATGTTTAAAAGTAAAAAAGGTTGTTTCTACTAACATTACGTTATTTGAAATGCTACTTCAGTAGTTTTTCTAATTGTGTCAGAACTTAAAGAAGTAAGAAAGATGCAATATACCTGTTTTTTTTTGTGAGGTAGTGTATGCTTTCTTGCTCTTTCCCATGTGAAACAATAATTTCAAGTCAGCCATTCTGCCTGGAAAGCCAGTATATGTTGTCCTGAAAGTGCATGCAGACTTTCTTCTGCACATCAAAAGATGAGCAATCCTTCTGTTAAGAAATGAAGTGCTTAAGAACACTTCTTCAATCAGTCTTTATATATGAGTCTACCTTGAAGTTTTTGTTTATTGATTTTTCCCTTAAAAATACTATTCAGAATTTGCATGTCACACTTTCACTTAAAAGCTTTATTTTACGTATTCCAGGGTATAGTGTCAATGTACTTACTGCTAAAGGATTTTTTATTTTTCTAATTTTTTTTCCTGTTTGGAATTAAAACATACATTACTAGTTATGTTTTTCTTACTTGCAGTTTGGTTTGGAACGTCAGAAAACAGCAGAAAAAGAACGGTTATTCCTTGTATATGCCAAACAGTGGTGGAGAGAATACCTACAGATAAGACCTACACACAATTCAAGGCTAGTAAAGATTTTTGCACAGGTTTGTATATTTTACAGATGGACAAATCCTTTCTTTATTTTTTGATATATTTTGAAGTTTGTATGCCTATATAATCTCTGGATTTATGATGTGGTTACATTCAGGTCAGTGCTACATGTGGTGTATCATGCAAGAAACAAATTTTGTTCTGGTTTTATGTATTGAAGCTTAGTGGTATGATGCAGACAGAAGGGTTGCTACAACCACCTCTGATGTATGAGGTGATAAAGCTGTTTGGTCTTTTCCTTGAATACTCACAAATATTAAAGACTTAAGTGACCTGTGCAAACAATTTCTAACAAATTTTATAACAGATATAACAGTTATAAGAATGGACTAACCAGATGTGCTAGAAGAGATCCACACAACGTTTGAGCTTTGTGTATGGTCTGTAAAACACTCTGGTTAATTTCACACAATAGTTATGGACATAATTATTTTAGGCTAATAAATTACTGTGCCAGTTGCTACTTGGGAACTGTCCCTCGGGAAAAGGAATGGCTTGATCCTTGTGTTTTTCATGCTGTGAATTTAGCTTTTGTAGTAGCAGTTTCCCTAGCACAGATAATGTGCAGTAGCTTATCATCTTAAAGTAACATCCTGAAGTGATCTGTGTCTACTCCTTCTCTTCAGTGAAGTAACAGCTTCCATTCTGGGTATATTGTGAGTGTTAAGAGTGATGTGAACTTCCAAATCCGCCAGCAGCTGAGTGCCCCACTCAGTCAGTCACTCTACCCCAGCAGGGTGAGGAAGAGAGTAGCAGAGGGAAAAGTGGGGGAAAGCTCATGGATCAAGATAAAGATGGTTTAATAAGTGAAGGAGAAGAAGGGAGAGTGAGAAAAAAGTTGAGGTTACTCAGCTAGTTCCCAAGTAGCTGCAAGTTTAGAAAAAGTCTTTTCCCCACCGTACCAGTTTCATTACTGAATGTGGCACTAAATGGCATGCAAGATTCCTTTGATCAGGTCAGCTGTCCTGGTTGTGTCCCCTCCCAGCCTCTTGTCCACCCCAAACTTCAAAACAGAGAAAGCCTTGACACTGCACAAGTACTGCTCAGCAACAAGCTAAAATGGTGTGTTATCAACACTGTTTTGGCTGCAGATATAAAACTCAGTTCTATGCAGATCCAATATGGAGGCTCAAAGGTTTTAGGGCAGGGAATATAAAGAAATAAATACATAATTAAATAAGGAATTCTGAAACTGGGAGCTTGGTTGGGAATATGAAGTAAAAATGGGTCTTGTCCTATTTTGAGGATAAAGCAATGTATGAATTAGTGGTAGTCTACTTTCTGCTCACAGAAAGCTACAGTAGGGTTGGGAAGAAATTTGGCAGGGAAGGGTTTGTGGATAGGATTGTAGAACTAGGTGCTTTGTTACAGATCAACGTAGAAATCAGCAGCTGTCACAATTCTGTAGGAGTTAGGGTGCCTGCTAGTTCCATACCTATAGAGTACTTGAGTCCCCTACTGGCCACAGCAAGCATTAGTAAAGCTGGCTTTAGCAGCGTTTCTTATTTCTGGGAACAAAAGTGAGATTGTAAGAATTGTTTGATAATTTAGTTGCCATCCAGTTTCATATGTGTAATGCAGAAGCATACACTACATATATAAAACTATATTAAATAATGAATCCTGCCTCTGATTTTTATTTTATTGCTTTCAAGCTGAGAAATAATTTTCAACAGGATTCCAGTCAGCTTCAAATAAATGCTGCTTTTCTTGCACCAACTTGCTGGAAAAGCATGACAAAACCTTAATGGGATCAATATATGACCACAGTAAAAATACAAGACCATAATTCCCTGAAGCTGTAGAGATTTAAAAGGTTTGAAGCCCTTTTTAAAAAATATATGAACATAAAAGTACCAATTTAGCCCAGTGAGGAAGAGTTCTATACTTTTTGAAATAGTTTTAATAGTTGATAATTGTAGTATTTCCCTGCAGCATGTAATTAATCTGACCATTTTCCAGTCATCTTATTTTCTTTTCATTTTTTAAAAGAAATTATAAAGACTTAGTATTATTACTCTCTTTTATTTCTATAAAACTAGGTTCTAGGGGGGGTGTTTTTTGGGTTTGTTGTGTGTCTCAGTGTGTGTGTATGGAGCTTTGTTTTGGTTTTTTTGCTTGATGGTTGTGTAGAAATTGATAGTGAGTGGAGCATGAAAAGTGCCTCACCCATTTAGGAAAATAAATTGCAGCCTATGCTGCTCCACATTTAGTCCAGAACATCCTCTGAGTGACAGCCAGCAGAAGAATCTTAACTGTAGTGTTTCTAAATCTGAGTTGCCTTAGTGGTCTTATATCTTAAATCTAGAAGTATTTTTGTGTTCTATTTTTGAGTTTCAGAAGGAATTAATCCCATTGCAAAAAAGATAGTTTAAGTTAAGATTAAAAAATTCTTGTGATACTTGCATGGCTGTCAACCATATCTTGTATGTTTAGGATGAAAATGGAGTAAACCATCCAGTATGTTCATACATCAGACCACTTCGAGCAGGCCGGTTGCTGGATACACCTCGACAGGCAGCACGATTTGTCAGTGTCCTGGGTTATGAAAGAGCTCCTGTCATCGGAGGAGGTGGTGGCAAACAAGAACAGTGGTGCACCCTTCTTGCTTTTTTATGTAGAAATAAGGTATGTGAAAATAACACTTATGTGACACCACAGAATTGGTGTCACATAGCATACTGTGATTGAAGTCAGTAGTTTGAAACAGGCTGCAAATGCACTAAATACAGTCTGGAGAATTCTGTTCCAGTAATTTGTTTGAGATCTTTTTAAAGATAAGCAGTTGTTAAACAGTACACAAGAAAATTTTGGAGCAAACTTTCTGTACTGCTGTTGTTGGGGTCCATTTGTCAATACATCTGTTTGAGAATGAGCTTGCATTTTCTTCATCTGCTTTTCTGAGAACCCATGTAATTATTCAGTGAATCCCTGCTAGTGTGCAGGACACTAGTTTAAATTCTGGACTTATCCAGGAAGACTTTGAATTATTTAAAAAAAACAAACTATGGTGGGTTTATTTATTTTTTGTTTTTAGATGGCTTAAAATATACTGACAGTCTTTATATTCCATTTTTGCAAAATAGGGATTTTCACTGAAAGTTTCAGTTTAGTTCTTGATGATCTGACACTTGTGCCATATGATTGTAGTAAAAGAAAAAAAAACCTCATTTGGTTATCGTTCTTCTGTTATATGAATAAAAATAATAGTGATCCCTTTTAGTTCTTCTTTGGAGTGGTCAGTGCTTTTCATTGCCACTGAGATACTTGTGCTTTCAAAAATAATATCACTGAGTTTGTAATAAAAATGTGTGTTCTTCTTGGCATCCCAATTTTTAGACCTGTCACAAAGACCACCCAGAACAGGCATTAGCTGTTGTCTCTGAAGATTGTCATGCATAGATACCATTTAAAGGCACTACTGGCTACCCACTGGCTTTCAGATGGAGGTGGTGATCACACTTTTGAGTTTGGGGACTGTTGTGTTTTGAGGCACAGAGAAAGGGTTTCCTCCAAGGCAAGAGTAAAAAGCTGTATAGAAAAAAGCTGAATATAGCCCTTGAGACACCAGCTGGACCATTATTATTGTTCTTGTGGAGAGTCATATGGCATTATAAGATGAACACAGGCTCACTAGAAACTTGTTTACTTTTCTCCATATTTGCCTTTAACATTATGGTACAGGAAGGTTGTGTTACCTGTGCAATGAACAGATACATCCAAGAACACCAAATTTTCAACATTCTGAATGGTATTTGACTAAAAAGCCTTGCTCTTCTACTTATGTGTGCTGTGCTTTTTATTATGAAGGCTTCATTGCATGAGGAGTTTTTGCTCTTACTTTACAGCTAACATTTATAAAGAACTTTAGACAATTAATATTAGACTTCACATTGGGAAATCGTTTTCCGTGAATTATCAGTGGTAGTAATTATGAAAGAAATGTTTTTCTGACAGAAGGAAAAAGCAACTGATTTATAGTTAGATCTGTGGGGGAGGCTTTTTATCTTTGTTTAATTTCTGACCTTTGATAATACATTCAAGGCAGCGAAATAACGTTAGAATTACATTTTATTAAGTGAATAAATTTCTTAACTGTGAAAATACAGTGTCATTTCTAGTAATACCTAAGATATTTGCCTCACATGTTTTTTGCATTTAATTTGAGTATTGGTTTTGTCTGCATGGGTCAATAGATTCTGGTTTTTTACCTGAAGGTATTTGTACAGTAGTGAGAAATATTTTCCAGTATTAGTCATACATGATACTTGAATTAAAAATATAAATAGTCTAACATTAGAACCATACTATTATAAACTGATTTATTCTGTTACTGAAAATAAAACCTTGTCGAGTTCAAGCTTAGAATACTGATATCTGATACATGCCTCAGATAAACAGAAGGGAAACATGCCTGGTTAAATAATGGTTACAGAAGCATCACTATTTTTTCTCAAGTTTTGTCTATGCCTAATACTCAAACCAACTTACTACTATTTGCTCCCTAGGGTGACTGTGAAGATCATGCCAACCTTCTATGCAGTCTTCTTCTTGGGTTTGGATTGGAAGCCTTTGTGTGTGTTGGAACAAAAGCAAAGGGAGTCCCCCACACTTGGGTAATGACTTGTGGAACTGATGGGGCAATTATTTTTTGGGAGAGCTTAACAGGACATAGGTGAGTGAAAGGAATGTAAGAGAACTGAACCATGTATATTGAGGTTTGCATGGGATGCTTTGTTTCTTCTGCTGTTTTGTCTTTAATACTGTGTTATATAACTGTCATGTAATTCAGGTGACTTGTGTCTTTTAATCTTTTCTGTGTATACTGCTTTTGTTTGGAAAATAACTGATTCAGTGTGTGGTGAAATATTCCAGCAATTTTTCAGTGTCTCTAATTCAGTTTTCAGTGGCTGTAATACCATTTAGTAACTGGTTTGTGTCTTATGGCAGCTGATTGCCACTGGTGCTATTGCTGCCATTGTTTGTAAAGAAGGAGATTAAATCTACTGTCATTTTTTAGGAACCCATATTTGTTTCCTTATTTCATTTGTGAAATCAGCATTGCATTACTTTTTTTCCCCTGCAGAAATCTCTGCAAGTTCTGTGATACTCTCTCACTTGAGTCATTTTACAAGGGCACACATGATTATTCTGTATTCCAAAGCTTCTGGAATCTGTTACATTCAGTATTGAAAAAAAGCAATTCTATTTTGTCACTGGTTTTGTATCCTGTGTTTAGCATGTGAAGATGTAGATCTCCAAATGTGATGAGTAGTGGGGAAGTTGTGTGTCTGTGTGTCTTTGTTGTTGTAGGTACAAAACTTAATTTTCTGCAGTTACAAAATTTAATTTATCTTAAGTATCTCCTAATCATCCTATTTTCCTGGATTTAGAAGTTACATATTAGTTCACGTATATTATGTTCCCAATGTGTATAATTACTTTTCTGTATGCTGAGGTTTTTGTTGTTTTTTTTTTTTTAAAAGCTATCAGCCATTTCTGCTTTTAAATATAGTTTTTTATCTGTCTCATCTAAATACTTTTACCTTGCCTTGAAATAAGGTGTACTAATAAGAAATTGGATGTTTTTGATTAGATATGTCCACAGACCTATCAACCCTGATGATCCTCCAATAGTTCAACAGCCCAAGCCACTGTATCCTTATCGTACAATAGGTTGTATCTTCAACCATCAGAAGTTTTTTGGAAACTGTCAGCCCTCTGATGCTGTGGAGGTCTGTGTGTTTGACCTGCATGATGAATCTAAATGGAAACCCATGAGTGGGGAAGCAATAAAATCTGTATGTTCCCCAGGAGCAACATCTTCAGTTCTCCCTTTTCCTCCTCTGTGTGCTTCCTCAGTAGATGCTGCTGTAGCAAGCAACGAGATAGAATTGCAGCTGAGAATACTAGTCTCTGAACACAGGAAGGTAAGTCTCTTTGAAGACTGTAACTGATCTGTTGCAATAATAAATGTGCATGTTTTTACTGTATACTTGCTTTGGATAGCCATTTGTTAGTTCACATACTCAGGTCTTAGTAATGTTTTCCATCATTTTTTGTCGAAATGTGGTATATGAAAAGTGAAATAACTGATAACTGTTTGGAAAGATGGTGTCTAGCTTTTTTAGACACCATACTTATGATTTGTAGCCTTCTATGGAGGCTCTTCCTCAACCCTGCCTTTGCCTCTTGCTCTGGGTGTGTGATCTTCATTTTACTGGCATCTGCAAACTACTTAAGTGGTCAGTAAAAGAGCTAGGAAGATCAAATCAAAGTGGGCTTTGCCTGTCCATCACAAATGTTTCATGATCTTACTGTGACTGCTTTACAAAATCAGAATGTATTTCTCCAAGTTAGTTTCTTTCTTTATCAGGATATTTACAAGATGTGTGATGTGCCAGAAATTGTTATTCCTCTGCTGGATATAAAGGAGTTGATATTTTAAATCCCTGGTAGCTTACGTCTGTTTTTAACTGGTGGGGGTTTTTTGGGTTTTTTCCTTGTTTTTTTTAAATTCCACACACAATATTCAAACTTTGGTGTGGCAAATAACTCTCAGAGTATGAGTTTTATGCAATATTGAATACATATGTGGTAGATTTTTCTACTTCTTGGCACTTTTGGGCCAGTAGAAGGGTGGTCAATGTACATGCATATGTGTTTTGGGGAGCTGTTGTGCATTTTTTTTTGAGAAGGGGGTTTCCATATGAGATACTAGAAAAATGTGAGGACAGTTTTAGTTGATCTTTTCCACATTTTTGCTGTGTATTTTGCACTCTGTCTGCATGAAATGTAAGAAGAAGCTGTAGGTTAAAACATTTAGTTTCAACTCTGCTGGTCTTGTTTTAGTCTAATAATCTAACTTCATTTCTTGGTAAATATTTGATACTTTGTTAATGGTGTTTGATTCTTCCAGTTGGTGTGTGAGTCAGTATACAAATCTTCCTGCTTCATGAGTTCACTTCCATTAACTACAAATTAAAGTTTCATCATGGATTTACTTGAATCTGTACAGTATGCAAGCTTAGCTTTTCATTCTGCATGGTTGTCATCATTCTGTGACTTGCCTCACAGGATCTTGGCCTTTCTACTGTTTGGGATGACCATCTATCCTATCTGTTGTCACCAGCATTAGCAGCTTATGAGCTTGAACGTACAACAAGTGTTTCTGCAGGAAATGAAGAATTTCAAGATGCTGTAAGAAGAGCAGTACCTGATGGTCACACATTTAAAGGGTTTCCTATCCATTTTGTATACAGAAATGCCAGGAGAGCATTTGCCACATGCCTTCGGTAAGTTTAAATGTAAAGATACATATATATTAAGACCAAATACTAACACTTTATTGTGAATTACAACTCTTTAGAGAAAATTATTTAGAACTGAAAGA
The DNA here is from genome assembly GCF_003957555.1 of Calypte anna. Lineage (NCBI taxonomy): Eukaryota > Metazoa > Chordata > Aves > Apodiformes > Trochilidae > Calypte > Calypte anna. The sequence goes on from NC_044245.1 coordinate 98,083,883, forward strand.
AGAGTTGTGTGGTATTTGTAATGGTGCATTGTTGGGGAAACAGTTCAGAAGTATACAGGTTGTGAGCAGTCCTGACTTACTTTATCTTAGGCCACGTTGGGTTAATGGTTATTGAGGCCTAGTTAGAGGTTTTCTAAAAATGAGCTAATGGGAAAGAAATAACTTAATTGGCAACAGAAGAGAAAAATAATTATGTGAGAAGAGTAGTTCTGTGAGAATGGAATGTGTAATTGGAATACAAAACCACCTGCTTGATAAGATGGTGTAAACAAGGCTTCTCTATACAAGTGAGTGCAAGTTGTTAATAAACGATTTCATACAATCATATTGATGTGTACATGGAATCCTTAAGCCTCCGCAGACTGTTTTCCCACAGTGCATGAGACACGGAGCTTTTATGTTGCATTGGTGAATTCGGTGATAAGAGACTTCTTATTCTTGTTAAAGAATAAAGTGTTAATTTCTCTGCAGTTGTTAAAAATGACCATTGGCAGTCCTGTTTTCCTCCAGTGCAACAGCTCCTGCACTGTATTGCAATATTATTATTTGTAATGAAAGACTCCTGACACTCATTACTAGTCACATTTGAAAAAATTGCACACATATAATTGAAAATTTTAATAGTAGTATAGTAATATCTGCTACTCTTGTTTTTATTCTTGTCTTTTAGGTCTCCTTTTTGTGAAGAAATAATCTGTTGTAGAGGAGACCAAGTGCGTCTTGCAGTTCGTGTACGAGTGTTTACATACCCTGAATCTGCCTGTGCTGTTTGGATCATGTTTGCTTGTAAATACCGTTCTGTCCTCTGAAAAAAACCCAAATCATTCATAACTTTTTAGATCTGAAAAATAATGTATATGGATATAAAATTATGCATTTTAAAATAATGTTGTATTTTATATAAATGCCACTATTTTTAATACCACAGTGTGTGTACTGAAGAGGATTGTGTACACAGTAATTGTATTTATAATGAGAATCTTTTTTAATAAAAGTTACTTTTAGTATGTGGAATGTGGGTCAACTTACTAAAATGTGTGCATGAAATACTAGCTTCCCTTCTGCAGTTCTGAATTGGGGTGGTTTACTTCTTGTATTTTATACTTATTTTTGGCCCTGTTTTTCTTCTTCGGTCCATGTAGCATTCCTGGTATACTTTGAGTGACTGAGATAGATACAGATACACTGAAGGTTAACCATGTGTCCTTTGCACAACAGAATTTCTTTCTGCCCCTCTCGCACCTAGCAATGGCTTCTACATTCAGCTTCTAAGAATAGTCAGGTATTCTTGGTAATCTATGAGTTTAATAATTATTTATTTTGAATACCTGAACATAGCTCTGTTTGGTTAGGTCAAGTGGTTTAACCTGATAACTTTTTCCTGCTGTTATCTTAGGAATATAAGGTCGGAGTTGTAGCCAGGACAACTTGCTTGGAAATGGACTTAAAAAACTTGCCCATGCCTCTTTTTTTTTACCACGTGTATTCTAGACACCTCTTTTTGAAGCTGAAGAGTCCAAAAGTAATTATGTCTTCTGTAGAAGCCATTTCACATATTTGATTATCCATGTTCACCTCCTTCTATTCTACTTTTAAGAAAGATCGGACCCTTGCTGGTAGTGCTGGAGCAAAAAAATGCAAATTAATCCTAGAGGAGCTTGCAACACAATACAATAGGAGAGAACATTGCATTTTGCACGTATGTATAATCACCAGTGTGGTAGTGTGACACTATTTTTGTCTTTTCTAGAAAAGTGCTGCAGCACTTGGGTTCTAACTTGGGATTTTAACAGTACGTTATGTACTTACTGGCCATGCTGCTAATAGCTTTTGAAATACTTAGTAAATCTGTTTTTGTGGTGTTTTTTATATCTGAGAGATCGAAATGTATTCATTTTCCTGTTGTACTGCAGATACAGGACTCTGATCAGAACATCAGGTAGTACAGTTCTATCTCGTGTAAGAAGTTGGTCACGTTAATGGCTTTATTTCCATCCTAGTTGGATATTATTTGTAGCAGTGCATGTTATGCACATGTATGTCACTGCAAAAGGAAAAAAACCACCCAGGATTAAAAAGTACACACCGTTTTTTTGTATAAAGTAGGTGCTAAGGCAAAAATGTTAATTTGCTTTTACGCAGGCAAGGTAAAATTGTAGCATGCCAGAAAAAAACCCAAACCAAACAAACATAAAAGTGTTTTGTTGTTTGTTTGTTTTCTTTTTTACATGTAAGTTTTAAGTGACGTAGTCTCTGCAAGAGGAAGCCGTTTTCTTCTGTGTGCAGTGCTCCTGTGCTCCGTATGGGTTCAGGGTAGGCAGGGGCTGGCAAGGGTACGTTCAACATCAGTTCCCAAACGTGTGGAAGACGATTCGCCACGTTCCGGCCCTTTCCTCCGCACACTCTGTGAACCGCCTTTCTCCGTCCTCCCGATCTCCGCGCCCTGCCCGGTTGCTTTGCCGGGGGTCGGAGCTTTGCCGGAGGAGGCTTTGCGACCCGGCGTGCGGGGGCAGAGCTGCCCTCCCGCTGCCGGGGCAGGGATTGTCTGACGGTTTCCACTGAAACCCGCAGCACCCGTGATGGAGGTGTGCGTTAGTGTTGTTGTTTAACCCCTGACGGGGCGGGAGGCTGTCACCCCGCTTTCCGACCGGCATCGGTTGTTCTGGGGCGGAGGGTGGTTTTAACCGGCACTCGTCGCGCAACCAGCGCCCCGAGGGTTAAGGGGGGGCGAACACCACAGCTTTATCCGTGTCTAAGGCAGAGGCGGAAGCCTGGCGCCTCACAGGGAGATTTAAGCGCTGCCGATGGACACGGGGTCGCCGTGGCACCCCCCGGAGCAAATCCCGCCCTTCCCGGTCCCGCACAGCAGCGCCGCCGCCCGCCATTACCGTCGGTCCGAGCCTGCCGGCAGCAGGAGGCGCTGCAGCGCCGGGCGGTGGCCGTTGGCGGCGGGGGCGGGCGGGGACGCCATTGCGTTGCTATGAGCTGTCTGCCCCTGCGGCGGCGGCAGCGGCGGGAGGCTCGGGCGCCGCTCCTCCTGCCTGCCAGGCGCTGCTTGCCTACTGCGCGGACCGGGTTGTCCGGCGGCCTGGTGGCACTAGCGGGGCCGGAGAGGATGAGCACGGCGGGAGCGGACGGCAGCAGAAGCAGCAGCAGCAGCGCAAGTAGCAGTAGCGGAGCCGGTCAGTGAGGCGAAGAGCACCGCGGCGGAGGCAGGGCATGGCGCTGCCGGGGGAGCGCGGCGCGGAGCCTCAGCCCGGCGCCTCCCGCTCCGCCGAGGAGGAGGAGGACGGCGGCGGGAGCGGTGGGCAGCCCGAGGCGCTGTCGCTGGAGGAGATCCTCAGGCTCTACAATCAGCCCATCAACGAGGAGCAGGCGTGGGCCGTGTGCTACCAGTGCTGCGGATCGCTACGGGCCCGCGCCCGCCGCGGCGAGACCCCCGCCGCCAGGCTGGGGGCGGCCGCCCATCTCCGCGTCTGGCGGGACGGCACCGTCACCCTGGAGCAGGGCGAGCCCCACCGGCCGCCCTCACCCGCCGCAGGTAAGGCCGGGCCCCGCCGCCAGCATCGCCGCTGACCCCTCTCAGCCCCCCGGGTACTGCCCAGCAAGGGCGGCAGTCCCGTGTCGGCTGCGGGCGGCTGCCCGTCTGCCTCTGCCTTTGTCCGAGGGCTGTGGCTGCCGGGCGGAGACGGTCTCCTTCCCGCCGCGGGTTGCGGTGAGGGAGCGCTGGGTTCCTCCGCCGGGCCGGGAGCGGGTTGGGTGTGTGTGTGTAGATGTGTGTGTGTGTCCCTGCACTATCTCGGTTTCGTGCGTGGAAAGGTAGAAACTATCGCCTTGAATTTAATTGCCGGCGTGCGGGTACAGGGGAGGTGAATGCGGGTTTAGTGTTTTATAATTGTGTCGTCTTCTGGTGCGTAATACTGGGTCATCCGCACCGATAGCGCCTGCTTTTGGAGTTCCTTTGAGCGTATTGCTCATCCCACAGTGCCTTTTAGAAATAGTTTGGTATCAAAAAGCACCTACTAGATCAATTGAGAGATGTGATGACGCTAAGTAAAAAAATAAAGCTCTGTACACCTTCCAATGGCTTAGCACCTACCATTATTTTTTTTTAATACCCAAGAAAATGTATTTTGCATTGGAAATGAAAAGAAGGGTGCATGTCATGCATTTCAAAGCTTCTGCTTATGAAGATTGTGGAAAGGAGTATTTTTGGTTGCAAGTAAAGCTTGCTTTCAGAAGAACTATAGAAGAAAGTATAGCTAGGGAGCAGAGAGTCACTGTCAGTTATCACACAGATGATGATATTCCCTATCATCAAACTAGTCCATGCTCAGCATCACTGAATTTTTCAGGAAAACAAAGGTTTTTGCATTTCAGAGTTATGTGAAGCAGAAGGCAATGGTAAATTCACAAAATGAGATTAATTGAGCTCTTGGCATCCAGAACAGGGATATTATAGTTGGTGCTACAGTTTAATGAAGCATTTTAATAGAGTACCTGTCTGAGAAGTCTTTAGGCAGAGATTTGCAGTAATCCAGTTTGGAGCTAGTGGTGAATGCAAGTATAATATACTCAGTGGAAGAAGGGACATAATTTTGTTCCACAATTAGAATAACTATAATAATGGCTTCCATTTAAATGCGATCTAATGTGCTTTTTTAATTATTTTTAAAAATAGGTCATTGTAATGTTAATAAAATGACAGACCAACACCCATAAGTTCCAGGTAAATATTTCCCTGACCAAAGCATCTCCATGTCACAGGAGCATGGAAGAGTTCTGTATTGCATATTGTGTGTGCTGCTTCTCCTTGCAGTGTTTTGGGATTATATTAGACTTCTTCCTTTCTCTTTCCTACTGTAGGAAATGTGTTGATTTACTGTGTGTTTCTTTTGTTGCTTGTTCCTTGCTGTTGGTGGGCTTATTCTATTTTCTCTTATAGTATCTGTAATGACCCATAGGAAGGGGCCCATAGGAACGTTGGATTTATCTGGATATGAAGTTCAGGCCCTTCACTGATATCCAGCATGTTTAGTTTATGCTGAAGCTGCATGCTGCATCTGCATTAATCTTTTAAAGTGTTTTAGTTAGCACGTGCTAACTTGTGTGTGTTGATACCACATTTAAATCTTTGGATAAATGAGACCTTTTTTATCCTCCTGCCCTACATTTTTCCTCTTGCCTATTTACTTATTTGCTTATTTATTTTGCTTAGTGCTGTATCTATTGTGTTGTGTATTGCTTAATACCATGTGTGCTTGCTTCTTGAAAATTGGAGAGCCTGAGTGTGTGTGTGTGTGTGGATATGTATGTGCAGACACATATATATAAGAAGATAACCAGTCTGCTAAGACCTCCCAGGAAAGCTATCGGAGGGAAAAAAGCCCAGGGACAGCACTCCCTCCAGTGTGTATTAATAGAAAGGGGGAGGAGGGGGGATTTCTGCCAGATGTCCATTCCTGAGCCACACTTGCTGATCCCACTTTTGTATTAGCTGCAGGCTGGTATGGACCTGTATTTGCTAGGAGGCAGTATTCCTCCTTGGGTCCTCTTACTGCCCCTGGGCTTCCTCATCTCCCTAACTTTGAATATACTTCTGCAATACAGGCCATTTGCTCAGCCTTCAGTCCTTCAAAAAGGATTTTGTGTGTTTGAGAAAGTAAATGTGAACACAAGCAAAGATGGTCCTAGTCAGTTAGCTTTTATTCTTTGGTTTGTGAAATCTGTAGCAGGTTTTTACCAGAAATGATGTGTGCGACACAGTGAATGTTGGTAATTTACTATACTGAACATTGAAGCGTTGACAGCAGGCTCATTTCTCTTTAGTATCTTCTGAACTGTCCAAGTTCTTTTGCTTATTGTTCATTGTAGTGTCCTTAGATGATTAATGACTGTTCTGAGCCAATTTCAGCTTGAGCCTCTTGCACAGGTATTATTCTTAGGCTCATGTATTCTGCTTAGTAGCAATGAGAGCTGAAGAACAACCATAGCCCTGGTGCTATGACTTGGGGGACAGTACATCATGGCATAAGTCCTGAAGCTCTCTGGTCATGTTTTACTCTTGAAATAGGAATTAAAGTTTTCTTAAATGGGGTACTGATTATGTAGGAATTGATGGTACTTCTCCAAAGTAGCTTCTTATGAAGCAGTTTTCCTGTTAATGCGCAATACTTGAAATTCCAAGTGAAAATACCTTGAAATTTAATAAAATGTCCTTGAGATAGGAAACAAAGATGAGTTTCACTGATAATACGGTAGAAAAACAACCTTGGAGTTCAGTTGCTGTCCTTAAGCAAAACCAGAGATTGATTCTGAGATCTTTCCAGTTTTATCTGTGTAGTCTATTAATATTTGGTTATCTTGTTTAAAAAAAAAAAATCAATAAGGTTTTAGTTAATAGAAGTGAAAAGATTAGGACTGAAAATGTCACTCAGTTGTTCATTTTCACATAATCATTGATATTACTTGAATCTCACACAACAGAACAGGAAGAATTCCTGCTAACTGTTTTCCTGCCTTTGTATTTGGGACAACTTGGGTTTAAATACTTGTGTCAGGTTTGCTAGAGCAATAGGGATTCTGCGGGTTAATGCTCCAAACTGTAAAACTATTACATTCTAGCGATACATAAAAAGTGTATAGCTGTAGGTTGGTGCATAGGTTTGGATAATCCACAGGAGCAAGTATTGGCTGTTATTTTCTATTTTTGTAAACAACAGAATCCTGTGTGGGGAAATAAAGAAGTCCCCGAAGAATGGTGTCTTTGGGTAGCGAACATTCGGGCTTTGTTCAGGATTGTGAAGAACGATGTGATCAGTCATGCCTGTCAGTGGAGCTCAGGCTGAGGCAGGAGCAAAAGCAGCAGTGTCACGGAGTTTGCTTTAGGGACACTCATGAGGCAATGCTCTCATGGTGTGTTGCAAACCCTATAGTTTTGCTGGAGCTTCAGTGAGTAAGAAATAAACATGAATGTACAAAAAATGAAGAGCACACTGTGGTCATCTTCGGATGAATCACTGTAACTGTCTGACATCGAAATACCACAGAAATGTGGGTTGCTTAGAAATACCCACGATGGAATTGGAGATACAGTGTAGAATGTATTTTACCTAATGGGTGCTTTAGCTGACTCTTTGTTATTTGCAGTTTATATGAGATGAGCTCACAGTGGCATCTAGTAAAGTGCCAGATGCAATAAAACATAACTTATGAGCGAGCTAAAACATTTGGTTTAAATATGTGGTTTGACTCCTCCAAGCTTCTTGAGGAACTCATAAGTGTTCTTATAAACTTGAAGCAATAACAAGGTGATAAGTATAGGAGTAGAAAACCAACATGAGAGCTGCAAATCGACCTCGTGCCCAGTATTTAGAGACAGCAGAATGCCACAGGGCACAGGAGGCTGTTTTGTCAGGGTTGTTTTGTTGCTGTGAGCCTGATAAAGGGCTCTTGCTTCTCAGTATGCTGACTGCACTGCCTCCTTCCCACAGAACGGTTTTGGGGATAAGTGGGCTTGGAAAAACTGAGGGTTTTCCCCATGTGTTTTGTTAGTGCCAGATCCCTGTCTTAGCAAAGGCAGACACTGATTTTGGGCATTGCACTGAGCTTCTGGAGAGGAACAGCCACGAGGTTCTCAGAAGGAGGCAAAGTTGGTTATTTGGAAAAACAAACTGTGCTGATTTCCAGCCATTCAGCTCTTGAGGGCTGGCAATCATGAGGTGCTCCTCAGCCTTCCCTCTCCTTCCCAAGAGTTTGCCTCTGCAGATAGTGTCAGTGGCCCTTCTTTTGCCTTGTCCTCCAGCCCTAAGAGAAGTCACAGAGGGAAATGACTGTTGGTTTTGTCACAAGCAAGTACTGTGCAGATTTTTCTCTTGGAAATCTGCCAGGCATTCAGTGGGAGGGCATAAAGCATGGAATATTCTGGCTTTGAATCAAAAAGATCACAGAGAAATTGACTGCACGGTGGCTTTCACAAGTTTCAGAGTGCTTGGAGTGAGGCGTGCTGGAGAGGAATAGTTTACGTTGTCTTGGCAGTTTTAATAACCCTCATGTCCTTCTTACAGCCTTGTGTGCCTATGTAGCATGGAGAAATACAGGACAAATAAATGAAAATTTAGCTTGTCTGCATCAAGACGTTCTCATCTGTCAGTCTCTTGTGGAGCACCAAGGAAAAATACACAGGATTTTTAGAGGAAAATTAGTTTACTGGCATTTTACTTCTAATTTTGTTGACCCTGTTGAAAGATAATGGATGGGAGTAGCCTTGCATGCTATTTAAATTTCAAAACAGGTGTTGCTGTGAGTACTGCTAAAATAAATAGTACTCTAGGATGAAAACTTAATTATGCTCTGAATTGAGATTTTGTTCAAGGGTATTCAGAAAGATCTGTTTTTAAAAGTAGCAAGGTTTAATGTATTTAGCCTTGCCTTTTCTTGTGAGAGTTTAAAGATACAGATAGAGATGCTAATGTTGGCATTCATGGTAGGAAGAAAATGGCACTGGACAGAAGAGAGGAGCTGTGGTGAGTTGATACTTCATCTCTGTTTACTTGCTCTGCTGATCTGTGGAAGAGAGAAAGCTTAGGCCTTATTTACGGTAGGCTCAGTGCCATCAGTGTGGTTCCCAGTACCTAAAGATGGCTGGAAGGCTTCCAGTCATGGCTTATGCTGATGCACCCTCTGTGCTGGGGGTCATATGGGCTGTCTGTGGATATAGGCAGATGGCTGGGGGCTCTGTTAGAGGAGGACAAAAACATCCCAACACAACAAAATAACATCTTTGGCTAAAAATAATTTAAAAAAACCAATTAAAAAATGCATGTTTCAGATGCTTGCACAAAAGAAATGGAAAGAAGTTGACAACAATGATAGATGACCTTGGTTACCTGCATTTGTATACAGAGATGTTGAAAATGGTAAGTAGAGAGAGGAGGAATAAAGAATAATGTTGTGTTGTCTGAGATCGGCATTTGCTCCCAAGAGAACTTAAGAGCAAAGAACTTTGAGGAATTGTGGGCTCCTGCTGTTCATAACAACTAAAAAGTAAAAGACAACACATTTGTAATTCAGTGGAGGTTTCCTTCACTTATGCAGTAAAAATGATGGTGTAGAAAGAAAAGGAGAATTGTAGTTGTCATTTTTAAGAGTGATTGAAGAGTAGAGTGAAAAAGGAGACATCTGCTAGGATGCTGCAGACAATTAATATAATGCCCTTATGGGGCACCACTGGAGAAAAAGAACAAAAGTACTTTTTTTTCTTAAAAAAACCCATAATGGGTATTGGAGTCTATCTTCAGGGGCTGGCTGGAGGAAACAGTTTACCCCACAGTACCTAGTGAGAGGTGATGGGTAGGACTGGGTTAGCACGAGAAGGGCTTTGAAAATGAAGATGGTAGCTGTGTATAATGTGATGGAGAGAGCGAGCGTGCCTTTAACAGGACAACTTGAGAGAGCAAGATCTGATCAGAGCAACAGGCAGTGAAAGTGACCTTTGCAGCAGCAGTGTGGTGAATGAGTCTGACCTGAGCAGTGACTGTTTTTGCCAAGTGTAGAGTAGGCATGTTGCAGGTGACAAGAGGATTAAAGGTACATAACATCCTGCATCCATGTTAGCAGTGAACTTGGCTTTATGAAAGTGGGGAAGTTTTTTCACAGTGACTGTTAAAAGGAAACTGGAGAGTGTTTACTTTGTTTCTGAATTTATCATACTACTGCAATAGATCCAGTAAGAGGACAAAACAAATACTGTTCTATTCCTGATAAAACCTTAAGTTAGCTTGCATGACACATGCAACTACGAGCATGTTACTGAATTTTATTACTCTGCACTTCAAGAGAAAAAAAAGGAGGTGAGTCAGTGTAAATATGAGACTGCAAAGACATGGCTAAGGTAGGAAAGAATTAAGAAAGCTTTTTCATTTACTTGGGAGAGTTTATTAACAGCTAGTAAAAGTTCTTAGATGCAGTAGTGCTGTGTTATCAATTTATAAAAAGTTGTAACCTGCTTGAAGTTCTGGGTCCATCAAATGTGATGGGAGGAACTACTGGTGAATTCAATGGAGTCAGAATTCTGCCACAAGTGCACATACTTTCAGAGTGAGCAAATATGTGGATAGCTCCAGGAAAAATTAGAATATGATTTGAGTTACAGACCTTTAAAAAAAATTAAAAAGTGAGACGTAAACTCTGCATATTCACACTTTTTGGGAAGGATTGATAGCTGAACAGGCCAGAGGAAAATGAGCATACTATCTAAGCATCTACAGAGGAGGTTGGCAGCAACAAACAGATACACTTAGAGATATGCATCTACCACAGTATTTATTGAAGAATAACAAAAATTTATGAGCCCTACGTAAACTTAGAGGCTTGCTAGAGAGGGTGAAGAGTGGAACATAGAAGGAGTTGTATGGTGACCACAGCCATTTTCTTTGTGCTAACTAAATTTGGGTCAAGACAACGAGTCTCTATTTAATTACATCTTAGATGGTAGCATGGGGATGGACTTTTTAATTTGGAATTAATATTATTTTAAAATAATTTTTATTACAAAATTTAATGTGTATTAACACCAAAGAACTTAGTCATTACCTTTGTGTTGTACAATGTACAGAGGGAAAGAGTAGCTTGAGTGAATCTGGGTTGCATGGATAAAGATGAAGACATGAAAAAAGATTGACATAGGGAAGGAAAGTCCTGGCTTTCTTCAGTTTAGTGACCTTTCTAAGAATTTTCCTTGTATTTTTTTTACATATATCTTTCCTTTTTCCGCTTCCAAGCAGAAAAATGAAGCATACCATTTCTAAATCATCAGCCATAGGCTGATACAGAAATCATGAGGCAGATCTAAAAAGCCACGAGCTGTAAAAACTGACCCCATTTCTTGTTGTCTTCTAATTACACCATTTAAGGGAAGGATATGTTGATCATCAAAGTCTAAGTGTTTCACTTAAAGACATGGGTCTCTGTACACACTGCTGAGGGGTCTCTGCTTACCTCCTGACCTAGTCTGCTTCCTTCCACTTCCTTGTGTTCTCACTTTTCTTGATCTCCCCTGCAGCCTGATGTCTTTCACTGTTAGACTGTTCTTCTTTTATATTTGTCCTTCCTGTTTTCTCTTTGTTCTGTTTCTTTTTATCAGGCAAGATTTCTCTGGCTTCTGTTTTGTCTTGTAATAACCATCCTCTGCCAGAAGTTTGGCTCAACTCCTTCTGCACTATTTTTCCCTCATTTAATAATGAATCCTGTTCTTTGCATAGTAGTCTCTCTTGCTTATGTTGCTTGGTTGCCTTTGCTGTGTTCATTCTTCCCCTTTCCTTTTATTGGTACTGGTCTTGACTCCTATATTGACAATCTTGTCAGATTTTGTAAGTAAGGCTCTAGTTCCTGCAATCAGCTGATTAAATGAGAGCCTGAACTTTTTGTTTGTTTGTTTGTTTTTGGAGTTCCTCCTTCCCTTAAGGACAAGGAAGAGCCTACTGTTGGAGCTACAGTGCCTCTTGGAGACTTAAAACCAGAAAGCAAATGCAAATTCAACTTACTGTTACTTTGAGAGCCTAAAGACCATTCAATTTGTGGGACTTTAGTTAGTGACTCTTGTGTTCTTCCTTTCTCCTTTGCCTTTGATTAGCTCTTTGCATTGTTCTTTTCTTCTGCTGTCCTCCAGTATGTATAGGCTGTCTTTCCTAAAGGAAACTTAAGTACTGCTATTGGGGAAGTAGCTGCTTGATTTCACCCAACACCTGCAGCAATGGGCTTGGCATTTAACTAGAGTATTAATCTTTAACACAAAACAAGTTTCAGGTCTCTTGCCAGTGCTTACCTTAGCTACGGTGTTGCTTGAAAATCGTTGCTGATCATTCAGTTCATCAAGAAGCTGTCTTGAAGCAAATGCTTTTGATCTGTGTTGAGGGATCTGAGATGCCAGAGGAAGGCCAGGAAGATGCTCTGAGACTGTGAGCTGCAGGGATCCTGGAGCAGCAGCTTACAGCTGGATCAGTGTGATTCTGGTGTCACTAACGTCAGCTCCATAGTTTAGTTTCTTTTCAAATAGCAGAATGCAAACATTGTTTACATCCTGCACGCTTCCTTACAAGTAGTGTATGTCAGTCTTTTTAAATGTGCTGAATTATCTCCTTTGCTTATAAAATTCAGTCTTAAATGTGTGCTTCTTACTGTTGGAGGAAGTACATGCTACTTACTGTTGTTTTTACATCTAACCCTTTCTAACCGTGTCCTGTTAAACCTTGGGAGGCAGAGAAATTGTGCTTCAGTGAAGCATAGGCTATAGATAAATTGAGTATAGTATTTTTTTAACTCATTGAGAGATTTTGTGAAGATAATTTTTTTTTCAGTTTAAATAGCAACCTTAAGCTCCTGCCTTGAAGGATGAGACAGCGTGCCCTAATGCTTGATGAAAGTTTGGTGTGATTCTGCTTGAGGGTTTGAAAAAAAAAAAGTTAAAATAGAAATTTTGAAGAATGAAAAATCAACGTGAAGGGTTGTTTTTGTTTTGTTTGCTTGTTCATTTTTTTGTGGCAAATATGACTGTTTTCAGAGATATAGGAAACCTCCAATTTAAGTCTCCTTTCTATTTGGAAAAAGCTGTTAATTTTCTGCATTTCAATAATCTACGAGTGAGAAATCATAGTTTTCTAACCTGTAGCTTGTTTATAAATGGAAGTAAAGGTTAACTGTCTAGTTATGCCATTTACTAGTAATGAATGCATTTGTTTTTGAAAGCTGTTACAGAAAGTACTGTTGAACCTTTTTTGGCAGGACTGGTGAAAACACTGCATAGATGCAGTGCAGTAGAAAGGCTGTGAAGTCTGAGGAAGTCTTAATGTTAAGAAGCAACAACAGAAATTATTTTTCAAGTCTTCATCTATTTACCAGATAAGCACTTAATACTGCTTGCAGACAGAGACTGTTCTGTGACTTCTTGTAGGGATTTTTTATTTTCTCTTGGTGCAAATTAAGAAAATGTGACCCTTAGGCTACCTCTAAGAGGTTCTGCATTTTCTGTCATGCCAGCTGGAGAGAGGAGAAATTTCTACTCCTAGGCAGTATCAGTAAAGCCTGTGTAAGTAAATTGTATTGCATGGGCCATACAAAAGCAAATACAAAAGTCTTGATAAATTCAAGTGCATGTTTCTTGAATCAATAATGTTAATGCTGGTCTCTTCAGAAAGGTAGGAAGTTGCTGACAGAGAGGGCCTGGGTGTCACTGCAGAAAGCTCAGGAAAATCTAAGTATAAAGCTGGACTCAGGATACAGAGGCATATGGAATGGAATGGTTAATAATTACCATAGTGCAGTATATATTAAAATTGTTGAAAGTCAGTTAGTAGTTTGTACTTGTCTAAATACTGTCTGCAGTGCATTTGAGCAGGTGGGAGACTTAAATTACTTGTTATTGCCCCTTCCTTTCCTAGCACATGGAATAATGACAAGAGTATCACTTTTTTAAATGCTGGTTTAAATGGGAATAAATAATCCAGTCTAAGGTGTTTCCTACGCTTTTATAATAATAATAATAATAATAATAATAATAATAATAATAATAATAATAATAATTCTTATTTGCACTGGTAAATTTAGATAGTACCATAAGTAAAATAAGGAAAGCTTCCAGAGTTTGAGTGCTTTTCCTTGAAAAACAGCTGCTATGGGAGTTTATCAAAGAAGGTCTGTTAAGGGGTGGTGAGAGAAACCTTTTTCTGTTTATTTCAGAAATCCAATTTTACCTTACGTGTTTTGCTCTGGGTGGATTTATTTGTTTGTGTGTTTTAGGATTCTGTGACTTCTTTAGGCCTTCTGTTAAAAATCTTCACAGTCTCTCATTGCTATGAGGTGTAGCAAGTTGTACTTGGTGTCTCTGATTCTGAGAGCAGTACAGTTTGACCCCTGATCTGTTAGACCGTGGAAGATACAGCTCAAGGTATTTTCATCATTGACTGCAACTCCTGGTGTCCTTCTGCTTACCATTGACTTGTTAGAGGTTTAAAATAATAAAATAATTACTTTTTTTTCTGACATAGTAATTACAAAAATAATCCCAAAACAACCTTTTTTTTTTTTTTTTTAACCCCATCTTGACTACATTTTTGTGAATTATTCTTTTATCATCTTACAGTATGAAGACACATTGTTTCAGCTTTCTGTCATTTGAATTCTACAGAAAGAGCCTCTTAATATTTATAAATCTGCCAATAATCATTTAAAAAAAAAGTTCTAATTTTTTCCCACCCGTAATTTGTAACAATCACTTGACTGTGTTACTATGTTAAACACAAAAGAATCTCTTCTGTGGCTCTTGAAGTGAATGAACCAGAATCACCAGTCCTTTTGAAAAGATAATGCATGATGCAAAATCTACCTTTTAAAGTCACTCTTCCATTCTTCATTTTGAAGTCAGACACCAGTGCATTCAGCTTTCATTGGCAAAAGTTCAAAATGAGGGGGAACAACTACCACTTTGTTAGGTGGATGTTCCCTATTCATTCAAGATGTATTTGACTTTAAGTTTCAAAGGGAAGGTGGCAAGTTCAGTCTGAAATTTTAATTTTTTTTCTGCTCAGGTGTCTCTTTGCTAGTGCTGACAGTTTTGCAAGCTGTTCAAACTTAAAAAATGAAGTCAGGATGATCATTCTGTGCAAACACTATGCTAACCAGTTGCTTGAGCTTCCTTGGGCTCACCAGGCAATCTGATCAAACAGTCCTTCCAGTGATGGCTACAAATTGCAGCCTTTTCCTAACTATTGCAGTAAATCCTTCATCCATACTGAGCTTGGTTCAGCAACCATCACCTGTAGCATGTGCTCTCATTGTCTGTGCAGTCAAGCAAAGTTTGAGTATGTGGAGACTCAGATTTGTGTCTCGTATTTCCTAGGATGGGTGCCCTCAGGCCCAAAGTTGCAAGTTTTAAACTAGCAGTGTGGGTGCAGTGTGGCCAAAAAGTGTAAAATACAATGTGTGTTTTGAAAGGAAGGCTTTGTATAGCTCCATTTTGAAATGACTATTTCTGTGGTATACGTGGTTTCCTTGACTATTATTTTTCCACAGAAAATCATCCTGTCAGAATTACTTCACCCTATTTTAATATGTATTATTAATACAAAATTATAAACTTGCTGCTTTTAGTGAAATTGCACCTTCCAAGGATGTTGTGAAATTACAGTCTTGTTTTTTGGAAGCTGTCAAGCAAGTGTTTTGTCTTGCAAAAAATTCAGATTAAATAATTCAGAAACTTAATTTCTGTGTTGTATAAATTCCAAAGAGATGTTTCTGAATGGAAAATATTGACAAAAGTAACTTGCAGAAATATTACAGTAATATTTCAACTTTAATTTTTTTGAATTTCATATTGTTGCTGAACTCTTTGATATCCCAGAAGCATGAGATGAAACAGAGCCTTTTCCCTGGTTTATGAAGTAATGTTGTTTTTTCTCTTGAAATAATTATTTGCTGCTGCTTAATTTAAGCCAACATGTTTTCATGTTCCCTCTATGGCCAGGCATCAGTCATACAATTTAACTAATGAAGCCAGGCATTAAAGACACATCTTTTTAAACAGGAGTACTGTGGAGGATCCAAATAAAGAGGGCAGGGCTGCCTTCTCCTTATTTATTCTGTCATGCATATATAATAGAAATGCTATTGAAATGTATGATTAAAGCAAAGAATATTTGGCAGTTACTCAAAAGAAAAAAGTTGCTTTTTTGTTTGTCCATTGTGTTTTACTTAATCTGATTTTTTTTTTCCAATTACAGATAAATCAGGCCGTTTGCACTGCACAGAAATGGAGGTAAGAGAAATATTTTTTGTTCTCTGATACTGTTGATTTAGCTCATCTCTTTTTTATGGACTCATAGTGTAAATGGGGTATATTTTAGGTGTGGAGTTCTGATTGCAAAGGTGCAAAAGCCACATAGTTTTCCATGAGCAAGGTTAGAGTTATGTTGTACAGCCAATGTAATTTTGTTTGATATATAATTTCTTTAAAATATATTAATTTAGAAGAATATTTTATTTTAGTTTCTGTTGGATAATCTACCTAAATTCTTTAGAAATGTGTAGTAGGTTGTGTAATAAATACTTAGTGGTTATACAATGGCTAAAGCCTGAGAGTTTGGATGAAAGAAGAGAAGGCACAGTGATCTCAGGGTTGCTTAGCCATCTAAAGACATCCCAATTTCAGATACTTGTAATGTTTCCTTTAATTTTTCACTTGACAGTATTTTGGAGCCCAAGAAATATTGCTGTATGCATAGCTCAGGTAGCAACAGACACACAAATCCTGTTAAATCTGCTTTTTTTATATCTTGGCCATTATTTGACTCTGTATCTTTGATACTGAACTGTGCCTACTTCTGCAAGAATGCTCAAACTATCATTTTGCAAAATTCATAAATTTAATCCAAGACTGAAAGGAAAACTAAGTAGAATATCTTGTTGTACAAGATGTGGACTCATAGTATAATTTTTATTACCATACAGAGTAAATTACAGAGTCTACTCATTAAATAAACTTTTCCAGCAAGAAATATAGCTTCGGTGTCCTTTGCAGGGCAGTTTTTTTTTCACTGTCATTGCAATTTCTTTGAAATGTAAAATTGAGTTTTTACTTCAACTGTTCATCAGCACCTCAGGCTGAATCTGAAGATGGGGCATGTGCATGCATCTTAATTGGCAGGTTGCCTGTTTTCTTATCAATAATACATATGAAGGTGACAAACTGCTGGTACTGAAGGGTTTATATATATAGACTGTGCATGAAAATGGCTGGTTTAGAGATAAAAATTGAAAGGCCAGCTAATTCAACTACAAATAGTAAAATGCTAAGTCCATCCAGATTTTTGCTACTGTTAGTAACAATTAAAAAAAGGAAATGTCCTGTCTGGAGGATACAGTGTAAGGAGTAATTCCTAACTGACTTAACTACAGAAATTTGAATTAGGCACATTTTGTTTCTTCATGTGTTCAGTTTAAGCAAATGCATCCTGGTTTTGTTTCAGCATTTGTAAAATCTCCACTTGTAAACCTAGTACCTTGTTTGCAAATGATAACCTACTGTGTCATTGGCTTTGCATACTAAATATTGTTTTACAGTTTTGCTTTGTTGTTTTAAATGAACGTAACAAAAGACCCTAACACTAAAAATACAGGTAATAATAAATACTTGCTAAAATGTTTTTAACTAAACACAAACCATTTTATTTTGGGAAGGTAAAAGTGCTTTTATGTCTAATGAAAATGTCTACTGAGAGTCAGTTGGATATGTTATACTTCACCTTCCATGAGAAAAGAATATATTAATTTTGGTCTTTTAAAAATTTTTTTTTTGTTGTTGACAGTTGGAAGGAAAACCAGATCAGTTTCCCATGAGACAGAAGCTTCATTATAAATTGTCACTAATAAGCAGCACTGTGACCATTAGCATATTGACTCTTCTGTTTATCTTTGTCATTTTGAAGGAGTCAGTGATTTTTTTTCCTCCTCCAGAATTCCTTTGAGGCTACAGCTTCTAAAGTTGATGATGTCTGTGTGTTTCAGAACTAGGAATTCAGCAGAGACAGCCCATCTCACATTTTGATTCCAGTGGAAGAATGCAGCCTGATTGAATGTATTTAGAATATGTGGCAAAGTTCTTAAAATAATAACTAAAACCAATTATAACATTTTTTCAGAACACGAGAACTATCCTGAATTGGTTCACCATTTATTCTGAGCTAGTGATATGGGTGGTTGTGTGAAGTTCAGAGCCCAGATGCCATAGCCATACTGGGAAGATGAAAATAAGAAATAAGGTCGCCTTATTCAATCTGTATCTGCCTATGACTGTTGTGTACTTAATGATAGTACTCCTTAGTTGTCTCAGCAGAAGTGGTGAAGATCAAATAAAATATGCTCGCCTCATTTGTAAACATTTGGTACTCATATAGAAAGCATTCTGTGAATGCTAAGTGATTCATATGTAGGAGGATTTAATTGTCATGTGTTTGCAAAAGACCCACCTAACTGAGCACAGGCCTGTTGTGTATGATTAATGTAGTCAACCAGTATGTATGCTAATAGAAGGATATTCAAGAAGTGTATTAAGTAGCCTGTTCCAAACAATGGTGAATAAATTGTTCAATACCTTTCAGATCATGTCAGGTCACAGAGTCAATTATAGATGTTTTAGGGAGAGTTTGTATACTGTGTATGCAAATTCTAATGATCAGTTATATGTATCCCTAAGAAATTATTTAAAATCTTGACATACAATGAAAATTATAGTACTTGTCTATTGAGATAAAATTGCTTTTTTTATTTTTTCATTGGAAACTTGAAGTGTTGGCTGTATTTCAGATAATTCAGGGAAATCAATACATAGGTAGTAAGTCTGCTGTTTCCCTGTGGAACAAATAAGAAAATACTTGTCAGCTCATTGTATTGACTCAAAATCAATTACCTCTCATGCTGTTGAAAATAAGAGCATGTATTTAATAGCACAGAATATAAAGATTTCAAAAGAAGTGTCATAATTTTGCATTAAAAATAATGCCACACCTACATTACATTGTTACCGAGTCAAAATTCAAGCAGTGTATTTCTCATATGTGGGATTAATTTTTTTATCCCTGTTGAGTGTTAACAAAAGCATCATTCTGATTGAGGGTTTGTTGCTGCAGTGAGCAATACTTGTCATGCTCAGTGATAATCACTTAGTTCTGCTTCCTTGTCATTAACCTTGCAGTATAAAGGGAGAAGAAATGTCATTGCAAGGAGTTCAGGCAAAATTGGTTTTGAGAATAATTTCTCTTAACAAAATATGGCTGAATGTGTCTTCCATCAAAATAAGTTTTGATTATGCATTGAAAAAAAAATCCTGTGTGAATGCTTGGACACAAATACTGTAATTCTGTGAAAGTTTTTGATTCTTTGTGTGGTTAAGAGGAGAATTACCCAGAGGCTCAGGACTGCCTTCTAGAAATCAAAGTAGAATCATGCATCTTTTCTTGCAAGCATTAAGTTGTGCTGGAGCATTGTGTGCCAGTTCTGATAAGTGAAGCACTCATCCCTTGCTGATGGAATTATCTCACAGAGAAGCTGCATGCCCAGCCTTTGAAGGACCTGTTATTTTAGATACCTGAAAGCCCATTATGCTTGTTCATTAATGTGGTGGTTCTGCTGCAGGAAGTCTGACCTCCTGATTTTCCTGAATTACTTCATAGTCACAAATAAACAATTTAGCAAACACTTGATTAAATAGTAAACACACAAAAAAGTAGAATTCAGGTTTTGATCTCTTGTGTTTTTTACTGAGCTGCTTGTTCAGTAGGAGCTTTATTTTTTGTAATTTGTATAAGCCTTTACACTGCATCAAGAGGAGGTTGATCTTGGAGGAAAAGGATTTCTGTTATCTTGCTTTAGGCTTGGAACTTTGCCCTTTTCATTCAGCAATTTCATTAGCGATACACAGTGAATATTGGACTGAAGAACTAATAATGTTTTTGACTAAGCTGATTTAGTGATAGTAAAATCCTGCCATCTGTCCCGAGTCTCCAAGAGAAATCAACTGTTCCTTGTAAAGGCTTTGCAGTTTTGCAGTGTATTATGGTGTGACTTCTCTAATCTACATGCCCTGAAGTCACACAGGATTTATGATGAAAACTTTATTCCATGCCACTAGTAAACCTTTCAATCAACTGGGGAAAAGTCCAGAGGCAGACTTCAGCCTTGGTCTTCTGACAATTTCAGATAACAGCTGGTAGAAAACTAGGTCTTGCAGTAACTTAGAGGGATCAGAGGAACATTTTGCCTGTGAAATGCACGAATAGCATAGCATAGGGCGTTAAGTTAGATGGTGTTGGTGTTTTCTTTAGTTTGGGTTTTTTATTTGTTTGTTTTTTAATCTCAAAGTACAAAAATTTTCCCCATATAGTTACCCTGTGGTAGCTACAGAATTATTTTTTTTTAAAAAGAGGATAATGTGAAAGTTGCAAATATAGTTTATGATACTGAAAGGGATCTTGGAATATGTGGAGAATAAGATAATTTGTACAGGTCTTCAGTTTTTGCAGAACCATCTCTATAAATTCTATTATATTGTACTTAATAAAATACATATCCTATTAATGACATGCTATCGTAGTTATGATAGCTATCATATGTATAGAATGGTATGGTAGCTGTTGTGTCAATTAGCTTTAAAGTTCTATTTTTATAGTCAACCAGTGCCAGTGGACATATCTGCTTAAGCCAAGAGAGTCATCTGCTCATTCAAACTGCAGGGAAAAGTTAAGATTTAGGTGTTGTTTGCATGCCTACAATTTAGTTCTTTGTGTTGTCCTTCCTTGTTGTTGTATATAATAAAGGACAAGTTTTGAATATCAGTATGAAATGAGAATACCATATATCTTAGGTTATTTTGCTTGTTATTGGCTATAAATTTTAAGCCTCAAAATTTATAGCTATGTTTCTGTTCATCTGAGTCCCTCAAAAGGTTTTGAGATCGTATGTTTTTCAGTGAAACCTGCTACTTATCAATTTTCTGGTGGAGCTGCTGTGTCTTTCTGCCTTGCTTAAAACCCAACATTTAGTAGGAAAAACATAGCTAATCAAGGGGTACACTTTCTGGGGGTGAATAGGAACCATGTAGTAGTTCTTAGAGTGACTGCATGGAGATCTTTGTTATTTCTTGGTCCATTTTGCCTAAAGCAATTCTGAAACTGAGGTAAAATACACCCCTGGAGTTCAGTAAGTTCTATTTCCGTGGTAAGTTTGACCTAATAGTGTTTGCTTTTTGATTTATATGGGAGAAAACCCAACCCAAACCTGCCATTCTTGAGTATCTCTATTCACTCAGAAGTCCAACATCTAAAATGTAAAAAGTATATGGAAGATTTACAGGTGATGAGCGTAAAGTACTGCATAGAATGTAGATTAAATGAAAGACAAAAAATACCCAAAACAGCTGAATCTCTGAAGATTGCCTGTTCTTTGCAGTTGTGTCCATGCAGTGTTTCAGCCCACATAAGAGGCTTGCAGCTGAACAGTGTCAGTGGAAAGTTTGATTTTTGGGAAGCTAAGAGAAATCAGACTAACATAACTTTTTAGAAGAGCAGGGAGTACTTTGTGCTGGCTAAGTATGTGAATATAGTATTGCATTCATTTTGTACTGTGTTCCCCCTTGCAGATTGTTCCACTTGTGATATCCTTATCTCACTGTGGGACATGAGTAACTTCCTCTGACTAAAGTGGGTATTAGCAGTGTTCTGTGAAGGGGAAGTCATGGTGGCCAGTTCAGAAATTCCCAATAACACTGTCTTTGAGCACTAAAGAATCACAAGGCTTATTCTAGCATACAGTGATATCAGCAGAAAGCAAAGTATTGAAAAGAATAAGGTTGTGTGTGTTAGTTTCTAGGTTTTACACAGTTAAGTACATTTTTTCTTTGCAGTTCTATGACTAAATTTTTCTTGTCACGTGGACACTAACATGTAGCTTTTTATCTAAATCACTTGACCTGAGAAGTTGAGACATTAAACAAAGCAAGATTTGCAGTCAAGTCATGAGAGTTTGCAGCACTGCATGCTTTCTTTGGCAAGGAGGACAGTCAATCAGTCTTGGGGCTCATTGAGGCAAAAATGAGTTTTTGTTAGTTTTTTTTCTTTCTTTTGTTTCACTTGACACATTGCAACTCATTTGAGCTTTTGTTCCAAAGTGAACTCTTTAGCAACTGCTGTGTTTCTCTGCTCCCCCTGACCTACCAATGTGAACATTTTCATCTTCAACTGTTTAGCTTTGTCTGCCATGTACATGTTTGTAATGTCAATCACAGGAAAGCAAAGCAAACTCCAAGGTCCCTTCTTTATGGTGTGAAGGAAAGACTCTAAAAGATGTTCAGTGCTGACATTTTTTATTATCAGTGTTGTTGTGTGCTGTAGCACATGAAGTAAAGTACTTCTATTTACCAAAAGGAAATACAGAGGGTAAATTTAACATAGAGACAAAACAAAGGGGTGACTGAATTCTGAATGTCTATTTCATGTCTCTTTCTTCTATTAACCAGTAGTAATTATGAAGCACCTGTAATGCTGTTAGTACTTCACCCTCTGCAAGAAGTGAAGGTTAAATAATTAACTAGGACAAGGCAAGTTGTTTACACTCTGTAGATTAACTCCTACTTCATTTAAGAAGGTAGAGGTACTCTGGCAAACTTTCTTTTTCCCTTCCACATATTCATCCCTAAGCCTGAAACCCTCTCATCTGAATCTCCTGTCACTGTTCCTCATCTATATGATACCTTTAGTCCTAAGCCTGCCTCCTCTGTTTTCTTTCAAAATCTTTTATAGTTCGTTCATTAACTTCCTTTATTTATGTTTCTCCCTAACCAAAAAGTTAATAATCTGTTTTTGTTGGGTGTGTGTTACTGCCTCTTGCCTCTGCCCAACATTTGATGACTGTCAATGATACAGAGATGACTCTTTGCTCCAAATGCACAACTCCCTCCAATTCTGCTTCTTTCTTCTGTTGGGCTTAGTGGATGTTGTACTGCCACCTGAATTCTTTATTTCTTTGCTATGTATTTCTTATTACGTCTTTATCTTTCTCTGTTATTAATGTTACCTTTGACTCACATTCTTTTCCTCAATATGCTTGCCAAATCCTTAATTGCCATCTGCTAAAAGCACCCCTCTTCTCTGTTGCCAAGATGATAATTTTCAGGCTTTTTTTTTTTTTTTCTTCTGTCTTGGCTAATGTAAACTGCCTGCCATCTATTCCTTTCTCTGCAATGACACAAAATATTTCTTCAAAGTTTGGTTCAAGGCTATTCTCTGGCTGCATTATGTTCTGGGCTTTCTGTATGCTGTTTTTTATCACAGGATGATTTGGGTTGGAAGGGACCTTAAAGATCATAGAGTTCCACACCCCCCTGCATGGTCTGGGACACCTCTTGCCTGCACATTAAAGCAATTTTCTTCCTGTTGTTGTTGATCTGGAGCAGACACTCACTGCAAAGTAAACAAGTTGCTCCATCTGGTCTGTGCATTGAGGAAGATGTGCCATCCCTTGTGCTGTATTTGCTTTGGAGCAAAACTCTTAAAAATGTTTCATGGGACATAGATAAGAAAAATGTGCATATATTCGTCTAAACTGAGTGTTTCTAACTCCTCCACCATTTAGTGGTTGGAAAACAAAACTCTTACAAATACTTTTACAAAGGTGCTGCAGTACATCATTACCTTTTTTTTTTTTTTTTTTTTTTTTTTCTGAGCATATTGCTTATGCTTGACTATTTGAGTATTTCACTTTTATTCTTGGAGTGAAAGCTCTGTGCATTTCCTAGCTCTTACACAGCTGTTTCATTTAGCTGGGCATGGAGAACATAAATACAGCTAAAACTGCATGAAAACAGTGAAGTAATTTGTGGTCTCTGATCCTTGGTCACCTTTTTACCTTTTAATTTTCCAAAGAGCTGCTCTTAATTATAACTCTGTGTATTTTTTACTGTTGGAGTTTCCTTTAAACCTACAACTAGTAAATCATGCGGAAAATAGTTCTTTTCCCATTTTTAAATTCTTTTATTTGTCTGTACGCTAACAGAATGTGATGCTCTTAATGAACTTTGTTAGCCAAGTTGTGTTTATAACATTCAACATTACTTTTTCACTATACTTTTAGCTTTCATTGTCCAACTTAATATACTTGACTTCTGTTATTATGTTGTTTAATAAACAGGCTTTCTGTTATATTAAATTTTTCTTCAAAATTTTGCTTCCTGTCAGCCGATAGCTTTTTATTCAGATCTGGTAGACAGAGCTAGTGCTGAACTTGACTTTATTTACAGTCTGGTGCTTTTATCACACACTGTTAAGAACATTTGAACACTGCATGTTCAGGAAGAGTAAGCTGCAAATTTATGCTTGTAACATTTAAAGTATTGGCACTACAAAAATGTATTGGAATATGTAGGTTTTTCATGTTTTAGACTCATTACTGGATGTTAAATAAAAAGTTAATCTGAAAAGCTTAGTTAAGCATTATTAAACAAGAAAGGGAGAAACCCATACCATTGTGATGAAAAATTTTACCACTTATTTGGAGGGTTTATAGCAAAATCATTTTTCAATTTAAGGTATGTTATTCTCTTACACAAGGAAAATGTTTATAAGTTAAGATCTCTCCATCCCTAGACTCCCAACTTTATGGAAAATTGTCTACTTACAAGTCCCAGATCCTCCACTTGATTTCTGTGTCTTACTGTGCTATTTATACATGCACATAGAGTAGCAGACTTTACAGCTTTAAAACCCAGACCAGCAGTGACTGATGTGTGTGATGAACTTGAGGTTTTATGAGTTGCCCCAGTGACTTAATTATGAGGGTGCTATATTAAGCAAGAAGAATGTTTGATGGGGGAAAATAAATGCTGCTCTCATTTTAGAAAAAGAAAAATTAAGTTTGAAGACTTAAGGCATATTGCCCAGTGTGACATTTGGGCTGCATGGCAGAGCCAGCATAGAATCTACATTATTTAAGCCTTCATTACAAAACCAAAAATCTTTCTTCAGATTTTAAATACTGTCTGATATAACAAACCTGGTACTTGACTGTCAGGAGTATATACTTATGCCCTTGACAGGCATTTCATCAAGATACTATGAATTCACTTTCAAGCTAGGTTGTCTTCTTTTTTTTCTGTGTAGACTTCTTATATACTTTAAAATCCTGTAGAAGTAATAACCCATTGTCTTTCAAAATAAGTATCTTATGCCTTGGAGTTATGCATGCAGATGTTGCCCTGCTAGTACAGAAGCAGACTTTACTTTTTATTGTTCACGTACTGGCAATAGATAGACTCAGCTTTCTACACAGAAGACAGACAGCCTTAAGTCTCCTATATACATTTCAGACTGAGAAAGTGTTTAAAAACTGATGTAGAATGTTTGGGAAAAATAAAAATTAATAGTTTCAGAGAAGAAAAAAAGCACGCTTTAGGGGATTTGAAGTAGGGGTCCCATTTAGGTATGGGAAAGGGGAAAATATTCCATTAATAAGGGAAAGAATCATTAAAAACCAATGCAGAATGAAGAAACTTTTCTTTACTGCAGCAGTTGGAAAGGCAGTGAAGCAAATGAGGTGTATTGTCATTAAAATGTGAGTGAAATGATGTTTAGCTTTACAGTATGGTTTAATACTCTACAAATTATTAATAGACCAGGACTTGAATTAAAAAACACACCTGCTTGAAGTGAGTAAGCTGGTGGTCCTAAAAATAGAGTTTAATTTCAGTAAACCTGCTTCAGAGGACTGGTATAAATTTTCAGCAGATACATCATGAATTAAAATACTATGAACCACACTTTAGATTTACAATGCAACACAGCATTTTGGTCTTGTAGCATTTCAGATGTCATATTGAAGTGTCAAATTAATGAGATTCCAAGCACTTTCCTGTCAGTGGCTCATCCTTTTGTTTTTGAAAAAGATGGCTTGTATATGTATGAAGAGCTTCATTCTTCAATATCTAGATAGATGGGTTTTACCTGGCAGCAGGCACTGCAGCAGATACACATACACACTGTCTTGCATTTCCTGACTTGATATGGAAACTAGAATGTTATGGATTAACAGACAATTGTATTTATATTTTGGTTGTGCGTAAGTAAAAGACACTATTCACCAAAGGTGTTTGAATTTATAGGAGCTGGGTTGGTGGGGTTGGGTTTTTTTGTTGTTTGTTTGGTTTGGTGTTTTGTTTTTGGTTTTGGTTTTTTGGTTATTTTTTACTTGGCCTACTGAGTATTTTATAAATTAAGCAAACTTCCAGAAAATCTTTCTGAACAGAAGACAGAAAAGCATTGGCTGCTCTGCTGTTTCACTGTATGATGGCTACAGGAACAAAGAACATCAGCTGCTTCAGGCAGTGTTATAGTTACGTTTGTGGTTTCGATGCAGTGAAACTGAGAATTGTCAGACTTTGAAATAAAAAGCTCTTCTAAAATGAGATGTACAAAAAGTACAAAATGGTTGTTGTTTTTTTCAGTTTTTTCTTTTATAGTCCCAGTCTCGTATCCAAAGCAACTTCTTGTGTAAGAACATTGATTCATGAATTTGAGTGAGAAACATTACTTTGTCTGATCATTCAGGACTTGGGCTATTGTGCACCACCAACAAACAAGACCAGGGGTTTTTACAGTTCTCACTCAGACTGGTCTGTTGTGACTCCCTGTGATGTGCATAAGATCTATTTAAGAGCATGTTCACCCCTCCCAATTGCATAGCACAACAGAAACTGTATTATGGACATGTTATTTTCTGAACTTGCTTCATACCAATTCGTTCTGTTGGAATGATCTTGAATGACTTCTACTACTCTCTTACACCCCTTTTTCCCTTAACATAATTAATTATTTTCTAGTTATTTTGCCTTCCACCTCTTAGTGCCAGACCTCTTTAGCTGTGCATTAGGATTCCAGTCTGTCTTTTTTCTGCTTTCCTTTAAACTGCTTGTAGACAGCGATCTAGCTCCTGAGAACAGCCTTTTCAAAGTGCACTTCTTGTCATCCACCTACACTCTTGAGCATCTTTGCTGCTGTGGAGAGATCCAGTAACTAAGCATAGTCAGTGGTTTCAAGTCCTGCAAACAGAATAAAGTCCACGTCTACAGAATCCCTTCTTCTAATGGTGACTGGTGGCTTTTTAAACTATGTTAGTCCCATTGGTGCTCCAGGCTGGTCCTGTTATTGTCCCTGGTTCTTAGGGCCTACAGATCCAGGGGTCTTAAGCATCCTAGTGCAGGATTTCACCTGCACGTCTCACAGGTAATCCCAAGGAAAAAAGTCTGAGCAAAAGAGACAGGAATGGATACAGCAAAGTAATCCTCAGCCACGTAGTCTGCTAAATTCTGTCTGCCCTAAGCCTAGCAGCTGCTGCCATTGCACTCTCTGATAAAACCTACAGCAAGTCAGGATCCTGAATGTATGGCTGATTCTTATAGATGCTGTTCCTTTGTAGTATCTTCTGTCTATTGTATGCTCTTTGCACCTGACTTCCATGTCTCCTGCTGCATGGTGCTGTGTCCTCTTGACACTGAGGTGGAGGAATAAATCACGCTGCTGCAGGGAATTCTGGAGATGCAATTACTACATCAAGTCTCTGTTTTTTCTCTGCTTCTTCCATTGCAGTGACTGACTTAAGGATGTCTTCCACAATTTCTAGGGTCAAGAAAAATAGACTTGGTCCTTTTCCAGTCTGCTGAGAAAACGGTTGGATCGTAAGATAACCTGATTCCTGTATCATAAGACACAGAATGATGCAATATCCTATTTAATTTGTACCTTTTTGCAACATTTTCTGCAGTGTCTTCCTGTGAAGTTGGTCTTCCTGTTAGCCACAGTGTTATCTATGAGGAGACATTGATGGTCCTTTGCCAACTGTTTCTATGCTGTTGATTTATTGGTGTTTTCCTTCTGGATGCACAAAGTTTAGGAGTGTTAAAGAATGTGAAAAATTGTCTTTTAACATTCAGAGGTCTAAGCCCTTCATATTATCTCTGTTTTTTGTCTCCACTGTGGAGTAACTGTGGGGGGGGCTGGCCATCCCTCCTCAAATCCTTTTGACATGGATGATGTGTTGTGCCAAGACTGATCTATATTAGCTGTAGTCATGCTGGCTTTACTGATTTCCATTTATTTCATCAGAACCTTAGCTGCTTTAGAGGTGATATTGGGAAGGTTTCCAGCACTGACTTGTTCATCGTGACCACCTGGAGCTCTGTAACTTCATTAAGCTGTGTGGCATTGCTGAAAACTCTGGCAGCAGTGCTGTTTGCTAAGGACTGTGCTGGGTTCTGGATCCTCATGTGTATGAAGGCGTTTGTGAGCTGCTTTCTAATGACTGCAAATTTGTAAGACAGAGCTTGATATTGGCCAAATTGTCAATATTATTGAATTGTAGAATAATATAGCTGGAAGGGGCATTTGGTCATCTAGTGTGGACTGAAGACCAGCATTCTGAGGACAATGCTAACTTCAAGTTAAGTAAGGATGATGAGAACCCTGTCCAGGCAACTTCTGATTGTATCCAGAATTGGAGATCCCATAACCTCTCCAAGAACACCTCTCTTTCACTGTCCTCATTGGGAGGAACATATATGCAGACAGAACCCAAGCACAGAAAAAGAAATACTTGGCAATAGCTGTGGTTACTTGAAAATGTATTCCACGGGTATGGGTACATTCTTTCTGTCTTGTCTTTAATTTGCTAGCACTTGTTTTGAATTGCATGTTGAGAAATACTGAGGGCATAGAGGTTAGTGCTCAGGGCAGAGCATTGATGTGGCACCACAACATGAAAGACGAAGGCATGAGCTCCTTCTCAGAGTACTGTTAAATCTAAAAGCAGACTTCCTGAACTCTTAACACCCTCTGTACTGAAACTTTGGATTACAGATCTTGAGGAACTTGGATCACTGGTAATAAATGTCTTGCTCTTGGTTTCTGCACATAACCTTGTATGTGTATGTTTGGAAAACGTCTGACACAGTTTTCATTCCAGCAATTTCAGGTCAGTCTTCAATGACTGATTGTATTCTTATTTCAATTTTGCAGATCTTTCTGTTTGTTGCTAATCTAATTTTGTTGTTGTTTTTTTTCCATACAACTCATGTTTTATCATGCATAGCAAACAAACACATATTCACTTGTATTTATTTTTGTCACAGTGAAACAGAAGATGAAAAGAAGGCACAGGGATTATCTTTCTGTTTCCTGTTACTGACGAAACTGTATTGTTTGGTTCACATACATGCAAAAAACCATCAGGAATATAGCATGTGTTGCACAAGGAAAAGGTAAAGGGAGACTTGGTAGCTTTTTGTTAAGTTATGGCAAGCAAATATGTGCTCATTCTGAGTATGTAAATATCTGGGGAAAAAGCAGCTTCCCTTTAAGTGAAATGATTGTCTTGAGAGTCATAGAGCCTTGTGACTGATCACAAGTTTGAGAATTCAAATCACTGAACCTAATGTTACATAAAGTTTGTCATTACATAATGAGTCTTATGGACTGTAATGTTTAAAATACCCAGCATATATTATCAGAATGTAGCCAGTTTCAAATTTAATGAATGAGCTTAAAAAGACTGTTAGACAGCCATTGTCATTAGACAGTTGGATATGTTTCATTTTCTCGTTTAGATGGTGTCACTGTTTACTTACAGTAAAGCTGGTGATGAAATGTTTTCCAGACATATGAGACTGGACAGTTTCTACATAAACTAAGAGCTCCTTGTGTATCATAGATATTTCACCCTTTGTTGTATGCATCTGGTTTTTTTCCCCATGCAGATGTCTCACACTTAGATATATGTTTACCAGTGATTATTTGTATAGACTTTACATACCTTAGATTATTTCATATTTCTTATAGGACAGCTGCTCAACAACAAACAGCATGTTAAAAAACATTTGTTCATATATATGCCTATATACATAATTCAGTTTTAAAATGAAAAGGCTTCAAGATAAGGAAAGACTTTCATATATTTCCCAGGTATTAGTAATATTTTCTTAGCTGCTCATTTTGTTAAGCCAGCCTAAACATATTTTATGTGGAGCACTTTGGTGTTTTGTTTGTTCATGTTACTGTAATGAATTTAGGCAGAAAAGACCAAATACATATCTGTAAATAAATTATTTTTATTGCTCCTTGAATGCTGAGCCAGGGTTATTTCAGCTGTGGATTTATTCTTCTGCATTATCTTCTCCAAGTATTTGATGGAAAGAAAGTTTTGTTGTCTTCCAGGTTCAGGGAGGAGAGAGAGAGAGACTGAATCTTAACACATGGGAATCCTGAAATATTTTAGTAGCTTGGAACACCCACACTGACCTCACATAGGGAAATGAGGTGTCAGAGGCAGTACAGGGAGGTTTCAGGGAGGAGGCAGAAGTGCTGCCCTGGCTGCACAGCCCACTGGTTAACACTCAATGTCACTGAGCATGTAGGATGATCAGGTGGCTAGAAGGGCTGAGCTATGGTGTTGGCTAAAACTATATAGTTTCTTTGAAGAGAGCCAGAAGCCCATACAAATACACATGTATGTGTGTGCTGGGTAGGCTTGTGCTAACCAGAATACAGTACTAGGGTATCCAAGACTGATTTACAGATATGAAAGTTGTGTGCATGTTTGTTTTCAGTAATTCCTGCAATAGTTGTTGGTGTTATTTCTTTTAAGAGAAGGGCTTGGTTATGCGACACTGTTGATAGATCTCATTGGTATTAATTTCATAAGCAATATTTGTTTTAAAAGGCTGTTGTTCTCTTAAGGCATCAACTGCTGTATTATAATATTTTTCATGGAGATTCACAAATAAAATAGACTTCATTTAATGCAAAAAGGAACAACATGCATTTGTTAGTAAGTCTCATGATCAGTTATGAAACAAGTGTAGTGAGCAAATTGCCAAATATTCATTCAGGAAGATGGACTTTTTCTCTTCCTGAATAGCATGACTAGTGTTTTGTCTCAGAGGTCAGGAAAACTGAAGGTAATACAGAGTTCGGTGCAGCTCCCTCACAAGATAACTTTCACAGTCTGTATACATTTCGGTATCTTATGTCTGAGCATGGATTGCTCTTTATCTTGCCGTTAGACATCTGATTTTTTAATAACAATTTTTTTTTAGTTATCACACCATTTAGTAGAAGAATGCACACTTTCCCCACCAGTGTTTTGGTGTTTCCTGATACTGAAGCAGAGTGGTCCTGGCAGGGTTGGGCTACCTGTGCTCAAAGCCAGCTCTGCTGTGGTGGGGCTGTAGCCTTGGATCAGGCAGCTGTGAAAACAGCTGTGTCAGAGCACTGAAAAGCCACAAGAAACCTTGTCACAGACATTCCTCCTTTTTTTTTCCTCAGGAGCAGCATTTAAGCTGAGCCTTTGTTTTGTCTCTTGAGGTACACTTCAGCTCTTCTGGGCCCAGTCACTTCCCTTGCTGGACCTGACCTGCTGGTGTGCCTTCCTAGGCAAGCCTCAGACCTGCCTTGTCACTCTGGGACTTCTTTGGTCATCGTGGACTGTAGCTGACCCTGGTTTCTGTCACCAGACCTACTCTGCTTTTCCTGTTTGGGTATCCAGGACTGCGTGCCTGGTCAGTGAGGACACTGCCTCTGCCTTTGTTGTGGTCACCCTCAACTCCTAACTCGCCTTCCCTCGTGGAGGTGGCTGCCCTTGCTGCTTCCTCACGTGTTTTTCTTTGCTCATTCGAAAACAGGGAGGCCTTTCTCTGATCACAGCATAAAAAAAAAAACAAACAGTACAAAAAATGCAGACACACGGAGATGCTGAATGCTGTAGGTGGGGATACATGCTATTCTGTTCTTTCCCTGCAGCAGTGGCAGCCAACATGTACATGGTTTGCAGAACACAGAATACAAAGGACTTTAAGATAAAGTTATGAATGATCTAGAAAACCACAGATGAGTGCCTTATCTGTCTTTAGAGTATCATAGCCCCAGTAATAGGACAGGGAGTAATGAGTTTAAGCTAGAACACAGGAAATTCCACCTAAACACAAGGAGAAGCGTCTTCACTGTGATGGTGATGGAGCACTGGAATAGACAGCCCAGAGAGGTTGTGGAGTCTCCTTTGGAGACTATCAAAACCTGCCTGGATGCATTCCTGTGTGGCCTGCCCTAGGTGACCCTGTGCTGACAGGGAGGGTTGGATCTCTAGAGGTCCCCTTCAACCCCCCAAATTCTATTATTCTTTGATAGTGGGATATCAAAGTAAATACTGAGGAGTTTTCTTGTGTTTGTCCTAATGTATTACCATGCTCAGGAGTCAGCATGCTTCAGTGTCTGAGAAATTAATTCCAGATTTGTTGCAATGATTTAGGTCTGCATGCTATCCCCAGCCAGTGGAGTTGCTATGATGGCAACATCTGTAAAAGAGCCACCAACCAGCCAGTGGGGTTGCTGTGGCCTCTCCATTTTTCTGCTTTCCTATGTTGATATCTGTTTAATGAGCCCATTGTGAACAAGTCTCAATATAATTTTAGATTGTTACTGAGGTTATTGTGCCTTTTGCTTGAAGGTCAGGGAGTTGTTTATGTTTTGAGAAAAATTCCTGTGGAGAAAACCAAACATCTCAATTGTTTCATAGAAAATTATATTTAGAAAGAAATGTTCTCACTGAACTTATGTGAAGAGAAATTATAATGTCTACATTTTTTGAGTCAGAAAAAAGTGGGCTTAAACTCTCAAACAAAAATAATACAATAAATATTAAATCTCACCTCATACTCATAAACTCCACAATATACTTTCATTAGCAGTGTTAACGTCAGCACACAGTACTGCAGAAACAGTTTTAAAAAGCAAACTAATACATTATGTGTCCCTTCTCTCTCTGAAGAGAGGATAGTACATGTGAAGTGGGAACTTCACTTACTGTAAACAGGGACAGTAAAAGCCTGTCCTTCCTAAGGATACATAACAAAGTCAATACTATGCCCTTTCTTCTCTTACAGCATCTAAACTGGTAGCTGTTTTCAAGGAATATCAGTTTTGTAACTTCCATAATGTTAATGTATGAGTCAAAACTAGCCCCACTGTCACATCAAAGTTAATTTTGGACTCTACAGAACACACAAAATTGTTATTTTCCCATTTTCATTGCCCTCCAAAGAGGAATGATGACATACTTCAAATATCTCTGGAGCTTTTAAGTTAGAGGTATTTATTAGGTAGTTTTGCTTATGTCACTCTTTCAAACTAGCAAAGAAACATAAATCTTAAAAAAATCTTAAAAAAACTTAAAAAAAAGTCTTCCCTCACAGCAGGGAAGACATCAATTGTTATCTGAGCCATGTTGCAGCTTAATGTGTGAAAGAATCACATGCATTAAGTGAAGAATCTGTTATTTAGTCAACTGCTTAGCTCTAACAAATCTTACAAAGTGAGCTTCCCATTTTCATCACATCTTTCTGCCATCCTGGCTCCTCTAACTAGGTGCTGATATTTTACAAATACAGAAATTCCAGTAAAACAAGAACAGAAAATATCTGTACATTATATGAAAATTACAGACTTTTTTTGAACTAAAGTATCAGCAGGTTTGACTACACAATGGTTGAGGCTATGAATCAGGGAGAGTGGTTGGGGTATGAATTGATGTACAGAGATTTTGTCAGTATCTGTGTTGCAAGAGGGCCACTCTATTCAGCATCACTGAATCATTTCCTACTTGACATAGAGTGGGCAGAAATTCCCCAGCCAACGAGTCATAGTTGACTATGTTGGACTGCCTGTACTTGGGCTGCCTTCAAGGCTTAATAGAGCAGAGATTACAGTGCTTTGGATTTCAGCATGCAGGTTTTTTTCCAAAAGGAAATACTTAAAAAAATTCAAATTTATTATTATTTTTTTAAAAAGGAAAATGTATGTTTCTGTGATGTTACCATTGATATAGTTATACCCACCTAGTTTGGAAAGACCACCCTGTCTGGATAAATACCTGTTACCTTAATCAGAAATGTATCAAATATTTGGTTCAACGATTGCTTTTTAATGTAAGGGTGCAGCATTCTGGGCCCCTGAGTTGGTCTCGATGAAAGATTATCCCAGCCACAGTTTCCAAACAGAAAATACAAAATTTAACACTTGTAACCCCAGGGAATAGCTGGCTCTTTATTTCAGCCTCCCTGAGCTATTCCTGAATGCAGGTAACCATGGTGGCCTGCAGCACCAGGTGGGTGACACCTCTGTGCTTGCAGCTCTCAGCCACTGTGACACAGAGTTGTCTGGCATCAGCTGTAGCTTGCTGGAAATTCTGGTGATGTGCAGAGTGGGGGCAGATAGTTTGTACATTCAAAGTCAGTGCTGAATAGATGCTTCACTTGCTGCTGTGTAGTGCTCTTTGGTAGCAAAACTGGATGGATGGTCCTAAATACTACTCCTCTCGTGTAGGTTATGACTGATAATTCCAAATTATTCTGGTTATAAGACAGGATATTCAAGGACTATTCAAGGACAGGATATGCTTGGACTCAAAGGTGTAAGGGAGACAGGGAACAACTGATTTTATTTTTATTTTTTTAGCAAAATGCTTATGACTTTGCCCATTGGAACAGTTTTCCAACGTGAGTAAGAAAAAATGTGATGAGTTGACTCACAATTTCATTCTTAAATAGTAGTATTTTACTGTCACGTAATGTTGGTGGGCTACCCTGTGAACATTAGCTGGGCAGTAGTATCTCTATATGGTTATGTAATTGTACTTTCCAAAGCAAGATTAGCCAGAAGCCACTTTGCAGTAGAGGTACCTGTATGTGCCAGCATAACAGATGTGCCCAAAATGAATCTCATACCTTACGATAAGTAAAAATTTGTCATATCATGGCTGACTGGTTGAAACTTCCTTTTCTTCTCTTAGCAGCAGAATGAGAAAGTGGGGAATCTCACAAGACTGCAGGTCTTCCATGAAATTCTGCAAGACAGATAAACTTCTGAGAGTATAATGCCATGCTATAAATACATTGTATCTGCCTGCCTTTTAGGAAGAATGGTGAAAATATTTTTTAGGATGTTGCCATCTCATCAGAACAGTGGAAACATTCTATTTCTTAGGTCTTATGACATGTTGCATACTCAGTGTGGGAGTCTTTGGTGATTATAGCTGCCTGAAGCTGTATTAAGCACAGAATAATAAACATGTAGACAGAGGGGACTTTTAGAAATACTGTAGAATTCTTGCCTCTATGTGGAAGGGGCAAAAAATCTAATTTATGCCATTACCTACTACCTGTGCTGTAAATATTCTATCCTCTTGAGCATAGTTCCTGAACCTTTAAATCCTTTGGATACAATAATGCCTGATCTACGTCTCAGGAAGTTACAGAGTGAAAAACCAGTGAAGAATAAATTCAGGACAGATTTAATGTAAAAAATGTTTCTTGAATGCCTAAATTTTTTTTGAGAATGGTGCATTTGCTGTTTTTTTTTCTTTGAATTCTGCTTTTATTTCATATGCTACACTAACTAAATTGCTTGCAAGTCTGTTAATTTACTGCATGTGAGTAGATGACAGGGTACACTAAGCTTGTTCATTATAATGTGATGTGTTTTGGGCTTGGTTAGCTAGATACTGGGAAAGTGTTATGAAAAAGTAGTACTTTTTGAGCAGATTTTGACTGGTGTTTAACAACAGTCTAATCTTTGTAGGAGCAAGAATCTTGATAGTGGGATAGCATGACTTTGTTTTGACTTTGTTTTTTCCTCTTTTTCATATTCCTCCGTAGCACTTATAATATTTGTGTAAAATGGAAAAAGAGCCTGGATATTGTAAGCATCCCCAGAAAATTTGCAACTGTTAAAAAGTAAAAGATATATAATTATTATTATGGGAAAACCAAGTCTGAAATGAAGCAAAGCAAATCCAAGGATTTGAAATTGGGTCAGGCATTAGAAACCGATTTTTTTCTTTTTGTTTTTTTCCCCCACAGAAATTCATGACTTTGCATTCTTTAATTTCTTCCTTAAAGCCCTAAGCCTTTTAGAATTCTAGATGTTTGATTTTTATTTACATGGACTTTTAAGGCAACCCCCCACACTCTTTAAAACGTATAAGCAGCAATCCTTAAACTCTCTTGCACAACTCAGGAATTGGGACTGTAAGGAACAGTCTAAATTGCATGAGTCTCTTGATGAAATAATAAGAATTGGTAACTAATATTTCAAGTGCAATTGGAAAAAAGTCTGAAGACAGAGCAGTTTTAGTCCAAGTATATCCAGGTAGCTTTTTCCTATCTGCTGCATGGCAGACCTCATCAGTTGCCTTAAACCAAGATGTGTATATTTTAAGGGTTTGGTTTTATGTTTTCATTAAAAAAGTTTTCAACACATGTTTTATTGTACTCACAAGGAATGTCTAGAACATAATTTTATATTACTACATTCATCTGATACAACAACATTATGCTATACTGTATTACTTGAAATAAACATAATGCTTATAAAATATTTTAGAAAAACATTGGGAGAAGATGCAGCCTTTTTATGCTATAAAGAACAGCAAAGTAACAGCTGTCCTGGAATAGAGAGTCATCTAAATAGTTATATCTTTGTAATGAAGGCTTTTCCTCTTGAGATGGGGAGGGATGGGGATGGAAGTCAAGGTATTTTTTGTGAACCACTTCTGTATTCTGTGCCTAGATTGAACCTTCATCTGGCAAAGTCAGAGTATATTGGCATCATTTTTGCTTTTAACAAATAATATTTCTGTGTTGCTAGTACAAGCTGGTTGTTCTGGTGGAAACAGCTCATGCATTCCATAGTTACTAAGAGGAAAGAGTAACCTGGATTTTATAGTATGACTCTACATAATATGTTAGCAAGTTCAATTCTGTTGAACAGCAGCAGTTCTGAGAGTCAAATGAAGTATTTAATCACTCACATGATGAAAACCTTATCAAATGAGTCAATATTGATCTTTTTGATAAAATGTCTATGTAATTCAGGTGCTATCCTATATATACCAGAATCTTCCTACATGCATTCCCTGTTATGTCCAGTCTATTCCTACTACTTGCCCTTCAGATGTGACATGGTCATCACATCTTCAGGTGAAGGTGACTGTGTTCAAGTTGATCTTCTCCCTGTTAAGATACAGGCTTGGAAACAAGATGGATGCATTTATGTTTGGTAATGCACAGCAGACAGCTAATCACATGGCCCAAAAGCAATTTCTACATCAGGACTGGGTTCTGTTTATTACAGATTTTTAGTGATTTTTTTAATTTCTTGGTAAGCTTGGTTGCTTTCCCATATAATAGCTTAGCACAATGTTGGGAGGTTTGTTTGGAGGTTCTGCAGTACCTTGCTATCATCTGGGCACATAAAATAATAGTTGAAAAATATGCAGGGATTCAAGCAAGGTACTTGTTTATTGTGGACTCATTAAGGTTGAAAAAGACATCTAAGATCATCAAGTCCAACCATCAACCTAACACCATGCCAACTAAACCATTTTCTACAGTGCCACATTTACACGGTTTTTAACACCTCCACCCCTTCCTTAGGCAGCCTGTTCCAATGCTTGACTGCTCTTTCAGTAAAGATATCTGTCCTAATATTTGATCTAAACCTCCCCTTGTGCAACTGGAGACCATTTTCCCTCACCCTATTTCTGATTACTTGGGAGATGAGACCAGCAGCCGCCTCACTACAGCCTCCTTTCAGGTAGCTGTAGAGAGTGATAAGGTCTCCCCCAGCCTCCTCTTCTCCAGCCCAAACAATCCCAGTTCCCTCAGCTGCTCCTCATAAGACTTGTGCTCTAGACCCTTCACCAGTTTCATTGCCCTTCTCAGGGGACTGTCCAGCATCTATATGTCCTTGTAGTGAGTGGCTCAAAACTGAACACAATATTCAAGGTGCAGCCTTGTACAGAGTACAGAGGCATGATCACTTCCTTGGTCCTGCTAGCCACCTATTCCTCATGCAGGCCAGGATGCTGTTGGCCTTCTTGGCCACCTGTGCACACCGCTGGCTGTCAACCATCACCATAGGCCCTTTTCTGCTGGGAGATTTTCAGCCACTCTTCCCCAAGCCTGTAGCATTGTTTCATGGGGTTCTTGTGACCCAAGTGCAGGACCCAGAAATTGGCCTTGTTAAACATAATACAGCTGATCTCAGCCCATTCATTCAGTCTGTCCAAATCTCTCTGCAGAGCCTCCCGACCCTCAAGCAGATTGACACTCCCACCCAATTTGGTATCATCTGCAAACTTAATGAGGGTGCACTCAATCCCCTCATTCAGACCCTTGATGAAAATATTGTCTGGCCCCAAAAACTGAGCCCTGGGAAAGTCCACTTATGATCGGCTACCAACTGGATTTAAATCCTTTGACTACAACTCTTTGGGCTTGGCCACCTAGCCAGTTTTTGACCCAGCAAAGAGTACACCTTTCTAAGCTATGAGCCACCAGCTTCCCTAGGAGTATGCTGTGGGAGATGGTGTCAAAGGCTTTACTAAAATCCAGGAAGACAACATCCACAGTGTTTCCCTCATCTGCTAGGTGGGTCATGTGGTCATACAAGGAGATCAGGTTGGTCAAGCAGGACCTGCCTTTTGTGAGCCCATCCTGGCTGGACCTGATCCCCTGGTTGTCCTGCACATGCTATGTGAGCATACTCAAGCGAAACAACTCCATAATCTACCTTGGTTCTGTGGTGAAGCTGAGGAGCCTCTAGTTCCCTGGATCCCCCTTCTGGCCTTTCTTGTAGATGGGTGTCACACTGCCAAGCCTCCAGTCATCTGGGACCTTCCCTGTTAACCATGCTGATAAATGATGGAGAGTTGCTTGGCTCCTTTGCCAGCTCCTTCAGTACTCTCAGGTGGATCCCATATGGCCTCATAGATTTCTAAGTGTCCAGGTGCTGTAGCAGCTCATTAACTGCTTGCTCCTGGATTTTGGACAGCTTTATTTTGCTCTCTGTCCCTATCTTCCAGCTCAGGGAGCTGAACACCCTGAGGATAACTTGTCTGACTATTAAAAGACTGAGGCAAAGAAGGCATTAAGTACCTCAGCATGTTCATTAATTCATGCCCATGGAAGATGCTATCTTAAGAAAAGATAAAACCTAAGAAATACTGACAGCCTCTGAGACATGGGTTCTAAGGGATAACATTTTTTAAAAATCATATATTTATGATGATTTATCACTGTGTTTCTGTAAAAAGAAAATTCCTCATTTCTGTGCTCACAAGTTAGCTTATGGCCTTCAATATGTTTACTTGAGTCAACTGCTGTTATCATTGCAAATGCAACACTAACATTTAAAGATAAATGTTTGCCTAAAAAATTCCAAACAGAACCATTAGGTTGGTAGGGGCCTCTGGTCAGCTCTCAGTTCCGACTGCTCAGGGCTTTTTGCCCAGTTGGAGTTGAAAAATCTCCAAGGACAGGGGTTCCACAACATCTCTGGACAGTCTGTTCCAGAGCTTAGTTATCCTCCAGGTGATTTTTTTTCCTTATATCCAGTCTGAACCTCTTCTGTTTCACTGTATGATCATTGTCTCTTGTTCTCACACTGTGCAACTCTTAGCCTGAGCTTGGCTTTTTTTTACAGCTTCCAGGTAATGGCTGGCTGTGCTTAGCTCCCTCAAAAATTTCTCTTTTCCAGCCTTGAAGAAGCCCAGCTCCATCTGCCTCTCCTCCAGCAGCAAATGTTTGGGCACCCAACCATCTATAATAAAGGAAAGAATCCCAGGATTATAATCCATATCATTTTAATTCCTGGGTTTTATGAATTTATTGAAAAACATCTTTAAAAATTATACTTAAAGAGACTGTAAAATATCACTGAAGGGCTGGTTAGAGCAGAATGGAGTGAAGGGGTAAGAAGGAACACCTCCACAACTTCATGAAGTCAAGCAGAATGAAACACTAGGCCCATTCACAGACAAAACCTGGTCTGGGGAGCTCACTGCTTTGAAATATGGTATTACGAAGACATAAGAATCTGATTATAAGGATACAGGTCATTTTAATTATTAAAAATGAAATCTTAATGAGTTTTTTTAACCATGCAGTATAATAGGCTTTCCCCATCTTATCTGATTATCTGTTTGCTTGACCCTTCAATGTGTTCTAAGCACTCAATGTAATTTTTTTTTCTGGAGACTTTCTTGGATTGTTTTGTCAAGGTGCTGTTTAAACAAGCTCTGAAAATAAGTGGAGATGTATGAGATACATCAGTAGTTTTGAAGGTAGTGCTCATGGAAAAGGTATGTGATGTTGGGAAAGCAGTCTGCCTGTGGAAGAAACTTTATGTAGGAAAATCTATGTTTTTTAAAATGAG
This sequence comes from Calypte anna, assembly GCF_003957555.1. Lineage (NCBI taxonomy): Eukaryota > Metazoa > Chordata > Aves > Apodiformes > Trochilidae > Calypte > Calypte anna. The sequence continues at coordinate 98,123,734 of NC_044245.1, forward strand.
ATCTTTATCATTCATTTTACTGGCACTTATTCTTATACTCTGTTCATGCTTTGTTTCGAATTTTTTAACCTGATAAAGTTGAAAATGCTGTTTGGGTTTGCTATCTTATAGTACAGAGGCAAAACTATAGAAGTAACTTGCTATAATAACATTGGTTCTGTATGTGAACAAGAAATTTCTTGGTGTTGATTAAAAGTTAGCTAAGCCTTTTTCCAATCCCTTAATTTTTTTGAAAGCAAGAAGGGGAAAAAAAATCCTTTCATAATGCCTCCTCTAACCTTCTGTCTTCCTCCTTTTGAAAAAGTAGCTTTGTGCTCTTGACCTTTCTACCCTTGGAGACACAGAGCACAATTCCTAGTTATGCCAATACTCAATGTGTTCATTGACAGACTCCCTAATTAAAAAGTAGGAATCTTCCTGTATACCTGTAACATGTTTGGGTGCTATTCTTTATTAGGTAGAATATTTGCATATATTTCCAAAATTATTTTCATCCACTACCATGCACTCAAATCACAAAATCTGGTGAAATTATATTATAAAGAGATCTGAATTGAACAGGACATATGTAAACAGCCTTGACTTTTTTTTCTAGCAGTTGCTGGCAAAAGTGTTTGAAATTATGTTGAAATGGAATCCTGAGGAATATTTTGACATAAATAGGTACACAGGAAAAGATGCACAAAAAATGAAGCCATTCTGTCACAACAAAGATCTCTCATTTTCAGTTTTCTGGTTATCCTTGTATTGACTGAAATGCTTACCTTTCTCCTCATTTGTCTTTGAAAAGGTTTGGAAGTTCATATTTTCATCCATGATCTTATTAAGAACTGATTTTAAATCAGTAATTTCTGCCTTTTTCCCTGTATGGCATCATCAATTTGACAGAGTGATAGGACTATAAGGACTCATATTTTAACAGACTTTATATCTGTTTCTTAAAAAAAACCCAAACAAGCAAACAAGAAAAAAGAACATCAAGTACAGTAGTATATTACAAATATTAGCTATGAACTCCCTAATTCTGGATAGCTGTGAATTCACTAAAGGATTAGTTTTTAAAATGTATTTACTGTGGTCTCAATGATTATTGTTTTCCCGATTAATTTAATGTAATACCTTTGGAAGTCATATTTCATAAATGGAACTTCTGTACATTCAAACTATGACTGAATGTAATATTTGTATAATCACACTGTAAAGCACTTGTGAACAAAGCTGCTAAAATTAAGCATTAAAAAAAAGTAAGCTGATTTTCACAGTCTCTGTAGAACTGACCTAATGCTTGGAATTTGTAAGTGGTACTAGCAGTTGGTAGTTAAAAAAAGCTTGCATCATTTCTTTAAAGTATTAGTTTTAATTTAAAACAAACAATGGTGATAGTTAACATCTGATACCTTTTGCTGACGGGGCTCTGAACCCCCTTCCTCCTGACTGCTTCTTTGGCTGTAGTTAGTAGTCATCTTGTGAATTATGGTATCTGTAGCTCACTATTGCATGACTAAGAGACCACATGAAGGGAACAAACGCGGGTTTTACCCTGGTGAGAGTGCTTAGTGCCCTGACTGCACCCTGCATCCATGCCATTCGCATCCTGGGTGCGGCTCTGGATCGGGCTCCTTATGTTCAAAGCCCTAAATGGGCTCAGACAGCGTTATCTCTAAGGCTGCCTGTCTTCTTTATAGTAGCTTCTCACACAGAAATAAAATTACTGAAGTACAGGTTTCCGCTCTACTTTGTGGAGTACTCAGGCACTGGTCCGAAGGTTGAATGTTTTCTGGTCTTCAGAAAAAGGCGAACATGTTTTGTTTTGGTTTGCTTTTTTAAAGCCATTTCTCCTCTAAGAGTTACAGTGCAACATTGCTCCTTCTAAGAAGCTTCTAGAGTAAATTGATTATGTCCAAGTCTTTTAAAATAAGCAGCTTAGCTTCAAAGCTGTAGCAGAGGATAGACGGGGAAATTGTTTACTGCTGTAGGTGACAGTGTTTCTGTGTGGATGAGCATGTACATTACTGTATGTGCATACACATCAAAACATTAGTAAAGTGAGCTATGTGTAGGTGTATTTTAAAAGATCATTTTGAAGGAGTATCTGTGCATGATGGTATTTCTACACACATGCATATTAGAAAAAGGACAAACTTATTAAGGTTGACAAACTAAGAATGCCTGTAATACAAACTAAGAATGCCTGTAATTGGTGGTGGCCTTGCAAGAGCAGTCTAGTTCCTTTCTGTGTTTGCATCATCTTACAGATTTTCTACAGAGTCATTCTGTTACACTTGCAACATTGAAATCAGTTTTCAAAGAAGGAAATGGGAGGTTTTTTCTGCCACTATATTAACTGCTGTAATTTCAAAAGGTTTTACAAATGTATATTTTCATAATATGTTTTCATTTTATTGTAGATATAATCTTATTTTAGGTGCCACATTCTGAATACCTAGAACCTGACTTTTAGAGTACTTAATGCTAAACAGGACTTCAAGCACTGAGAGCACAGTTTTCACTGATTTCCATTTCAGCTCTGGTGGTTCAGTGCCTCTGCTTCAGACCTACATCAGTGATTCAAGCTTACAGAAGAAGATGGGTATAAAATTGTGTCTAAGTATGTGCAGTTGGTCTTGTGGGTATTCATAATGGTCTGCTATAACTAAATGGTGGAAGATTTTACTAAAGCTAAGAAAAGCCATTCCTGAAACCAGAGCTATGGACACTCATACGTACATTTTAAGCCACTCTTTCAATCAGTGGGGATTAAAGTTTTACCAATAGAAGGTCTCAAGCTTGTCATGATACATCTTTGGTTTTTGCCATCAGGAAAAGGAACAGGTTGAAAAGCATGCGGGTGGGAAAGAGACAGGCCCCACAAATGTTTAAAGTGTTCCTGGTCAGAAGTATCAGGGATAACTCTTTCCTTCTGCAAATACCACCAAGGACAAATCAGTACATATGGAAGATAGAAGCCTTGTATTTATCCATAGGTTCTGGGTTAAAGGTTACAACTTTACAGGTGTCTTCATAGCAATGCTTTGACAAAGCATTGTTAGCTCCCCTACTTCTTTTATTTCTTGCTTTCACAAATAAAGTCTATGAACTCATGCATGTGAGAGTTGTGAAATGACAAAATTAGTGCTGCCTGTTCAATCATGATAGGAAACCTCTTATGCTCACATAATAAGGTTTTCATGGATGAGGCATGAAAATGATGAGGGATTTTACTGTCTCAAAACATAGAGTGTTTTTCAAGCTTATCCTTCATAGCAATGAGCATGTAGTAGTTACTAGAAGTATCCTTGCTGAATCCTGGTCTGAGCATTCTTCTTAAAAGAAAACTAATGAAATTGTCTGGCAGAAGGTTGCTTCATTGCTATGCCGAAGGCATAGTCTAAATACATTTTTCTGTTTGCTTAGTTCTGAATAAATCTGTTTCGTGTCTATAATTAACAGTAACAGCAAGAGATTCAATGGATTCTTTTCTGTCTTTTAAAACTTGAAGAACTCCCTCTTTAATTTCCTTTTGCTTGGAGAAGCTATGAAAAAGATATCTGCTATTTGAAACTAAAATTAGGCATTTAACAATGCCTGTGAGTCTGGGGACAGGAGAAGCAAGGAAAAAAGACAGAGTCAAGCCTGTGTTAGTAACACAAACTTTCTGTTTCCCTTTGTTTTTTGTTGGAATAGGATACCCCAGAGACAATAGAGCTTTCTCTTCTCTCTTTAACTGCATTTATCTGAACTCTACCAGAGTTCAGGTTACAGCCATCTTAAGATATTTGACCTTGACAGCCCAAAGCCCTGCAGAGCAGGTGTAGACCACCTGAGATTGCATCTCACAGGCTTTGCATTGTGAAATAACTACAATAACAACTTGTAAAGTAGGTTTGTACATCAATGCTGCTTTGTGAGTCAAGTCCTCATTAGAGTCCTTTCAAGTCTCTTGTAGTGTAGCTCCAGCCTGGCAAACTGTTCAAGGTGATGTTGGACAAATGTTGGCTTACTCAGCAGTTATCTCCCCCTTGGAATAAATACTCATTTGAGAGGGATCTCTCTGGTAAAGATTTGTGTGATGAAGTGGCTTAGTGCACTGCATCCATTTGGGTTCCCAGTGCCATTTGTTTTAGGGGCCATGGATCAAACTTAATGACTGTATTTCCAGATGCATTTCACACAGGTTGTCAGTTCTTGCTTGGCTTTTGATTCCTTTCGTTCCCATAGGTATTCAGCAGTGCAGTTTCAAGTAGGTGTGAGTGGCTGTATAAGGTGTAAGTTAATCTTAAGCACCCTGTTTCATTACAGTCCCCTTTCCCATGCCTGGTTCTGATACCTCAAAGTCTCCCTTACTCTTGTTTCTGATAGCACCACATGTACAGGTTTTCTGAGGAGGCACATTATTTGAGGAGTTACTTTCAAATACAGATGTTTCCTATAGGAAGCAGATTATCTCAGGTAAGGGTTATGTAGAGAAAAATCTGTGGTTTTTTGTCATTAAGAGACTTTAACCTACTGCAAAGTCTGTGGTATGAGGAAGAGGAGTTTGCAAGAGCAGAGTGAGTTTATCAACCACTGTGAGATGAGATTAAAAAGTATTATTACATAGTGTCCAAAGTAATCTGAAAATATTTCTCATGAATCAAGTGCTTATTAGTGTCTGAGAGACTCTGTACAACAAGCAAAAGAAGCCTTCTCTTTTACCCTAAGGAACTTTTTGGTGGGGAATATTTTTACTCCACTGTGTGTTTTAATAAAGCATGTCACTTTTTGTTAGTAGCTTTTTTCATATACATCCTTTCCTGCCTTTTTAATGTCAGGAATGTTACAATTTCGTTTTGCTCTGGGGGAAGGAAAAATTCTGAGAATTTAACTTGCAGACTCTGTTTAGCTGTCCTTTAAAAAAGGCTGTTGTTCTCCCAGTTGCTGATTGAAAACTGTTAATAATTTAACTTTGGGGTAGAAAAAGGGACTAGAGTTGGTGAGTGCAGAGAATCTTGCAGTCCTGAATCCCTTGTTTTAGGTACTAGAAGATGTAACCACTTTCTGGCTGTAGAAATGACCAAGTGGTGGTGAATTCCCTGCCCTGCACCACTCCCATCTCACAGGCTTCTACTCAGCAACCAGGGAGTCAGCACTGAGGAGATCCCTGTGCTGCATGCTGGGGACTTCAGAGGTGGAAAGAATCCTGTATGGTGTGGCTAAGGGTGTGGCTTGAGAGATTATAATTACAATGCCTCAATTATTCAGAAGATGTTGCAAATGTTTAGCATATAACTATAACCTTATTTCATCTATATTACATTACTTGTAGTCCCATTGAAATTGGACCTGCGGTAAGAAATGTAAATGCCCTAAATTAAGACAAATAAATAGCTGAACCATGCATATATACACGCTGATATTTCTTTTCTTTAACTGACTCCTGCCCCCCATGTTTCTAATTTATTTTTAAACTCTGTGTTTACAGTTTTGATTTTAAGTCAAAGTATCCACAGACTAGTCTGCATATGATTTCCTTCACACAGGGTGAAAAAGATTGGGTAGAAGGTGTTGGTTTGAATTGCATTATAGGAGTACCTATTATTTCCCCATTTAATATCCAAAGCTCCAAATTCTGTTTTAGATCTGTTACATTATGGTGGTTATTTCATTTCTCTGGTAATTGTACATTAATGATAATTACTTGCAATTTCACAACACTGTGGCAGCAAGGAAATACACTGATGTTCAAAGAGGAAAACCAGGCTTTTTTGTTTAGGATGTCTGACTTTACTGACATGTCTGGTTTTAAAGGAAACTTTTATCTCTTCCACTTGTTCTACTGTCTTAAAAGTATTTTGAAATGGTGATAACCATCCACTCCACATTTGTTAAGAATTCTTGAAGTCTCCATCAGAATAGAAGCTAAAGTGTAGGAGATGGATTAGGCAGTACTCTTTTGAGTAAATTTAATGCACTTTGTAAAAACTGGTGAAAGGCATAACTTTTACTATACCTATGGGAGGATAAATGTTTGCAAAATAGGATTGTGGATTTTGTCTGAAAGAGAATTTCCTGTTCTGTCAGTATTTTCACATGGAGTTCCATGGGAGTATTTTAAAGGGATTTCTGAGGTATTGTACCTTACCAAATTTGTGTTCCCTTTGCAATGTATTTTGTGATTAAGGTGAAAGTTATAAAATACATTTTCTTTACCATTATCTTGCAGATTGTCTGTGTTGACTCAGAGTAGAATGCTTTAATGTACTAGTTTATAGATAGGGACAATATAGATATTATTACACTATCTCCCCTATCATTAATATATCCAGCCATAATAGCATTTCTACATCTTCTTTTAGCTAAGGTAAGGAACTCCAATGGATAGGAACGTTAGATTTTCGTCACAGGGCTAGTGTGCTGGCCCAGATATGCAGCCACTTGCCATAAATCTCCATTTAGGCAGAAACAAGTACAGACTGCAGCTATTCTGCCCAACTAAACCCACAGTTTTTGTATTTTGAAATTTTGTCCAAGATTGCTGAAAGCAGCAGTTAAGCCAAGCATGCCAAAATTGTGAGTTTCAGGACTGAGCTGAGCCTGTGTCTCAGGCCTCACCTTTTATTGGCCCCCTGGTCCTGGTCCTGCTCATGCGCAGTGGGGGCCCACCCTAATTGGGCACAGGTGGGCTTGACACAAGCTCATGCCCACTCCCTGGCAATTAGTGGCACCTGGTTGCCTCATTTCACTACACAAGATACCAATTGCTGTTACTCTTTCTTTGCTGACTTAATAGTTTTGTGGTTATTTTACAGCTTTTCAATTGTTCTCTAGTCTTGCATTAAAGTTATTTATGACATTTCAATCTCAACTCAGTCTGTTGCATTACAAATAGAATGCTACAAGTCTGTAGAGCAAGGAAGATGGTGTTGAGAAGCCAGTTGTTCATGGAATGTGTGTCCCAGTTGGTTTATTTCAGATTAGCTCTCTTTTGAGAGCCTTAGGCTGAGTGTACCATGAGCGAAACTGAATATGTTAGGTAAGCTTCTGAATTTCATCTTCTATTTTAACTTCATCCAAAAGGATCCCATTCTACACAGCACTTCATGATGCACCCCAGGAGCTCAGAGAGGGGCAATGGGGAGGTTCATTTCAAAAGTGCTGTTCTGATCTATTAATGTAAATGCTAATGTGAGTTTGCTGAAGAGGAGTGTGATCGGTCAAAAATCTGTTCTGGTAAGGTTAACACACACACACACACACACACACACACACACACACATTTTCTTTGAAAACAGAAGTGTTATAGTACACTATAGTCCCTTAGGGACTGTGGGTGCTTTATCCAGGCACGAGCTACCTCAGTCCAGCAGCCAGTAGTAAGTCTAAAAAATCATTCCAGTTTGTCACACATTCATCACAAGTTGGGTAATGAATGCAGAAAATAGGACTGTGAATATATGTTCTGCATTTATAATTTGTCAGCAGTTACTTTTGAATTAGTGAGTTAGACATGAGAAAGAAAACTGTTTTTACAAGTTCAGCTTTTTTTTAATGCTGTAGCTCAAAAATTTGACTGAACAAGAGACAGAAACGCTGGCCCTCCTAATGCTGCAAAACTGGTAAATGTTCATAGCAGATCTAGTTCCCTCTCCTAGGTTTAATGGTTACTGTTTCTTAGAAAACAGTGCCAATTGGTCTGTTGTGAACAGCTTAATGGCAACATTCGACCAGATTTTTTTTTTAAGAGCAGAAGACTCCAATAGGGAAGCTTCATAGTAAGATGAGGGACATTTGGAGAAAGCAGCTGTAAATCAGTCAAATGGTCAGAGAGCTTTGGGCAAGTATCATGTCTACTTTATGAATATTAAGTCTTGCCTTCAGTTAAAAATTTCTCAGGAACTGTTTTCATCTGTGTCTGTGTATCTGTGGTGGCTGCTGACCATCCTGCCCAGCAGGGATTCCATGTTGTGTTCCCATATGAACAGAAGCTACTGAAGTGTCTGCTCAAAGGAGAAAGCTTCTCCCTGAGGCCATGCTTTCTAGTGAGCAGTAATCCACAGTCTGAGCTGTATTTTCTTCATAAGAAAAAAAAAAATTCTCTTGACTTTTTTCCCCCACAAGTTTCTAGGTCAGCCACTTACGCAGTCCCATTGGTTGGTCAATTCATGGAGTAAAAGTTTTAGCTAAAAAGTGTGTTTAAAGTTATTACAAACAATAATAATTTCCCCCAGTTTGTCCATCTAAAAAATAGACAGCTTTCTGGGACAGAGAAAAGCTTCTGGTAGAAATATTTAGATTTATAGAAATTTCTTCTGATAGAATATTTATTATTATTATTATTATTATTATTATTACTATTAGCTTAATTAGACAAGACCAATGAGGAGGGGAGGTTGCATTTCCAGCCTGCTTGTTCCTTTGTACCTGGGCTTTGTTGGAATGTCATGTATAAATCTGTGAAAACAGCTCTAAGTGTAATGGAAAAATTTTTAGAAATTGGATTTGAAGTGTTTTGGTTTAAAAATTAGCTAAAAGAAAATGGTGCATTTGGAGTATTTTGGTCCGCTTTGAAATCTCTTCATCATTACTAGATTTCTCTTAGTAATAAACACTAGCTTAAAATAATGTTATGATTTCATTTAGACCTTTCTGTTATTTTGATTGACTTGCCTAACCTTCATGCAATAATTTTTAAAATATTTTTTTTAAAAAACCTTAACTATACAAAGCAAAACTCCTAACATTTCCTCTTCCCAGCTCTAACTGACATCGCAAGTTTTCAGTAAAATTCCATGTTTATAGGTAAAACCAGAGAATAGTATTGTAAAAATGTACAAAAATGGTCAGAGAAAGGTTTGCACTAAGCATTTTATCTAAAAATATTAAGTAGTTACAGCAAACGCTCATTCTGTCACTCCTTGTTAAAGCTATTTTTAGCTTTCCCAGTTAAAATAGGCATTTCTTTTATTTGTGAGTATAGCTTTGAGGTTTCTGCAGTGCTATGCTCCTTTTTTGCCTACAGCCAAAGTTGATATATGGTAGCACAAAGAGTACATATGCACATGCATAGAGAGTTCATGCAGTAGCACAGAGAGTTAGGTTTTGGGTTTGTTGCCTTTTTTTGTTGTTTTTTTAGCAAGTAGTAGTAATTCCTTAAAACCAGCATTCTCTGAAATGGTGTCATTGCAGTGTCTGACACTCATGGTCCCAACCCCTACAAAAGACTCCCCTCCTTTGTGAGGTTTCAGCTTCACATAAGCCAACATTTCCATGTTGCTGCCCAGTTGGTAGTTCACTTAGGAATATGCAGCTTAATGGTCTTCCTGGAAAAAGGAAGATCCATACAAAAGGGTTAATGAGAAGAAAATAAAAACAAATTCTGCCATCCCGCTGAGCTCCAGAATCCACAGATTTAATTGTTCACTGGCATTTGAAATAGTGAATGTTTGATTCCCTGGAGGTAGTTGAGTGGATGCTCTTTCAAACTGATTTAATTGAGGCTCTTTAACTCCTTCAAGAGTATTGATGAATGTGGTCATTTAGTTAAAGAAATGTAGACTTCTGCCTGTAATACAATGATATTTTTCTTTTATTCTTCTATTTCTTAAACTTTTGAGAGGCTACAAATTAAAAGAACAGGGAAAAAAGTTTCTATGATGGAATAAAAGGGATGTCTCTGACTTAAGGAGATGACTTGTGGGAAACTTGTTTCTTGGCTAGACAGGAGTTTTTTTACTAATTCAAAGCTATGATCTCTGTGGAATACCAGCAGAATTTAGTGTTCCTTCTGTAATGCACCTTCTGACTGTTACACTGTTTTAAAAAAATAAAATTTTTAAAAAAAATCAATTCCCTCCAGGAAAATTATTTCACGCGTTAGAGAACTATATGAAGAAAAACCTTTTTTTCATTTTGTTTGGTCTAGAAATTGCCAGGCAAGTTGTGTTTGAGCTCTGACAATAACAGTCATGCTGTGTGTATTACAAAAGGTATTCCCAAAAGGGTAAGGGGATATGATAGTTTGTAAAATATTACAATCCTAATGCATATTAAAAATAACTGGGGATTCTTAATTGAAGATCAAAATCTAAACCCATGATGTCCAGAATTATAAAAAGCTTGAATTTTTTAGTTTTTCTTAAACGTCAAGATTTTTATTCTTGAGTGTAGACTGACAGCTATAATTACATTTATCTAGCAAGGCAAAGGGATGATGCTGTCAGAATTTATTTCCCGTGAAGTTTAGAACTGTCTGACAGTCTAAGCTTGGTAGCTATTTTCTCTGGCTACCTGTGCTACTTATATTTATATAAATCACTCTTATGTTTTGATTTATATTCTCAAAGAAAAGCAGTTTTGTGTGTTGCGTTCCATCCAGCTGATAAGCCTAACCCTTAGCCTCTGGTGTGTACTTTTCTTCATTTTTCCTTCCCCTAGTTTACAGGGAAAAAAAAGTCATAGGGAGAACTGGATGATTAGAGGCACTTCCAGCTGAGTTTAAGCTTGTGTGTGTGACATGCAGAAATATAATTTAAACTTGAACAGCACTTCTCATTCAAAGCTTTGAAAGTGGGTCAGTATCCTCATGTAGCAGATGGCAAAACCATTCTAGGAAAGGGAGAATGACCAGTGTGAGGTTTCACAAGAAATGAGCAATTAGGAAAACCCCACAGGACCTTCAGTCCCATACACTTCCTACATTTGGAATTGGCTCAAGTGCTGGATGTAAGAGGTGTAATGCCTGTGTGTGACGATGTGGTTAGCAAGGTCAGTTCAGCTTATTTTACTGGGGACTTTGAGGGTGTACAGGTGAGACTAAATTTAGGATTTTAATTCTTTGTCTGTTTTCTGTTAAGAACATCTTGGAAGTAACTGTATTCTGACTTAGGGGTGCTGTAGGAACACTTACCTGAAAATCATAAACTCTGAATTGTAGTTGACATTCTACCAAAAAAGTGTGATGTTTTCAAAGTCAGGAAACTCACCACAGCATGAACATAATGCTTTGACTTTTTTTTTCCAGCTTTGGATCCTGTGTTGACGTTTAAAAGATGATAATATGTCTTGAAAGGCAGGGTAATACTGCAGCATTATTTTAATTTCCAAAGCATGAGAAATCCAAGGGGATTTGTATTCCCTGTGTGCCTGAGTTCTGCTGTATTCTTTGCAAGCCAGTGAGGAAGCTTTGAGGAGCTTGTTGTGAATCCTTGGTCCTGGAATGAATTTTTTAGGACTGGGTTAGAGATGTCCTGTAGTGGTTCTCTGGATGTGATGGATCACTCTGTCCTGGTGTTCCTCCTTCCCCTTGCTACCATGTTACACCCAATATGCATCTTTACATACTTTGCTTTTCCTCGGGCTGAGAATGGAAGTTTGGCTGTACAGGAACTGGCTTCAGCTCATCCATTAGCAAGCTCTCAGCACAGGAATAACTCAGGATTGGCTCTTTTAGGCCTAACTTTATGAGACTCAAGCAGTTCCTCAAGCAGTGCAAAATGCACTGAATAGGTCAGAGAATTTCACTGTAGATTTTGAGGCAGGAAGTTTTGTTAACTGATATTCATATACTTTTTTTTCCCCAACTCTTGGTTTTATTGTTGTTCCCAAGTATCCATGGAGTTGACATAGATGTAAGTGTTGGAATCAGTCCCTCTCCACCAGTGGCTGGATATTTAGTAATTTGGCTTCTATGTAAGCAGCTAAATGAATTATGTAGATAATATATCTAGTAGAAGGCCGAGTGCCAAGTGCTGTAGCAAATCTGGCTGTGTGATACAGGTTTCTGCAGAGTTAGGAATGCATTGGCTTTTTTTTTGTGGTTTTTCTTAATCTGAATATAAAATGCATACAATTTTTTTTTCCCAGAAAAACACTTCTGAACTACAACTGTATGCCAATATTTGTTATCATTTCTGTACATGGATATTGTCTTTTTTGGCAGAGAGCAATAAAACAATGCTCAGTGATTAATAATGTTAGAATATGACTGCCCCATCAGGGATAATAGACTGTCACAGTTCAGCACTTTGATGGCTTCAGAAGATGGCAGGTGCTAGAATATCTTGTGTTAATGTACTTCATGCCTGAGGTTATAAACTATATGTTTTAGATTTCAATAGCTTTTGACTGTGTTAGAGGTATGTTTTAATACAGATTTCTTCTGTAGGGATTTCACTGTTCAGAAGGAAATAGAAAACTGTCAATGTCATTTCACAGGTGATTTTTCTGGGGTTTTGCAGCCCAAAGAGCAGGTGATGAGCTTTTTGCTGAGACTTGGCCGTGCATTCTGCTGCTCTTTGCTTTAGGGTAAATCAGCCTTCTATGCTATTATTGTACCTGGATTTCAGACCTGAAAAATAATGTCAGTATCTTCTTATGAGTAGATACTCTGTCAACTCATGCTTTCTTGAATTATTCTAGCAAATGTCAGTCTTTCCAATGAGGCCACTGTGAGACCTCATAGGTGATTGTGCAGTAACTCCCTTTGCTCATAACTAAAATATTTTATGCCACATAGGCATTCAGTCTTGGGGGAGTACTTGCCTGAATGCCAGTGATCCAAATGCCTGTATCATGTGTTGCTGTTTATGGGGGAGAGGACATGGAAGAATATTGATAAACCCAGGTTCTTTGCAGAGGCTTTGTCAGCCTGCCATGTTATCTTTGTATGACATAGTTAGAGATCATATATGACCTAAATGTACAGCTTTCTGGCACATTAGTAGCTGCTTGGACTATCATAATGGTCTGTGTGAAAATGCACATATTTCCTCATCAAGTTATGTATTTATGTCAAGCTCAAGTTCCTTGCACATCTGACTGAAAAAAAAGCCCTCTCAGTAAGAGTCTTGAATTTTTTAGCTTTTTGTTCCCAAGCCGTATGTGTGAATTCCCATTAGTTTCTTTAGGAAAGAGCTCATGTGTAGTGAGTTCTCACCTAGGTATGGCTGAGTGCTCATCCATGAGGTAGTGGAGGTAGCTGTGTATGGTTTGTCTTGGGCATCTCTGTAACAAGTGCCAACATTCCATAGCTATTTTTGAAGATTCTCCTTCAGTATGGATGAAAAAAGCAACCTTCTTATTGGTGGTTATTTAACTTCCTATCAGTATTCAGTACCTTTAAGACAAGCAGCATTGAATTTGTTTAGTTTTATGTGCAGTTAATGAACACTCATATTAGCAGACAGCAGTAGCAGCATATGTCAGCCTTCTTTTTGTGGCACATCACTTTTAGAAAGGACATGTTGGGTGGTTACCCTTGGGCTTGTTTTTTGACATCATTGATTTTAGGCATGAAATTTTGGAAATGCAAAATTTGGCTGTCAAGAGAAGTGTGTTAGGAGTCAGAAGGATGCATTTTTTCCAGGAGTTAGAAGAAGATGGATTTTAGGAAGGCTAAACTTCCAGTTAAACTGGAAGAGTTTTTCTGTTCCCAACTCCATATGAACTTTTTCAGGTGCCTGATCTGTGCAGTTCATTATCTGTGAACCACTTGAAATGCACCCATACTTCTGACAAATCTGGTGAAACCAGACTGACTTCAAAAGTCTGCTGAGAGCTGCTGCTGGAAGATTTAAGACATGTAAGACATATCAGACAAATGTAACTGATCAAGAATTTGTATTTAAAAGAAAAGCTTTCATTGTGCAGGTATTTTGTTTATTTGGCTTGTGGAGTTGTTAATTTTGGGGAAAATAGGTGTGAGAAAGCTCTTGACTCGCAAGAGAAAAATAGTTTATATTGCAGCAGGTGTTTACTCCCTCTAATTTTTGGATTAATTAAATGGGGGCCAAGCCTGTAGCAGGCAACTGTAGTGGTTTAAATGAAATCTGTGTGGGAAGGCTGGGAAATTAAAGCAAACAGACTTTTTTAGTAGATTATTTGAACTGTATTAGGTATTTTGAAGGAAATTGGCATTGATTTTGGGTTACTTCATGGATACCATAAATTGAAATGAACCAATGCTACTGTAAGCATTTTTAAATCTATCTAATATAGCTTGTGACAGAGCATAGGCAGGTATCTACTATCAGCCAAATTTAAACCAGTTGCACATGAATTTTCAGGGTCAAAGCTACTGAACTAGTTTCACTCTTCTTTGTACCAGTTTTCCTTGAGTTGGTCACTTCTCTCTGCCTGCAAAATCTTTTTCTGTAGCTAATCTGATATGATCTCATATAATCTAGATAAACCTTTATTCAAGAGGGTGATGTGGCAAGCAGCAATTTCTGTCTCTTACACAATTTGACCCCATTGGAGTTTCTGTGGTCTGGTTATGGCTTTGGTAGCCAGCTGAAGTCTTTGCTCCTTCTGATGGCTTACCTGGGGAGTCCACCTGATTACTTTCCATTTCTGCATAAAACTGTATACAGACATTTAACTATATTTCATAACAGAAAAAAAAATACAGCAGAAGCTTTGTTTGGACCTGACTTCATTTAATAAAGTCAGCAGTACTGAAAGGTTACATGTGCTGAAAAGAATAAAAATTGCTTTAGTTGAATAAGTGTAGTATTAAATGATTCTGATGCAATAGTACCTAATTATTATGAAGTAATATTAGTACTTGTTGACTTATCAGATTAATACTGCATTGAAACTTTTCTTTAAAAGAATACCTTGTATATGCAAGAGGCATTACTCTGAAGAGTGATTGCAGATTTATGGCCTCAATGTACATGAGGAGGCAACTAGAGCAAAAGTTTGTGACACAGTTTTGTTTGATTTGTTTTTGTCATAGGCAATGTTTGTGTTTGGTTTTTTTAAGTTTGTGCCTTTAATGATAAAAAAACGTTGTCCGTGTATTTTGAAGTAGCATTTCCATAGTAGCATCTCCATAGTCCTTGAGGCTTTCACAGTCTTAATTTTGATGTACTCAATTATGAAGTCACTAAAATTTTTGAATTAAGTTTTTGTGCAAACTGCCTTTAAGACTATGATAATAAAACGTTTCTTAAAAAGAACAAGATAAGATACTGGGGCTAAAATCCTAAACAGGCACAATATTTTAAGACAAAATTCAGATAGTTTTAAGCCTATAGTAGGGAAATGTAACAACATACCCATTCTGCTTATTTGCTTCAGCAGATGGATTTCAACCTTAGAATTGTCCATATCATTTCCATCTCTGCCATTTACTGAATGGAATCAGGATAACGTGACCTGTATTTAGAACTGTGATATGAATAGAGGTGTATTTAAGAACTTTCAAATTATTTTCACCATCTTTATTTCTTAATTTCCTCACCTAATTCTTTTGCTGGATGCTACTGGAGTCTCCACAGTTAAATCAGGGAATTTAATTTTGTTTTCCTCTAGCAATGAACTGTCACTTTGGTGAAATTCCTTCAGGTTGTATAAATTCCTTAATAAGAGAATAATGATTTGTCTTAATCTTAGAGTTTACAATGTATGGACAAAAAAGAAAGCAATACAAGGAAAATGAGGTTTTTGTTTTAATGTAGCAGATAAACTGTAAGTTCAGACTGATACAATGGAATAAATTCTGCTTTCATTTATGCTAATAAATGGTAGTTCTCTTTAGATAATATCTATAGTGAAACTTGTACTGCCAAAAACATGTTTATAATTATCGGAGCCTTTGAGTAATTCAAAGAGTTATATTACATTTGAGCCTTAATAAACTTGCAGTTAAATTACTGCTACCTTATTAGAGGCCAACAGTATTTAACTGCTTAAATTTTTACATATTCACTTTGGGGGAACAAAACAAAACCCAAAAAAGCAAGCATCCCTTTTTATGCTTTAGTCTTGTTTGGTGTCTTTGTTCAGGATTTCTTCCACTGGATCTCTTCAATGTATACCTGAATAGTAAAAATCACTAGGTCTCTAGTCATTGAGTGCATTCAAAGGCTCATGGATATAAAATGATTTTACAAAAGGTCTCCCCTGGATATGGTAGAGAAATTTTCCTAACACTGAATGTACCTGAAACAATGTATCTGAAACAGACTGAATCTTGTTGAGAGGCTGTATTTAATTTTCTTTCATTTTTATTTTCTATTATACTCCATGTATTCTGATTTTTTTTCTTGCTTTTATTACTGCTATGTCTTAAATATTAAGATACTATATGGTAGAAAGGAGTATTTTGTTATTGCAGCAGCAAACCAAGATCACCTAGAAGTTGGTAATCCTGTATTTTATGTCTACATTTTTAAGAAATGAGTGATCCACCTGTATCATTAGAAATACTCAGAATCTTTCCTTATTACCAGGAAGCACTTGGAATTTTTTCACTGCTCTCATTTGGTGGTCTGTTGCAACTTGCTCTAATTTAGTGAAGGTCATATTTAAATTTAGCAGTGTCCCCAGCTATTAGAACCTGGATAATGCAAGAGTGTTTCCACTGGGGAATGCTGTGGTAAAAACTACATTAATATACCTGAGGTATGCAGTGACAGCAATGCCACCCTTATCCCAACTTCCTTAGGCGTACACTTCCAGGAGGTATTCTCTAGAGTTATGTAGGGTATCTAAGGATGAGGTAAATAACCAAAAAGTGTACTTTGGTTTGTCTCAACCCCATTATTTGTTCACCCCTCCTAAAAGCGTGGTCTTTTTCAAGCCTAGGATTGGATACTAAAGAAAGACCAAATAACTTTGCTGCACATGGGAATGATAACCAGAGCAATAGCTCCATCCCTCTGTCATCCAGCTGGAGAGGAACAGCTGGGTTGACATACAATTTTAGCATACCTGAGCTTTTGAGTGTACTACACGATTTTGTCACTAAAACTTGTGTGTTTGTGTGTCTTAGGATGCACCACAGAAAATTTAAGATCCGTAACTCTTGATTTTAGGGATGTCTATGGGTATGTTTATGCTGTTTGTTCCAATCCCAGAAGCCTAATGTGGAGCTGGCTAATTTAGAGTCAGCAGTAGGACAGGTTGGTGTTTGCAGATTGACTGAGTAATGCCTCATACCAGGGGTGGTGGCAGAGAGGAGCTCTGCCCTAAGGAGTGCCGTGGCCACTGCCAGCTCCAGGGTTTTGGTGCTCTTATCGTAAGGCAGAATGATTCTCCTTCATGAAGTGTGTCGGAGATCAGCTGATAAAAAAATGGGAGCAGTTAAAAATAGTAATGGTAGCATAATTTTTTAATAAATTATTAGAATTCCTAAAAGGCATTGCAGTAGTAATGCAAATGTTGTTGTGACTGGCTGCTGTATCAGAGGTCCTGGTGGGAAAGGTCAAAATTAGTTTACTGGCTTTTGGAACTGGAGCTTTACACTGTCTTTAATCCCAATTAAGGGATCCAAAACCTGAGTGGCTTTTGGAGGTGGGGTTTTTGGGCTGAAAAAACCCCTTTGCTTCCTATCCTTAGGCTTTGTTTCTTTGTTTAAAAATTGAGGCAAGCCTAGGAAGGGGATGAAAGCTCAGCCAGTACCGATTGTGTGTGCACTGAGAGAGGGTAATACCATGTAGATTCTGCTTATTCTCATCTTGGCTTCAGCAAGAGTCAGAGATATATATGTTGAAGGGAAGAAGGATTCTTCTTTCAAATTAGAAATGAAAAAAAAGATAAGTGCAGGACTCACAGTAATTTCACTTGACTTTTGCAAGTCTCAGATGTGTCTGGTTCCTATACAAAGGCTGCCTATTTGACAGGTTTTTGAGAATGTTAAATTGGCAGTGTTCATTGGAAGAGCATAATTTGTGTGATATAAAAAACCTCAAAACCTAATGAACCCCTTTCCAAGAGGCATGGCTTAGTGTGTTGGAGGGAGGTACATGGAATGGAAATTTCCATGCAGTGTTTGTGTACAAAAATAATCAGAATGGTTTGGGGTTTGTTTTTGCTACATGTGTAAAAGGAGCATGAGGATATTATTTTTAAACTTGTGTTTGAAGTCAGTGTTCCAGCAGCTTTATCAAAATTTGTTAGAAAAGAATAATACAAGTCCAGACTCGTGTAGGAACTGAAAGAATACTAACGTTGAGATGAAATTCCCCTTTAATTAATAATTTAAACTCAACAGAGTACAAGTTCAGTCTGTGGGAAATGTTGGTGTGTTGTTTTGTTTTGGTTTTTTTTGGTCTGAAGCCATAACTTTCAAATGAACTTGGTCAGAAGGTGTAAAGCATAATAATGCAGGTTTCCTTGTTTATTTTTTTAAAGTTATTTAGCCACTGATAGATTTACAAAGATCAGGTATGTTGCCAAAACTTAAGTCAATCAAGAACAAATGAGTTCTAAAATTCAAGGTGCCTGATTTATTTATGTATTTTTCCATCTAAATTGAGCAGCATAATTTAGCATTAGTGCTGGCAATTATTTCAGTGTCAAACAGTTGTTTTGGGGTGTCAATGTACAACTTTGTCCTTTAAAAGAGGCTTGCTAAGCCCTTTCTTATCCTTGTTTTTCCTATTATTCATCTGTTTTCACGTATGGTTGAAAACTGTGTGGGTGCCTGTCACTTGCTATGTGCCAGAAGTATTTATTTGTGTGATTTGATTTGTATTGCAGCCAAAGGGACAGCACTCATGCATTTAAGGAGCTGCCTAACCTTGTATATTATGCTTCTAATTATATAGACATAGAAGTTTTATTTGTATGAATTTGCATTTATAGTTTTGTCCATGTGAAGAAGCACTGATGATTCCGTGACTTCTGTTTGATGTTCCAATGGCACTCATGTGGTTTTCCAAGATCCTTGGTAAACCAGTATTAGAATGCTGAATGTTCTCAGTTTCAATGCAAGTGAAAGCAAAGTTCCTCAGTTATTTGCTGCTTTGTCTTTCAGCAAGAAGAATCTGTGATAATAACAGACACTGAATAAATGTGGTTTTGATCATGACTTCTAAATAAGGAGCCGAGAGACTGAAATACAGGTCTGAATTGGTGCTGTTGCAGGCTTTCGTGTTGTGTCAGCTTTGCATGTATTATGAAATCTGCTCATAGTATGTAAAAATGCACAAACCATCTTACTGAAATGCAAAAGCCCCACTGCTGATACATCAAAGAAAGCAGCAGCTGTCATCCAGTTTTAGCCACGGTGCTTTTGAATGCCTTAATCTTCTTCCAAATAGAAGGAAGCAGAGAGAGTGTACTTTCTTTATCCGACCCCCCCCTTCCTATTTTTTTGAAGTGTTGGTGTAGCAAAATCCAGAAGCTGTGTTCAGCATCCATCACTGCATGGCACAAGACATTATTTTCTTTGCATCTAATTTGGACATTTCAGTCCTCCTTGTGTATGCTAAGCTCTTTTCAAATTCAGTTTTTATTACAGTTAGACATTACATTGTGTTTACTCTCAAGTGTTTAAAACATCAAACCAATTATCCAGTTGTACTTTGTTTTCATTTAGGTCTACTTCAAATTGGAATTAACTTGGTTTTCTTTGTTCCCTTTCAGTTGTTGAGGGGGTATATGCTGAGATTGTACTCAGAACCTGAATTAAAGGAAACATCTATGCCTACCAGTAGAACATATTTATTTTGTCAAGTTTTCAGATGATGTTTTTTTTAACAATCCAGGTTTTACTAGATAGTTATTACAAACTAGCTTCTCTAAGAAGCAAGCCAGATTTGCTGCAAATGTAACTTTGGTCTGTTAAAGCTATTTATTTTGAAGCTCTGTGTGGTGCAGTGTCCTGTCTCCACATTGGGTCATGGCAGAAGTCTGGGGAAGGGTATGAGAACTTCACAAGCATGCAGTGATACTTATCTGGTATGCTTTGCTGTCCCACTAGCATTTCCCAAGTTAGAAGCTGTTCTTTGAACTAAATAAATGAGGACAATTTTTTCTTCATTAATTTGCCTAATCTCTTTTCTTAACTGGATTTTAAGCCTATTGTCCAAATATGTATAACCACATTTCTAGACAACAGCATAGGAAAATTATTTACATTCAATCAAGTTATCAAAAATATTGTAAATAAATTATAAAAGGGTGGAGGGTTCTTCAGTATTGTTTTTTGTTTGTTTATTAGCCAAGTTGTGCCAAGTGAATTTCCACTGCAAAGTGATCTTAACAGAGGAATGAAGCATACAAGTGTAAAGCTGTCAGACCACAGCTAGTTCATTAAATTGTCTGTCTTGATAAACTAATAGGGTATCATTTAAAGTCCTTTCTAACCTCCAGCCTCTGACTGTAAAGGCTTTGCTGTGCTAAGTAAGCTGCTAGACTAAAATTTGACATTTTAAGAATCCATTTGTCTTGTTCTGCTTACCCAAATAGTATTTAAAAAATCTGCATTAAAGGTGTGTCGATCAAGATAAAGCCAGATGAGAGAAAATGGCATTTGGTGACAAGGTTTGGTATGTTTAGAAATGCTTCTGTTTAATTAAAGTTTCTCTAGTGCCATTTACTCCTACACTGGAGTCTGCTCATTTGTGTGACATGCTAGCCATCCCAACACACAAGGAAGATCAGAGGTTACGTTCAAACCTCCAGTCCTAACTTCCATTGTCAGACAAGGATCTGCCAGTGGTGACATTTCCTTCTGGTAGTTTACTCTTGCAAGTCCATTTTCTCCTCCCTCTCCATTAGTACCCATTTCCAAACCCCTCAGTATGAAATGCCATCTCTTTGCATCCTTAAAAGAATAGAAGCTTCAGTATTGCTCTTCAGGAAAATAACTAATGCCAAAGAAAAACAGTGCATTCAGCATCTTGGTATGTTCATGACATTTTTGGTAGCTTATACTAAGTAAGAGGTTGTCTGTTTGCTTTGCTCTTGACAGAGCACGAAAAAGCCTCAAGTTTGATAGAAAATTGAGGTACTTCCTTATTCCTATAAAATTTGATTGTTGGTAGTTTAACTGGAATATGTGTGCCTACACTGGTGGTGCAACAGGCAAAGGAGTTCTGTGGCCTTATGTCCCAGTGCATTAGGATCAGGATGAGCACAGCTGTGTGCAGATACCTCTCAGTTCAATTAAGAGATGCAGAAACTGAAGGGCAGTTTCCAAATGTCTTTCATTTGTGGGAGGAGGAAGGCATCTCATGGTAATTTATCCTGTCTTTTAATTTATTCCCACCTGTCCTGCCATGAAAGGCCATATGCATGTAATAGAAAGTCCAGAGTAATGTTACTTTAAAATTTGTCATGTTACAAGCAAAAAGAAAAAGAATCCAGAAAGGTCCTGCTTTGTTTTTAAATTATGAATTTTGATTCCAGACTTTGAAATAAGAAAAGTGGTAGGTATGCATGTGCTGTGTTATGTTACTTAAGTACTACTGTAGGTATTAGGGGATAATTTTTCTCTTTTGATGTTTATTGCCCTCTCAGTTGCTAAGTTTGTTATACAAACACCATGCAAGTCTGTTCCTAGACTGACCTATTCGTTCATGTAAATGGAATTAATAAATATTTCTGTTTCACTTTTTTTTTTTTAGGTTATTGAATCCCTAGGGATTATTATATATAAAGCCCTGGACTATGGTTTGAAGGACAATGAAGAACGGGAATTAAGTCCCCCACTGGAGCAGCTTATTGACCACATGACTAATACCACAGAAACAGATGGAAGTAGGGATGAAGGGTATGATGCTCTGGATGAAGGAGTGGAGGATGAAGATGATGACAAAGAGGAAGTTAAGGCCATTCGTTCGTATAAAGATGTTATGAAGGTACAGTAATGAGTGGTTTATAGGGAACTTTTTTTTTGTCCATGAGAAAATCAATTCTTATTTTCCATGTTTTTGTCTAGTATGATACAGACTGTATCATTTTCTGATTTCCCTGGTCATTCTGTAAAGTTTGCTTGCAAAAATGACATGCAGTAGTATTTGATGTTCAACTGTAAGCAACAGAAAATCCATGATTGATTTTATGTGCCATTAATATCACATCCTGATTTCATTCATGCACCAGACAGTCAGCTTTAGAGTGTCTGGTGAATTACTTTGTGTACGCTTGGATTCTTCATGGACTGTTTCAATTAATTCACCTTTTCTTTAGTGCAGTATTGGTTTAATTATACCTTATCAATTTCTTCCTTTGCCACCCTCTTATACTGAAGCAGAGGAGTGCTTTTCACAGAATAGCTTATTTTTATGTAGTCAGGAGACAGTATTTTTTTTGACAGTCATTATGCTTGTGGTTCCTGACTTGACTTGTGAGATTGGGAAATACAGCTTATCAATTTTAATTACAAAAGGTTCTTCAGTGTTATCTGGGCTACTGTGAGCAATCATTTACAAGTATTAACGCTGTATTTTCTGTAGGCTAGTATGCAATACAAATTATAGAGCCTGATGCGTGCTTATTACAGACAAAGGTATTGGTAAGCATGGATTTTGACAAAATTTGTGTAACTGGTTTACCTCATAAATAATCTGAGATTCTAATACTGGTTGGAAATTTTCATGCTACTTTGTACCAGGGCATTGAACCCTCTATATTGCTTCTTTGTAAATAGAAGTCATATCTAAGGTCCAGAAGCTTAGTGTGTCATAGAAATTAAGAGCATAGTGGTGGAAGCTGAGTCTGGAAGAGTGTTCCACATTAGGATGCATTAGTGAACAGAAAACAAGACCCCACTAAAACCTGCCACTTTTGGTGGGTTGACAGTAAAGATGGAAGCTCTTATGAGACTGGAGTGGGAATAAGTTCTGTTTGAGATGCTTTTGTATCCTCCTTGCATCTGAAATAATGCTAAATGCTTAATGAGTTCATTTTTTCTCTCTCCCTCAGAGAAGCACGGGGCAGAGAGAGAACTGAATGGAATGGCCTTTTGTCCCCCTGTGGCAGGGAGGGCCTGGCTGACTGAAGTTCTCTCCCCTTAAGCTGCAGCCACTCCCAGCAGTGTGAAGTTGGTGCCCTTGCTGTGGGCAAATGCTTTTCTCTCCCCTTCCTCAGCCACTCCCTGTTGCTCAGTCACCTTCTCTAGAAATGGTCAGCATTACCCTGCTAAGCCCCCATGGGAGGCTCTACAAACAGCAAGGTGTTTCACAGAAGACAGGTGCCATATGTTCTTTTTTCCTCCACTTTGGCAAAAATGCCAGGAATTGGTTGGACAATCAAAATTGGATCCTTAAAAGGAAGTTTTGTTTAGTGCAGAGGCAGGCTGGACCTTTGTATACACACAGCTTAGGGCAATGCCTTGTAAAAGTGATTATTTTGCAAGTTATTTACTTGCCTCCTACAAACCAGATAAGTTTGGAAGACTGTTCTAACTCCTTCACTTAGACTGCGACACATCCCTAAAACACAAATAGAGTAAGAAAATGTTGGGTTATGTTTAAAGTGTTAAGCTGCTGAATGATGAATGGCATTTTTCTCATTCTGCTTTGTTAACATCTATATCTGCTAGTCTGAAGTACCTGCCTGTTTATATGTTTTAAAATCATCATCTTTCAATTTATTTTAATTGTATTTTGCTATTATGTTTTTATCATTCATGACATGTATTGCTTTTGTGACTTTACCTTAGTGAACTGAACAGCTGTCATTTCTTGCTCTTGTTGCTTTTGCCTAAATTATTTGCTGCCAGACTCAACTCTGTGACACGCTTTTATTCTTTACTGCCTTGTTACTGCACTGAATGGCAGCATTGTTACACCACTTTTCTGACATGCGAGTGGGTTTGAAAGATCCTTTTTTCTTGATTTTTGTACCTTTTAAGGAGTAAGATTATGCTTTGCATGTGGCTTTTCCTTTTTTTTTTTTTTTTTTTTTTTTTTTAAAGCAGTGGTAAACCATGTTTCAGGCTACACCCTTATTTGCCCAGTGACTGTTTCACAACAGTAGTGTGTGGTCTTGTGACCATGAGGCTCAATTATTGTAATTCCCTCTTGGCAAGACTCACTGTGAAGCTTTCTCCTCTGCAGGTTGTAGTGAATGCTGAAGCAGGTTTACTCCTTGAATTGAGCAACTGCTCTTTTTGCCTACCCTGCATTCTCTAAATTGCAAGCTTGGAGGTAGTTGAGATGAGCTATGTGCTACTTATATTGATTTTTAAGGTTTTTAACTATATAGTGTCCATTATGGACAGACTTTTGTCCTTGAAATGTGATTATATATTTCGTCTTTCTCCAGAAAGTGTCGTTGTCAGGTACAAGGCCTGTGTGCCACTAAGACTGAATTTTTCACCATTAATCATTAATCTGGGTGAGCCTATTTTGTGATTAAAACACAGACATAGATATGTGTCAGTTTTTTCTGTAATATGAAGTAGGCAAGGTCAATCCTGAACCCTGCCCTAACCTGAAAAATGTAACGTGGTGGACGCCTATTCTTAAAAACTGGGAAAAGGGTGAGTGCTAAATAGAACTGCCAAGATCATCATTGGCAAAGCTTCTGTTTGGAGAAGACACAGACAAGCTTTTGTGATGCTTCTTGGTATATTTGGTTGATTTGGGTTTTGATTTCCTTGGCAGGACCAACCTGCTTCACAGACTTCATCCACTGTTTTTAAAAATACATCTATGAAGGGAGGGGATGTTGCTTGCCAGATGCTTAACTTCTTTAGTTTTTGCTATATTTCAGATATGGCAGCACTTGTGCAAATGAAGGGAGAAATAGAGACAGTAATTCATCCATGGAGACAGACTGGATGTTTTCATATAGGTGCTTTCCTTGTTTGGGGTCCTCTTCACCCCCAGCCACAGTATGCAAACAGTGTTCACATACAGTAGAGGAAGTCTGCACATCTCAAGAGTGCCAGGTTCTCTGTGCTCATGCACAAGGACACAGGTGTACATATAAAGTAAGCCCAAGGGGTTGGTGTTGATAGCTTGGGGAGCCTTGGGTCAACAAAGGATAAAGACAGAGCTGGCCTGGCATGCTGGGTGGTGTTGAGCTAGCAAAGGGTGTGTGAAGTCCTGTCACGTGGCACCTTTATCATGGCGTGTGGTCCTCCCTGATACTGAAATGAGATGATGCAGTTTATCAACCCCTTCCAGAGTATACGCTCAAACCATAATTCCACTCCTAATCTTAAAATTATCTCACTCCTTATCCCACAGATCTCTGCAGTCAGATGGTTTGAGCCAGCACCACTTTTCATGTTAACCTGGAGGCGCCTTCTAAGCTGCAGTTTATCAATACCTGCTGTCCTGAGCTCCAAGCAGAAACCCAGTCCCAGTATCACTGCTGGTTCTAGGCCAGTGCCATCTTCTAATTCCAGATGTAAATAAAGCCACACAGCCCTTTTGATATCAGGTTTACTATGTGCTAGTATTTGCTGGACTGAACTGCCATCCTAGCCCTAGCCCTAGCCCTAGCCCCGTCCTTTCTTCCAGCTTTGAATTTTCATGTAATCAAATCACTGCTGTCAGGACTAAACTTTACCTTAGCTCTTCTTCAGAGCAGTGGTGGTGTCAGTAGTTATCTCCAAGTTGGGAACATTAAGCTTTGCCACTGCCTCTACTACCTTTTTCTGCACGTCTCACAGAAGATCTGTAAGGATGCAGTAATCTTCCTGAACGAATATCTTGCTCTTACTTATGTTCACCTTTCATCCTGAAAGTTAACTCAGCTTTTAACAGGAACCTTATCTGTAGCCAGACCACACCTTCTTTTCTCAGAGACAAATATGTGGGCCCCAGTGCTCCATGGCCTCTGGTCCTGGGCCTTACCTAACTAAACACAGGTACTTCAGTAATAATGTTTGTTAATTCTGAGCAAAAATTAACTGTCATTCAACTCCTGCTTCACAAAGATGAATTAGTGACCAAAGTCCTGCAGTAAACAAAACATACTTAGGAAATCTTCATGCTGACCTTTTAATTTGTATGTAAATTATTTTCAGAGCAGCATGTGCAAGTACTGTAATATCTCACTATAACAGTGTAAACAAGATTACAGTTTGCAGTGGTTTTATTGGTGGAAATTAATGTTTGTGCTTTGCTTGGACTGGAAGAGGAAGAATAAATTGATTATGTCAAACCCCTCCCTCCCAATATTTTGAATCTTTTTATTGTCCTCTAATCATTGGCATGGTCTCTAAAATGAGAAAATTGTAAGTCTGGATGAATCATATGTATTGGTCGTTCATAACTCACTTCTTTCAGGAAGGAACTGAAATTTATAGTGGTGATACCAATCTGCTTGTGTTTTGTTTTGAGTACTGTGGTAGTAGTACAGATCAACTATCTATGGAGTGTTACAGAGCAAAAGAAGAATATGTCCTGTCTCCATGCAATTACAGGTGAGATACAAAGATCTGCATTTAGATCTAGGTATTTTGGAGGCTCCCTTCTTGGTTTGAGGACACTATTATCATACAGATACTATGACCCCGCATAAGCACAAGATGGGAACTTGCCAGAGAGGAACCAGAAAATGCAGTTAAAAACAAGCCTGGGTATTTATTTATGTCAGGTAGGTAACTAGTTCATGTAACTGGAACTCCAAGGCCCTTAATTTTGCCTAGTCCATGAAGTTAAAATTAGTAAGATGTAGGTTTCTGTGAGTGTAGTTCTGTTTAAGGCTGAATTGTCTTTAGCATTTTTGTGTGAACCTGCAGTATTTCAGCTTCATTTCAAAAGAAGCAACTTGCAGTGTACACTGTAGTAACAAACGCCCCAGATGTTTAAAACTAATTTGGTATTAAAAGGAATGCAAGTGTTGGCCATTTGTGAAAATTATCATGTGCAAAAAAAGAAAATTGATAACTCTCTTCAGTCCTGTTTGTAGTGTACTCAAATGGCACATGCTTGTCTTTATCTTGCTGGATCGTCTTTTAGAAAAATGTCATTTATGTCTCCAAAGACTGATGAGGGGAAAAAAAATAAATTACAGCATGTTAGAAGTCCTCAGTTCCCCTCACTTTTGTTCTCACAGTACTTAAGCTTGATTTGCTTAATCATCTTGTACCTGTGCATCTTCAGCTGTCGACACCAACCTGGTATCTGAGACCTCTTCTGTAATGTTGGGGAACATCCTGTCCCAACTATTTGGGTCTCTGAAAGTAAAACTATCTGGTTTTTGTACTTCTGAAATTCTGAGGAGGTCAGGTTAAATTGCAAGTCTGCAATATAACTTTCTGGAGACTAAAAGCTTGAAAGAAACCCAAAGATGTCCCAGAATGATTTTGTGAACAGACCTCCATATCATAGTACTATGACAGGGCACCCCCAGGTGGGTGCCTCTGGGGAAATTGGGACTCTGTAGGTGGACCTTCATGGTGCTGGTCTGAGCAGGTAGACAACTTGTGTTTACACACTCCCTGACCACCCTTTCTGTTTATGGTGCACGGATAGAAGTGGGACCTCTGAGTTCAGGAGCTCATCTCCTGCACTCACAGGGTTAGAAACATTCCCTTTTGGGCTCTTATCCTCCCCAAGCATACAGACTGAGAGTACATTTTTTTGTATCAACCTCTCAAGTGTCTCAGCCATCCAGACATTGTGAAGGTCCCAGAAAAACAATTGCTTCAATCATAACAAAAGCAATATGTAGCTCTTGGCTGAACAGGACCCATCCACACACATTGTCTTATTCCTTCACCATTCTTTGAGCTCACTTAGAGTTGTCTTAGAAAGGCAGTAAACCTGCTATTTTTCACTTGCCCAAGCAAGCCTTGTACATCATGCTTATTCATTCAAACTGTAGTCATGCCACCTCTGTTTAGCCAAAGCATCCTGAAAATTTTTAGTTTCGTTTTGGTTTTTGAACTCCATTAATTGCTTCATCTGTTTTTCTGTAAGACCCCTCAAACATTTGTATGGGCACAGCTGAAGGACTGGTGGAGTAAACTAATGCTGGCTGAGTTGTGAAATGAGTCAGGGTTTGGTGCTCCAGTACTTGTGCAGACCCAGGGAGCTAAGCTGCAGACAGACTCTCTCCATGTTTGATTCTCTATAATTTATCAGCAATATCTCAGTTTTGTTGGTTTCAAAATTAACTTCAGTAGTAGGGTTTCAGTATGAAGGGCTTTATAAAGAGCTGTAGAGCAAGTAGGTTGGTGACAACCGAGAACTCTGCAAGTGAAGGATAAGTACAAGTGGAAGTAATTTTACACTTTTCACAACGTTTATTTTGAGAGGTTTTGCATAGAACTCCATTATACCAAGTGTACTAGCAAGGAAGTTGTCCTCGATGACTTTGATCTTCCCATTAAAAAAATAGGGCTTTTTTTCTCCTTGCTTTAATTATTGTCCTACAGAACGGTGGAAACATCCCTTCCAACAATGTGGGGCTTAGATAGATTGGAGTTTTTTATTCCAGGCTGGGAGATAAAACCAAATCACTTATTCTGCGGTGATTTTTACCTTCCTATTACGCCTCACAGTAGTGCATCTACGTTGGTTAAAAACCTTTATACCCTTAATTCACATAATTATACTGGTATAACCTGTCTAAGTTCTAAAATAGTCTGAAGAATCCAAGGAGTTGTCCAACAAAAACAGGAAACATAGATTGGGTGTTCAGATTATTTTTAGGTATGGGTATGTTAGAATACACCTGAAATTCGTGTGTGGCCTTTATGCATTTAAAAGAAGCAGAGTAGGGCTTTTTTCCCGTCTGTTTTATGCTGCAGTTATTATAAATAATTTATACATGGGTAAAAATAAAGTTCTAGTTTTTAGTGGAGGTAGAAGGATCCTTTGGTGCATAAAATGCAGAATTTGTCATGACAGAGCTCCAGTTTTCCTTTTAAAAATACAAATGTCTAACTTGCAATGAAGTTTGTTAGAAATAACCCATCTGACTATGAGGTTTAATCTAAAGTATCAAAGAACTTATATTAGCCTGAGCTGCTAAAACAGATCCTGGAGACTAAAATAGATCAATGAATGTTTACTTTCACAAGGTACATTTTCTTTGATCAGATTAATGTGAAATTCTAACTAATGACTGGAAATCAGGCTAATAGTCAATTAACACAGTAATGCTTTAGTGACCCATAACAAAGTTTAAAAAAACCCAGAGCTGTCCTAACACAAGTGACCCATTATCTTCTCTGCCCTGAGGATTAACTCCAGAGCTCAGGCTGACAATACAGATTTACCTGTCCAAAGCTGAAGTGATCTGCCTGAGAATCTCTCTCCAACTGGCAGCCACCTCCCCTCTCCAGGTGTTGAAACTGAGAAGTGCACAGAAGGCTGTGATGGATCTCTCAGATTCACTGTCAGCCTGGTGAAGGCAGTAGATCTATCTGCTCAAGAAAATTAACCACCAGGAGAGCAGCTTGCCTTACATTAGGGTTTGGCAAAGGTTCATCTTGTCAATCTTGTTTCCACCCATGTAAACTTTGCAGCCTTGGGTGTTGGTGGTGGTGCAGCGAGCTTTTTAGCTCCACTGAATCCTTCTAAAAATGCAAGCCGTTTTTATACAGATTCATATGACACTGTCTGTATTGTCTGTATGGCACAAGTGTTCTTTGATTGCAGTGTAATGCCAGCATCCTAAAGGAAATATCCTATAAGCCTTATCAGTACTGCTTGTATTATGTGTGTGATATGTTTTAGTAGACAAGAAAATTAACAGTGACATGCAAAATTGCTGTAAAGTTTTCTCTGTCAGAGAGCATTATGTGTTGAAAGCTCCCAGTAACTGTCCTCACAAACCATTTTCAAAAGAGTAGATTAACCTGTTTCTGTAATTTTTAAGTTGTGCATATACAGCTCTCTTTTTTAAATGGGCAGTATGGGTGTTCTCATAGCTGTAATGCTCTACAGGCACAAGAAAAGCAGGATTTACAGGGTGGGGAGAACTTCATAATTAGGGAAACTGATTTAGTTGGGGGAAAATACATTAGCCCTTCCAGGATGAAACAAAAGGTCCAACAGCAACGTCTCCAAGTACTTGTCCGCAACACATTTTGGAAGCTCTTCTGTGAGCCTCACAATCCACTACCGCATTCAAGAAAGGAGTCCAGAGGAAAAGTGGCTGAGGAAGCTTTGCCTTTTGTAGTTCTTCCCAGGACATAAATTACTGGATTTGAGGATTCTCATAAGTTTTTCTTCACGGTAGAAGCTGTGTAAGAAACCTGGGTATTTCCGTTATCATATTGCTAGTTCAGAGTCACTTTAAGGATGATACATATAATTGCATTGCCAAAGAAAATGGAAGTAGCACAGATGCACCAAAATTGCTTAATTCTTTATAGAGGCATATTGTACTGTTACAGCAAAATGGGGAAAGTCAAAAAATAGAGTGAAGGCTCTTTAATTAAACCACTGTGATTTTCTTGCTTTTGAATTATTCAAGAGGGAGCCTGTGGCTTGAGGCAAAGTCTCTTTTGGTGCATTTATTTCAGTGCTGGTAACAGTATTAAAAGAAACCAAACATTTGGAGGAAAGTTGTTGGAATTACCTTAAAAGTACCACTAATTTTCCAAAATAATAAAATCTCTATTTTAACTATGTGATTTTTAAAATATGCTCTTGATTACTGTATTCCTGTAAGGTTTTTTTCTGCTCCTCTTTGATTAGTGTACTGTTGTATGCTGTGTTACAGAAAAATATTGAAGTGAGGTAAGGCCATTAGATACAAAGAAATAAACAGTGTATATTGGATTCTGTTTTCCCCTGGAGATCTGAATCTAGAAGTTGGAATATCTTGTTTATCCCAAAGGTTGGTCTGAAAATATGGAATATTTTCATTTCCTAGTAAAAGGATTTTCACAGTAGGATTTGTTTAAAACATATGGTTGCACCATCCTTAAATAATATCATAATTGAAGCAGTCTCAAGGGGTATCTTGCAGAGGACTATTGTCCACAGTGTGCATGGCCCTGAGTGTATTTTAAATTATTGATTTGTAAGTATTTTAAATGAAATAACATGATGGAAATAGCAGTATTCTTCTGGATGTGCATTTCTCAGGTAGTTTTTGCTTTGCCTTACTGCAGTTTCATGGGCCATAGCATCCCATAGGTTGTGCAGGTGAGTCTTGTATGCTTAATTGTGGAGAATTTTTTGAAACAAATTTTAATCTAGTAGCCTTCCTATTAACTCACACTAACTTGTGTAACTGAACTAAATGGTCTCAAGATATAAATTCCGTGAATCTATTAATTTTGGCAGAGTGTTTGTTGAAGGGAAGGTATACAGTAGCCTGGATGCAGTAGAAAGACAGCAGGCGTAGGAATTCAAGGATTTTGTGCAGGGAACTGGCAGAGCTGAGTAGCAGACATGGCTGCTTGTTGTTTGGAGACCCAAATTAAATCATATAAAAGAGAAGATTTAGCTGAAGGATTGACAAGGGCAGGGAGCTAAGGGATCGTGCGAAGGGAAGGCAGCTGCATGTTTCTTACATTGCTCTGAGTTTGCTTTGTGTGAAGTCTGTGAAGAAGGCACTAGGAGGATTTTTTTGGAAGCCTTGTTGGATGGAAAACAGAGGAGTATTTTTGCCTTTGCCCCGAGGAGGAAACAAACCCCTTTGTTTTATTGTTATTTATGGATTTGCATCTCTGAGAAAGAAACTAGAAACTTGATTTGAAACACTAGGAAAAGCAGGAATTTGTTTTATTGTTACTCAGTTCATGATGGCAAGGAAGAACAAGATAATCAGGGTGATTTAAGCCAAAAGAGAGATCTGTGAGGTTTTTGCCTGGCTTTCTCTTTGGACAAAGCAAGCTTGGAGTTGAGACAAGAAAGTCCTAATGAGCAATTGTATTTGTTTCTCCTTTTTGGCATGCCAAGATTTCTTAATGTGAGCACTAAGACTAACACTTGCTTTAGAAGTGCAAATTCTCTTGAAACCAAATCTCTTTATGAACTGGCCTCTTCTAATCAATTCATTAGGATCAGTCCACTGTATCATACTGTGCATAACAAGCCCCCATATATGGATTTTCTACAGTAGCACACGCTTGCACAGGTAGATGTAAACCATCACTGTCCTAAATCCACTGTTGAAAATGGAGAGATTATGTGGTGGTGTTTGAAAAAAGGGTGCCATTGTGGGAAGAAAGTAATCTATATAAATAGATGAAAAGTGGTTTTAAAAAAACTTTTACTTCTGTGGTAGCATGTAATACTAATAAACGAAAAAACTGAAGTTTGGGAGAGTATTAGTCAGCATGATTTGTTAGGTCTTTTCATGTTTGGACAGAGTAGTTCTGTCTCAGTAGAAATATTTTTAATGGCTCAGAGGTTAAAAAAAATAGAAATAATGTTTTCCAGGCATTTGGAAATAAAAATAGTAAGTTAATTTTGCCTTGGTATTCATGTTTAATTTTTTGCAAACAGAAAGTGAAGGGATTTCTGTACCTTTGCTTGATCAAGAAAGCTGGGGACAGTGTGTGTAAATCCTTTTAATGTAATTTTAAAGCAGCTTTGAACGTGACAAGTGGTTAAGTGAATTATGTTGATAGACAGGTTTCATTAATTAAAGTGATGTCATTTGGTGTCTTAAACAGTTGTCCTGATTTTTCGTCCTGGGCAGTGTAATTGGAGGTCAACACGTGGTCTTCTTTACTTTGAAAGTAACCACTGTGCTCGTTTTAAAAGGGTGATGTCAGTCCGTTTCACATCTGAATGTGTTAGTGAGCAAAGGAGGATGTTTGTTGCAAGTTCTTGTCCTGGAAATGATGCTTACTGCATTTGGAACCAAGGCGCCTTGCCACAGACTTTCCAGTAGAAGCGTCTGGCACTTGGCCTCATGGTGTCACCTTCAGCAGAAATGCTGAAATCTGTCCTTATGGGAAACCTCTTAAAAGAAAAGAAGTTGCAAAATAATTGCAAAAATAGTACCTCTCAACACTACAGGTCAGTTTTTCCTTCCTATCTGGGCCTGCTTGATGTCACAAGTGACTGAAGAAGGGGAGATTTTCCCGCTCTTTCCGAGTGCTCTCCTAGTGGCCAGGGACAGCATGGCACCCATCCACCCTTAGCCTGGCTCTGGCCAGGTAAGGAGCAGGTAAAGGAGGTAAGGAGCAGGTAAAACTGGACAGGTGTCTCTGGCCTCTCGAGGACACTTTTGCACCATAAAGATGAAACTCATGAGGTTTGTAATGTTCCAGCAGGTATTAGTTCTGCCTGGGTGCAGGGCAGTGAGCAGCTCTGAGGTGAGATAGCTGGCGAGATAACTAGGCCACCCCCCCACTAATCTCTGTTGTCTCACCTGTCTGCCACAATAAAATGATTAATAATTTTCTTCACCACTCTGACAGATAAAAGTAACCTCTCTTTGAGGTTAATTTGGCAACTGTCTAGGCCTTTTAATGAAGGCACTGCAAGCAGTGTGGTTTTCTTGTCAGTTCCCTGCTGCTGTCATGAGGAGTTTAAGGGCACTGAGCTCTCCTCATCTCCCGCCTAGCTTTCACCTGAAATTATCTTTCTTAGGGGACCCTTATGTATATTTAAGAATACTGGCAAAAATTCCTTTAAAACAGTTATTTTTTGACAGGACAGTGATGTGTTCAGCTATCTTTGCTGGCACAACAAGCTGTAAGCTTTAACACTCGTCCATTTTACATCAGACTTGTTGTAGATGGTACATCCTAAACTCAGTTCAGAGCTGTCAATGAACTACAGTTGAGTCACTTTGCTGGTTTCTTAACTTGTGCCTTAATGTATCTCTATCAAGTCCTTCTATAATATGTTGTTGTTACATGGGCATTCATCTTGCTAAAAGTGGCAATGTTTGAAATAGATTTCTATACTTGCAATTCTAGTCACTTGTACTTTACCCTTAAGACTTGTTTATAAGTATTGTTTATTTAATTAATAATTGCCCTGAGTTTCAGCCCTCAAAAGTGGCTTTATAATGAAAAACATCTGTACTGAAAAGAGTTGCCCAAGAGTAACAATTGGTCTTTGACTACATTTAGGAGAGTGCTCCACCATGATCACCCTTTTGATAACCTTACTCTCCATGGACTGAGGTCACTACTGTATTAATTACCTTCCAGAGATTTAATTCCTTTTATATTTCTGCTCTGGAAGGCATTGGTAAACGTATCATTAAAAAGCATCTATTTCAACAGACATGTAGTAGGTGCCTTTGCAAGTGCCAGGGGCTTTAAAGGTGGCTTTGAAGTTGAAGAACTGAGCTGGGAGTTCCTGCCTGACTTGCAGAGATATATCTTTCATAATATGTAACTGAGAACAGGTAAATAATCATCTATGGTGCAGCCTTAGAATATTTGGCACATCGCATTTTAATTCTTTTAAGATCTGTGTTTGAAAACAAAGCACTCCTGTACCAGCTGACTGGAGAACTAGGAAGGAAGAAGAATTGTCTCTGGGTTTTAGTGTTTGGTTTTTTTATTGTTATTTTTCTTTGGTTTTTAACTTCACTATGCTCTCTCAAGTACACGTCCCTTTTCCTGCAGAACATTCTTGTTTCTACAAGGCTCCTTCTGAGATTTAAGTGGTTGAAATAACCTGAAGTGCAAAATTATTTTAAGTTAATTAAAAGCAACGTAGTAAGAGTTGAAGAGAGTCTTCAGATGCTTTAAACAGTGTATTTATTTTTCAATACATTTTTTGAGTGTGCAAAATAATTTATTTTAAAAAATAATGCTCACCATTTAAAAGTGCAAGTAGCACTTTTTCAAAATATGACCTTTGCTTGATTTTGCAATCAGAGATTGGCCAAGGTGCATGGCTTTGCCTCCTTCTTCAAGTGGCGTATTTTATAATTGTTACAAAGAACAGTCAAGCCCTAGGGAAGAAGAAATGTTTCTGAATTAGCCAGAGAGGATCTCTCTTGCTCAGTATATTTGGGTTGTCATCTTATGTTGAGATCTGTGTTGTTCATCCTTTTTAGAAGCAAGGACTCATTCCTATCCCCTCCAAGAAGCCATGATGTTAAAATAAACTAAGATATTCTAAGATTAGAGCAAGAGGTTAGCCTTTAGATTGCATTAGAATTTTTGCAATCTCTTAATTAGAAATAACAAAGATTACATTTCATATGTTTTCCTACAAGTTTAGGACTTAAGATTTCAGGAAAACTACCAATTACTACAAGACATATAATAATTTGCTGCAGTTGCCCAGTCTAAATTTTCATATAGAGACTGAAATCTTTTTAGCAAAGAGCAATGTAAATGGACCAACAAAGCAAGAACATGGTAGGAAAATACACTGTGGCATCCTACATGATTTGGTCAGCTACAGATTTGATCCAGGATTTAAAAATTTTCTTCATCAGAAAAGATTTCTGACCAACTCAGTGGGCTTTCCATCAGCCTCAGATTTCCATCAGCAAAACAGAATTGGTAATTCCTGGTGTGACAAGTCGATACAATACATGCAGCATGGACTTTGTTTGAGGCTGCTGGTGTGGTGCTGACCCTAGAGCATGCCTGCAGTCCCCATGGTGTAGGCTCAGTACAGTATAGGACAGATGAAGTGGCCTTGAATATGTGGCAGTGTGGGGGTTTTGCTGCCTTTGCTGCTGTTGAAGAGAAATGTGTGGAGCCCAAGCAAAGCAGTAAATCTGCCTTTCCCTCAAGTCTCTGAGCAGTCAGGGCAGTATAAACACCATCTGTAGTCCCTACAGGTGGTTAATCCCACCTATATGCAGGGTTTATGGTAAACTCATTGACTCCAGATAATTCAATTTCTATTAATTACCATACTGGAGACAGTTTCCAGGAATAGAGTGTACATATCAGAAAAGGACAAAAATGGACACCACTAGAAAGAGGGAATTGAGAAGACAATAACATCTTTTAAGTTCTCATTTATTTGGTATCTGTTCTGCTTGAATAAGCAAGGATATAAATTTGAATCAAAATTACAGTATTTTATTTTCAATCAATAAACTGTGGGTTAAATAATATTTTTTGTACCTGTCTCAGAGTGGCATGTTTTAACATTTATGTAACCAATAGGCTTAATAAGGCAATTGTAATGCAGATTCAATGGTTATAAATTTTAAGGAAAAAATTGTAAGCATACTTGCCTAGAAGATTGAAATTAATTGATTTTCTGTGGGCCTTTTTCATGCCATCAGGGTTTCAAGACCTGATTTCCTAGACAAAGGTGCTACAAATAAGAAGTATGGCATGCATGAAGGAATAGAATAGGTTTTCAAACACGGAGATCTAATGTAAGCAAAATGAAACCAGTTAGAAGTTGCTGGATTTATTCCTTGGCAGTGAAGTTTAAAAGCTTGTTATGTTTAGTAATGCAGTTTGGTTGGTTATGCAACTGGAAATCTGTTCTTTTGGATAGGAATAAAAAGTCATGCTTCAGGACAAAACATGAAAGCAAATTATTATTATTATTATGCCTACTGAGAGAAGTTTCAGCACTTTACATAAAAACAAACAAGCTTCCCACACACATACATTTTCAAGCTCTATATGTGAACTGTAAATTGCTGCCAAGGAGAGTGCATGCTTTTATTTTAGCTGATGTATTTTAATTGAACTTTAAGTGGCGTATGAATAAAACTACCTTGCATTAATATACTGTTCCTGTTTAGTAAGTATGCAGATATCTGAACTGCTTAGTAATGAAATTGATGGACACTATTGAAAAATTGATATAGAAAGAACCTCTCTTCTGCAGTATTCTCAGTTTCCTTTCCTGTGTGTGTCAGTGAGATTTGGTTTCTGATTTGGGAGTCATTCTTCACCATATTCTATTAATAAAATCATTCTTTCCTTTTATTCTGTTTGAAAATTGAACTATTTTCACTGGTTTTCCAGAGATGCCATGTTGTGGTTTTTTTTTTTTTCAAGCAGTACCATGAGCGTGGCTGCTTTGTATGCTTATAGAGAGGCCTGGGGAGAGAAGAAGAAAGAAGGGCATTATTTTGCTCTCATTCTCTCCTGCATATGCCAAGCATCCTGGTACACAACTCTCCCCTCATTTCTGCTGAACAGAAGTAGTAGTTTCAGAAACAAGGCATCCACAAGCCATAAGGAGGGCCTCAGAAGCATGGCAGACAACCAGGCATTACAGGGATGCAACTCTGTTATCAGTTGTTTGGGTCTAAGTTATTTAATAATTTAAAGGGTGGTTCCACAGCTTAATGGGCTGTTAGCTAAACAAGTGAATAGCCCTGTGAATATATGCAGCCACTCCCCTTCTCTTTTAATTATCCAATTTTATCATGTTTCCCCATCTTTGCCTCTGCTCTGCTTCTGAAGCTTCTT
Source organism: Calypte anna (assembly GCF_003957555.1). Taxonomy (NCBI): domain Eukaryota; kingdom Metazoa; phylum Chordata; class Aves; order Apodiformes; family Trochilidae; genus Calypte; species Calypte anna. The sequence continues at coordinate 98,160,689 of NC_044245.1, forward strand.
ACCCAGGCGCCTCCATCCCATCCTTCACAGTGCAGCTCCTGTATGAAATGCAGATGTATGAGGGGTACAGATGAGAGCTGCCAAATGGACAGAGCTGTTGCTGTACTGTGAGGTAGGGAGCTTTAGAAAACAGTTGTTGCTGACAGGCTGACTGGTTAGTGTTTTTGCTGTATGTTTCAGGGGTTGACGTATAGAAATAAATATAAATATAAACTGTAGGTTTTTGCCCTTGCTCATGAATAATCCCATTGATGTTCCACTGAATAGCAAGAGCTAGCAAGTTCATATTACTGCATATTTATATTCTTAATTCCTCCATTATTCTGCTCAGAGACAACGGAGCACAGTTTCTGTGAAACTAAAAGAATGCAGAATTAGTTTTCACTTAATTGGCTCTTTTGAAACAAACCTCTTTGGAAAACAGGATGTTGTTAGTCCAGTGTGTAAAGGCTGTGTAACAATATACCTAACACATACTGCAGAAACAGCTGTATGTGGGGAGTGTATTTGAGGGGTAAAAATAGCTCAATAGCTTTCAAGAAGAAATGAGAATTTATGTGAATGCAGCTTTGTCAAGAAGTCTGCACTACCACAGAAAATTAATGTCAAAGTGCCCAGTGGATATATGGCCTTACCAAATCATGGCTTGACCTTCATTTGAAGTCTTTTTCAATAGTTAAGGTCTTCATGCTATACTTAAAAAGCTAGTTAAAAGTAAGGACATGGTTCACTGAACATGAAAAATACAGAATTGGGCTCAAAAACTGAAACATAGTCAGTAAGGTATACTGTAGTTTTATTTCCATTTTTAAACACTCATGCAAGTTTTAAACGATTCCAAAACTGTTAGGAATTGTGTTAAATATTTTTAAGATTTGTTTCCCTAAAGATAGTATCATATAAAAGTAATAGGATAAAAGTGTCTTCACCTTTAGTCATTTCTGTCATTGGAAAAGATTCAAGTTTATAACTGAAGGCAGTTCGGTGAGGTGTTAGCCTTGCAGTTGCTGTCTGTTGAAATTTTATCAAACATTCTCATCAGTGCTTAAATTCAGTCTAATAGCGTGGAAAAGTAGTTAAGACTCTTCAAATACCTGTGAAATATAAGATTTTAAGAAAGAAAATTAATCACGGTGCTCAGCACCTCAAGGCAAATAGCACCTGGAGGAAACAGTGTTAGCTGAACTGAAAATGATAGTGGAGGAGAGTCCTTTACTGTGCACCAGTTTCATCCTGAGCATTACTGAATTGCTCAAGTTTTGCATTCTATTTCTAATAACACCTACAGCATATGAAATGGCACTGCATTTCCTAAATACAGTTTACCCACAGAAGTCTTTCAACTTCACTTCCACACTGACTTAAGTTTTGACTAAGGAGAGCATTTGCAAATGTTTGTTAGTCCATTCCTGTTTGACACTTAAGTATATGTATAAATCATTTGCTCAAGGCCATTAATCCTCACAGTTTGCAATGCAGAGGGTAGTTGTTGATGAAGATGGTATAATACAGACAACTGTGCACGTCTTTAAGGATCAAGATACTATGCAAAGCACTGTTTTCCATCCTTGCATCATCTAATTCCCATTTACAGTTTTGGCTTTAATTTCAGCAGCTACATTTTTCCTTGTTACTTCAGTCCTGAAAGTGGGAACCGAGGCCCCTTCTTCATCAGATTTCATCTGTTGTTGCTAATTGCAATAGCTTTGCTGCTGCATTTAGGTTTTCATACTAGAAAGGAAAATCAGTAAAGAAAGAATGTATTTGTTAAGCCATTGAAACCAATGAATTCAGAACTTGTGTAAGTGGAGTACTATGTAGTTTTTCTCTTGTTCACCTCAAAGCAATGAAAAACATGATCAAAGCAACAAATACAAAGGCAAGGGGAAAACCTTACCATATTGCTGGGGAACACATAATGAGACAGATGTACTTGACACCAGCAAACTAGCAATTTGGCTCCATTTCCAAAAAAACTACCTTTTCCTTGAGTTGTGCAAAATTAATTGGGAGCTCCCCTGTCAAACAATTGGACATTGCATGGCACTTGCAGATGATAATTTAAAATATCCATTTTAAAAGTTACAAAGTCTCTGCAGGTGGCTCTTCAGAAAGAATAACTTTCAGTGATACTTTCTCTACTTGCTGTGAATTTATTTTATGGACTAATAGCTAACTTTGTTCCCACCCCTTTTGTCTTATTACAGTCTTACTTTGTTAGTATTCCCCTAAAATCCTTTATCAGAGGGATCAGCTGGTCCTTGGCCCACTTCAGTTACAAGCAGCCAGAGCCAGGGGCAAATCTTTGCCTGGAAAGTCTGAGAAAGCAGCTATGACCTGGCTGGGAGCAAGCGAGGTGGCTCCAGCTGAGGATAGCCACCTCAGAGCCTGCACTGTCCCTGACTTTCATGTATCACAGAATCACAGAAAGTTAGGGGTTAGAAGGGACCTCGAGAAATCATCGAGTCCAACCCCCCTGACAGAGCAGGGTCACCTACAGCAGGTCACACAGGAATGGTGCTGGTGGGTTTTGAATGTTTCCAGAGAAGGAAACTCCACAACCCATCTGAGCAGCCTGTGCCAGTGTCCTGTCATCCTTACAGTGAAAAAATTTTTCCTCATGTTTATATGGAACCTCCTATGCTCAAGTTTATATCCGTTGCCTTTTGTCTTGTCATTGGACATAATTGAGAAGAGCCTTGCACCACCCTCCTGGCTCTCTCCCTTTATGTATTTATAAACATAAACATGTTTATAAATAAACATAAATGTTTTATAAACATTTATGACATCACCCCTCACTCTCCTCTTCTCCAAGCTGAAGAGACCCAGCTCCCTCAGCCTTTCCTCTTCCTTAATCATCTTGGAAACTTTGCTCTGGACTGTTTCAAGAAGTTCCCTGTCTTTCTTGAACTGAGAGACCCAGAACTGGACACAATATTCCAGATGTGACCTCACCAGGGCTGAATAGAGACAGTGGAGAACCTCTCTTGACCTACTAACTACCCCTATTTTAATGCATTTCAGGATGCCATTGGTCTTCTTGGCCACAAGGGCACATTGCTGGCTCATGGTCATCCTTCCATCCACCAGCATTCCCAGGTCCCTTTCCCCTTCACTACTCTCCAACAGCTCAGCCCCCAACCTATAGTGGTTCTTGGGGTTGTTCCTACCCAGATGTAAGACTCTACACTTGCCCTTGTTGCAATTCATTAAATTTTTCCCTTCCCAACTCTCCAGCCTGTCTGGGTCCCTCTGAATGGCAGCACAGCCTTCTGTGGTCAAAGTAGACTACATCCACTGGTCTCTCTAGCCATCCAGTCTCAACATCACAGAAGGCTATCAGATTAGTCAAGCATGATTTTCCCTTGGTAAATCCATACTGACTACTCTTGATAACCTTCTTCTCTTCCATGTGCTTAGAGAGGACCTCCAGAACAAAGCACTCCCATAATTTTTCCAGGGATGGAGGTGAGGCTGACTGGTCTGTAATTGCCTGGATCATCCTTCTTGCCCTTTTTGAAGACTGGAGTGACACTGGCTTTCCTCCAGTCCCCAGGCACCTCTCCTGTTAGCCATGATCACATCAGCCAGCTTGCTCTACACTCTTGGGTGCATCCCATCAGTGCCCATGGACCTGTGTACACTCAATTTGCACAGCTGATCTCTGTGTGCTTTGCAGAGGTGTTCCTAGCAGGAAGAAAAATCTTATGAACTCATTACAAAATATTTCTGGTTCCTCTGAACGGTCTGTTCCTTAACACTATTCTGGATAATAAAGTGAAGCAAAATGTTCAGCTGATTTTACAAACACAGTTACTGTCTTGGTAAGACTTATCTGGTAAAGGCAGATAGCTCCTTGAATTTCATATTAATAAGACAAAAGAATATAGGTATACATAGAGGCTGTTCACAAGGTCCACTTTATCTGTATGGAGATAAAATCTTTCAGAAAATTACCTCAACTTGGGAGGACCTCTTAAACTGAGTCTTATTTTTTGAACCTGTTGCAATATTATACTGCCAAGGATGTGGCAGATACCTAGGACAGTTGCATGTTCAGTGATTTGTTGGTTTAAGTAATTTCTTTGTTTTGCTTAAGTAAGAAAAAGTGTGTCTTTTTAGTCTATACTAATACTCCAAGACTTTGAAAACACTTGACAGGCCTGGTGTTTGCAGGCTGGTGGTACATTTTGCATATGTCATGGTTTAGCACTGGGCTGGCAATTAACTAAGCTACAAATGCTATTAATGCCCTTCCACTCCCTGATAAAACAAAAAGAGAGAATAAGGGAGAGAGTCTTATGGGTTGTGAACTAAACTACACAGCTTTAATGAAACAGTAATGATAAAAAAGGAAAAATTATTAAATATATACAAATATATAGAAAGTTGATACCACATTCCCCCCTACTTTTCCCCATTAACTCTCACGTCACCACCGAGGCTGCAGGGCAGCCCTGGGAAAGTCCAGGCTGGACTCCTGGAGTCAGCAGCAGTCGGGAGCTGGAGGCAGGAACACACAGATATGGGCTGGCATGGATCAGGACCACAGGCAGATGAACAGATAGAATCCTCCAAGGATGCTAAAGCAAACAGGGACAGGCAAGAAGGGCCAAAGGGAAGGAAGAAGGCAAAGGTGAAGAGAAGGGACTTGACCCCTGTGATCCCTCAAATTTATACTGAGTATGATGCGTATGGGATGGAATACTCTGGTCAATTTTGGTCACCTGTCTTGTCTGCTTCTCACTAAAGGAGGGTTGCAGGTGTGACCACCTTACTCTTTTTCTGGAGGGCAAAATGTTCCTCAGAACTGAGCAGCGTCCTTGGCTCTGCACACCAGTCTCTGGCTGTAACTATAAACATCGAGTGTTACCAGTCCCAGAAGCACACACTGTCTGAGAAACTTGCTGTTAATTTCAGCAAGTGCAGCTGCTTACAAGAGACTTGGCTGAAAGCAAAAGTACAAGACAGAAAATCACCTGTATCTTGGCTCAAACCAGGACAGCATAGTATCAGTATCTTGTCTTTGTGTCCCATGGGGAAAAAAAAATATTCTTTATGGTACATTTATATTGGTCCTCTGCCCAAGATGATTGCAAGTGGAAACACTTTTTTTCTTTTTAAATCTGAATTCCAGCAGGCCGGGCGTTTTGAGGAAGCTTCCTGCATATATGCAGGCAAAAAGATTTTGCAAACCTACCTGAATTTTAGTGGGCCAGTTGTATTTTTTGTAATTTTATGGAGCCCTTGATGGAATATATTCAAATAGATGAAGAAATGCTGTTTGATCTCTTTAAATGGTTGAACTGTGAGTTCTGTTAACACAGCTTTGGTTTGGTGCACTGTTTTCCTAGTCAATTGAGGACAAATTTGGATAGAGGAGCTGGCAAGGCTGTGGTATTTACATAATGTCTTGGGTTTTTTTTTTTCTGTGAATCCTGAATGTGGATAGAAACAGTCTCTAATCTTCTTAGTGACTAAGCAAAGACTGAATGCTTTGGGTCAAGCTGGGTTTTGAATAGGCTCAGTTATGAAAAATTACAATTAAAAAGTCCCAGCTCTTCACAATGATTGCAAATAGAAATACAGCTTGAGCTAGGTAGTTGTTCAGCAGTTTATTCTATTTTTGATATTTCACCCATTTGCAAAGCCCACATAATTTGTTTTCAACCATACTTTTTGAGACGACTTGGAAACAGAACAAACAGTCCTTGTATTAAGCTCTAAGCAATGTTCACATTCATTCCCCTTAGGATGGTTTTAAGTTGTATCATGAGGGATGAAAAGGCAAGTGTCAGAATAAGGGTACAGAATCTTCCTTTTCTTGATGAATTCTGAATGGCTGGAAAAGACAAAGACTGCATACCTGATCTTAATCCTTTTTGCACCATGACATCTAAGTCGTGGTAAGAGAAATAGTAGTTCATTAGGTGGCTGTCCTTTCATATCTCAATTACTAAAACATTCTGACTGCTATTTGTGGTGTGTTACAGTAACATAGCTTTTCAAACACTACTATCATAAAATTAAATATGTGATTTTAAAATTTTTGGGGATGGAGAGATATCCTCAACTCAAGCCAGAAGTGAGATTTCATACTTGATTTTTGCCTGCCTATTAATACTGCCTGCAGTATTTTTTCATGTAGAAATTATAGTTTGTCAGGCATTCTGAACAACATGCAAGTACAATGTATTACAATGAAGGGGAGAAAAAATCAGTCTGTCCTATTTGTATTTTTATTTTTCTTTAGGCTTGCCTTCCCCAACCCAAAAATTTATGCTAAGTCACTTGACTTAATGTTACCACTATGGTTTTTTGTATGGAATGCATCTTTACATAATACAAGAACACTCAGAGATTGTTTTTTCAGGACATTAAGGTTTGTAGGAGCTGATGGCCCTCCTTTAGTATTTACAGACCAAAAGGTTAGCTTTTTTGTGGCTGCTTTTGTAACTACGTTTAGTAGGAGGCATTTAATTTTTTATTTATGTCTTCTTTTCTTCGTGTTCAATAATAGAATCAAGATTACATCCACCACCTGCTTGAACTCGCCACTGCTGCATTTCATTAACCTTCTCAGTATTTAATGCGAATTGTTTCTAATTAACATACTTCTAAATAAAGAAAAAATGTTCTCAAAATCCTGTGTGCAGTCTGTATAATAATAGAAAGTTTATTCGCAGCTATGAAGACTTGTAATGTTTATGACCTTTGTGAAATTGCTGGTTTTATTATTGTTATTCATGTTATTCATGTAAGGGATGTGTTTGAGAATCCCTTTTTATCTGTAGTATAATTAAAATCAGAAAAAGCTTACTGAAAACATAGTAAAGCAGGTAAGGACACAGTTTGTTACAGAGAGAAAGGAACACAAGTTGACCATACTCAGAACTGGGTCTTTTACATGTTCTGACTTTTTCATTAAGTCAAAGGAAATACTGAAGAGCTTCTATCTTTGCTGTATTATGTTCTCTGTGTAGCACACATTAGAGGTGCATCTCTTGTTTTTTCTCCATTTGTCTTCAAAGGAGATTATGTGATTTGTTAAAAAGGGAAAAAAATGGGTGGAAGGAGAAGGAAAAGGGGGAAAAAAGGAATTGGACAGAAGTGGTCCTTTTTTTTATCTACTATGTCCTTATGATTATAGCTAAGTGAATTTGAAGACTATAAAAAAATTCTGGCCATCTTTGTAAAGCAGTATAAAATTTCAAAGGGAGGAATCAAAGGCAGTTTTTTGAATGTTTGCCTTGTGTTCCCTAAATATAAGGAAGGTATCTAGGAAGGAACGAAGATGCATGTGCATGTAAACTTTCCTTATATATATATATACACATATACACACACACATATATATTACTTTCCATTACTAAAAAGGAGGTATATAGCTGGGTACAATAATCAGAAAAGAATATTGCAGGAGTCAAAATTGTGCCTGTGAAAATGTATCAAACTAGTTGCCTAAATTGGATCACTGAACTCTATCTTGTTATACTAATTAGAAGAAATAAAAGCTAACAGGGGGGTGTAGCCTTAGAAAGCACCTTGTCAGTGAGACTGAGTCGATCTAAATCTAAGTGTAACCAAAAGAAACCATGCAGCCCTTCCTCCCCCTCCCCACTCTGGCAGCCTGTTGCCCTTGCTCCTTTTTGCCTACACTGCTACGTGTGTGTTTGTGCCACGAAGAGGAATTGTCTCCTGCCCCACCTCCTCCATGGTGGTAATTTTTGCCCTGGTGAGGAACTCTCCTGGAGCTGGGGCACAAACCCTGGCATCAATGGACACTTAGAGCTGGAGGCCACAGGACCACGGTTTTTAGTGTCTGTATGGATTTTAATCAAATGGAAAAGAATATAGAAAAAGCAGCCCAAGCTTTACATGCATTGTGCCCCTTTAGCTACAGTGTTTTCTGTACTAATAGCAGAGATTTAGACAAATATGCCACTAGGCTAATTAAGGGCTCTTCTGAAGAGGCTTTTGTCTCAAGTTTTAGTTCTGAAGATCTGAATATAGCCATCTACTGCCTCAGGTCTTGGCTTGTTTTTAGTTTTAGCTCTACAGCTATAGATATAATAAATAGCTACTATAAAACCACGGTACCTTGACAAATTTTGAGGCCTTCATTAGGATTTTCTTTATATATGTATGTATGTATATGATATGTTATATGTTATGGCTTTCTCTAGTTTTTTTTTAATTTAAAACTGTTAAGGGATCAATTATAGATGTTCTTTTGTTCTGTTTCCAGCCAAGATTTCCATGATGAATACCTACAGATGATGGCTTTAACTTAGGGGAAGTGTAGGGAAAAGATAATGCAATTGTGAGTGTCAGTGCAGAGCTAATCTACAAGAGCAGAAGCTACGTGTTGCTCATACCATTCAGGTTCTCTGTTTGAAATACAAAGGCTCATTTCAATGCATTGGCAGAAATGGTAGCTGCATGTTTTACTCTAAAAGCAATACTGGACTGACTGCTTAAGAGTAGGGGTGAATGATTGCTAGTGATTTGAGTAGGCTTTCAGATTTTTATAGGTTTAGCACAGATGAAAACATCTATCAGTGTTTCTTTACATCATCCGTGCCTGTGTCTAGAAATGTTTGTCAATGTCTGAGGTGAAGCAATAAGCTGGTGCTTCCATGGCTCTTGCTGATTTGTAAAATCTTTGTACTGCTTGAAGCAAATTAAATCAAACTTTCAGCCTGACAATTACACTTTACTTTCTCCCTTGCTTTACCTGACATCCTTGCATAAATTGGGAGTTCTTTCCCACATTCATAAGAAGCTAAACAACACTTACTGTGTTAAAGCTGATTTAAGTACATCTTCCCAAAATTTGATACTGCAGGTTTGCATTTTTCCCCCTCATAATTTCTTTTTCTAATGAAAGGGCAATGTGTGGTTTTCAGAGTTTGCCAGGATGTGGTCAACAAGTTCCCTTACTGTCCACATAGAACTCTTCTCATAAAATACATGTTAGCAGAAGGTTTACTAAATCCATTCCAATTTCTGACAAAACTTAAAAGTCTCACGGATATTTGTGCCCCAAATATTCTATCGCATTTCTTTTCATGTTATTTTATGCTTTGAAGAATTAATGAAAGCAACAAGGCCTTGTTTTAATCTTGCTGTTTATTTTTCTCTCTAGCTGTGTGCTGCCCACCTGCCAACTCGATCAGAGGCACCAAACCACTATCAAGCAGTATGTCGGGCTCTGTTTGCTGAAACAATGGAACTGTACACTTTCTTGGCCAAAATTAAAAGTGCAAAAGAGGTAAGCAGTCTGAGAAGGCTTTCTGCTTTTGAGCTCATTACTGTGTGAATTAGGCTTACTAAGGCACTCCTGTACCAGCAAGTAGCGGATATCAGATGCTTGAGGAAATTGTCTGCAGTATTCAGGGAGAACAGTTCTGCAGGTGAAGCTTTTTTTTTTTTTTTTTAGGCCTGTAACCTCTTACAGATGTCTCACAGAAATTGTTATTAATTGTGAGAAGTCTATGTGGGAGCAAACCAGAAGTTTTTCTTTGAGGGTTACACACAGTATACATGCATCCATTTCTACATGCATGTATGCCATGAGTATAAAAACTTACCTGGTGTTTCAGGGGTGTGAGGCATCAGAGCTGCATCTGTTGTTCCCCAGCTGCTTCTTATGACCTGTCTTTGGCTCAGAATTATCTGAGATTCTTCTCGTTCATATTTTATCCCCAGTCAGCAGTTTTCTTTAACATTTGATGAATGATTGGCTTTCTTGTCTGTCATACTGGCTTCACAGCAAAGCTAACTTAAGAAAAGAAAAATTTCTGCATGTAGGTTGTGATGCTTGTGTTCACTGCCTGCTTGGCTGCTGCTGTTGGCTGAAAGGCCATCCTATGAACCACTGCAATTAAATGGTCTGGCTGAAGAATAATTTGGAAGGTGGGTGGATTATTTCCTAACAAAGATAGTTTCAGTCATCTGGCCTGCAGAATGTTTTCACAAACAGTTGTATTAGCACAGTGCAGGTGTTGGTTACATTGGAAAAGGGAAATGTGCTTCTTGAAGCTGGTTTCTTCACCGAAGCCAACTTGTCAAGTAATGGTGCTTTCATAATTTTTCTTTTTAATAAATCCCTGAAGATTTTTCTTTTCTTTTGTAAGTCAAGATCCAAAGTACTTTTGAAAAGCAGGATAAGATTTTACAAGCTGATCTGCAAATGTTGCTGCTGAAAGAGGAAGAGCTGTTCCACCCACACACACATGCTGCCACTGTTTTCCTTCTTCTGGTCTGCAGAAACAAAGACAGCAAATACCAAAAGGAAAAGAAAGAAAAAAAAAAAAAAAAAGGAGGAGTCAGTCCTTGTCAGGCTAATAAGCTGAATCAGCTCATCAAAGGGTCAGATGAGCCTCAGAGCAGCACAAGAGAGCTTTTATCCTCACAGTGGTGGTGGAATATATGAACCAGTCAGAGGCATGAGGGACTGGTGCTGTCTTTTTTTCTTGGTCAAGATGCATCCCTCCAAGGGGGAGAATCCTTCAGAGATGTTCAGAGATGTTTCACTGTTGCACAGGGTAAAGTTTGACCTCCACTTTTTCTCCAGTCCTGCTCAAAGTGGAAGCAATTTTTAAACAGAAGCAGCATCATTCAAGGGTTAACTTTGTCAGTGTCAGCATGGCTGTAGAGCCACTTGTTTTCTGAAGGGCCTGTGTTACGGTTCATCTGCATCCCATGCCCCTGATACAGAGAGCAGACAGGATACAGTGGATCTGTGCTGCTAAATCTGTCTCCTGAATCTTGACATCATTAGTGGTCCTGCTCTGGCCAGGGGAATTGGACTCAATGATCTTCAGAGGTCCCTTCCAACCCCCGACATTCTGTGACTCTGTAATTTTGCATCTCTGCTTTTGACTGCACCTTAATGTTTTGACCACTGGATATAATAATTGAGGAACCTGTGCTAGAAACACCCCAAATAACAGAGTTTGCAAAGTTCGAAGACCCTTTGCTTTTCTTTCTGCTCAGAGGAATTAAATTTCTAGTAGTTCTTGAAAAATTTGGCCACAGTTAGCAGTGATAAGGCATCTCTTCTTAAAGCCAAAGGGAAATATTGTGGCTTATAACCATTTAAAACTAAGTCGTAACAGTGTATTTTTTAAATTATTCAAAAAAGTAGAGATGTGTTTTGAATTTGCAAGTTATTTAATCACCTTGTAGTTGGAATTAAAAAACTCAACAACATCTGATCACACCATAGAGCGTGCTTTGACTTAATCTCAAATGAAAGAAACCATTTATCTCTCAAAGGCTTTTAGGAATTGATTCAAAGCACATTTAGGTCAAAGGAAGTAATCCTTGTAGATGGAATTTTGGCCCTGAAATCAGTAAGACTTTTATTGCTGCACCTTACCAAGGCCAGAATTTTTATCTTTTGATTTCATTTTACTCTGGATCAGTTCCCCACTAGGCATACAAAAAGTGCCTAAGAAAATTATCTTACAGGCAGCTTCCATAATCTGAATACTTTGCTTTTATGATATGCTTGATTTTTTTCTTATAGCTTTTACCCGACTATAGATTTGGAATGTATTTACATTTTGAAAACAATGTAGCATACAAAGAAGAAAATGGGTATGAAGAAAATAGGAGGTGGAATGCTGTAAATCTGGTTACACCATTTTAAAATGACCTCTAAAGTTTATATCTGAGGCAAGTAGGAATCATATGATTGCCTCACAAGCACTGGTTTATGCCAGTAAAAGCTGTGGTGTTGTTTATATGCTCTTCTGTCTTGCAAATACATAGAGGAATCTTGATTCATGAGGAATATGGCTAAATATAATTCAAGTCAATCAACTTCTTTTCCTTTTGTTATTGTCATATGAGTATTGTTTATAAAGGAGAGCAACACTCAGTGCTTTAGTGAGGACATTTTGTTGTTATGAATTTGTGGTGACTGCATTAGCAGATAACTGGGGGGAAAACAACCCACAAGTTAAATGCATTGTCTCCAATTTCTAAAACCTTATGCTGTGGACTGGTATGGTTGTAACACTAAAGGTGCCAGGTATTTTAAACTCTTAATTTATTTCAAAACCTGACATCTTTATTTGGAGATTTTCCTTTAGAATCCCTTGGATCTAGATGCAGTTGTGGATACAAGGTCAAAATGAAATTGAAAATACTTAAAATGAGAGAAAGCCTATAAAACTACTTAAAATAACTTTCTTACAAAAAAAAACAAAACAAACTTCTGATTTCAGTGGATTTCTTCTAGGGTCAGTGGGAGGCCTTTAGAATCCCTCAGATCTAGATGCTTTTGTGGACACGAGGTCAAAATGAAACTGAAAACACTTAAAAGGAGAGAAAGCTTGTAAAACTACTTAAAATAACTTTCTTATGAAAAAAAAAACAAACTTCTGATTTCAGTGGATTTCCTCTGGGGTCAGTGGGAGGCATCTGGATATCTTCACTGTAGTGGAAAAGGAAGAATTTTTATTTGCAGAAAATAGCTTGTTAAAAGTGGACCAAATCTGGCTTGTCTTATGCTACAGCCCAGGACAAGTTTAGAAGGGAAATAAACAGTGAAAGAAGCAGAAAAAATGTTTTTGTGATGCTGTTTTCTCTTTGGAAATTACAACAGCTTGTTGTGATGTTGCAAGTTACAGGAGCTTATGAGGGATGGATGAGGAAGCAGGAGTCATAGGCCTACAGGGTTGTGATGTGTTTTGTTATTAATATACACACCGAGCAGTCATGCGTTCTCCAGTCTGTCATGTGAACAACACTGTCACATAACAAATGAAATGCAGTTTCAGAAAGGGTTTTACTGGTGTGCATTGAGTGCATTAATCATAAATGATGAAACAATGATTGGGCTGTTCAGGTCATCTCAATGGATGTCAAATAAAATGTTGAAGGCACTTTGTCATTTACTTGATGCCATGTGGTTTTTATTTCCAGTCTGATTCCCTTTGTATGAAAGGTCAGCAGTAAAGCTTATCTCCAGGCAGGGAGGTGGGACTTTCCATTCTTAAAGAGAATGAAATGTTTAATGTAGCAGATGCATGGGACAGGACTCAGACCAGAGTTGAGAAAAGTAACTGTAATTACTATTGTAATAATAATAATAAAAAATAAATAGGATAGCAGTGGTGACAATGAGTGTTTATGTGGAATAGCAGCAATAACTCCAAAGGGAGGGTTCAAATTAGATTGACTAATCTGATCCAACTTTACATCTTTTTGCAAGGTGAGGGTTTTACTAGAACGTTTTCTGAGGTGTATTTTCAGTTTGCTGGCAGCATCTGCATGCTGCATGTGGAAGGTGCCCTTGCTGTAGATCCATGCTGGGTACCTTCTGCTCTCATCCAGAAGTGCTCTTCTGATAGGCCAAGACCTAATTGTGTTCTGCTGTTTAAGCATTTGCAGCTGATGACAAAAATCTAGTACAGCTTGTTTATCATTTCAAGCAGTGAGCTTTTAAAATTGCAGTAGGAAAATTCCATTAAAATAGGATCTCCCACTTTTTTCAGTTGTGTGTGAGGAAAAAAGTGAACCAGATGGAGAGAAACCATATGTGTGTAGCGAGGGGGGAAGATAGTTTGGATATATTCTAAAAATAGACCTCATATAGAAGAAAAGATTTATCTCTTTCAGGATCATCTAAAAGTCACTGAGTGCCTTTATGGGCACCTAGCCATAGACAGAAATGTAGGTGTAGATAAGTAATGTCCATGAGATAAAGCAAATGTTCCTGCTGTGGAATATACCTGAAAAGTTCACACATATTGCATGGGAATGGCATAAAGTGTGGCTGAGAGACAAGGAGAGGCTGTGCAAGCATAGGACCTCAGAAACTGCTGATCTGGATAGGACCAGAGATCCACTTGTTCTGCTATCCACATTGTGGACCTGCTTTATTGAGGGCTTATCTGCCCCAGTCCTCCCTCAGCTCCTTGTTACTTGCCCAGCCTTGCCTTCTGCTGGAGTTAATGCTCCACATGTGCTTTAATGGTTGAGTGAGTCAGCAATGTGCCCTTGTCACAAAGAAGCCTTATGATGTCCTGGGCTTCACTGGGAGAAATACTGCTTGCAGGTCAAGGGAGCTGATCCTTCCCCGCTGCTTAGCACTGTTGAGGCTACACCTGGAGTGCTGTGTGGAGTTCTGGCTCTCCAGTACAAGAGAGACGTGGACATACTGGAGAGAGTCCAGCAAAGGTCCACAAAGATGATGAAGGGGCATCTTACATAGGAGAGCCTGAGAGACCTGGGTCTGTTCATCCTGAAGCAGAGAAGGCTCAGGGGGACCTTATCAATACCTGAAAAGAGCACGGAAAAAAAACAGAGTCAGGCTTTTTCCAGTAGTACCCAGTTGCAGGATCAGAGGCAAATGGACACAACCTGAAACATGGGACATACTCCCTTTGAACATCAGGAAACACTTTTTCACAATGAGGATGACCAAGCACTGGCACGGGTTGCCCAGGTCTCCATCCTTGGAGATACTCAGAAGCCACCTCAGCCTCGTGGTCCTGGGCAACTGCATGGCCAACCTCAAACATTGTGAGTGGTATCAGTAAGTGGGGATGTCAGCCCGTAGCAGAAATAAGCATTCATGAGTGGGCTGTGGGTGGTAAACTCCACAACTGGCACAGCTACACCTAGAGTGTCCACTAGGTAGATGTGTCTTAATCTGCTACAGTAGGTTTGACTCACAGCTCAAAATTTTAGAGATTTGTGTACACCCTAAAGCATCGGGATCAATATTCCTTCCAAACTAAATAAGACTTTGTATGTTTTTATAGTTGACTACATCTTTGATTGCAACGAAAGTCTGTGTTCATCAAAACTTGTCCATACTTTCATTAGCCACAGCATGCCTTCTAATTAAATTTTTGGTAGAATACAGATAAAGCTCCCAATCTTTCATCTTCATACTGTTCTTTTAAATCATGTCACCTTTCACTTCTGACCTTTCTGATGTAAAAAACATAATTCTTTCAGTCTGTCTGGATATACTTCAATCTGATCTGTGTGAAAATGTAAACATACAGATTGTAATTAATTTTTTCCTATTTTAACCTAGTTTCATGCCGTACAAAGATTTAGTTGAAAAGCAATTAAAAAGCCAAGTGTTACTTTCCATTTAGCATGGCTATCCTGGTGTATTATTTGTACAAAATATGATAATAGAGGTAGTTAATAGGTACCTCAACAATGTTAATGGCTAACTTATTTTGGAAATATGATCATTAGCCAAGTTACTCTTAATAGTCTTGTGACTGGGAAAGCTGCTAAATACCCTGCTGCTTGTGTTGTTAGAAAACACAGCTGGAGAAAGAAATTGATTCACAAATGTTTCCACTCATAACTTCACTTTTGCCTCCACTTCCACGCTTCTAGTGACTCCACTTCTGCACTGATGTTGTCATCAGGATAGCAGTCACTCATGATTTGTTTGAACCCTCAAGTTAGGAGCTTTAATAAGGGAAAAGGCTGTTGGTTTGGATTTCTGGGTTGTTGTTGTTGGGTTTGTTTGGGTTTTTTTTCCTAAAGTGTCCAACTCCTCTGCCAGAACAGGGTCACCTACAGGAGGTCACACAGGACATGTCCAGGTGGGCTTTTTGAACTCTTGCCCTTCCTGGCAAATAAAGTGCATTGTCCAATACTACACATGAAGTTTTGTATTCACTTGGGAGGTTTTCAGGGACTAATTTAACTGATCCTGTTCCCATGTTTGAATTAAATGGGGTTTGGGTCTTTTCAAAGAACTAGAGTAATGTTGCTGGCCACACCTATGGAATTTCAACCAAAGCTGGATAGCTGGATATGTAAAAGCAGTTTTTCCTGTGTGTGTAGGTTGTATAGCTTTAAATGGAGCCTAGAGGTGCAAGAATATTTTATTAGGTTTGCAGATAACAGCAGAAGAATTACTTGCATCAGTGGACAAATGATTCCTAATTACGAATATAAAGTGGGAACTGCAGTAGAGTGTGTTCTGCACTTGGCGAAAGCCAAGCGTATCTGGCTTCCTGAGAAAACTGTCATCATTAAAATGTTGCATTTTAGAGAGCATTTTGTGGAATTGTGTCTTTTGAGGCTGTACTGGCAAGTGTCTTATATAAATTCCCATCTGTCACCAAGCACAGCAGAGTGCATCTGAAATGTGGGACACACGGCAGCAGCGAATCAGCTGCCTGCTTTTAATAGTGCCACTAGACATTTGAAGACATTTGGTATTTTTATTACTAGCTTTTGTCAGAAAATCCATTTTTGAAGGAAAAAGAAAAAAAAAAAAAAGCCTACATGCTTTAATGGTTTTAAAAAAGCCAAAGCTATTGACACACTTGCTTAGTACACATCCAGCCCTTATTTCCTGAATGATGCCCTGGCCGTAATAGATGAATCAGGTCTGTGGTATGGGTCTGAGGTTCTGGGATTATTTAGAAAACCCCTTTTAAGATGTTTCTGCTTCCTGAAAGGGAAACCCATTTAGGTCGTAATCCATTGTCCCAAGGGTAAGTACAAGTGGCTACAGCAGCTGAGGTTACTTGCAGGTTTTAGATCACAGTTAAGTTCTGACACATTGTCTCTTCTACTGTATACGTTGGTTTCCATAATTTACCATTGAAACAGATGCCAAAACTCACTGATGCTGGCTGGAGGGAAACGATAATATTTCATTTAGTCTAGGAGTTTAAACATAGTCATTTGTCATGGTGAATTTATTCCTTCCTAAGCAGCACATGACAAATGTGGAAATGTTCAAGAAACCTCCCTAAGCACTGGCTCCAAGGAGAGAGCACTTGCTGGTTTTGTTTTTTTTCTCTCCAATCCTCCAAAGCTTTCTAACTTCTATAATGGAAATTCCTTTCTTTTCTGCTGTTCTCCACTAATTGCATGGTGAGCTGCATTTAGGGATCTGAGCTGGGTGCAAGGGAGGGGAACGAACTATTCCTATGAAGTGGGTGTCTGTGGATGAGCTGGAACACTTTGCTAGGATGGTGAAGAGAAGAAGCCCAGCCTTGGCAGCAGCCCGTGCTTCTATCAGCATATTTGAATCATAAAACTGCACTTTGAAAGAGGACTTACCTCTTGGCTGGCAGGTTTTGCTCTTGCAGTTCTCTAGTGCATGGTAGCCAGTATCATACATGTGATTTCTCGGGTAGAAACTCCCCCTCAAGCTATGTTCCAGAGAGACTAACTAGATGGTTGCCTTATTTAGAAGATCTTTCAGCTGTTCAGGGTTTTTTCCACCCCCCTCTTAATTTCTGCTGTAAAGAAAAACAGCTTGTGATCTTTTTAGCTTCATGGAATATTTATGTCAGTCAAAGGCATCACCCTTTGGGCATAAGCCAACCCCGTAAACTGTATGGTAGGGAACATGGTTGCTGAGATGGGTGATTGCCACAAATCCCTGTTGAACAGTTGAAGCAAAGGTTAAGCAGCTGGGACATGTTCATTTTTTAAAAATTAATGTGTGCCTTCCTGTATGGAAAGGAGGAGCAAATCTGATAGTTGTGTGCTCATTTACTGAAGTTCGCTTTCTGATTACAAAGGGCAAGAGGAGAAAGTATCAGAATGCTTTTATATTTTGCAATTTGTCAATAAATGTTAGCAGTTTGCAAGAAAGCAAGTTATTTACAGTTAACAGATACTGTATTTGAAATTATTACTGCAGCTGTGTGACAGAAAAAAAAAAACCCTGGATGGCAAAATACACAGAACAGGAGCCTTTATGTTACTCGTTTATTCCTGACTGGATGTGTCAGACTGACTGCTGACCACAGCAACAGGACCAACACAAGTTTTCATAAAGACATTCTTTCCCAGTTGGGTATCCTGTGGTGATTACTGCAAACCATGCCAAAATGTTCCTGCATTGCCCCATGATACATTTTGTTCCACAGCACAGGAGATTTCTCTTTTACTTAGAGTCTTTCTGTAAATTATGTATTTTATTTTTTTGTGAGCAACAATATTATTTCTTCAATATGAAAGCAAGTTTGTTGCTTACTTTAATAAGACAATAAATAACCCATCTGCTCTCTTTCCAAAACCTTTGTGGTGGCTGATTCACATGGGCTTTCCCTATAACTAGGGTTTGGTAGATACTTGCACTCTGAACTCAACACTCTTCCAGTACTCCCATTTCTTCCACTGAAATGTTGGTAGTTTGGAACTGTTTCCAGGAAATAATTTTTTTACGAAAGATGTGTATTTTTAAGTTCTCTGGGTCACTCAAAATCTGAATTGGGACTGATTGTTCAATTCCATTAGAGGAAGAGCTTGAGTGCTTAAAGTAAGAAGAAGATTTTTGATAAACAAGTACAACTGTCAGACCTCTGACCTGGTGCTTTAGTCTTGTAAGATAAAAAAATTGTTAGGGGATTTAACTACCCATTTAGAATACATTAGTGAGTACTTAGAAAACAGATCAAATTAAGGCTGGTTAAAGAATTCCTGGGAAACTCTCTGTGAAAGTGGAACAGAGTATTGAGAATTTTTTTTATTGCTAATTCCAGAATATTTCAATACCTAAGTAAACTAAAAAGTAGCATTTTGAATATGCAGTTGTTCATGTATATAAGAACATCATGTATATGTGAACATTTCTGTAAAGCCAGAGCCTTTTAAATATTTCACTTGTATTTGTCTCTGTGCAAGCTTGTCTATTCTTTGGTCTGCTGTAACTTTTAATCATTTTTCATATTCTTGTCAGTATGAAAGCTCTTTTTTCCCCCTTTGCAGACAGTCTTTTCATATTTGCATGATCTGATCTTATTCCTAAATAGCAGTTTTTATCTTTGAAAGAGCTATTTCTCTTCCTTACAAGATCTTATTACTCAGATTTCAGAATTTATAACCATGTTACACAGACAACCTTATTTCAATACATTATATATAAAAGTTTGTCACTGTTCAGTCTAAAAGATTTCTTTCAGTTTACTTATCTGTACAGCTAACTTTCTGGGTATTTCTTTTGCTACAAAAATGAGCTGTCTTGAATTCAGCACATGACAGTAATTTTAGTATGCATGGGACACTTACCAAGTCAGTGATATTTTCTGTATTGTAGCTTAACAGACCAGCTAGGTGGTTGTCTTTTCTGTGCATAGCCCAATTTTAGGAACATTAACATTACTATGTACAGTTTTTTGCTCTGGAGTGCTTTTATCTGAAGTACTTTTATTCTCAAAACTTAAGATTTCTTTCACAGCATTTAATGTCCACTTTCAATTTATAGAAACATAGTCAAACAGTAGTTCAAGTTACTTTTACTGTATTACTATTCCAGTCAGAAAATACTCTGTAGAATGCCCAAAATGTTAAGCAATGTCCAAAATGAAACTTCAGTTTTACTTGAGAGTAATGCCAGCACTTATTTATTGACTCATTTGCTTTTCCTTGGCAGAATCTGAAGAAGATTCAAGAAATGGACAAAGATGCAAGTGATGAATCCAGCACAGATCTTGATGACTTAAAAAATGCTGACTGGGTAAGACAATTGAATAATGATTCAGGATTGTTACTAGTAGTTTATATTTCTTTACAATGCTTACATAAAGTTGTTGTCAAAGTCAGTGTGTGGTATTTTTTTAACAAATAAATTAATAGTGACTCATGACAAGTTAGATCAAATGGCTTAACCTTTCTTTACAGACAGATGAAACAATGCAAGTATCCAAGAAATATATTTTTTCTTTGGACTGTTTTCTTTGAGAGACTTTTGCAGCTTAAAAAGGCTGAGTGTTTAGAGAAGTATCCTGCTGACTGCCTCTCAGAGACGTGGCCAGGTAGTAGATAAACCACCATCTGAGTCTCTTCAGTGGTGAAAGAAAAATGTCACAGAGAAATTCTTAACAGAAAGTAGCTTATTTTATTTTCTAGTTACTATTCATTGATGAATATTTTGAGGTTCTTAAAGGTAGTTGATTTCAGTCTCCTGAGTCTTCTGTCTGCAGCCTTCCTTCTTTCCAGCCATTCTCACAGCCCAGAAAATGAGAGGGAGGTGTTAGTGTGGGGTGCTCTTACATGCAGAACAAAATCAAGTTGACTCCTCAGAGGATATTGCTAGACCTTAGGATTTGGGGTCAATTCTGGAGTTTCTATTTGAAGAAGAACTGTTGGAAAATTTTGCAAGAAAGTTCTAGGCCTAAGACAAATTTGCAGAGTCAATCACTGTTTTAATTCACACAACATTAACTATAAGTCAAAAACCTTTTGTTATGTACTTGTGGTACACTTGAACTGGATATAGAGATGGGTGGTATGAAAATTTATCTTGCTTTTATTTTCAGGCTCGTTTCTGGGTACAAGTGATGAGAGATTTACGGAATGGTGTTAAACTTAAGAAAGTTCAAGAGCGTCAGTATAACCCACTCCCTATAGAGTATCAGCTCACACCCTATGAAATGCTGATGGATGATATTAGGTCAAAACGTTACACCTTAAGGAAGGTCATGGTAAGTCATGAGAATTACTGGAATTTGTCAAATCTGACATGTTCTCTTCCTTTTTTTAGCTTTTTCTTCTCTTCCTTTTCTGAGAAAGCTTGAAATTATGATTTCAGGTAGATAGTGATGTTCATGGGGTTTTGTATGTTTTCTTAAATTTGAGAGGAAAAACATGAAACCAACAAATGTGTGGGGGTTTTTCCATATGGCAGGCATTTAAAATCCTGAAAGACACACCTACATATAGTATGTGTGAACGAACAACTTGTGCAGGTTTTAAGATAAAGAGTTATATCAGAAGTCCTATCACACTCTCCACAGAGAGATCGTTTTAGGGTATTCTTGTTGAGGAGAACATGTTGCATGCTACTTGTTATGGTAGGAGATAATTTTTGCAAATCCAGAAAGTAAAGTGCTACCATGTTGTTACATGAGTGATACTGTGATGGGAAAGAAAAACCTACAGTGGTAGACAACTTCTATTACCTACTATCTTTGTTACAGTTTGAAAAGTTATGTTGCCATGACCTGTTGTGAATTTTCAAGGAATACTCTTCTATATAAAGCTTTAGATCTTCTATTTCTAGAAGCTGAGCTTCATTCTTTTCACCATGTCCTATTGCTGCTTTCGAGTCAAGATAATATGCCAAACTAAGCAGAAGAATATTGATGGGTTTCCTGCTCCTAGATACTCAGAGAGGTGCATGCAAAATTGACATGAGGCACTCTTTTTATCAGATTTGATATTTAATGGTGTCTCCCTATTCCTTCTTTCTTTTTGGTTTATATTGTGTTCAACATTAAGATGTTCTTCCTGATAAGCTAGCACCTGATCTAGGTTTCCTTAGCCCTAGTAGGATATCTTAAGCCACTTTGTCAGAGGCATGTATTTTATCAATGTGTTTACATCTTCCACTTGCTTGCTGTGGCCTGTTATTAGTTACATTAATTTGTCTTAAAATATTCAGTCTTCAGGTATATTTGCTTCTCTGACAAAACCTCACACAACCTTTGTGAGTGAGAAAGCTGTGATTTCACTAGAAGAATTCAGAATGGGGGTGGGAAGGAGATAATAGAGTAGTTTGTTTTGTGTAGTTTGTTCTATCAGAGCTCATCAGAAAAAATGGGAACAACTACATGGGGAGCAAATAAATGAGTTCTGTTTCAAATAAAAGTGCCTTTTATATATGAGCTGAAAGTACTTTCCTAACCAAGATCTGGATTTAGACTATCAGAATGTATTTATTTTCTGCAGCAGATGTTGCTTAAATGTTAAATCAGTTGGATAAAATAAAGACTCAGGTGATGCTGTTATCTGTCTTTTCACTAACAATTCAGAGAACTGTGCTAAGAGTTCCTACTACCCACTGCAAAATAGGAACAGTCCCCTCAGGACCTTGATTACTGTATGCAATCAGGATAGCAGTCTTGTTTCAATGGGAACCTCTGGGGCCATCTCATTTTGCTTTTGTTAGACTAGCCTTTAATTCATCTTCAGCTCAACAAGCTTTTGCCTCTTCAGAAGAGATTTTCTGTATGATGTGGTAGGTCTTGGAGGCACAGCTGCTCCTCTGCCCATCAAGGCTCTCACTTTATATGAAATCCCTGCAAGCATCTATTTTTGTCCTGCTATCTTGTCTGCTAGGTAGATTGTCCAAAGTATAAACATTAATTCAGACTACAGTCAGCTGAAGGTACAGTACCTGTGGTGTTGTCTCTGATGCAATTGTTGGCTTAGTCTGACAACTGCTAATGGCACTGTGTTAGAAAAATAACTTTTTTCTTATTAGAAACCCTAGATTCAGTCACTGGGATTCTGCTGCAGGGTTTGCTTTAAAAATATGCAAAGCATGCACAATAATAAAAGTGCAGCTTGACATGAAATGTATGGGGCCTGAAGGATTCACGTAGAATTACAAATTTAGTTAGATTGCATAAATACAGCATCTTTTAGCTACCCGTTACAGGTCAAAGCTGATTATATTCTTCAGGAGACAGGACAAGAATCTTAAATATGAATTTTAAGGCAGCCTGAGAAAGATGGCTTGTGTTACTTTCTTTCAGTTAAAATGGATGTTTGGCAGAATTTTTTTAAGCAATTTTTTATTTTAAATTTATAGGCAGTATTTTTAGAATTTGAAAGCCTGTGAAAATGTATATGCTACTAATGATAACAAGAGGTTAAGTAATTTTTTAAAGTAAATGAGATGAAGCATGAAGTTTTTATGGTTCTTTTTATTAATACAGTGCTGTATTTAGAAGAGTAGCTTGATCTGTCCCTGACTTCTCACTGCTCTGAGTAGGAATTGGCAAAGGAACAGATGTTCCTATTAGGTGTGTTACTTAAGAACTATTTTGGCATTTCAGACTATCAGGAGTGCTGAGTTAACAAATGCCAGTAACTGGAGTTGTCTGTTCTCACCCATTTTCTGTCACTGCAAATATTCAAAATGTTTTGAAGATGTAAAATGATGTAAATCCTGGGCTTTTTGTAAATAACTTGTTTTGTTACTTTCAGTGATGTTGGTGTTTCTATTTCAGTACATATGAAAATAATTCCAAATTTGTCATCTTCCTATACTGATGCAAGAGTTCTTGTTTCCATGGTGATTGTGTGAACAGGGGAACTTTAATTCTGGCATTTTATAATCTTTAAATACCTACCTGGAGTGATTCAATAGCTTTTTCCTCCCATGGAGCACTCAATCCCAGATAGTTAAGAACTGTGAACATTGGTAGAGTCAATACTTGGACATGGGGAAATTGAAGAATTAAATTACTCTTACAGTCTTAATATTTCTTTATTATGCACACATGTTAAGCTACAGCTTTTAATTCTACATTAATTCACAATTATCTCTTTTCCTGCTCACCTCACCTCCCACAAGATGTGCACCATTCACTATACTTCCTGATCGGTGCTTATTGAGTAGTAGATGCCAACACTTAAATTACTTATTCAAGACATGGCTGTTGGGTAAATTTTTTATAGCATCCAAACTCAGCATTGCATTAATTTTTTTGTGGCTAGTGGTGTTTGTATTTGAACTCTTCACAAATTACTGTGATGCAGTGGTATTAGCTTGACCACACTGCAGATTTGGGGCCTGCATGTTGAATCTTATGTTTTTTAATATCCAGTAATTTCAATGTCTAATCTGGGAATCCTGTGACATGACAATTTTGGTATTTTTAGCCAAAAAAAAAATGCTCATTTATTTATAGCATTTGGGATTTTACAGTGTATTACATTAATGCAGTAACAGCTGTATGGACAGTGTCTTCATACATGAGATTTCAGATGTTTCAAGCTGAACATGGAGAACATGAGGAATGCTTTGACCAGTTTGTCCAGCTGAGAATTCCAGGGTCTGTCTTCTCTTATGCACAGGTCTGGTTTAGTTTTACTGAGTGGGATTCAGCTGCTTTAAGCAGGGAACTATCCTTTTTCATTTTCTGCCTTTGTCACATGTTTGGCAGAAGTTTAGAAGTTACCCTGGGTAGAGCAGTGAGCCTCACGGTTCCTAACCATGCTTTAGGGGTATACAGAGAAGGAGTGACTCTGTGTCAATGCTTACCATGTGGTATCATAAACTTGAATCTGTAATCACAGAAATGACAGAGTCTTAGTGTTAGAAGGGACCTCAAGAGATCACTGAGTCCAACCCCCCTGCCAGAGCAGGGTCACCTACAGCAGGTCACACAGGAACACATCCAGGTGGGTTTTGAGTGTTTCCAGAGAAGGAGACTCCACATCCTCACTGGGCAGCCTGTTCCAGTGTTTTCTCCACCTTACAGTGAAAAAGGTTTTTCTTATGTTTACATAGAACCTCCTATGCTCCAACTTGCATGCATTCCCTCTTGTCCTGCCATTGGTCATCACTGAGAAGAGCCTGGCTCCATCCTCCTGACATTCACTCTTTACATATTTATAAACATTAATGAGGTCACCCCTCATTCTCCTCTTCTCCAAGCTGAGCAGGTGGTTCAAGGGTTGGACTCGATGATCTCTGAGGTCCCTTCCAACCCAGCCAATTCTGTGATTCTGTGTGATTCTGTGACCCAGCTCCCTCAGCCTTTCCTCTCAAGGGAGATGTTCTACTCCCTTCATCATCTTGGTCACTCTGCACCAGACTCTTTCAAGCAGTTCCCTGTCCTTCTTGAACTGAGGGTCCCAGAACCGGACACATTATTTGTGGCCTCACCAGGGCAGAGTAGAAGGGGAGGAAAACCTTTCTTGACCTACTAACACATCTGCTGTAGCAGATGAGCAGGAGCAGCAGTGTGAATACAGTGGCTAACAGTATCAAGAATCAAAGCACTTCATTCTTGGACACTGCTGCTTGAGCTTGCTGTGTGGTGTCAAATCTGCACTGTATAACAACTGTGTTAACAAAAGCATTATACTGTATGCATAATGAAATACTGAAAATAGGTATCTACTTATAATAATTTAATTCACAACAGAACATCATTAGCTGTACTCTTAATGATGTAGCATGTCTTTAGCAATTGTTATAAGTACTATTTCCAGTTATTTATTTTAAATTCAAGTCCATGTTTATCTATTAAAATATAATGGGAGCAGGTTGTGAGCGTGTAGATAATTACACAACAATTTTTCTGTGCTTTAACTGATTAGATCTCCAAATTTCTGGTTGATTTTTATGAACATTGGTTATGCTTTCCCCTCACTGCTAATTTTAATGCATGTTGATCTACAAAAGCCATTTTAAACACATGAAGACCCAGGATAGTTTTATAGTATTTTGCTTAAATATACTACTTTGCAGTTGGAGCCAATCTAGTATGTGGAAAAAAAGATGATTTTGTTGGTTGTTTTTTATTTTTTTGCCCCTGCATACATTGTGTCTGCATCTGTGCAATATGTCTCTAATTTAGATTTTAATCAAGAGCCATGAATTTTAATTAAAGTAAAAGATGGATGTGATATTGCTCATTACAGAGAGAGTTAGTTTGAGGAAAGAAATAGATGCAGTGTGGACAGAGAGGATAGAGGCTTCCATTCAGTGTCTTTCCTGTCAACATCTGGTTTAGATGCTGCCACCCATGCTCCTGTTCTTGGCTTTTTGTCTGTGAAACATCCACTTGTTTTTCCAGCAGCTCCTCGTGTATCTTATGGAAAATCACTTAAGTAAATCTTACTTTTCTCTTTTCTCCTTTTCCAATCAAATGGGAATACTGATACTAATTATACCCTGGTGGCATTAAGTCAGGGCATAGATTGCTCTGAGGTGAAAGGGTCACAACCATGTATTATTTATTTACTATTGCCATCCTGAGGGTTGTTCCCCAAGGCTGGAACAGAGATGATCAGTTTACAAAATGGCTCTTCTGATGGTAATAACTCCCAGCTCCAGCTATCAACTTTGACATCTGATGAACAGTTACCCAGAGAAGTTAATAATCCCTCAAAGCATACTGGCCACAAAAAATTTGCTCAGTCTTTAAACAGAAGAAATCAATCACACCAATTAAAATAGTATTACTCTCATTATAAAGTGTCTAATCACCATGTAATAAAAACCTTTTCCATTTTAATTTTCCTGCACTGTTTTTAGGAAGGTGATGCATGTTGCAGAGTTTAGTGGCTTGGTATTCTGTGCCAAGCTCCATGAAATTTCTTCTAAGGAAGCAAAGGAAGTGTGTGGGGAGAATAAGTAGAACTTGGATCATGTCTGGGGTATACTGCCTCCAGAAAGAGTCCTCAGGAAAGCAATGAAATGGTCCCCAGGAGGGAACCTGCAGCTGCTTCCTAATTCAAGGAAGGGATGGGTCTTCTCTGGGAGGCTGTCACTCTGCCTCAGCCTAGAAACAGGGCATGTCTGAGGTGAGCAAAGCTTGTATATAAGCTGCATGGCATTACTGAAGTTCAGTTAGGAATCATATTCAGGTGACATGATGGGCATTTAAGCCTAATTTTCTGATTGCACTATTCCTTCTCATTAGCAAAAGTGCATGGGATTTGATAAACCAGAGCTGTGTCTTTACACTTACTTTCTGACTACAGATATGAACAGTCTCCTGAAGAGCGATAAGCAATCTGGCCCTTACAAAAAAAGTGCTGAAATTAGGGAGTTAGTCTAAGAAATATTGTGTCATGGGAACTTCTGTCATATTGGAGGACAGCACTGATAGCCAGCTACTCTGTGGCAAAAGAAGGTACTAGAATACATAAGTACATCCATATGTATGACACAGAATGCTCTCATCCCTGACAGTGTGCTTGGGTACTGTATTGTGTGAAAACTGAACCTGTCAAGTAGATTTTTTTAAGCAAATTCATACACTTATTCCCAGCTTACAATTTGTAAATTCTTCAGATGATAGGAAAACTTCCATTGCTTTCTTTTATAACTTGTACATCAAAAGAATTACAGCCTCCTTCCTGTGATGTCTTGTGTATGGTCTGAGTTATCAGAGAAAGAAATGTCTGTCTCTCTGGAGGAAACAAACAAGTGAACAACCCTCACTCTGACCCTTTTCTACAGAAACCTATGAGTTTCCAGTGAGGAAATGTTCTTCCTCTCCTTCCAAAAGGGGCGTACCATAGCTTTCTCTAGTGCTTTACTTTCTAGGCATATTAAGAAACTTAGTTTTACACTCGAGTGATCTTTAAAGTGCAGGTGAAGTGATACCTATGAAATCATGCTCAGGGCTTCCCCCTTCTTTTGCTGGGATTTACACACAAGGGCACCTCATCATAGCTTGAGTGGCAGAGACAGAGAGTGATAAAGACAAAAGAACAAGGGGAGCATATTTTGCATCCATTGCTACAAGCAAAGCATTGGTGACTGTGCCAGCTCTATCCTTGCTTTCTCATCACTCCTTGGAGTGTGGTAAGGAGATCAAGAAAACTGGGGTGTTACAGAGCATCCTATGTTTTCTAAGAATCTAAGAGCAGAATATTAGAGACTGTCTAATGGCTCACAGTGACACGTAGCTCAAGTAGTTGTTCTTAAGAATGGTGCTGGTACCTTTTCCTCCAAGCAACATGCAAGTTTCATCTGCATTCTTCCATAGATTGCAGCCTTGACGTTTGACTTCATCATTTCAAAATCTAAGTATTGCTGATTAAAGCTGATGCATTTGCAGTTGCTCTACAGTTATCTGTAAAGCTGAAAAGCTGTTGTCTAAATCTTTCCTTGCCTGTGCCCTATGTGTGGATTGTTGCTCTGCTCGGGACTACTGGGGTTTTACAGCTGGTGTGGGTGTCAACACAGCAAGCTCTCAGGGTTGTGAGTTTTCAGTTGATCCCATCTGCACTAATATGGATGCCAAACATGGAAATATATATTTCCCTTTTTTCTTTCCAGGTCAACGGTGACATTCCACCTCGATTGAAAAAGAGTGCCCATGAAATAATCCTGGATTTCATCCGATCGCGACCTCCATTAAATCCTGTATGTAATCCAGTGGGCTTCATTTGTAAAAGCACTGTGGCTTTTTAAAGCATGCTTGAGTCCAGGGAAAATGTTAAACATGTTTTCTGACATGGACTTCCAAAAATATGGTTTTCTATCTACAGAGTGTGTTCTCTTAAAGAACAGTGTGTAATATCCTGCACCTATCAATTAATACCTGTTATTGCCAGCAGCCCTCTATCTCTGGGAAATGATAATGAATTGGGATAAAACACAATCCTTGTTCCAGTTCATGTGAGTTTTACAGCTGAGTGCATGTAAAATCACAACATTCCGCTTTTTTTTTTTTTTTTTCCAAGAAAGTATGAAATCTACTTTCAAGGAAACACTGTTTTATATAACTATGATTATGTTTATATCCTCAGGCATCGGCAAGAAAGCTGAAACCAACCCCACCACGGCCACGCAGCCTTCATGAGAGGATACTGGAGGAAATCAAGGCAGAGAGGAAGCTACGTCCAGTCTCACCTGATGAGATCAGGCGTAGCAGGCTGGGTAAGCACATTGCTGGTTTTTACCTGCAGCATCCACAGAAAACTTCCCACATTAAGATACAGCACTGTTTGCAATGTCTGTATAGATGTCACTGAGTATAAAATTGCTCTCATCCCTTCAGAAGAAGAAAGAACCTTCCTAGGTTCTAGGGCTATGCTAGGGTTCTAGAGCTATAGAGGCTTTGTGCTAAGTTATTTTTAAAAATAGGATCCTGTATGGTTCGGCTTGATTCCTTTCTTTTTTAATGTAACTAGGAGGTAAATTTAATGTCATTCCATTGTTTGCTACATATGACAGCTAACATTAGATTTTTTCAGACTGGAAATGGTGTTGCTTCTCCTCAGTCCAGTATTCCTGTAGTTTTAAATTAACCTTATTCTCTTTGTTTCTTTCAGTTAGCATCATTGATTTCCTTATTTTCATTAAAAAATGCTTTTATTTTGTTTGCTGAATCTAAATCTTTGCTTCATTTTCTAACGTGTTTTTATATGTTTTCAGTGGGCAAATAATTGAAAGCATTCTATTTCTGCAGTGTGTATTCAACAACCTGCTCTGAAATCATGCAAATACTTTGCTTGACAACAAACACCAATATGCATTAGTTCAATAGTTCTGATGACAAAAGCAGGACAAATACAGTCTTGAATTGTGACATATTTTTATAGTACATTACTTACAATATTTAACTGTGTCAGTTAAAATGAGCAATCTGGATTTTTGAAGAAAAAAAGTGACATTTTATGGCTGAAAAAGCATGAAATAATCCGTGTATGTACTCTGTTGCTGGGCTTCGCAAAATATTTGTGCTTGCCACCAGTTCTTAAAGGCACTGGTCCAGATTCAAGTGAGTTGTGGCAACCCATTGTCTGTGGAGAAAAACAGTTTCATCAGGCTTCCTTTATTGCTTTGGTTTTTTAGTGCTCAGAAGAGTTTGGTGAGTGCTTGAGTGAATTTTTTTAAGCACTGTATTTTGAATATTGTTTCTTTGGGCCTTCCAGTTTCTGGTTTGGATTCAGTCCATGCTTGCTACCTAAACTAATGTTTCTAATAAGCCTAGTCATTGGAAGCTTTTAAAAACCTAGAATAATGTCTAACTTTTCTTCCAAACATTCAATTTCAATACTTTAGATGTTCTGTGCCTGGGAATTATCATGTCTTATTAGGGGCAGAAAATATAATCTAACAGATCTTTACAATTTCTAATAAAATTAATGACATCAAAACCAGTTAGTAAACAGTTTCTAAAAACAATGTTACATTTTGGAGTATTACCAGTTAGTACTTCCTGGGCTGATGTAAGGATATGTCCTCCAATGAGGAATACCTTCCTACTACCACTCCTTCCTTTTTTTAAAGAATTACATTCCTGAATTTTGGAACGATGATAATTCCCCTCCAGTCCAGTGAATTGTTTGGATTAAATGCCATATCAGTGGAGGTGCAAAAAGGAATGCATACAAGTTTTATTTCCCAAGTGTTTATTTGCTGCTGGCATAAAGAAGAAAAAAGAGCAGAGGCCTTGCAAATAAATTTTTCTAATGTTGAAATATGAGGTCTTATGCAGAACTGGGACTGGAGTAATGCTAGTGATATTCAGTGTGGTACAAATAGATCTGCCATATAGTTTAGATGATCAGAGAATGTAATCTAGACTAACACATAGGTAATGAGGCTTAAAGATTATAAATCTAAATAGAAGCACCATGTGGGACACTTGAACCATCTGGACAGAAATATTTGTTGCTTTTAGAAAGAAAAAAGAGCGTTACAGTGAAATACGTGGGAGCATAAGTTGCATTGCACATGCTGCAGCTACTCCTTGCTCAGTTTATAGCACTCAAAAGCACAACTACACTTGAGTATTGGGGTGAGGGGGCCTGAACTCTTGCATTTCCTCCTCTGTGATACTGGGGGACATGTGTGTCCCAGCAGCCAAAGGCTTTGTCCCTCTGCTCTGCACAACAGAAGCATACAGGTAAGATTTTCTTTACCCTGAGCTGCCACTGAAAAGAGCCAGGCTGAGGCTGGCTGGTCTTAATCTAAAACTTCTTTGGAAAAGATAACTTAATCTTGGAAGCTAATCTCACAAAGGGAGAGGTTAGAGCAGAGGAATCAGATGTGCTTTCAAATGACCTCATAAAATCATCAGAGTAAGATGTCGAGACAAACACAGCCTTGAGGTACATGTCCTTTTAACTCAAAACATGGATTTATGACTCAGGCAAGTTGACCTAATGGATCTTGGAGAAAACTTTGCTTCATGTAAATTTTTTATCAGCCTTCAGCATTAGCTGGTAAACACCCATATGCTTTAAAATGTATTTGCCTTTCTGCTAAGTTTGGACTGGGGTTTAGATAATGTTTCTGTAGCTGTTATCAGTAGCTGATGTTGTCTCGTTAATGAACTACAGGAAAATACCCTGACTCCCAAACTTGGCTCTGAGTCATCCACCTACTGCATTCACCACATTCTCATGAGCAAAAATTGTCCAACTTTTTAAAAAATATCTTTTAATGCAGTGTATGTGTGGCCGACATGATCTTTCGTACCTCTTCTCATGGTTATCAGCCATCAAGTAAGACAGATAAGCTGATGGCAGTTTTGATGCATTCTTGCACATTCTTTTCACTGGGCTTGGCCTGTTTATTTGGATTACTGCATTGAAATTTTGGGTTTGGTTGAGAAACATTTTTAGCATCTACTCCCTGAATTACACCGTTTAAGTAGAAATATAGGTAGGTCTTCCCAAAAAAAAGAGAACATCTGAGCACTACGTTATGTAGGAATAAAATGGTTAGAGGTCTGGATAGGAGAGGATAATATTACAGATGCATTTTACAGACCAAGTCCAACTAAAGTTTTTAAAAAGAACAAGAAACAGCACAAATCACCCTGTGATTTTTTCTATCCTCTTCAAGGAAACTACTGCTCAAGCTTAGGTTGTGTGTCTCTCTTTATTAGTTTAATTACAATCATCGGAGATTATACTTTAAAAAATTAGAAATAGCTTTGTTTCAGGTCACTGAAACTTGTGTGAAATGTGGCTTTGTATTTTCAATTTTTGTTCAGCTCTTTGTTTTTCTGCTTTCTCTTTTCCCTCTCTTTTTCATGTCATTTTAACTGAAAATATTCCATTTTTAAGATACTTGCGTCTTGTTTTGATATTTGGTTTATTGAATTCCAAAATTCTCACTGTATGGTTATACAAATGTATTTATAATTGTTCAGTTTGCAAATCTTATTTATATTATTATAGTTTTCAGACTTTAAGCTTTACTACGGTAAAGCAATAGTACATCTGACACATTTTGGATTTGGGCAACAGAATCCAAAATGTCTCAAGTGGAGTTAATCTTTTACTTTCATTACCCTTCTGCTTTTCTTGTAGCTGAACTGTTTTCTTTTTGTTGTTTTTGTTTCTTTTTTTACAGCAATGCGGCCTCTTAGCATGTCTTACAGTTTTGACTTGTCAGGTAACAGGTGCAACAACACCTGACGTGGTTATTGTGCTTATTGTGAAATTTGTTCCATCTGTTTGTTGAATTCCCATTAAAGAAAGAAACTTGAAGGGATTCTTCTAAGTTATGGTCAGTGAAAATAAAAATTCAGATAAATTATTTACTAATACCTACCTATACTACTAATACCCTTGCCACACAAGGATGCCCAGGCATAGAAAACAACTCCATTTCATCTAAAATAAAGTGCTGGAATTCTTTTTAGGTAAATAACCACAGTAAGGTAGCCCAGAGCTATTCCAGGCTCTAAAAAGGGTTGCAGAATACAGTGTCATCCTCAAGCCTGATTTACTTATTAATCTGTCTTTACACTCACTTTTTAGCTAGATTTTTGTAGTACTTCAGTTCTCACAAGGATCCCAAAACTAGCTGTGAAGTTCTCTACCTTTCTAAATTTAATGAAATAGATCTAAGAATACTAATCTAGAAAGGAGCTGTCATTTATACTGAGGATCCTCACAGTAAATGAATTGTGAGTTGTGAAATGAAAGACATTGTCTCAGAAGAGGCTGAAGTTACCTTTACTTGTTAGCAAAATAATTTGCTAAGATTTGCTGATAACAACTAATGCAGAGGATTCAGTAGCTGATCCTTCATCAACTATCTAATATCAAATTTAAAGCCTTCTCATGGTGGGCCATTCATTAGGATGTGCAGTAACTGTATGAACAGGGTCTACTTCAGAGACACCAAGGGCAGACAGAGTTTGTGTCTGCTGGACAGAAAATAAATTTATTCCTCCCTCTGTGCATTGACTGCTTAGGCCCAAAGTCTCCATCATTGGGTTTGTAAATATTCCACATTAGCCTCAAAGGGTTGTCTGCTGAGTAGAGCTTCTTATACTAGCTCTTGCCTAATTTCCCTCAGGTTACTCCCAAGAAAAATGGTCTTCAAATAAATCCATGCTTGAAGAAGCTACAGCAGCTGTACCCTCCCCCAATTGCTTCCATTGCACATAGAATCTCATCTGGAACTTTGATTCCCTGTGCACCCTTTAACCTCATGTGGGTGTTCTCCTCACAGAGAGGCATAATCTGGCTGAAATTCTAGTATACCATGAACAAGAAAGACCGTATAAAAGTGATTTGATTACCATAGTACAAAAAATATGATAGTTTTGCAATATGGGAGTGAAGTTCACAAGCAACCTATCTGTAAATGTGTCTTCATTTTCTGCTTGCCACTGGCAAGAGTCAAGGAGCTGCTCTTGCTTCTCCCTCTCCTCCCCAAGCTGCTCTCCATGCATGTGATTGCCTTCCTCCTCTGTGCCAGTCCCACTCATTTATTCACAGGATGACCTGGTTAAACTTGTGCAACTCAGGAACAAATACTACTTTTTTTTCCCAGGTTGGTTTTCTTCTCTTTTAGTGTTTTAAACCTTAATTTAGTTTAAACCTTACATTAAACTCTACTATCTGATCAGATGATCAGAGAGCTGGCTGAGAGCAGATGATGATGGGTAGATGGGAGGAAGGAACAGGCTTTGCCTGTCAGAGGTGGTGGCAAGCTGTTAATCCAGCTCAAGCCCTTTTGTGAAACCTTACACTGAAGGTGTATTGTACAGCTACTGTGGCTGTCTGGTGAGATTCAGGTTATTTATGTATGTGGTTTTACTCCACAGAAAGCTGAAGGATCTCCAGGGGGGCAGATAATAGCATAAACCAGACAAACTTCAGTTTTCAAAAAGTATTTTTGCTTTCAGATACACCAAAAGTTGTTTCATCTTAAAGACTGTAAAAATCAATGGGATAGTGACCAACGAAAGGGAGATGTTCATTCTGTCCTTCTACATGTCTCTGTTTGCTTCTTCTTTTGTCCTGTATTTCTAAGAATCCTGAGACATCCTCATTTGTGTGAATGCAATGTTTTGTAAAAGCTAACTTCATAATTCATTAATTCATTACCATAACTTTTTTTTATTTTAAAGAAGTAGTATAGCAATCTATAGTGTACTTGGATTTGCTCTTTTTGACTGACCATGGAAGAACTCTTCCTGTTTTCTTTATCCATCTTCCAAATGTGATCGCTTTTGTTATTTTCAAGTCATGTGGCTGTCAGCAAATAGTATGTAATGGTGTGACTGAATGATCTGATAAGTGGTCTGTAGAAGTAAATTCAGGATGATTAGAACATTTCAGTTAGGTAGATAGAAAACACCAGATGAGCAATGCAAACAAATTAGATGGGCTGGGATGTTGATAGGAAGCAGATAAACTGGAGTTTTGAATGTTGTTGCTTTGCGTGCTTATACTTTCTCATCATTTTGGAGGTGGGGAAGCTATACTGTGCTTTCATTCTGTCATCACTGTTTCCACATACTTGCTTTTTCAGTGCTTTTATTGCTCTCTGGAATTGCTGTCATGAAAAACTACAAACAGGCTGAAAAACAGAAGTGTTTCCTACTAAGTGCTAAAGGCCAGGTGCAGGCTTGTGTTATGTTTGCTTGTCTGCAGCTGGGATTACAGCCCAATTCTCAAACCAGCTGACACCAAGCTGGTGTAGTTGGTGTATCCTCTGCCTGGCTCCACACATCTGCCTGCTGTTATCATCCCAAAAAAGAGAGGAGGGGTGCCTGGGACTGCCTTTTACACAGCTGTTTCCCACTGGTAGAGTAGAAGAGCAAGTGGCAGCCACCTGTAATGAGAGTAATCTGAGCCATACTCAGGTATCAACAAGGGACCAGGGCGGTCATTGCCCATTTCTAATAGAAAAGCTGCTTGAAAGCAGCTTCAGTTCTGTGGGCTGCCTTCAATGTAGCAAGAATAAACAGTCATTCCCACTCTTAACACTCAAATTCTTAACTCAGAGCTGTATGTAGTTGTTAGTTCAGGAACAGTTGGTATATTTTTGGGGACAAGGATGTACAGGAAGAGAAGAAAAAGGAAACAAATGTTTAAGCCCAAAGTTCATGGGGATTGTTTTTGTTCTTAACCCTGTGAAGAGATTTGCATCACTGCTGGCTTTACATGATCTGTGGCTCAGTCCACTGTGAGGAAGGAACTCCACCAAGTCCTCATAATCTGCTGTTTTAGATAACACAATAACAAATGTGATGCAAACACCATCAAAAGATTGGCAGTTTGGTATAGTGAAGGTTTGACTTCAACTTCTAAATCCATTGAAAGGAACAGCACATCTCAGTTACCATTATTCATTATAAAATCTCTCCCTGTATATCATAGTTGTCATATACCTATATTAATTCTGCAAATCCATTTTAGCCTTCTTGTAAAGTCAGTGTGGAAAAGATAAGGTTGAAGAGTACATTTGCTGTGTAGAAGAAAATTCAGGTTTCTTCTGTCATTATTTGCCAAGGAGAGCTGGTTAGGAGGCAGACAGCACATGGTTGCATGACTGCTGTGGTTTGGATGTAATCTGTGGTCTGCTTAATTCCTTGTTTCGTAAGAGACATAATCGTACATGTAAATAAAAGCGAGTTTCATATTATCCTAGGGTGGTTTTTTTTGGTCTCCCCCTTCTTAAGGCTAGTCAGGGAAGGCCAGCACAAAGATCAAATAATCAGATTGACACCTTCTCTTCTTTCATTTGCCTGCTGTAATGATAGCTTAGAAGAAACTAAAAAGAAACCAAACGTATTAATTGAAATTGCAGGTACTGTTCATTGTACTTGCATGAAAACAGAGAAATGACAGTCTCCCAGTTTGTCTGACTAATAAAATCTTAACCCCAGGGTGTTACCAACAGAAGCCCTTTCCTTTCCTTTCCTTTCCTTTCCTTTCCTTTCCTTTCCTTTCCTTTCCTTTCCTTTCCTTTCCTTTCCTTTCCTTTCCTTTCCTTTCCTTTCCTTTCCTTTCCTTTCCTTTCCTTTCCTTTCCTTTCCTTTCCTTTCCTTTCCTTTCCTTTCCTTTCCTTTCCTTTCCTTTCCTTTCCTTTCCTTTCCTTTCCTTTCCTTTCCTTTCCTTATTTCCCCTTCCTCTTCCTCTTTTCCCTTTTCCCTTCCTCTTTTCCCTTTTCCCTTTTCTTTCCTTCCTCCTTTAAAAAGAATAAAAATTAGTTTTTTGGTTCAAAGACTGGCCCATTAATTTCTTCTACCATATTAGTTTTCAAAAGTGTTACTCTAATGGTTGTTCCTGACTTTTTTATCCCGATTAATTTTATCTTGTTTATGATGAGGAATGATGATTTGCCACATGGTAATGTTTCTGTTGTCTGAGTACATCTCTAAAATAGCTTAAAGTAATTGTTTTTTGGTAATTGTTTTTTGGTCCACATCTGCTAACAAATCCTGGTTTTAATTTTGGAACGAGTAATTTTTGTTGAAATCTGTTTGCTAAAACTGTAAAATTTCATGATCCCTTCCTCAAATTCTGATAATCCTTTTATTAATGTATATCCAGTACTGTAAGAGTAATGATAAACTGAACTCAACCATTGTTGTCAAAACAGATATTGTGAATTGGAAGTTTTGTTATTTTACTTTTGTGAAATTTGTTGGTTTATTGTTTTATTCTTCAGTGTTTGCAAGCTGTAAGAACACTGCACAACTTTTTCTTTAGAAGAAAGAATGGGTTGTATTCTAAAGTCACCTAAAGCTTCTTTGGTATTTCAAAACTTGTAACCAGTATGTTTCTGAACAACTCATACTTGTGTGAGCTTAAATAGGTGCCTGGTTTAGACTCTACAGATAGTAATTTGCTACATAAATTACCACCAAAGTAGTTTGGAAATTTCGCTTTCTGGAGCCTAAAGAAAAGGCATCAAAATTCTTAGAAAACCAAACCAAACAAAAAACCCCAAACCAAAACTAAAATAAAAACCTGGGTATGCATTTCATCTCCTCCCCTAGTGCAAGAGGATGTCTGATGAATGTGCTTTCCTTTCGCCAGAACCATCGTGTTTTCTTTTTTGGGAAGAGGGCAATGCTGTTGGCCTTCCCATAATTTTTATTGTGGTGAGTCCAACAATGCTCACAGGTCATTCTTCAGCCTCCCTACCATCAGGCAGAGGAGTCACCACCCAGGAAGGATTCAGGAGGGAGGGACACCACCTTTGGCTGTGGTGATGCTGTGCCTGGGGCTGCCTCATTGAATAGTCTGGACAGTCTGTTCAGAAACCTCCCTGTGCAATGAAGAGACAAATCAAAGGCTTTTTCTCTTGCTCGTTTGGGAAACCCTGAGCTTCTTCAATCAACTTCATGCCAGCTCGTTATGAGGTCCCCAGAAGTGGTATTGGCAGCAGGGAGTTGAGGCAGTTTGGTTTCTTTTCCCTGCTGTTGCTTTCTGTGGTTGTGCTGAGTGGCTGTTAGGGAAGGAATGCATTTGATGTGGAGGACACCCATGCTGCACTCACAGAAATCTAGGAGGGAAAAAAGCCCATGACCTGTAAGCCATAGTGCTAGTCAGGATACCCATTACCAAAGCTTTTGAAGATAGGAACTAAAGGTTAAAGAGTCTAAGTCTTTGATTGCAAGTCTTTGTAGGGAGGACCTAAAGACAGTAATAACACTGGAGTACACAGATTCATAGGCTTGGAATGTCATTGTGACTTTAATAGTCCAAATAATCACCTTTCCTTACACTCCCAGTTGAAGGTATGATTTATGGGGGATACTATAATACATCCCCTGTCCTTTATATCTCAGTTTAATGGCATTTAACAATAACCTAATTAATTCTTTAATATGTATATTGATTTAACTTATTAATCATATTACTCATTTTCAGTAGCTGCTCTGGTGAGAATGTTGTAAACCAGACCTACTGCTGCAACTGAGGCTTTGTCTAGACTGTGTAGTTCCAGCTTACCTGGTGTAAGAACAGCTTTCATCATCATAAGCTGTGTTGTAGCAGTAATGACCCATGTTTGTTTATACCAGGGCAACTAAATAACTCCAAATGATGTGTGAGTACTTATGTTGGCACTGGGAATATCTGAGTGCTATCATTTCTCCTGGTAACTTAAGGTATGTGTCATTTGACCTTCTGTGCCTCTTTTCACCATGGATAAAAATGGGCATAATGACTCCTCATTACAGTGGCCTTCAAATACCTGGAGGTACTTTGTTATTACAAGACTCAGGAAGGAGTCCTATAATTATGTGAGTAGAAAAACACAGTTGTAGAAAGACCAGATGCTTAAGCATACATGCAAATAAGAGATTAAAAGCTTCTCTTCCTTCTCCCTCCAACATAATTTTCTCCAGATTGGAATACTGCACTTTGTACTTTTACAGGGATAAAACTGATTTATCAGACCAAACTCTAAGCTGTCCGAAAATATCAAAGCCTAGGTCATTATCTTAATGTGTAAGCTGAGCTAGGCTAAGTACAGCAGACCCAATGCTGATGTTATCCTAGATGCATCTTCATTGCATGCTGGCAGAAATCCCAAGTAATTTATTCAGTGGAGTTACATCCTCATAAAACTTATGTAGATGAAAATAGAGCTGGAGCATCAAGTTTCTGCTGTTACATGAAGATTTGGCATCACAGACTTTTTTTTAATACAAATGACCATTCAAACCTAAGGATTGTGCATATTTTTGATGAATGTGAGTTATGTAGCTCATTTTCATTCCTTTTCTGTATACTGCAGAATAAAGTGTAATTCTGTCCTCACAGGAAAAATTAGGTTTACCCCATGCTAAACCTCCTAATTTCTGTGTGGCAGATTGTCTTCAGATACACTGGAAATCCACTTGTCCAGATATAGTTGTGCATTCTTCTGATACTTATTGATTATAGACTATAAGTTGAAGGAATAATAGTTTTTGATTTATACAGTATTCTTGATTGGTATGAGTCTGAGATTGGGTTTTAGTACTGTGCACTGCTGCTTTTCCACTGCTTTCATTCTTTCATTTTGCTTCTGTACCACAAGCCACTGCCTGTAGTTCCCTGGGCATCTTCTTGCTAAACTAAAATAATTACACACTTACACCTATCACAATAATTTCTTTTCCCTTTGTGTGCATTGCTTTGACAGTAGGATTTGAGAAGGCAAAATAAAAATTATGTCCCAACACCAATTGTTCTGTTTCTTTTGCTAGATGTGCCTACGCCAGAGGCTGGAAGGAAATTATTGGCTGGCTCTGTAGCAAACGGTGGCCCGGCACCACAAGGGAAGCAGAACGGGGCCACGCAGGTGACAGTGCAGCGCAAGAGGCTCCTCAAGGCTCCCACACTGGCTGAACTTGACAGTTCAGATTCAGAGGTAAAAAATCAGGCTCCAACTTGCTTCTCCATTTGTCAGAATTGAGTCTTATTCCCGAACTGGCTGTGCTGATCAGCTAAGAAGTGACTTTGCAGATTATAATCTGAATTTTCCATGACTGCTTTGTCAGCCCATGGAGCTTGAAAAATATTAGATCAGACCTTAAAGCCAGGAATATTTTTGAAAAAGGTTAAATGCTAATTTTGTCCTTAAGCCCAGTATTTACTTATTTTTCTAAATGCCCAGTATCTATCTACAGTGTATATGTACTGGTCACACTTTTGGAAATGCAGGCAAATGTGTTTCACCTTTCTGGCACCTGTACTGGAGCTGTCACTAAAGGTCTCAGATGTGAGGCCAACCTCACCAAACCAGCTGTTAAATAAAGAGCATCAGCTGTGCCAGAGGGGTTGCAGCTGGGTGCAAGTGTCAGTGCCTTACTTTCTGTATAGGCTTGGAAAGTAACACCCAACAAATGTTTCACAGATAGGTTCAAGTGAATACCACTTAGGTGGAGGAAAACTTTGAATCCATCCTCTCTCAAATGGAGATGTAACATTAAAAAAAATTAGAAATGAGGAAAGATTTAAAAAGCTCTCTGGCTTTAAATCTGCATTATATGTGACCCTCAAGAAGTACTAACACTATATCCTCAAGAATGAGGTTTGTCTTCTGCACCAGTAGTACTGTTAATTGGGTTTGGACTGTTCTGAAAGTTAAGCTGTCTGGAAAGCACATGCAGGCAAGGCTTATTCAGAGGGGCTAATTTTAGCCTGGGGAAGGCAGTCTTCCCTGACTCTTTGTCTAGTAAATGGGGAAGAAGAGGTTTCCTGACAGGGTGCTTACAAAAGCATCTAAAGATAAGAGGTTGGGAAGAAATATATGTGGGGGGAAATTTATGTTTCTGCATGCTTTCTTCATCTGTGAAAGGCTGCCCTCTTTGTATTGGGGATTATCCTATGGGTGACTTTTGTGAATGCATAGTTTGATGCATTTCTTCTGAAAGCAGAAGAGATGTGCATTTTGAAATCTCAATTTGTAATTTTTAAATTACTGTAGAGTCTATGTGTAGTTTCATCAATATGAATGAAGCTGAGCAGGAAGCAGGAGTCAGTGAGAGTTGGATCTTGAACTTAGAGCTTCCCAGCTTGTAACTCTGTGCATCCTGAAGCTAATGCAGCATGGTATTTCACACAGAAAAGCAGCTGAATTCAGTAGAAGAAAAAACTATAAAGGGAAACATAAACTGATTCATTGAAAAATAAGTTGTCTGACTGTTACTATTGCATGGGGAATAGGCAAGCGAAGTCATATAAAATAAGCTCTGGAACACACAACAGAAGATAAATTGAAACAAATCAGCTGCATCAAGCTGTCACAGGGAACAGATGCTGTATTGGTTTGAGCCAATAGAAGAAGCTGGTGAAGCGATTAAGATGATTAAGGTGCTCAGCAAAATACTGGTTGGGGCTCAGTAGCACTGCAGAAATAGTGTAAATAAATAAACTGGAGGGAGCTGGGTGAAATTTTCCGAGCTGACAAAGGGGGTGGGGCATAGAGCCTTTGAAGAAAATGAAGATTGCTCTGTGAAAATGTCTTACTTCTTTCCTGACTTTTACTTTGCATGTAGCACCAAAAACCTTATGTGTCATCCTGATTGCATACAAATGACTCGGCCACCTCTTTGCCTGCAATTTGAACTGGGCTTAGCCTGTTCAGAGTTACTCACTGGGAGTTAAATTATGACTGTGCTATGCTCTAAATTACAGGCTGCAAATATCTGTGCTGCTGAGCTGTGGACCTCCAAATGAGCTATGATGCAGATGCATTTTCTTCCTCATACATCCCCTTTGTTCTTCTCTCAGCTGTGTTGTGATGCAGACTACACCCCAACACTCAGTGTTACAAGCCAGAGGTGAAAGGGAAGGTCTGATACAGTCCTGTGCCCATGTGCTGGCAAGGATGAATATTATACAAACCATTCATGCTTTCTGTCCTTGTTTTTTTTCTGCATCACTATCAAAATGACAAGATTCCAAGGGGAAGGAGGAAGTGCCATTTTGTTTTGTGTGGCTAATCTGGTAGTAGCAATCTGGTAGTAATTTTTTGATACAGATAGAAAACTGGTATCTTCCTAATGAAGATACAGATATCCAGACAAAAATCATGTCAGTAACATATTCATATGTTCTGAGGGGACTCTTTTAAAGCTGTGGTTTTCTCAGTACATGTGAAGTTCTGATTGTTCAGCACTATGGAGAATGTGCAGTCATAGGTATTGGGTTGATCCAACTTTACCTGTAAAATGTCAGGTAGGCTACCATAATAGTCATTAGTTACTTTATAAACATGAAGAAATTCATATGATGGTTCATCAGTACTTCCTATGCAAAGTTATGTTCTTAAAAAAGCTTTCCATGTTTGAGAAGTTGTAGAAGCATTCCTGATGGGAATTTTTAAAGGCCTCTGTCCTGTGATGCATGGTGTCACTGAGGTGATCCTACCAGCTTTTCTTTTCCAACTTGCTGTTACCAAAGAAGGCAGTCTTTTAGCCAGTGGGGGTTTTCCTGCTTGCACTTCACAAAACTAAAGAAATCCTTGAGAGAGAAGCTCAGCCACTTGATGGATTTTGGAGCAGATAACTTGTTTGATCTCTAAATCTTGACAACTTAAATGATGTAAATCTTCTTGGTTAAAAGCATTCATTTTAGAGCTAAAGAGTGTTCACACATAGTCCTTCAACTTTGTTCCCTTGAGAGGCTCCTGTCACGATTTGTATCTTGCTGGTATCTAGTGGCTGAAGACAGGTTTTAGGTGAAAGCAAAGGATTTAATCATTTGGGTGGCATAATGCTTTAGATAGCTGGGAGGTGTTAGTCAAAGCCTGTTCCACTTTTATTCATCTTGCATGAATTGCTCTTGGCTGTTGTGATGAAACATGCTTATAGAATGTATGAGATTTCTTTTAAATACAGGAACAGAGAAATGCACCAGAATTAGGGATTAGAGAGTAGTGCAGTGGAGATCAGATTAATTTCTCTTTACCTGAGGGTGCTTATATGGGTGGTTCTCATTCCTCTGGAGACCAGAGAAATCCAAGTGCTGATTCCTTGCTAATATGAGGTATAAAGTTGAGATAATGTATCTGCTGTAGCTGCAAATCTTTAAAAGTCCTTGAACACAATGAGGGAAATTAACAGGTTATAGTGGTTTTATGCACCCCTCTTCTGATGTTGTTCCTTCAAGCAAGTTAAATACACTTAATTCCAACCATGTATCATTTATTTCAATTTCTAAAAAAATGAGCATTGAAAATTCCATTTACTCCGTGTGGTGTAGAGTCAATGTTTTCCTAAGGACTTCTTCTAGGGCTTTGAGTGAATTGTGCAAATACTTTTGAAAGCTTTTAATTTCTGTGTGTTAAGCAATAAGAGAAGAAAAAACAACCCCTGAGGAGTTCTGCTTCTTCCCCTTTTGCCACACAGGAGGAATCAGTGCACAAATCAGCAAGTAGCAGCAGCATCTCCCCCTCACAAGTGGAAGACCCCTCTCAAGAAGGCACCAGCAGCAGAAAGAGTGAGTTTTGTTGAGAGAGCTCAGTGTCTGCTCTTACATACTTCTGTTGTCTTATGTTCTATGAACTTTGCCTGAAACTTATGAAAAAGCTGAAACCATTAAATGTTTTTAATGCATTAAGGCTCTAACGCTGAACCTTAGGACCTTCTGAATAGGTTGCATGTGACTAGCAATTGGAAGACACTATCCTCTGCTACACGTGGAGGCTATATATAGATTTTTGGAAATAGAAGGTGGTTTCATAATTGAATTTGACGTGGAACTGTAGAGGAGGTCACAAACCAGTGGGGCATAGTTTAGCCATTTGCATCTCACAAAATAATCTGTTACTGCAGAAACACATTCTAACCTAAGACAAATTTACATGTTTTCTGCATCTCCATCACCCTGGCAGTGGATGTACTTGTTTGAAAGACACATAGCAATCACCAATATTTCTTACAAGTGCTTCACTGCAAAGAGGGGAGGATTTATTCTTTTTGTTTTGCAGGCATGGTTACCATAGGCCTTACTGTTAACAAGGGGTTTTATTTGCTTCAAAGTGTTCAGTTTCACTAGAAAGGTTTTGTAACGAAATGTGTAACCTGGGCATGTATTTTCTGTGCATGGTGGTAAATAAGTAGAATAAGCTACTACCCTGAAACACCAAATTTATACAGATGGTAACTGGATGGCAGCATACCTATGTATGCTAGTTTTTATGAATATTCCTGTCCTCTCTATCTGGAGAACGTGGCTAATGTGGTGCCCATCTTGAAGATGCTCTAAATATGGTTTTGTTACTTCAGCCACAAACAGTGGTAATTCTAGCAACCCAATGGCTGTTTTTAGTAATGAGCAAATTGAGCAGTGTTACTCCAACAGTCTGTCTTACAAGAACTAATTCTTTTATACTGGTTGAATCTTTAGTGCCTCCAAAGTTCTTGCCCATATCATCTACACCACAGCCTGAGAGACGGCAGCCGCCTCAGAGACGACACTCCATTGAAAAGGAAACACCAACCAAT
This sequence comes from Calypte anna, assembly GCF_003957555.1. Lineage (NCBI taxonomy): Eukaryota > Metazoa > Chordata > Aves > Apodiformes > Trochilidae > Calypte > Calypte anna. The sequence continues at coordinate 98,204,341 of NC_044245.1, forward strand.
GTGAGACAGTTCTTACCACCTTCAAAACAGAGCTCCAGATCACTTGTAAGTGGAGTGGGTAATAAGAGAGAGAAAAAGAGGCATGCTAAGAGTATAATGAAAATTCAAACTTGGCTTCACTGTGATTAGAACTTGACTCAAAGAAAACTCCCCAGTTCAGAAACAGCTCTTGGCTACTAAAGACATTTTGAAATCAAGATTTGAACTTTGTCTCTCTAACATATTCATCCAAAATCCCAGGTACAGGTGCCTCAGGAAACATTTGCACTTTGATTAAGACTCTGGGTAAAGCCATGTGTCTTGATTTTAATTCAGAATGTTACCAGAACATATGAACTTCACCTGATCGATTTTTCATTTGAATGGAGACATTTCCAAAGCAGTGGGTCTATTTTGGGATTTGGGATAAATTTTGAGTTGTTGGAAGTATTTTAGTTAATGGCAGAATGAATGGAATGGTTTCTTTTCTTCCCACCTTAAGAACTCATGTGGTAGTGTGAAAACTCTTTCAGTAATCCAAATCAAGGTTTGTCTGTTGTTGCTTTCTTGAAGTTACTGAGGCAAAAACCTGTATTTCTGCTTGAAAAGAAAGTACAGTACATTTGATCAATTAGTTTTAATTGAGAGCTGTTTTCCAACAGAGTTTAAACAGTGAAGGGTATGAAATCCTGGTTTGCTTATGCTGACATACTGATTAGTGCTTTGTTATTTCATTCAAGATATGTTCCTTGTCTCTTTTTTTACCAGCAGGGTTTCAGAGTATGCCCCATGAAGTGCCGGTGAATAGAGAAATCAATAAGCACATCCTAGTTTTGAAAGGAAGGGAATACTCACTTGCCCTGTCTTGTAGTGCAGTGCAATGGGCTTTTGAGAGTGGTTTTGTTGGCCCAGAAGATGGTGGCTTGGATCCAAATCTGTTAGATGATCAGGTTGAACAGTAGCAAGAAAATAATTTCCAAATATTCCCACAACATGCTCCCTCCTCCTCTTTTTTGAGGGTCTGCTGGACTTTGTTGATTATATCCTTCCAAGTAAAATGTAGTTTCTCATTCCAGGTGAAGGTCAGGTAATAAATAGCATGCTGAGAAACACACAAGTTAGACTTCTTCTGCTAAAGTGAACTCAGAGAAAAAAGTATTGCACCAGAACTGCACTGGGGGGTTTCTTCAGCATGCATTTGAAGACACTATCATATAAAATGATTGCCCTGTCATGGCCTGCTGCACTTCCTATGTGAGGAAGCACACGCTTTATTTTCTGATAGGCACAGAATCATTCACAGACATATTGTTTAAAGGGAGAGGGGGAGAAAGCATTATATTTTACACTGAGGCGTTTATTCCATCACACTTTTAGTGTATCTAAGTATTTTCCATAATATTTATCTCATATATTTGAGGGGATCATGCAACATAAAAATCTTATATATGGGGCTGTTATTTTAAATAGGTCAACCCCTTTTTTAAGACCAGTAAAGACCTTTTTGACCACATACATACTCTCCCTCAGTCAGCCTGTTCACTGACATATGCCTAGAAATATAAAACAATTGCAGAAAAACGATTTCAACTATTCTGTTGCCTCTTAAAATACTATAAAGAAAAGCCATTAGATAAGTCAGGCTAATGTGGGAATACATGGGAAAGTTTCTACTAGGTTCTTTTGTGCTTTTTTTGTTGTTGTTTTTTAATCTTTAGAGAACTATCACCTAGACTGGTTTTGTCTCTGAAGTGAACCAGTCTCTGACTGGTTTTGTCTCAGGAAAAATAGTAGGAAAATCATTTTCTATTAGTAAGAACCTATTTTGATGCCTAGAGAGCTAATTCTTTAACTTGGCAACAGTGCCCTCTAGGGTGTGAGAGGCAACTCCCACAATACTTTTGGTTTTAGTTTTGGCAGATGGTTTCTGATCTGCTGATGCTGGCCCAGTTCCATGCTTTGGCTTACTGCAAGTCTTTCCTTCCCTGGAGGGATGCCAGCTCCTTTCAGCGGCTGCACCAGATGCTGCATATGTAACATTGCTGTTCCCAGAGTGATCGCTGCTCAATAAGTGCAGAATATTATTTACTTTTTATTTGACTTCACACTTCTTCATCCCTTCCTCCAGGATTGATGGAGTTTCATTTCTTATCACCTGCTCCTGTGACTGCAGTTTCTCTCCAAGGTGAAAGAGGCCTCATCAATAAAATAGCCCTCAAAGCCAGTGAAAACAGGCAGGAGTTTGCTACAGTCTCTTAGCAGGATTAGCAAGGAACTGGTCTGTCTTGCATGCTAACGATGGTTTTGTGAACTGGCATCTCATCAGACAGAGGGAGTTAGACCTAAGCAGGTGGGGAAGGGAAGCAAAACTTGGAAAAATACCAAACATAGTCCTTTAGATATGCCACCTTACCAGTGCTACATGGCAAGGCAGGGCAGCTCAGTGGTATTTTTGGGGGGGTTTGGGGTGTGGGGGGGTGTCAGCCCTGGCGGTGTGCTTGCTGTAGTGAGCTGATTTGGTGTATAATCAGTGAGATGAAGCCAGTGTCCTGAGATGTATGTGTGGATTCCTTTGTAGTTCATTTGCTTTTTTTTTAATTACTATTATTCTCATTATTTTTTCATGACCCAGAGGACCAAAGCTGATGGTTTCATTTATACACAGCATTTGCTTCTCTGCTTCATATCTATTGTTCAGGTTCCTAGGATAACCAGTTTATTTCCAAGGATGACTTTCAGACCACTTTTTTCAACCATGCAAACAGCTGCTCTGCTCAGCTCTCATCCCGTTGAAGCAGCCATGTGTGGGGTGGCAGGGGCTATGTACTATCTCTGTGAGAGAGCTTTTGCCAGCAGGTGGAAACCCACAAAGGTTTGCCTCTTTTTGCTGGCTTTGGAAATCACCTTCACCAGCATGTTCCCTCCTAGGGGAGCACTTCCTAAGCTGTGGCAAGAATTAAAGCTTAGGCTGGGACATTGCACCTGATTGACGTTGATTTCGATGTGTGTAGGATATTTGTGTGTCTTCAATCACCTCACGGGGAAAAGAAATCAGTTCTGAAAGGACAGCAAACTAAAAATGCAACATCACAGGATTATCAATGGGACATAACCTAAACGTTACAGCACATGAAGATCCTGCAGCAAAAATCCAGCTAAAGTATTGTAAATCTTTGGACTATGTTGAAAAAAAATATAAGGTTTTATGTTTCTACCATGATACACTATGCAGAATGGAAGGGCTTTGGCAATCTGTTTTACTTGGAAACCTACGTATTGTTTTGGTCCTCAGCACACTTATGTATCAGAACTTGCAGAATAACCAATAGGTATGTACCAGGGAAGGCAAATCCACTCAAAAGAAAAACTAATTAATCTACCCCTAAATAGAACTGAACATGAATAATTCAATTTTTTTCCTTCTTTTTCTTGTGCCAGCCACTGAGTGAAAGTGTGAAACATGCTGCAGGAGAGTTTATAGCTGAGATAGTCATCTGAATTCTTAGAAACTTTCAGTCTACAAAAGCAATGAGAGTTTAAAGTGCTTGTGAAATGTGAGTTGCAAAATTGAGAAGCAAATCTGGCACTTGTTCATGTTGCAATTTACTAGTGCAGCTCATTTAAATGCCTAGTGGCATCTTTTGGTGAGAAATTTTACAAGGAATATATTAGTGTAAAAATGTGTTAGTCATAAGGACCCACTAGGTGTGTGCATGTATATGAGAATTACCTAAAACCCACTTTATTTCACAATATGGACACATTATGGACAACTTGCTTTTCCGGGTTAAAAACCCTCCAAACATATATACACTTTAAGCTATCACGTTATACATAAGATGATTGCATAGTCAAAGCATTAAGACAGTTCTCATGAGGATCATAAAAACTTCATGTTCAAAATAGGGTTTTTAAGTAAGATATTAATAGTTTTTTTAAGTAAGATATTTTTCCCCTTTAAAAGTAAGAATACTGACTGCTGACTCATCTTTAATACTGAAATGAACATTGAGTACAACTCCAGAAAATTAAGACCATTCAAAGCACATTTTGTCTTCAGTATGTTCTGCTTTATTCAAGTGTTGTGGAGAGCCAAACTTCTCTCACTTGGAGCTGCCTAATTTAGGCTCAGATTGTTGTTGGAAGCTTGAGCAATAATTCCAAAGCATTATTGTTTTATGAAGTTTAGTCAGTGCGTAGTGTAATTTTAATTAATTTAAGTGCCTTAGAGCTAGTGTTGAAACAAAAGATTTTCTTGTGCACTTATTTCTATACCAAAAAGGGAAAAAAAGAAAATCAAGCCATTTTCTGAAACCAGCATAATATTTATCTTTCACTTAATGTTGCATTAACATTTTGTTGTCCTTGTGTAATCTCTGGAATTAAAACATTAGCATTTAAAGATGTGAACATTTTCTATGTTTCCCCTGTTGCCTGGTAGCTGTTTCTATTTGCTTTTAGCAAGAACCCTTTTCGATTGGTACAGCAGCAGGCCCACACTGTTCCCCTAGCACTTGCTCCACACCTATAGCAGATCCACAGACTTCCTTCAGAGGAGGAATATTCCCTTACATCATCGTTCTATAAATTAAAGGAATGGGCGTTCATGAGGGGGAAGGAAGAGCTTCAAGTAAGAAACTTATTTCTAAAGGACTTAAGCTCTGATTGATTACGAGCATTCAGGCAGCCTCATTCAGTTTCTCTCAGACTCCCACGATGCAGAACTGAGGGGTTTGCTGGCATTGTGTGTGTCCTGCTTTCCCACCCACCTCCTCACCCATCTCGCCTCGGCCGTGCCTTCTCCATAGCGAGGCAGCTGCTGTGGGAAGAACCCAGAGTGAAACACTGAGAGCTGCCCCTTAGCCTCTCAAGTTGTTATTTTCTTCTGGCTGTGCAGTTTTACACCTCAGAGCAAACTGAGGCTTCCTTTGATGTAATATGTTCTTTCCAGAAATCCAGTGTTTCTCTGCCCCAAAGGTTTAGTTGGCAAATCTAACTAAGTTAATTCAATTCAAGCCTTTTGTGGGGTATCTTAAACAGAGTGAAGTTTCTTTGTGTTCCCTTTCTAGATAGGTAAGACAACAGTTTTTAAAAATGTGGTGGTTCCTAAATGCTAATGTTTGCCAGGTCTGCAACGTAGAAAGATTTTCTTTTTAATCTAATGGAAAGACAGAAGAGACCTCTGAGTGCCTGGAAAGAGAGCGTTTCACTGCCAATCCGATTCATCACTTCAATTTGTAAACGAGATTCCTAAAGTGTCAGCCATGGCTTTGTGTTTGCAGGAGGAATTTCCTTCATTTATTCAAAGAGCATTACATGTCATTGTCATTACCACACAGTAGCCCCTCTGGGCTGACTGAAAAGGTTCACTAAGCATAAAGCAATGGAAGTTCCCACAGAGGTTTCTGTCTTTCTGTTGGAAATGTATAATCAACTACAGGGCTGGATTACAAATTGGGTTGGGGCTTTTTATTCTCTGGTACCAAATTCAGGAGCTCTCCACTCAATATTCTCCTAAATGCTGATGCAAAATTTTAGAAGTGAAAAGTTGTGTTGTTAGTCTCTGTTTCAGTCTCTGCCATTAATAATGCAACACTGGGTAACCAGTTCTCTTCCTTCCTATTTGAAGATTGTGCTGTAAAGCTTAAATTGCTGCTGTTGTTTTCCAGGGGCAGAAAGAACAACATTTCTGTCTCAACTGCTTTGAGTTTTTGTAGTCTTGCTGGAATTGTGATCATATGAGCACTAATATGTGGTACCACTGAATAAAAACTGCTAGAACGGGCTACTAACAAATTTCCTTGGCCACTCTGGGCACCACAAAGTCTCAGAGATATTGTGTGTTTTCAAACAATATACTTTATAGTGATGCCATCTGCCATCTCTCAAATTATAAACCTGAACCTTGATTGGTTTGAAACAAATCTGTAATAAAAGAAAAACAGAGAGTAAGGGTCAAGTGGTTTGAGAGGGAAAGATGGAGAAAACTGTCATTGTTGTGAAGGCTGAACATCAGACCATTTAGATCACATTTACACAGTCTCCAACCATTTGAAACTCATGTGATGCCCGTGAATGAGCCAGTGCTATTCCAGTTTGAAGGGAGAAACCCTCCTGTTTCTGGAATTACTAACCAGGTGGCTGGTTGTCTAGGTTGAAGTCTGGAAGAAGCCATTTGGCTTGGAACTAATATGGGTTTTTTGGCTTCCAGGAGGAGTTCTGCTACCCGGTGGAATGTCTGGCTCTGACGGTGGAGGAAGTCATGCACATCCGTCAGGTGCTGGTGAAGGCAGAGCTGGAAAAGTACCAGCAATATAAAGATGTCTACACTGCTCTCAAGAAAGGAAAGGTAGGACTGAGTCTGTGGAGGTTCTTAAAGCTTACTGGGGGAGGCCAGTTGCTCAAGCCTCCCATTAACACATTTGTTTCTTAACCTATATTGGAGAAAAAGAAGGAATATCCACCAGGCTCCCCCTAAATGTATAACATCCAGGTCAACTTCCTTGAATGATGTGCAAAACATCAAAACTTTTCATGGAAACATCTAATTTGTTTAGATTGTATGTAAAAATACAGTAGCATTTGCAATTACCAGATCTTAATCTGTGTGTGTATGTTTTAAAATATATTAACTAAAATGGTTTCTGTCCGTGTGCCTTCTGCAGTATTGCTCAGCATTTCTTTTCCAGAAAATAGAATTGCAGCTAGCAGCAGGAAATTACAACAGGTTTTTTATATGAATCCTCACTAAAAAGCAAAGAGGGAATGAAAGCCTTTGGAGAAGTCAGACATGTGAGACCAGGAGGAAGTTTAGCATTACAGAACCCATTAACTAACACATTTTTTTCTGTGAACCATAGGTTGGGAATTGGTGTTTACCAGTATCCTTTTTTCCCACTTTTGATTTCTGTTTCTTTAACACCTCTAACAAGTGCACTTTAACTATACAATGTACTTTGAAGACAGGCCTACCCATGTCTATTATGCAGATTTGTTTAAAGTTTTAATACATTTAAGGCTGAGGCACAAGAATCTTAAAATGTAATTTATTAAATTCAGCTGGTTTGTATTGTGATGATATATAAAACTTAGTAATGAGCTTTTATAAAATCTCCAAGTAAGTTGGTGCTTTAATTAACTTCATATTAAAATTGTCCACTTTTATTTCTAATGAAATTTATCTGGCCTCACCTGACTCTTGGGATCTTAATACGACATCTTTTATTTGACTGCAAATTTTTTAATTGCTCAATGCCTTTCCTTTCTAGAAATGTGTTCCTATCATGTGATCCCTACCTCCTTTGCATAAACTGAATAGATTGGATTTTTTATCCCACTATAAAGCAGGTTTTCCTCAAGCTCTTTCTTGTGCCTCTTCTAATTTCCAAAAATGTAGGATTGGAAGAAAATAATCAAATGTTACCACAAGCAAAAACTGTAAATCCCAGAACCTGACCCAGGTGGTTAGGAACGATTTCCAGCCTAAATTTATTCATGGCTGACTTTATGCCTATTTGTTCTTGTGCTCTTCAGTGTAAGAGTTACTCCTCCTTACTGCTGGTGCTCACTTCACTTGCCTGTTGCTTTTTTGTACAGTACTGATACAAACACCAGTGACAAAATGAAAATAAGTTCATAATTACTTGGCAAGGATTTAATTTTGGTAAAAAAACTAAGAAGTATTTCTAAATATATAAAGATAGAATTCTGAAGCAGTCTTTTCGGTATCATCTTAGAAGTATGGACCCCATCACAGGATGGGATGCAGCTGCAGTCTCACTGATGGCAACTGACTGATGAAGTAATTTTTGTGCCTAACATTGTGAACCCCTCTGTTCTTTTAGCTCTGCTTTTGCTGTCGAACAAGAAGGTTTTCTTTCTTTACCTGGTCTTACACTTGTCAGTTCTGTAAAAGGTAAGTATTTAATAGCTGTTAATAACTGAGTATCATTTCAGAGTGAAAAATACAGATTTATACATTAGAAACATCCAGATGTTTCTGCTGCATACTGTTGATTGTTTTCTTATCTGTGAGACACTTTTATGCTCATGGGAGAGTGGGATGGAATTTATTCAGGCTCTTCAATCAACACTTCCATAATCTTGATTATTTGGTACAACATTTCAAGGCAATTTACCTTTGGGATTATTTTGGAGTATTGGTGGAGGAGGGGGGAACAGGAGTCATTTGCAAACAAAATGAAAAATTTTAAGTTGAACAGTGAGACAATCAGTCTGGAGATCTATGGAATCACTGATTTATTATGTCAACAAAGGAGGTTGCTTTAGGGGAAAAACAACCATTTTTTCCGCTATTTTTTAATTTACCTGCAGTTTTTGTTTAACTTTCTCCTTGCTTTTGGCTTCACGTTCAGATTGAACATTAAGAAGCTTTAACTTTACATTACATTAAGAAGCTTTAAAAATAAAAATGTTTGTTTAAGGGGAGGGAGGAGAATTTTTAACTCCTGGAAACATCCCTTAGTCTTGATCTAAGTGTAATTTTGCTCAATGAAATGATTCTTGCTCTTTTTTTGTTTGTTTGTTTGTTTTGTTTTACACAGGCCTGTGTGCTCTCAGTGTTGCAAAAAAGTAAGTAAATAAACTTACCATTGTACCCTTTCTAAAGAGGTGTAATCTTTGTAATGATACTGCATGTTCTTTCTGCTGTTCTCAACAGATGAGGCTGCCATCAAAGCCATATTCTACTCTCCCCATCTTCTCACTGGGACCTTCAACCTTGCAAAAAGGGGAAAGTTTTATGAGGCCAGAGAAGCCCTCTACCAGTCACCACCGGTCCCTGCGGAGCATGTCCAGGTGAGGAACACCCCTAGCTCATGTGTGTCTATGGAAGTGTTTCCAAAATGTTTCCTCTTAATTATGTTTCCTCTATCAAGCATTAATTACTGTCTGCCTGTTTTGTAGTTGTCAGTGTTTCTAATGTTTGTAGGAGCTTTTCTGGAGCCTGAAAATCTAGTTCTGTTCCACTCATTGCTTTGGTTTTCAGGAGCAGCCATGCTAACAGTATGTCTTAAGCCCCTGTGTATTTTTCTGATAAGAGTAGACTCTTCAGAGATAAATCTCACAGCCTAGAATCATTCACTGAGTAGGAATCAATGATGCCTTGCACAGATTATCTTTTTTTTTTCAAAAATTTTTTTCTAATTTGCACCATTTTTTCTCACTTTGACATTATCATAGCCTACTGTGTTATACAAGTTGCACACAGATGGTTGTCAAATCTAGTTTGAAAAATTTAATAAAAAAGAAATGTTCGTTTTTTGAGATAAGTATTCAGTATAAACCCTTTGCAAAAATCACTAGTGCTATGATGCAGTGTCAAGTTAGCCAAACTCATAATCTGTTTATAGTTATTAAGAAGATTGGTTTTGTCAAGGTAAGTGTCACAGATACCCTCACTGAGTGACCCTGCAATCCTGCCAAACGAGGCAGAAGCTTTCTGGTCTCCTGGGACAGGAGAAAGGAAAATTTCAATCAGGATGCTTCTGCTGAGCTGTTTCCTGAATACACCCCTTGGGGCTGCTGCCACGCTGCTAAATAATTGATGGGTCCTGCTACTTTGCTTCTCAGGTTGACCTCAAGGTCCAAATCCATGGATAAGTCACATGAAGAATTTCCCAAAGAATTAATGGAGGACTGGAGCACGATGGAAGTGTGTGTGGACTGCAAGAAGTTTATTTCAGAAATCATCAATTCCAGCCGGCGCAGCCTGACTCTGGCCAACAAGCGGGCGAGGTTAAAAAGGAAAACGCAGTCCTTCTACATGGCATCACCAGGAACGTCTGAATACTGCCCCTCTGAAAGGACTATCAATGAGATCTGAGCTGTGTGCCTTTTCCTTTGCTTCTGTCTTCATGAAGTCATCATCCATGAGCAAGGTCCCTGAACCTGGATTATCATTCCCTTGCATTAGAGCACAGGATTTCCTGCTCCGGCGCTCCCCAGGGACGCGGGGTGCCGGGCTCAGATTTGTGCAGAACGATGCGTGACGGGTCAGCTGTTCACACTGAAAGAAAATCAATAGTTTGAAATCGTTGCCTCTTTTGTATGTGTGTGTTGAAACTAGAAAGTCTTTTCTTGCTTTCAGTCTCTTTTTTTTTTTTTTTTTAATCATGCTTTAAATCATTTTTCAGGAGATGAGCTGAAAACGTAGTTTTCGTGGAGAACCAAATCTAACAAAGTGTCAGTGTTAGCACTGTAGCAAACAGCAAGTCATAATGGCATTACCCCCCTAGTAATGCTCACATCCCAGCTGAAACAGCAGAGGGTCGTGTTTCACACCTGACACACAGTGAGAGCAACTGTAGTCAAAACCACCTTTCTTTGAACCATTCTGGTTGCTCTGAGATCAGGGTTCAGCATGGGACTCTACGGTGTCTGCGTCCTCTGGGAAAATCTGGGATGAAGCTCTTTGCCTGTCTGGTTTGCCATTCCCCCTGAGCTGCTGTACTTTTTTAAGCCTTAGTGTACTTCTAAGTCTCTCCTGAGCTGGTTTTAGTAATTTACTTTCTATCTTGAATGTATGATAATGACTACTAGTAGCAGTGAATTTTAGTAGTAGACAGAGTTGTACAGTTTATGGGGAGGATGGGAAATAAGGGAGGCTTCTAATTTTAACTGAATACCTGTAAATTGTTCTCGTGGTTACTCAGAGAAGTAAGTAAGGTGTACATTTGTATTATAATGGAGCACACAAATACTGCTATAGTTATGTCTATCAGCATATCCACTGATAACCCCATTTTTTCTGGGGTTTGTAACTTGGCTGTAAAAATTTGTGTTCTGCTGAAATTTGGGACTGTGCTGTCTCAGATTGGGAGCAATCTCTTTTTTTTCCCTTTCATCTGTTTTCATTCGTTTTCCCTTTTTAATTCTCTTATGAAAGAGTGCTAGGCTAATAATTTAGGTGTTCCAACAATGTTATGTTAACTGACATCTCATGCTTTTTTGCACTTTTTTAAATGTTCAAAATACTTTTTTTTTTTTCAATTCAGGCATAGCCAGAGTTTAATCAACAATTTGGGGCTAGGTAATTTTGGTATTTAAAAACAAGCTTACGTAGCCAAGTTATTAATACTTGAAAATCAACTACTGTAACTTTTTCATAAATTTTTTAATACCCTGAGGCATATTTAATATCTATATAGCAGTGTATTATAGAATGACATAGCAGAAAAGTTTCAGATCTATTTATTAACATTTCTATGCTTGGGATTAATGAGAGATACCTCAGAACTGCTCCAAAGTAGCTGGGACTGGATTTCTATAATACGACTTTAAAGATGCGTTAATCAAAACAGATTCTCCCATCCAACTATCATGCATTGAAAGCCCCAGACAAGGCAGACTTCACTGCCAGCCCTGGTAAGGGACGTTGTGGAGGCTGTGGGGCCCCAGGGGTGGTTGGCACCCATTCAGCCACGGGGCTCCCAGTCCCACTGCTGGCTGCCTGCTGCTGCCCAGGGGAACAAGGCTTCCCCTTCAAAGTGTTTTTGCATGTTACTCTTCAGCCTTTGGAGCAGCCACTCATATCTTTTAGGTTGATTTGAAAAGCACATGTTGAAGTCTCTTTAAACATTCCACCCATCCTTATTTTTGTTTGAAGTTCCCCCTGGAAAAAAAGAATTTTTGCATATGCAGGGCTTATTGAAATAATGTTTTTAATTTTTTTTTTTTCCTGAACCAATACAAACAGGAAAAGCAGGGCTTGAGGCTAACTCTCCCTTGTAGCTGACCCATGTAAGGTCAGCTGTCATGGCCCTCAGGGTACCTCTGGAAGCACCTGGAGTACTGGCATGAGATAAGGACGTAGGGTTGCAGGAGGAGGTTGCAGTACAGGCAGATTGGTTTGGAAGGTTTTTGTTGCTGGAAGGGTCTCCTGATCTCGGTCACATCAGCACTTTTTCTTGTTTCTGTGCCAAAACCAGGCTGTGTGCTTGCTGCACGGTGCATCAGGAAAACTAGATGGAAAGGAATGCATGAAATCTCACTTTGCATCTCCCCAGTTGTTGCTCTTATAATTTTCTCCTGGAAGTGTCCCGGCCACGTGTTAAAATCGCTCAATTCTCTGCTTGCAGCCTCAAACTCCTGAGGTGCAGAGTACCCAGCACATTTATTTTCCCCTTTGAGAAGAATGTAGGACACTGCAGAGCAGGCAGGATCAAGGACTAAGTAAATCCTGGCTGTGCAAAGGGAATTGAGTCCCCTTGCAGCAAGCCTGCAGCATCCACAGCATCCGGGGTGGCCAAAGCCTCGGGGTCCGTCTTTGCCCTCCTGGGATGCCCAAGAGCCCTTGGCTCTGGGCAGGCTCTGCTGCACTGGGCAGGGCACAAGCCCAGGCAGTGCAGTGGATGAACAAGCTGCTTTATGTTGTTCACACAGCCATGGGGCAGGGCACAGACTCCTCTGGAAAAAAAATCCTTCAGGCTGCTGACACACGTTGGGGCAAGCTCCAGAAAACGTGGTGCTGCCTCCCTGCTTCCCTCCCATCCCTTCCTCTCTGCCACAGCTACTCCTCGTTATCCTGGCATCTCATTCTGCAAACGAAACAGCAGTGGGCCAGTTGCCACGCAGAGCCTGAAGGAGCTCCCTCGCCTGCCTCTCTGCAGAGTGGGCTATTTTTAGCTTTCCATCTCACTGCTTGCACCAGCATCCCAAATCCACCGCAGCCATTTGCCAGCGTACCCTGCGGGGCTGCCCTGCACGTCCTGTTTACAGTCTGAGCTTCACATTAGCGTCAGAGGATGAAATCAGAAGCTTGTAAATATGTGTAATATATTTATTAATATTTTAGAAAGTCTCCATCGATCATGCAATGGGGATTGGCTTTCCCATGATGTTTTAAAATGGAAATGAGTCTTATTTATATAAGTGTGTTGGCTATTATGTTTATTAGCATTAACGCTTTCGGTCCCCTAAATGCAGTTTGCACTCCGTAGGCATTTTAGAGTGAAAAGAATGCAGGACTAGCACAGTGAGCTCTCTTCCATGAAATTTAAAGTCTTTTCATTTTATTTTTTTCCCCTTCATTAATATGGCCAAGGTCTGTTTAAATACATTGTAGGAGACCAAAGGAGTTAAAAATGCCACTGGCAGCATCCATCTTGTTGGTCTGTATGTGAACCCAATTGTGGAGAATTCAAACCCAGCTCTGCCTCATGGTGACAGTGGAGGAAGCAAGCAGGGCTTTGCTGCAGCTCTCAAACCTGACCTTTCAAATAGTCACAGTGACAATAGTGCTCTTGGGGTTTGTTTTTTGTTTTCTTCCTGTTCCCCATTACTTACAGGGAGGGGTGTTACCTGGCAAAAATAAAATGCCTTTCCATTATAGCCCTTGTCTCTGTTAATTATTCATGTGGAAGCTCATTTAAAGGTTCTCTGTCTCTCTTTTTCATGCTTTTTTTAGTTTTGTAAGAGCAGCCAGATGCTTCTTTTGGCAAAGAATTGTTAACGAAAACGATTGAATAACAGCTGATCACCAGCCAGGCTGCATGAAGGAACTGAAATGTGTCAAAGTACTCTTAGAACAGCAATAAAACTGCTTGTGTAACCCCAGTGATGTGATGAGCATGTAGTGATCATTTCCAGCCAACTTCTCTCCATTACCAATGTGTCACTGCTTCCAGCACTGGCAGTCTGTAAGCCAAGGTGTGCTTGTCCTGCATGGCATACAGGCTTTGAGAAATCTCCATCCCCCCGTCTTTGGGAGAGAAATGCTGGCAGTCTTTTGGAGAGGTGTTCGAATTACTGTTTTTAGTTTACACCAGAAACAGAGAGAACATTTTAATCACAACTGTTATATAATTCTCACATCTCTTTCGAGCTCCCCTTTTTCCCCAAGCAAGTTCAGCATCAGCTTCCACGGCTAGTTATGGGCTGCATGCTGTACAGGTTAAAAAACTAATTTGAAAGCTCCAACTTTAGCCTCCTGATTGCTGCTTTCATGCTTTGCCTCATCCAGCAGCTCTGTGCATCTTTTAGGAATGTCTTATGAGCTCAGACTCATCAGTGAAGCAGTGACAGCACACAGCATGAGGGAACAGTGCTGTGACTCTCTGCTCCAGTGTACAGCATATGGATCATGTTAATATCACCATAAAATTTTATAGTAGTTCCCGTGTTGATAACTTGGAGCTGCTCTGGTTTGTTTCCTGATTTGTATGTATTTATCTTCAGGCTAATCTGAGAATGTTTATGAATGTTGATCCCAGCTATAAAGATCTCTTTTCTTGTTTCTGTCTGATTTTTACTACTGTTCCCAATTTTTCACATGCCTGGAATTACTATTCACCAGAATTCCCTGCTAGGAGAACCACCAGAGAGGGGCATTAGGTTGTTCTGACATGATATACAAGGACACAGACCCTGTTTCCTTACACTATTCCCCAAGTTCATGAGCGTTGTCCTCAGGGCAGCTCCAGTGGGGTGTGTGGTGCCAGATCCTCTGTACCAGGATGGGTGCTGAGTGGCACCCACAAGCTCCAGCAGCCTGGAGCAGAGGGAGCCCGTGGCCCTCCCTGCTTTCTCAGCTTGACACTGAAAAATCCCAGAGCTGCTCCTGTTGCTCAGTTTCCCTTACCCGAGCTGTGTGTCTGCCTGTGGCCCAGGGCCCCCCCTCTGCAAACAAATGGGACTACAAAGTGGTTAACAACTGCTTGAAGAATTTTGAGAGCTTCTGATAAGGAGATGGGAGCTCGGTGTCAGGAGATAATAGGGTCACACTCTGCAAGTTTCTATCAGCTCCTGGCACTTAAAAACAATTAACACCACTTCCAGGTGCACTGAATTCCAGATAGTTGAAAATTCACAAGACTTTGACAAGCCAAACCTTTATGAATAGATTTTCCCACGGTTGTCCACACTCAACAGACATCATAGGGCATCATCAGGAGATGGAGCTAAACAGTTACCAAGCAGACAGCAAATTTTATGTGGTAGTGGCTTTGCTTGATTCCTGGCACTAAACTGCAATTCATTAACTTTTCTGTTTCTCCTCTTGGGCTGTTTTGCAGTGGCAGTGCCTGGCTGTGCTGAGCATCAGACACACAGCTGGGCTGAGCTCTGTGTCCTGAAATAATGAGAGATGCTGCTGCAGTCTGCAGAGGTTTTAAAGTCAGCTTTTGCAGACCAGTTGGAGAGGAACCGATTTTATTAGCTAATAAAAAAAAAATACACTTTTTAAGCAGATAGTCTGGCAAGGTGCCAAGTTACTTAATGTACGGTCACTGCTGGAAAAGACCTGTTCAATTATTAACCAATTTGATTTTTAAAAAACCCTGCAAGTCCAAAAAAAGTGAGCGTCCAATATGAAAAAAAAAGCAAAAAAAGTGTTTTTTTTCTTGGTGCCTCCTTTGCAGTTGCAGTGTTTGCATTAAGCTACAGGTCCTCCCTGTGTTCCTCTAACCAATCAGGTCAGTGTTGGATTGCAGGAGCCAGCAATGTTCCAGCTTTTGCAGGACAGGCTGTGGGCCAAACAATGCAGTGGAACTGTTAAATTGGATTTCAGGGGGCTGTTAAATCTAGAATTAAATGACAGGGACATGAGTTGATGCAACTTCTGCAGAAATTTGGCTTCCAAAGTTTGGTGGAAATAAGCACCAATTGAGGTTATGTGTGTTTGTGTATAGAGAAACTGCATTCTCATGGCCCAGCATATGGGACAGGTGGAAGGCAAAGCCCAGCTTTGGCTTAGACATTTGAGATGGGCACTTTCCTGTTGAAGGGGCCGGTGGTTACAATTACCTGTGACTTAGAAAGCAAAACAAAGCTACAGTGAGTGTATCAGAGCTGTATTTCTGTTAAGGCTGGTTCCTCCCTCCCCAACGCCCCCTTTTAATAAAGGAAAACAAAGAAAATCCCGAACAGAAGATGCACTTTTTGGACATTTACAGGTCTAAAGCACAAAACTTTCTCCTTTGATCTTCCCCTGCTTCTCTGCTGTCACTGTGTATGTGCTGTCTGTGCAGCTTCAGGTACAGCCGGGGCATCAGCTCTAACAGAGAAAGGCAATAGAATTGTCTTCTGCTTGTTTTCATGTTATGTGGTACTGAAATGCAATTTCTTGTTTATGCATTACTAATAAAAAGTTCTTTAAAATGGCATTGCATTGTGCTCACTTTCTGAAGGTAACTGTAAAGATGGTGAGCATCATTTCTTACACAGCACAGCTGGTAAGGTCATGTCCCGTGTTTGTTTAGTGACTTAGAGCCCTGAACCTCAGCTGCTGCAGATTTTAACTAGGTTAGAAACAAAATTATCAAAGAGGAGGCATTGTACCAGCAGGACCCAAAATTAGGAGCCCTTACTGATGACTTTACTTGCAGGGGCCTTCCAATAAAATGAGAATCATACCTTAATCACCTTAGCTGTAGAAAAATTAAGAGGACAGGACTTGTGTTTCACAAAAATGCCCTTTCGTTGAATAAATTCATAGTGAAAGCATGACCTGCCTCCTGGAGCTGTGGTGAAAAGGCTGGCCCATAACTTGCATGATGCTGACCACTGGCAAGTAGTGCTGGGAGAGTAACAAGATAATTTATTAGAAAAAGTCTTACTTAAGAGTCAAGGCTAATCATTTTAGATTTTTCTTTCTTGTTTTACTCCAAAATGGAGCAGCTGCCAGACCCACTTGGAGTTACCACTTCAGGTGTAGAGGACACCTGCAGAGGCCTGGACCCAGTAGGATGTGTGGCTTACAGTGAGCTCCAGGGAGCTTGCTGCTGGGTACCCAGCACAGAGCAATGCAAATTTTCTGCAGCCTTCTCTGAAAACCAACAACTCGTTTTATATTTCAGCAGTTAGACCCAGAATTGGTTTTTCAATTGAGGATGACATTTATTTAAGAGAGCACCATAGTGTACATAGACATTTTGCAGAGTCCTGCCCTACACAGTTTATGATCTGGGAACATGCAAGAACAGGTAAGGTGTTTTCCACTGCTCCTCCTGTAGATTTTAAAAGAAAAATCATAGAATGTCAGGTTGGTAGGGATCAGCTCAAGGATCATCTGGTCCAACCCTTCTAATATTATTATTTCTATGAGATGTCTCAGCACCCTGTCAAGCTGACACTTAAAACTTTCTGAAGTGAGGGGATCCACCTGGGAGTGGGGTCATCCCCTGGGAGACCACTCCAATGTCTGACTGTCCTCATAGTGAAAAATTTTCCTCTTGTGTTCAATCAGAATCTCCCCAAGAGCAACTTGTGCCCATTGCCCCTTGTCTTGTCCATGTGACTCCTTGTAAATAGGGAGTCTCCATCTTCTTTGTAGCAGTCCTGTAAGTGCTGGCACATCATAATAAGGTCTCCCTCCTAAGCCTCCTCAAGGCTGAACAAACCCAGTTTTCTCAGCTTCTCTTTATATGACAGGTGCTCCAGTCCTCTGAACATCCTCATGGCTCTTCTCTGGACCCTCTTCAGCCTGTCCACATCCTTGGAACACCAAGGAACATGTTGGTTGTACTCCATGCTACTTTATTACATTGTCACATATATCAATGTCTGTCACGCAAATCATCAATTCCTGACACATGCTAAAAGTGCTGCAGTTCGGTGTTTTTACTTGCATTAAGCAAGTCTTTCAAGAATACTGCAACTTCCACACTAGCATTGCCCTTTTTCCCAACAAATCCCACCCTTCCTCCCATTATGCATGCTGACTTGTTGGGGGAAACAAAGTTACGAGGGAGAATGGAGGTTCTAGGACAAGCCAATGAGGAAAAAAAAAAAGAGAGGCTATTTGGTTACACTGCTAATGCCTTTTTTTTTTTGCTAACATTAACCTGTCTGTGGTAGCATGAAAAGTAACAGTTTTGCTCAAATTTGGTAGAGAATCATAGAATTATCAGCGTTGGAAGGGACCTCTAGAGATCATCTAGTCCAGCTCTCCCACTAAATCAGGATCTCCTAGAGCACATTGAACAGGACATCATCCAAACATCCAGGTTTTTAATATCTCCAGGAAATGGGACTCCAGCTTCACCTTCAACATCTGAAAATCTTTCAGGGCCAAGAGCCAACATGCCCAGTTTGCCACACTCTGGGAACCACCACTGCCATCTTCCCTCAGTTGTTCCCCCACCCCAGTCAGGAACCAGCCACCCCCAGCACCATCCTTCCAGAGCAGCCATGTGCCTGGCAGCTCCCATCACTGGGCAGGGTGAGCAGCCACAATTCCAACTCACTTGGAGGCCTCATACACTGCAAACTTCTTTAAACCAAACCACCTCCTCTCACCACCTGCAGTTCCCCTGAATTGCAGCCTGGTGGCTGAAACACTGACCTGCAAGCCTCAATGGCAGTAAGTAACCTCCTCTCCCCGACACAAAAATTCCAATTCCTACTCTCACAAGTGCAGAATTCTTACTCAAAATAGCACTTGCTACCCATTAATCAGCTTGTTTACAAGTCCTGAACTTACTTCTGCTTGGTCCCCAGCACTTCAAGATTCTTCCACGTCAATGAGTATTGACTTCACACCATTCCTGCTTTATAATTTTTTCCTCCTACATCCCCATCTGTTTCTGCACCAAGCACTCCACCCCCCCCCCGCTCCTGAAAGCAGCCTATGCCTTTCCCTCACATGCACCTTTCTGTCTTTAACAGCCACCTCAATAAATGCACATGACACAAGCTGACTTAAGAAATATTTTTAGGCATTTCCAGGAAATACAGAAAAGTTTGGGGAAATTTTCCTGGGGAAGGACCAAGATAAGTTATTCCAAAGGTAGGGGGTTTATTTGCCTCAAGGGTAAACTTGTTGGCAGAAGTGGGGTGGGGAATGTGCTTCCAAAACAGAGTTATGCACAGCATGGCTGAACAAACAGCTACAGATCCCATCAGATCCCATGGAGAAAACTCACACGGCCAAGGAAGAAGGGTGGGAGCCCCATATGCACACTGAGTGGGCAGAAAGCAGAAAAGTGAGTGCCCGGGAAAGCCTGCAAGAAATTAACAATCATTTCATCTGCTAAATACTGGAGCCTGCCTGATTCCAGTGTGATCACTGCCTGCAAGGTCTTCTATTCACACTGGCAAAATGAGTGACCATGAGCAGATGAATAAGCCCAGAGGTGCAGGAGCATCACCTCTCCCAGCCACGAGGTGAGAAGCAGCAGCACTGTCCAGCAGCAAAGGGGGCAGCTGGGTGATGGAACTGTCCTCCCAAAGAAAAAAGGCTTTTTCCTATCCAAAGCTTCCCTCCTCCCATTTAGCCTGGAGAAAAGCACAAGAAGGATGAGCACGAGCAGAGAAGGTGCTGATCTATGATGAGTGGAGCAGCAAGCTGGAAAACCAAACACCCAGCTGTATAGTTCAGGTAGCATGAAATGTGGAGAGGAAGCAGCCTGAAACCAGTGGAGAATGAAACAGAAAGGAGATGCTGCAACTGTGCCTCTGGAGGAAGGAAACAAAATGCAAAGTAATCCAGGAAACTCAGGTATTAGGTGCTGCCCCTACGGTGTGGCAGAGGCTCTAGACAGAACCTAGGAGCCAGTGGTGACTTCAGAGACACCAGTGAGTGCTGAAAGGTGCTGAAAGGTGCAATGCAGCACTCAGCTTTAAGGCAACACTAAGCAGTTATTTCAAATCTGATGCAAGAAGCAGCTTTAGACAATTCTTCCAAGGCAAAGCAATACATTAACTTCTCCAAAGACTCTTCTACACCCCCATAGCAGTTACGTTATCATCTCCTGCAGCCATGTGTGGAAACGCTGCAGCACAGGTTCCCACACGCACGCTCACTCATCTTTCCCTTCAGTTTGCAGGGTTCTGCCACAGCTTCACTCCCCCTTTCCCAGCAGAACACCAGAACATTTTCTGCATTCTGTATCAGGAAGTGGCATCCCTCCTCTGAGAAGCACAACTGACCTGCACCAAAGCTATCCAGGGCATCTCTGGAATGGAGCTGCTATCACACTTAACACTTCTGTTTTAAAACAAGGAAGACTTTAAGTCCACACACACAAAAATGTAAATATTAGCTATTTTTAGTTTATTCATTAGAATCAGGTAATTTTTCTAGGCTATAGTTACAGCCAAAATAATGTTTACTTTCTAACTAAACAGAACATTAATGCAGAAATGTCCCTTGAGCAACAGACACTTTAAAATTACCAGATCAAAACAGCGACCAACATTTTTTCCTTCTAGCTTTTTAGAAGTTGTTCATGCATTTTAACAGCTTCTGAAACACAAGCTTGCCGTTTCAATTAGTAAACATCCTTGCAACATTTATTTCACTTTCTGTGCACATCAAAAAATAAGTTAAAATGCCCTAAGAGAGGGTTGTCCAAGAAACATACACTACATTTGGACCAAATATGCAAGTGTTGAGAACATCAAACAAGGGTTGGGCTGCTACCCATATACACTTATGCATGTTTCACAGAAAGCAATTTCTGTGGTTACTGGAGTATTTCTCTAGATAATGAGAAACATTAAAAATGATCTTAAAACCATTTTGTGGAAAAGTGTTGAAAAAAATTCAATTACACTGTAGTCAGTAGAAGACAATCAATCAAAAAGGAAAGTCCATTTGTACTTCTTGTACTCCCGTTTTCTCCACTCAGGGCATGAAACGTGTATGTTGAATGAAACCTTACTCTTAGCATTTCCTGCTTATTTCTCATTTCAGCTCTTCTGTTTACTGCATCAGTCTCTCCCTCAGTTAAGATATAATGTGAAGAGCAAGGACCAGCAGAACAGCACAGCCTCTTCTTTCGAGTAGCTTACAAGTGCCCTTCTTGGAGTTAAATAAGAGAAGTCTTTTCCAGCACCTTCCAGGAATTACTCCTCCTCTCCTTACAGGGAGGGGAGGAACTAGGGCAAGTTAATAAATATGAAAATAAATTACACCCTTTTCCCCACCAAAAAAATTATTTAGGCTATTAACATCAATAGAAAATTTATCTTTGCTTGGATACAAACTTTACAAAGTAAAGTGTCTGTGTGTCATGTTCAGGCAGCACATTTAAACACCACAGCAAAAGTCAGTACCGCACAAGTGCTTAGCTTTTCGGGGTGATCCTCTACACAGATCTCTAATTCTACACCATCATGTTCCAACTGATGTAGTTCCCTTTAAACAGTCATAAGGGACCATCAGAGTACAAACCAGACAAAATCCAGTGCTTCAGTACCTATCAGCCCTTCACAGAACAAATATTTGCACAGAAAACCATTAACACCACACATGCATTCTTTTCAAGTTTGAGCGTGAAAAGCTGAGATGGTGTAAATATAACATACGCTCTACCTTTGTTATACAAGGCACATTTAGGCAGTTTTAAATGTGCTATATATTTTGTTTCCAGTGTTAAAAATAAATTGTTCAAAAGAAAGATGCATCTTCAGGAGGTCAGTTACATCTTCAGTAGGCAAGAGCTGCTGTGGAGGTGACAGATGAGGTTGCTTTTCCACTGATTCAGTATTCTTACAAATACATAAAACCTGTGCAGATCAGCCTTGGGAGATCTACAAAGCAGTCTGCAGAGTACAATTCTTCTGTCAGTTACTTGGTGGTTTTGGTTTTATTTCTCTGATGATGCTGCTGCCATGGTTGGTTTCATGCCTTCACGTGTTGACTTCAGCTCCTCCAGCTCTGTGTTTAGTTTGCTGATCACCCACTCCAGGGCATCTCGACCCTGCAAGGAAAATATGGGAATTTAGGATCAGAACAGATATACCACCACTGCTCACATTTCTATAGTTTTTCCTCTGTCAGACATGAGACTTGTTTTAAAATTAATTTTACGTCCTGCACGGTTTGATACCAGATTATATTGATAATTTCTTAGTGTTTTCTTACTGAAATTCACTGCAAAGGCATTTGCTTAATCCACATGCAAGAAGTAAATACAATAATGGTTTGTGCTCCCAGCAGCACACCTGGGCAAAGAGCCTGCTACCGCAGTTCCATTCCTGTGCAGAAGGATATTGCCATTTTCATGTTTGCTGCTCCCACCACCTGAAGAATACCAGCAAATTTATCATGAAGTTGAGATCCTGTTGCCAGATTCACTAGCCAAGTTTTATAGGGACAGCTTTTGAGAAGATCCAGGACAAAGATAGATAATTTTCCAAGTGCTCTCGGGCAAGAGTTCACAGATGGACTCACACTGACTTCTATATTCATTCACAGCAACTTTTCAGTATATAAACAGACTAAATGGAAGATCACAGTTGCACATTTTATATTAAGGCATGGTCCTTTTCTGTTCACTTTTCAGAATGGGAGGCATTGACAGCCAATGCTTTAGCAAGAGCTGAGAAACCAGCAAAATAAGCATGTCCAGAACCTTCCACCTTAAGAAGACCCCGTTGCAGCTCCTCCCAATGACCACAAGATGAGCACAAAGCCAGCTGCAGAATGAAGCCAAGAAAATTAAGAGGAGCACTTTAAGCAAACAAAAGTGCAAGATATTAAAGCTGCACAATCTCAGCATGGCAGCTTTTGCCAAAACAAGCAGGTGGGATCAGACCAGGAAAACCCCTGGCCTTTTTGTCACTTAAAGAGAAGCCAAGAGATATTCACCTCTATCACCCTGCTAAGAATAAGAAGTGCAAACACTGGGGAGCAGTGGCTGGGAGCCACATTGACAACTCCAGAGGATTTCTGGAGATAAAGGATCTGAAAGTTCTAAGTCTTCAGAAGAGCCACTGTCAGTGTTCAAGTCCTCTAAAGAGACTGTGGAAAAGGAAGAAACACCCCTACACACACACAGACAATTGTTCTCAACTCTGATGTACTGTTTTTGTGGCATAGTTGATAAAGTGAACACAGAACTCTTTCAGTGTCCAGAACCTGCTGTTGTCCTGCATGAACCACTAAGAATGAACAAGAATCTGCATAAACAGCTTTGAAAATCGGAATTAAAAAAATAACAAGTAAAAAGGTCAAAAAACCACACACACGCTTTTGATTTTTTTGGAGGCAAGAAACATTACTCTAGAATAATACTAAAAGCTCATTTCCAAGCTGCAAAGTGTAACCTCTTAAAAGAAATTAAGTTTTACTGTGAATAAGAGCATATTTATCTCAGGACACTCACAAAGTTCTGGGAAGTGTTGACTCTTCTTCTCTTCAGGTTTTTTCTATTATAGGGACTCACAGAATACACACAGATTGCTACATCTGCACTGGCAGGCAGTCCTTAAGCAGACAAAAGTCAGCCACACACCACAACTAAGGGGCCAGAGCTGCAAAGGGGGGATCCAGCCCTACCCAGCATTAACTCAAGAACTAGTATGTTGAAGTTAACTTAATTCAAGACATGACTTTCAAAAACTTAAACAGTATTTCAGAAATCATGATTTAAGTTATGCAGTTTCAGCATGAGCTGCTGAAAAAAAATGCTTAGAGAAGTATGATTTAACTTATGAGTTCCTTCCTTTTGGCTCCAATGACCCATGCTTCTGTAGGTGATAACTTCTGCCACCTCCACATCCTGTACAAGACCTGGGAATACCAGCAAAGTGTGTATAAAAGCACCTAGAGAGGAGGCAGCTACTGCATAGCAACAAGTTGTAACCAGCCATGAATAAGCCAAGTGGAGTGCTTTATAAGGAACAAAGTGGGGGGAGAGAGGGGGAATCATCTTTCAGTAAGCATGCGTTTGGATATTTAAAAGCCAGGTCAAAATGTCCTCTCTTCAGTAACACAAGCACAGAGAGAACTAAGAAAGCAACAATTTATATGTTTATTTGTCTAATTGCACAAAGGCAACTCCTCAGAAAGTGAAATACCTTTGATGTAGAAAATGCTCAGTAGAAAAATACTGATTTTTTTCAGGCCCTGACTATGAAAAAAAACAGGTCATAGCATTTCTGTTGATGTATTTGTTGAGAAGATGATAAAAAAAAAATTAAATCCATTACATTCAACTGGAGCACCAAGATATTGCCTTCAGCTTCTGAAACTACATAAGTCTGCATGTTTCCTTAGAACTGCATCCACTGTATGCTATACTTTGCAGCTAAGAATAGACTTCTGATATTGGCAAGGAAGACTTCAGGCGTGTTTTGCACAGCAAATTAAGTTAAAATCTTAACAAGATGCAAAGCCTTCAAATACTTAGAACTACCCAGTTACAAAAAAAAAAAATCTGACAGAGGATTGATTTATAAAGTTTCATACTGTACAACAAATTCTGTAGTTAAGTGATTAACCAAGCACATTCATAACCAAGCATGCATATATATTAGTTTTTATTGCATGTGAGCAGTATGACATGTTTGGCAGACCAAATGCTGCATATGAAGATTTGTTGGTAGAGCTTAAGTGACTGATAAATGCTCAGCCTTCATAGTTGACATTTTCTAGAAAAACAGCCATAAAAACTTAGTGGAATGAAAACATAGAAGCAAACATTCATGGCATACACTGATCTCAAATTAAGCAGTGTAAAACAACTCATATGTTCTTAACTAGGAGAAGCAGCATAATGGATTTTTTTTCTTTTTTGAAGAAATCCAATTAGTTGAAGCATAAGCCAATACAGGAATGACAGAGGCTACACTGACTAGAGGGAGCAGAAGAGTCTGCACAGAGGGTATCACAGGGGCCAGTACACTCAGTTCTCTCAGCCTTGAAGTCAGATTTTTTCATAGTCACATTGCTTAAAGGGACACGTCACTACAGAAATGAATCTAACCACAAGACACGAGCAGCATGATACTCTGACAGCTGCAAGCTTTGTACAGATTTCCACAGAAGTTCCCAGAAGGGCAATAATATCCCTCAGGCAGAAGAAAAGCAAGTAAATTTTCACTGTGCAAAAGATTACACACGAGGCAATCTGTTTCAGGAAATGTATTTTATATCCTAAGTGTACAATTCTGTTTCATTTTTCTGATTCCAATTCCAGTCACTAACCAATTCATTAATTTCTTCAGGTACCAGTTTCACATAAAACTGCAGAAACTAGGACCAGATCAAACATTTGGTGGGGGGACTCAGCCCTGTGCCTAATTACCTGCAGCCATCATTTCAGTTTCAAACCACCAAGAATACCATGGCACAAGGCACAGCTGCAGCAAGTTGGTTGTCCCATGGCATCAATTGTTCTACACCTACTCTGCCTCTCTACAGCTGCAGTGTAATGAACATGTTTGCCATTCCTGTATGCAATGTATAAAAAACATACATGCAGGTTAATTTATGAAATTCACGTGACAATCACTTCATGCAGGTATTTGCTAGAAAGCTGAAATGCTGTACCAAGAAGAAGAAGAAGAATGCTGGCATTACCACTAGTTAGTACAAAGTGTAGATGTGGAGACCTGCTAGCTTAGAGCGCTTTCAGAATTTTGAATTATCCACTCAATAGCATCCCACCCCTGGAGTAACACAAAAAAGATTTACAACACATGGCAAATGATTTTTGCAGCATCCTTAAAAATAATAACATCTGCCACTTGGACCTCAGAGCAAAATTTCAGTATTTACTTCCTATTTCTTTAGAACAGCAAAACATTTTTCAGCAATTTTCTTAAGGTTTAAGAGGGGTGCTAAGAACACAGAGGCACAGCACGGCATGCAAGGAGAGGCAGTAATAGCAAAGTAGGTAGGGGGTAGCAAAGAAGGGGCCAGGATCAGCAAGTATCAACTCCTGATAAGTTTAACATCTCTAAAGAGACTCCTCAGTGAAACACACAGGAGGAGGAGAAGGTCTTTTTGACTTGCAAGAGCCAGGGTGCTCCTGGAAAATGGCAAAAGAACAATCTTTAAAAGAAATACAGCTCTCATGCAGGCAACATCTGAATAAGTACCAAGAAATACTATCTCTGAGACATGAAAATGTGACATATGCCAGGAGAGAGATTCAGCCAGCACTTTTAAGTGTGCCTATTGATCTGGCCATTCCAACTAGCTAGTGCTATGCTACCTCCAAGTGAGCCTGCAGCGTGGTTTGAACCAGGATTGGGATTTCTCTTTAAAGATTTTATGCTGCACACAGACTTTTAAATGGAAAATGGATCAGAACAAAATTATAGTTTAACTGAAACAGATTCAATTTCTGACTTTAAAAAAAAATCACACAGAGCACTCAGCTAGTTAAATTTACTCTTCAGTGTCCAGCAATCACCATCACAACTTCCCCACTGCTTGATTTTAATCTCATTTTTCTGTTCTCTGTTCTTTCAATCTCTTTTTTCCTCTCATTTTTGGAGAAGCACGCAGAAGGGAGGAAAAGGAGGCTTTCTGCCCTCTCATCTAGTTGGTCAACACCTCCTATCAAGCTGCTCTACACTGACTTGGCCAAGCACTATCCCTGACAAGGACAAAGTGCTAGCCAAAGCACAGGCTCTCTGGCATAGCAGGAGTTACCTGGGCCAGATTTCCCCTCTGCATCAGTCCAGAGTACAAACTCAAGTTTCAGGTATTCTCATCTTGCCTTTAGCCAGTGGTACCTATGCTTCTCTAGCAACTCCATTGTTTTCCCACCTCCCCCAGAGAAGTTCAGGACAAAGAGCCCAAGAACAAGCCCTCCCATAGCTCTGCCTGTGCTGACGTGCAGCTCCATGGCTGCAAGCCAAGTAGAAAAAGCAGACACAAGACAGAGGAGTTGGTGTAGTGTTACCTACAAAAGCCAGCATAGTTTCATTTCTTCAAAGAACATGCTGCTGCTTACACTACCTGACTTTCAGCCAAAGAGATAGCTAAATAATAGACAGGAACTGGAACAACTGACAAAGTAGCGTAGAAAGTATGCTAGCATTAACTGCTAAATCCAGATTATAAAGTGAAAAAGATGTTATACACAGCACTAGCACTAACTCCTGGAAATATGAGGTTAGTGCTTAAAAAGGTGCTTTGGAAAAAAACCCACAATACTATGATTATGCTGTGTGTAACTGCAGCATTCCACATAGAAGGTTGTTCTGATGTACAATTCTAATTGATAACCAAATATTTAGCAGTGAAAACTTCTCATACTTTGGGAAATTATATTCTATTTCCCTGAGGTCCTATAACAAAATCAGTTGAAACTGCAGGAAGGTAATTATAGTATTTAGCAGAAATTATTGACAATTACCATTAAAACAAAAAGAAAGGCAGCAGTTGGGGGGACAGAGGGAGAAAACAGAATGAAGATGTACCTTTCTGGCATTAGAAGATATTGTGTTTGCCATTAAGCTTTCCAGATAACTGCTCAAGCTAATGCCTTTAACAGTAATAATTGCTTCTTGAGTTAGCACAGTTCTGTAGGAAAATAAAGAAAAGTTAATACCTAAACTGAATTGGGCTACCATAATGTCTCCCATACACAAGGAAGCACACAAATATCTTTACTTACTTTTCAGGGTTTTCAGGATGAGGTGTGTAAACCAGCCTTTCATCAACAGACACCAAGTTTGTGAGAGTAATCTTAAAAAGAAAAAAAGAGCTGAAATTCTCATTTCCCATCTTTCCTTTTTCCATTGCCAACAGCGCTACTCAATAGCAGAGCACTTCAATTTAATGTCAGAGACAAAACAGAATATAAAACACAGTGTGCAGTCAATAAAAAGACCTATAAAGGATGACTTCTATTCTGGATCTAGGTGTGTCAATCTAAGTTCCTATTCACAGTACAAAGCACAAACAGCTTTCTACTTGTTTTCTCTGAATGGTGATTTTCATCTGATTTATGGCATGCAATTCAGAGAGGCTCTTCAAGACCACCATAACAGGATTGGAAGTGTACAGAAAACTGATACTCAGAAAAGACAATGTCTGTTGTGCAGAGACAAGGGTGTCCTACAGACAACTCTACCTTAAATCTGATAGTTACAGGGTCCCAGGATACCAAAATATAGCATAATACTTCATTTACATTTTGTGAAAAAAGGCATTTCAAATTAAAACTGTTGTTTTAAATGGGAGTGTAATGTAGAACAAGTTATTAATCTAAAAGTCTAACTATTTTACGTGCATTCTGAGAAATAATCTTACATTAAAAGCGGAATCACAAGTGTTTGATCTCAAAGTGTTTAAAGTTTGCTATGCGTGGGAAGTAGAAGGGGAAAAAAAAGAGAAAAAGAGCCAACTAAGACAAGGAAACTGCCTCTTTCTCATGAAAAATGCAAACATATTTCTAATCCAAATGTTAAGAGCAAAACATCTAGACTACAGTTTATAGATACTTCTTAAGCTATGACTTACATTAGTTGAGCAAAGCTCCATCTTTTTTTCCACTGGATCTACCACAGAATGTTCTTCAATGTAAGTTAGAGTTCTGCTTGTTCCTAAAATCTGAAAGTGAAGAGATTTAAAAAAAAAATTAGAAAAGCTAAGTACAAAATAAAAATGAAAAAAAAAAACCTGACATACATAAATGCCTAGCTTTTAGTCATCTCAAAAAAATACAAAGTGACTCATGGATACCAGAAAACTGTGATGAGTGGCAAGTCTACATCCTGGTAGGCTGTATCAGTCATATAGCATGACACAGACCACTCTGGGAGGCACGTATAGACCAACATGCACTACAGGCATTTTAAAGCCTACAATGTATTCTCACTACAAAGTACACTAATCACAGCTTAGGTGATACTTGTGGATGATACTTCCCATAAATTCAAATGTAATTTGAGTTCCTCTCCAGTTCAGATGATGACATAAAAATGCACCCCTCCCTTAACAAACCATGATGTTTGCCCAACCATACCGCTTTTACAATGCTTGGCAATCCCCACTCTGTGCTGAGAAGGCGGTGACTGTGCAACCTCCCCTGCTTATCAAGGCTCCTGTCAAGGACATCCACCCCTACCACGCAGGGATTCATTGGGTTGGGGTACTTTCTCATAGCAGCTTTGATCACCGTGTCCCAGGGGTGTCTGTAAATAGAAGAAGGGAGAGTATTTGTAACTATTTTGTATTTAATTGCAAGTATTCCAACAATATTGAATCAACTTGGGTAACTTGCAGGGCATGTGCTGTGCAACTCTGTAGCTCCCAGAAGCTCCTTCAGAATTCAGTGATGCTTGGCGAGGCAGTAAGAGAGTACTGATACACAAACAGAAAAAAACATACTCCTTTCAGAGAGAAGAAAGGAATTATTAACCCAGGCCTAACAGAAATGAGGGCAAGGTGTGACAGTCACAAATTGCTACAAGTGACATTCCAATTAGCTGTGCAAAAACCCCACAATGACAGGGGTAGCTGTCCCCAGAGGCTGCTGAATCTTAATTCACTTCAGAACTCAATCAGAAGAGCAACCTGACCTAAGATTTAAGTTAGCCCTGCTTTGAGAAGGGGGATGGATTAGATTACCACCAGAAGTCTACTCCGACATAAATTCTTCTATCTTAGAACACCAGATAAACAGAAGAAAAAAGTCATTAGCTCCTGTTTCTTCCAACAGCAAAAAATCAAAGTGAAATTTAATTCAACTAAAAAAAAAATCAAGAAGTACAAAATAAACAGTTCTTCAGAAACCGTATCAGTCTGACGTATCAGACTGCAGACTGCACATGTACTACTGCTTGCATCAGCTTGTTAGCACGAATTACAATTACAGATATTTTTCTCAATACAGAAGAACAATTATTTCTATGAAACAAATTTTGACAATCTCAAAGTCCTGGGATTAGAGAAGCCCCACTACTGGAGGACAGGTTGTCCACATGGCTGTTGTTGTGGGACTTCATGTATTATTACCTCCTGAAACAGAGGAGGTTGAATAAATCTTGGACTTGATCCAATGTAGAATTTCAGTCCCTAATTCTATATTCAGATATAGAATTATTTCTATATTCAGAATAGCTGGTATACCTGAGATGAAAGGCTTGCAGCCTTTAAAGGTTCCATTAAAATTCAGCAATCGATAACTGACTTAAGACTTGTGAGTGCCAACTTCTACATAGAAGTTGCCCTTAGGGACTTAAATGAACTTGAGTTCTGAGAACACTACTTTCAGTCTTAAAATAGACCAGCACAGAAGACCATCAGCAGTACACCACCACTAGAGCAAAAAGAAGCTTGGAAAAGTGAGGTCCTTTCCCAATGAGAAGAGTGAGAAAAGATCTTTCAGCTGTATTGGTGCAAGCAGGAAAAACAGAGCCCTCAATTCCTACTTCAGGAGAGCTGGAGGACCATTCCATATTATGTTCAGTGACTGTACATCATCATCAACAGAAGATACACAGACTGAAAAGGTCAAATTTCTGTTAGGTGTCCTTGAGGGATTTTAAGACTTAGAGATCTGATAAGGCCCAACAGTATTTTATTAACCATTAAGCTGAACTACCTACACCCATACACAAGATACCATAAGATGGGGGCATTCCAATACAGATCTCTATGAGAAAATGGCAAACAAAAATCAAGTTTGTCTCCTATGCAACAGATATTAATCTCAGACTCTAAAGTTATGCCATACATAAGCAGCCTTTACTAGCCTCAAGCTAGAGGATAGCTTCTAAGTACACATTAGAAGCTACTGTGTACTTACACCTGACCAGTGTTGAAGCTGAAAACCTAACACAGATCCCAGCACAATGATTTCAATTGTATTAATAAAATTAAAGAAGTCTAAAACTGCACACCTGGGGTATTTTGCATATACTTTAAAACCTTCATGCCCAGTTCTCTTCAGATTTTGAGGTTTTTTTAAGAGACCTGTAGGAGATGAGTGGCACTTAAAGAGCTGTGCTGGAACTGCTGTGTTCTCCACATCAGCTCCCCATACAGCTTGTTACACACCTGTTGATACTTCTGCATATTATCCCCTCAATTACATCAAAGTGGAACCAGATGACCAGACCCACGTTCAAAAGAAAAACACTGACAATAAGAAAACTGATTCAGATGTCAGTGAACAGCTGTCTGCTAGGCAGATGATCTGACCCAGCACTAAGGTAATTTACAGTCACTCCATCCATACGTTTTGGAATATATCACCAAGTACGTCGATAGTTTGGCGCTTTTCTTCTTATTATTTTGATAGCGTGGAAGTTATTTTTCCTTAAATACCCTCATCTTTACCAAGCAATTACACTGCCGGGCTAGCTTTACCCCTGACACTTCCCAGGGGTGCCGCAAGGGGTGGGCGAAGCCCCCGCACGGATTCCGCCGCTTAGGAACAAATGGCAGGCGATGAAGATGGGCACCGCCGACCACAGGATCATAGAATTGGCTGGGTTGGAAGGGACCTCAGAGATCATCAAGTCCAACCCTTGAACCACCGCTGCGGTTACCAGACCATGGCACTGAGTGCCACATCCAGTCTCTTTTTAAATATCTCCAGGGACGGAGAATCCTGGGCAGCCCATTCCAATGTCTGATCACCCTCTCCGTAAAGAAATTCTTTCTAATATCTAACCTAAATTTCCCCTGGCACAACTTAAGACCATGCCCTCTTGTATTGCTGAGAGTTGCCTGGGAAAAGAGACCAACCCCCCCTGGCTACCCCCTCCTTTCAGGTAGTTGTAGAGAGTGATGAGGTCTCCCCTGAGCCTCCTCTTCTTCAGGCTGAACAGCCCCAGCTCCCTCAGCCTCTCCTCATAGGGTCTGTGCTCGAGTCCCTTCACCAGCCTGGTTGCCTTCCTTTGGACCTGCTCCAGGACCTCGATATCCTTCCTCAACTGAGGGGCCCAGATGACCGCTCCCAGCCCACCCCCCATCACCCGAGGATTTAATGCCGCCAGCGCCGGTGCCGTTCCCCTCCCGGGGGAGCCTTTGTTTCGGCCCCACAGGTTGAATGGAGCCGGGTTGGACGCGGCTTCGAGCAACCCGGTCGAGTGGGGGAGGTGTCCCTGCCCATGCAGGGGGCTTGGAGCTGGATCATCTTTTAAAGTCCCTTCCAATCCAAACCACTCTACGGTTCTACGATACCCAGGCGGGAACCGCAGCAGCCGCCGCCACCCCTCCTTTAGGCATTTCCTATTTCCGCCTTCACCCCGGCAGGGCCCGGCTTCCCCCGCACACCCCGACCCGACCCGGCAAGGCCCCGGAGCGGCTGCCTCCTCCGCCAGCGCAGGCCGGTGGAAGGAGAACCACCGCCGTTCAACCGGGCGGGGGAAGGAGGGGGGAATCGTAGGGGGGTGGCGGCGGTGGTGGTTGTGTGGGAAGGTGTGTGAAGTTGGCCGCCCCTCAGCCCTCCCCACCCGGACCCTCACCCGAATACGTGCTCCGAGCTCCAGATCTTCATGGTCGCCCTCGGTCTCTCCTCAGGTCCGGCGGAGGGGAGAAGGAAGGCGGGAAGGAGAGGGGGAGGCAGCAGCCCGAAGCCGCCCGGCGAGCGCCAGCAAAGAGCGGGGGGAAGGAAGGGAGAGAAGGGAGGGAGAGGGGTGGGGGGGGCGGAGCGCCGCGTGCCGGCACCGGGGGGACCCCGCCCGCCGCTGCGTCACGCGCCTCCGTCATCGGGCCGTCATCCGTCCCCCCGATACACGTAATGATGACGCCAAACGCCTTAATGCCCCCAAGGGCACCGCGCCGTGTTACAGGGCACAGCTCCGTGCAGAAATGCGTTGTGTGGGGGGAGAAAAAAATAAAAGAAAGGGAGGAGAGAGGTTTCCCTCCGGAGGGGACGGTGGCCCCGGGAGGGGGCGGGGCTCCGAGGGGTCCTTCCGACGTAACGGAAATGCTGTCGGCAGCGCGATGAGGTCAGACGTCTCAGGCAGGGGCGGGGCGACGCGACGGTGGCCGCGGCGCGGGTCGGCGGAGACGGTGGAGCGAGGTGGAGGCGTAGGCCATGGCGCACCGTTACCTGCTGCTGGCACAGGGGAGCTGTCGGCGCCGGGGGCTTCCCGGGGCCCTGCTGCAGCAGCTGCTTTTCGGGAGGGGCCTACTGGGAGCCAGGCCCTGCTTGTTGCAGGTGAGGGGCAGGGCACAGGCCCAGCCGGCTGCTCCGTCGCTCCTGGGCCTTAAGGACGGGGGAAGGGGGGAGCGCGGTTGTCATGGTGACAGGCGGGCCGGCCCGACCCACTGCTGCCCGGAATTTCTGGGCGGAGGAGTGCACCCCGCTGCCAGGGCCGAGGGCTCCCCGCGGCCTTCCCCGGCTCGTCTTCATCGCTGTCGGCGGAGGCGGCCCGCTGGTTGCTCCGTCTGCCCTTCCGGGAGGTGAAGGCCCCTGGATGGGCTTTGAGTGCGGTGTTTTCCGGCTGGGAAGCGGCTGCTAGGCTTCTTGCGGGGAGGGAGGAGCCGCGGGTGCTGCGGGTTGGTTCGGCTGCGGGTTGGTTCGGCTGCGGGAGCGGCCGGGGGGAGAGTCTCTGTCGGAGATGGGTGAGGCAGCACCTGAGTGAGAGCTGCTGCTGGTGAGGGTGAGGCCAGGCACCCAGCGGATTTGCGAGTGGTGTCTCACACCTAGAGCAGACTCGCGCCTTTGCTCTTTCAGGGGGATGGTTCGCGGTGGGTGGTTTTGTGGCTGGGTGCACGCAGCCTCCGAGTTGTGGGCTGAGGGATCAGTGTGGGGGTTTGGGTTGTCAGTCAGGGTAAGGGTGACGCTCTGAAAAGCAGGAGGCTTGTGGTCGGTTGTTTGCACTCTGGGATTGCACGGGGCAGTGGTGGGATGGATTTAACACTCTAGTTCTCTAATATTAACACTCTAATACTAAATGGCAAATAGTGATAGCTCAGCGTTCGTTCTTATCAAAATGGTTTAGACTGTCACTTGTTACGTGCATTAACCTTGCTGCCAACCCTACTATAGTGGAAGAATGAGAGGCCTATGCTGGTGCTTGAGAAAAGGGACGTGCTGAATCCCTGCATCTTTCAGGGGTGTCTTGAGCAGGTTGATTCTTTTTTCTGTAGCGCATAGCAGAGAACCACAGCACCTTTGAAGGTATGAAGGTTCTCACTAGGGTAGTAATAATCGTGAGATGAATATGCTTAAGGACGTTAGTAACTTAGTCTTTCATAAGAAAATGTTCTCTTTTCTTATGCTGAATTTGTATTTTTGTTTGTTCAGAGCTGAACATCATTGCAACAATAAAACACTGTCAACAGAACTGCTAATCTCTCAGGAAGCCAATTCTCTTTTCTGTCAATAAAATTTAATGAGTTCTGACTTGGAGTGGAACATAGGAACTGTGGAAGGGAACCTAGCACAGATGGGTTCATCCTAGCATGTGTATGTGTGTTCAGGTAGCAAAACAAAGACCTTTGTTTTCATAAAGGCCTTTTTAAAATTTATTTTTATTAAAAAAAAAAAAAGGAGTAACTTGCATTAAAATATATTTCTTTACCAGCTTTCTGTACCTATCCCCCAGCATACTTTTTTATAGTGTTTCGCCAACTGTTAAATAATTAAGGCTTTTGGCTTAATTTTATTTTGCTGGATTTGTAATTTATATGTACAGTACAAACTTGGAACTTTCTAGAATTAACAGATTCTTGGTGTTTTGCTTACGTAGTTAAGCAAATGGATGTTCTGTTCTTGCTTTGTGTAGCCTTGTTTTTCTAAAATTAATCATGGTAACAAAGTTTTTGTGAAGTCAGTAGTTCTGCTTATTTAAAATTGCCTATTTTAATTAATTTTGGAATCATGGGGAGGGCATTTCTTTGGTGGTACAGAGCTTGGGTTTGTTATACTTTCAACGAGTAACATTTTCTGGGTTATTTTAATTGTAAATGGACCTTTGCATACTTTACTTATCTCAGCATTTCATACAATTTTCACAGTTGGAAGAGACCTCTAAGGGACCTTTAAGATCATCAAGTTCCAACCTCCCTGCCATTGGGTGACCTCCCACTAGATCTGGTTGCTCAGAGCTCTGTCCAGCCTGGCCTTAAAAAAATTACAAGGATGGGACTTCCACCATCTCTCTGAGCAATCTATTCCAATGTCTCACCACCCTTATGGTGAAGAACTTCTAACATCTAACTTAAGTCTACCCTCCTCTAGTCTGAATCCATTCACTCTAGTCCTGTCACTACCTGACATCCTAAAAAGTCCCTCATGAGCTTTCTTGTAGGCCCCTTCAGATACTGGAAGGCTACAATAAGGTCTCCTCAGAGCCTTCTCCAGACTGAATAACCCCAACTCTCAGTCTGTCTTCATAGGAGAGGTGCTCCAGCCCTCTGACCATCCTCATGGCCCTTCTCTGGACATGCTCCAGCACATCCATGTCCCTCCTGTAACAGAGGCTCCAGACCTGGATGCAGTACTCCAGGTAGGGTCTCATGAGAGCAGAGCAGAGGGGGAGAATCACTTCCCTTGACCTGCTAGCCACGCTTCTCTTGATGCAGCCAAGGATACAGTTAGCTTTCTGGGCTGCAAGTGTACACTGATGGCTCATGTTGAACTTACTTTTTTTTTTTTTAAACCATGACTTTTTAGGTGTCACAGGGTTTGGCTGAAGAGAACAGGTGATTTGGGGGGTTTTTTGGTTTGGTGGTTTGTTTTTTGGTTTTTTTTGCTTTATATGCTGTCACAGATCTTTTATCTCTTGCTGAGGGAAGCTGACCAGAGTTTCCTGATAGAGAGCCTAGAGCAGCATGCAGTCAAAAATGCGCTTTGCTTCCTTTCCCTCTTCTTGGGCAGTGGGTGTGCTAGGGTTGCTGAGGTGTTCCCATTGCCAGCCAGCCCAGGGGCAGGTCTTGTGTCAGAATCAATATGACCAGTTTTCATGCTGATAATTTACACAGGCAAACCCAACAAACCTAAGCAGTTGTTACCAGCATAGTGTAGTTCTAACAAACTTTGCAGTTGTGGAATGCTTTGGTTTAAGGGCACATACACACACACACAGCTTAATTAAACTGTAACTTCTGTAATAAACGCATGCTGGTCTACCTTAGCCAGGCTATTTGATTTCACATACTAAAACTTTTCCTTTAAATGTGACCAGTTGCTTTATTTTAGTTGCACTAAAGACTTCTGAGAATTCCCATCTCTTTACAAATAAAAAGTAACCTAAGATTGTGGAATAAATAACTCCCACATTTTTTGGTGTTGTAGGAGACCAGTGACATAGAAAATAAACCAGTTATTACTGGACATGTCTGTGAGTTTAGGAGCTGTTGCAACAATCACTGCCTGTTTGTATTTGAACTACAGATGAGTTGGTCAGTGGCAAGTTCTTTCCTGCTCCTTCAGCAATGTAGTTGCAATTGCTCATGTTGGAGGTCAGAGTGTATTGGACCTAGTAGCTGTTCTCTAGATAAAGTGCTCTCCAGACTATTGGCACTGCACATTCTTATCTTGATCAGTAAAATATCCTCTTGGATTTTCATTACCAGATTTTGCAGCAAAGACATGAGGTGGCACAAAACAGTAATGGAGCAGCCTTAGAATTGTTAGCTCAGTGTACTGGCAATGCAAGCAGTAAGAACGTTTTGGTATTCCTCTTGGTTCCAGCAGGTGGAACTAGCTGGCTGATTCAAATCAGGCTAATGTATTTCATCAGTTAATACGGAGTGGAGGGGGAAGCTCCCAGACAGGAAGCTGTAGGAGTTAGAATTCAGCTAATGATGTGTCAGCATTCCTAGGTCGTTTTACCATGTAATCTGGTATCCTTCAAGTTTGTTTAATGTGCAAAAACAGGTTTTGCCTGCGACCATTGTAACTTCACTGTTACAAAATTACTGTGGAGATACTAATGAGATTTCCTTCACACCTGTAGTCCTAGAGGTGTTACTCCTAGATGGATGTTTGCGGTTGCATTGATACCTTGAATCTGTTACTTTTTTGGCATTGTTTACTATGTATCTGGCTTTTAAGGTAAATAGCTTCTAATCAAAGAAGGGCTGATAGAGACCTCAGCACCTCTATCTTCATTCTAAGGAATGAAAATAGTCAGCATTTGGAGAAATCTTGATTTGATTTTTTTTTTTTTTTCTTAGGAGGGGGTAAGTTTGGATTTTATCTAAAATGTATCCTCCTTTAAGAAAGGGTTTGATTTCTCCATAATAGAGTTGCAGCTTATTCTGATTTAAGCATTCAGTTACAATACCAAAAGTTTTCATAAGAATTAGTAATTTAAAATATTTATATTTCTTTCATTACATTTAGGCTGCAAATAACAATAAATAATTAATCTGAAAATAAGGAGTGATAGTCTTGCATTTGTTGTATTTTTATAAGTGGATCATCACCTACATCAGTGTTTAGGTTTGCTTTTAGAAGTGGCCTTTCTTCTCTGTAGGTTTGTTAACGGGTTGTCTGCCATATCCCTTTCTTTTGGATTCAAGCAGATCTTTCATATTCAAAAGTTACAGGTTCTTGATTATTTTGAAAAAATTGCAGTTCTTAATCAAAGTGTAATTAAGCACTGTGTGGAACATGCATATCCAATCATAGTTGGTGTTGCACTGAAGTGTCATTAAGGTGGTATAAATAAAGTATTTCTTATAGGATCAGTGCATAGGTATTACATAGCTTGTAGTGTTTCTGTTTGATTTTTTTCTTTTAGTAAAGAATGGTGTATTTGTATGCATGAACTGTATGCTTCTGACAAATAGAACAGAAGTTTCCATGCTGTAGAAATGACCCATTTAGTTGACGCTTTCTATTGTTGTCTTATGCTCTTGATCACAGCAATTATTATGAACTCTGTTGTAAAATAATCAATTACTTATTGTAGTTCATACTACTGGAGAGCTTGAACATCTTTGTGGCACCTTCCTGTTGCTTCACATTTTTTTTTCATCTTCCAGATCCATGAAAAAGTTACTACTGGAGTTACTACTGACCGAAGTACTGTCTTGGCAAGTGTAATTGCTGCTTGCAGAAGGTTTTTTTCTCAGCCTCCCAAAGGTGATTATGACTTCGATCGGTGAAGTGAAGCAAACTACATTCTTTTCTGAGAACTACACTTGTGTGCCATGTACTGGCTGTGAGGAAGGAAGTTCTTTTATTAACTAGACATTAATCTTGTGATGGAACATTGACTTATGGGATTTTTAGGAGTTATTGAAGAATGACTGTGGTTTGCTAACTTCATGCTATGCAGTTTAATTTTCTGTTGAACTAAGCTTGTTTATCTCTGGTTTAAAGGGTAGTTTTATTTCAGGTTATTAAATACATTTGGTATTTTCCTGTCAACAGTAGCTTATATGTAGGAACCTGGTAGAGCCCTTCAGCAAAATTACAAGAATAAAAACATGTTTGCAGTCTATATATTGCTAGCTTTTATGCTGTTTTATACGTTCAGCTCGTCACTACTGAAGTGTAATAACAATTGTAAATTGAAAAAAACAATTATGAGCTCTTTAACTCTTTCTTCACAGGATTTGAAAAATATTTTCCCAATGGGAAGAAAGCTAATGGAACTAAAGGTACAGCTGGAGAAACAAAAGGTAGAAAAAGATTATTGTGTTTGATTGTTTTTTGTGGAATATGTATTCAATATATTAGATTTTAGCATAAAACTGTGTGTTTAGGGGTTTTGTTTATTTTTCAGGGAAGATGTTTCTGTACTGGATTAGTTTAAAAGTGCGAATTGATACATTTTTATTAAATGCAATTTTGCTTTCTGATCATGTGTATCTTCTGGGATAACATTATTTTTCTCTTATGCTTCTGTTGGAATGCTGTCCTTAATTACTTGTTTTACTGCCTCCAATTAGTTTACATAGTAAAGCATTCAGAGTTGTCAGTGTGTATAGTTCTCAGCTTTTCCTGGAGCAAGCTGAAGTACCCACTTAGCTGTATGAAATCAGAACTGTCATTTTGGGTGAGGGTCCAGAACCAGCTCTTTATCCAGGACCAGCGATGTAGCCTGCTGCTTTAAAAAGGAGTTTAGTAGTGGCAATGCTAGAAGGAGTCCTATCCTTAAAAGGAGGGAATCTGGAAATTGTTAATAACAGCCACTCTGTTTTATTTGGGTATCTATATATTCCAAGGTGGAGGAGAGGCAGCCACCCAGTGAGTCTCTTACGGAAGCAATAATAGGAGCAGCTTTCCTTCCCCTAGACTAGTGTCCTGCCTAGATGCTCCAACTACCAAGCTATTGAAGGAGCCCTCTTTTCTGGTCCTGGCTGTATGACATAGATGTGTTCCTACCAGTTAATGTACTACATGATCATTTTTTTAATGGAAAATAAAGTTTCTCGTATCCTCTGATTATTATAGCATTATGAGCTATTTAATTTTTTGGAGCAACCCTTAAATATTAAAACTATTAAAAACTAGTGTGATATTGGCATATGATGTAAAGGTGTTTGGTTTTTTATGTTTCATTTTTGATAGAAGCAAAGCAAGCTAGTGCCCGGCAGCCTACTGGGACAAGCAGTGGAGGAGGTAGCAGTGGTGGAAAAAAAGGTGGCAAGAAAGAAGATACCAACTGGTGGACCAGATTACAGAAGGTCTTGACTTTAAAATGCCTTTCTTTATAGTACTAATTGTCTTGTCCCCATGAAATAACCTTGAGTGGTTTTTCTTTTTAGAAAAGAAAATATTCTGAATGCCTAAATCCTCTTTAAGCCTCCTGTGCCGAGTATTTCATAGTAACTGGCTCTATGTGGCTCCCCATTCAGTGCTTTTCATAAATAAGTTGTGTATATCCCTTCAGAGGCATCTAACTCTGGTTCAGGAAAATTAATGGAGTTTTAAGATACATGAGTATGGTTGCTAGTAATGAGTTTTATTACAGTGGAGCCAGGCCTTTAAAGGCTCTGTATTTTGTTTCAGAATGTCAGTTTGTAAAATGTGCTGGCCACACGGTGCTAGTTAAAAGTAGTTTACTTATGTCATTCTGTCCTTAATGGAACATCTATGTAAGTTTCTTTTTGGAATTTATACTTACTTTCATCAGCTGTTGTACAAAGATAATAGCATCTGGTAGTACAAGAGCTTAAAGAATATTTTTCTGATTTTACTTAGCAGGCATAATTTTTTTCCTTGTTCCTGGGTTTTTCAGGTTAGTTTTTTTCCTTTATTAATGTAATCCTGAAAGGCAGGGAAAACTGGTGTAGAATGGCAAAAAAAGGCCATTGTAACAGATGGCAAAAGTTGGGGATTTTTAGTATGATAAAAGCAGTTCTTAGAGCAAAACATAGTTCAGTTACTTTTTGTAAAACTCTTAAGGTGTCTTATTAGTGTAATTCTTCAGTTTTATCTAAAGTTACTGAAGCATGTTCATACAACAAAATACAGCTTTGTTTGACATTCTCTGTTGTAACCTTAAGGGCTGGGAGTGGAAGCCAGAAATGTCTGTTACATTCTTATCATATTTCAGATTCTAAATGCCTGTTTTTTCTCCTGTTTCCCAGGGTGACATTCCATGGGATGTCAGGGAATTTCGAATGTACGTAGTGGGAAGTTCTTTTTTCTGGACAATGGTTGTATATTACTTCTTCTTCAGGGTACCTGGGAGAGAAATCACCTGGAAAGACTTTGTCAATAACTACCTTTCTAAAGGAGTGGTGAGTAGTGAGAGGAACCAAAATGGAAAATCAGTGTGATGAAGATGCTTATTTCTGCCTCCCTGCTCATGCTTATTTATCTGTGGAGTGAGAACTGGCTCGAGAGTAACTTTTGAGGGAGAAGGGGATGTGCTTTTATATCAATAAGTTCCCTGATCTAATGTTCTGGATGGCTGTCTGAAGATTTGTGTCAGCTCAAGAGAGAAGAGGGAATGAGCAGCTCAGGACAGAGCTTTTTTGTTGGACAGCTTGTGTTGATGCTAGTTTGAAAGCACAGTTTAACCCACAGTCTCTCAGCATATGGTGTCATAGTACAGGTAAGGCAATGTCATGGCTTAAGCAGACAAGCAAGCTCCCTCAGAAGAAAGTTAGTCCTAACCTTAAACAGCTCCCACCCCTCTCAAAAAAAAAAGTGTCCTGCTTGTTTCCTGCCTTGATTCTGAGGGGATTCTGAGGAACAGCAGTGCAATCAGAAGGTTGGGGTAGGGAATTGAAGAATCTCTTCTAAGGACAGTAAATTGGCATAACTCTGTCATAAAACAGCCTCCTGTGTTTGTTTTCTTCTCTTACTTGTTCTTTTCTTACTGGAAGCTACTGCTGGAGCACTTAATTTTATCACTGGTGTCCTGTCTCTCTAGAACTTTGCAGCTTTCTACATTTGGAGTAGTAGGTTGGTGACGCCTTCAAGTTCAGGAGACTGAGTGTCTTACACAGGACTTTTCCACTTCAGGAGCCACTAGTTCTTGGCTCTGTTACCTCCCTGTTTGTAGCCTCACCTGCAGGTCAGAAAAACACTGGCTTGCTTGCTCCTTTAGGTTTCAGGCCTGGGATTTTGTGTTGACCGCATGCTTCCTACTCCTCTGTTACCTTGGTAAACTGCTAAGCAGATTGTTCACTACCTTTCTTTGTATAACTGATCTACACAAAGCCACTCTATATGCTTTCCCCCTTCTGTCAAGACTACATCTTGGAATTCTGTTCTTAATTAACAATAATGTGCATCTTGTGGGGAAAAAACAAAACAAAACAACAAACCTCAGTGATCATATTTTGTGAAGCAGTAAAACACTAGCTCTGTAAAAAGATTAGTTTAGCTGTTAGAGTGAACGAAGCCTTAACTGTTGTTGCAGAGAAGCATTATGAAAGTGGGTTGTTTGCACAAAACCAAATCTCCTGGGCCTTTGTAAGGTGTAGTCTGGTTATTCAGGTAATTATGCCAGAAATGGCCACGTGTAGTGAGTTCAGGAAAACCCTTCTGGTCTGCATACAGTTTGGGCCAAACTTGAAGAACTGTTGCTATTTTTAAATTCTCTTAAGATGTTGAAGCAGGTTATTTTATGGAAAGAGGAATAAAAGTTGGAAGACACTTTGACCCTGTCAAACTCAAGAAACAAATCATTTGAGAATTCTATCAAAAAAAGTGCTTAATAAGAGTTATCTGTGAACCTGCAGCTCAATTACTGATTTTAGTTTATATGATTTCTGTAACCTCAGCTAAATTACTCTTTATCTAATTGTGATTATCCTGTTTAATGCAGTAGCACAGAGCCCTTTATGTTAGAAAAAATAATTGTGAGAGTGAAGTCAAGTTTTTCCTCATTCTGCTCCGTTTGTTTTGTTTTGGAAGGTGCTGCAAGAATTTGGAGACTTGTGGTCTGCTGCTGCTTTTGGTGTCTGAACATTGAAATAGTTCCATGTTGTTCAACTATTTCACTGTATCTAATTTCAGCTGAGGTGTGCATTGGGCTAAGAGGTTGTTCTTCCAGTATAGATTTTAATGTGCCAATATTCCTTGCTTATTGATTACAGATGTGATTCCTCGTGCCATTCCTAATGGCAAGCTATAGATTATGGAACCATCCTGATCTAAAACACGAGTTGTATTCTCCTAACTGGAAAAAAGAACAGGTTCATATTTGCTCCATGTAGCTGTTAGCTGTGATGGAAGTGCAGTGATCATATTCTCCAACACATAACATGCTTTGTCCTTTCCTCCTACAGGTGGACAGACTTGAAGTGGTGAACAAGCGCTTTGTTAGAGTGATCTTTGTTCCAGGAAAGTCACCTCATGAATGGGTAAATGCATTTAATACATATACATGAGACATTAGAAACAGTAAAGAAATCTTTACCTAAAAAGTTACATGTGGAAAACTTGGTCTGGAGCATTAATAAACTCTTAATCATGCATTAAACAGGCTTGTTTTCTGCCTGACTGTCACATTATCCTGCCTTGTGTGTTTTTCACTTTACTGTACCAATTGTTTTGCCACAGATAACTTAAAACTATGGCAAGTAATTGCTTTCTAGCTCTGTGCTCTTAATACAAATACATAAACAGGAAGAGTGAGAAAGTGCTGAAGATGCTGCATTTTTAACAGAAATTTTTTATCTGCTCAAGAAAATCCCAGACTTCACT
Organism: Calypte anna; assembly: GCF_003957555.1. Taxonomy (NCBI): domain Eukaryota; kingdom Metazoa; phylum Chordata; class Aves; order Apodiformes; family Trochilidae; genus Calypte; species Calypte anna. Next base: position 98,247,048 of record NC_044245.1, read on the forward strand.
GTACATTTGGATCTTTTCTGTTTCAAAGTGGTTTTAGATAGCTATTTGAAAAACAGATAGAAATGTTTATCTGTGTCTCCGTTTGATACTGTAGTCTTTACAACTAAGCTGAGAGCTCTCATTCTTGAGAGAAGTACTTATTTTAGGGAGTTCCTTTTCTGGTATCTCACTGAGGAACAGATTCATGCAGCTGAAAGTTCTCTGATCAGTAATAGTGTCTGAGACCTAGTAAAAATTTAATTAAAAAAAATCTATACAATGGGGATAATTTAGAAGAAGCACAGAGAAGCCATGTGACTCAGGTGGTGGAGGTTTGTTTTTTTTTAACAGACTTTGTGAAACAAGGTCTGCAAGTCACATAAAGTGAAATCTGCAGAAATTACTTAATCAGTGGTGTCAGGGTGACTTATTTATACACCTACTCTTTAGCCTACATGCCAGCAGTGTCCTTAATTTCTCAATCAGTTAGGACTATGCTCTTTCTGATTAGGGAAGTAAAGGCAAGTTAGGCAGGTCATGGTGCAAAATGGGAGATTTTCTTGAGTTTTTCTTGAAAAACTGAATCTCAGCACTGAAAGTAATGTCTGGGTTTTTTTTTCTCTGATGTATTATGACAGTCTATGCAGTCTTTTGTGAAGACAGCTAACTTTAAAGCTAATATGGACTAAAAAGGTAGAGAATTGCCTTTCTAAGAAAGGTTGACACCTTCAGGTGAAACATTTAAGTGTCATGGCTGTTGTGTTTGCTGGTTAGTGCTCTATTATTCTCACTGTATTTTATCTTGGTTACATGCTTTACAAGGCAATTTAAACTGGGTCCAGATCTGTTCTGAGAATTGCTTGTGTATGTGTTAGAATAAGTTGGCTTGTAATCAAGCTAAAGTAAGATAGGGCACTTTGTGGTGATCTCTGCTTTTTTTTATAGCAGTACGTCTGGTTTAATATTGGTAGTGTCGACACTTTTGAACGGAATCTTGAAACTGTGCAGCAAGATCTAGGAATAGAAGTGGAAAACAGATTGCCTGTAGTCTACTCAACAGAGAGTGATGGGTAAGAAGTTGCTTTAAATAGTCTCTTTTGATTAAAAAAAAAATGGGTTTGTTGACAGTAGAAAGGTAGCTTTGTAAGACATACACCTAATGTTCCACTAGGTGACAGTGTTGCCATAGTAAGACATCTTGGGTTTGCTTTTGAATGTCAGCTGTAAGAGGAGCTGTTCGGTACTTTGTCTATGTAGAAATCCATATCCTCTTACCCTACATATAGCTGCTTATTACATAAATGTTTCTGTTTACAATTAGTCCTTTCTTCCTTTAAGCGCTTCTCCAAATATCATCCTGTGTCATCCAGGCACAGCTGTAGAGCTCCATAGGTGGTAGGTTTTTGAATGGAAAAAATATAGCATAGAACTACAGAATATTGGCTGAGATATAACAGGTGCCATTTTCTGGCCTCAAATGTATCAGGACTCAAATTCTGTGGCCTTGCAAAAAAGTCAAGAAATTGAAGATGAAGTAAATCAGATTATTCTGCCTGTTAGCAGGAGCTGGAAGGTGCACCATACTTTTAATCTCTAAATTGGTTAAGAAAAATAGTACTATGATGAATTTATGGTATTACTACTTTCCCAGTAGAGGATTATGGCTCCAATACTAGATTTGTAGTTTATTAGTCTTGTGTAGCTGAGTTCTATTGACCTGGACCTTAGAAGAGACTAGAAGTGCTTCTCTGATGTGGGTTTGTGAATGGTGTAGAAGGTGGATGTAATCTTGCATCCCAGGAGCTGATTTCTTTTTGATCCAAGGCAGCAGTCTGAAAATGGCTCCTACTGGTGTCTGTGAAATATATTTTGTACCATCAGGATATTCAACTTTGAGTGTTGTAACTCGTATCACTAATGATAAAGGCTCACTTGCTGCCTCTTATGTTTTCATTCTGTAGTGTTTGATTTGGTTTTTGCTGATGAAGGGGAAAGATTGGTTTATTTCTGCAGTGTTCTTTACTAAGCTACTGCCCATTTGTCTTGGTAGCAACAGGGAAAATGGTAGCCTTAACTCTGGACCATTCTGTGATTTCAAATAGAGATTTTCTGTTCCCTGTTCTTGTATAAACTCTCATTTTCCTTTTTCTGTCTAATGGGGCATACTCTTAAGACCATTCCATAAATAAAGCAGTTGATCCCTTGTTTAAACAAATCTGGAAAAAAAATGAGCATCTGGGGCAATGCTGTGCTTGTGCAAAGAGACTGGATGTCATCCTGTCTTCTTACAAGAGACTGGGAAAAGTTCCCATGTCATCTGCAGCCTCACACGAATCTCTTGCTTCCTAATCCCCTCTTTCTGACCACAGTCTCTCTGACCCTTTTCTTCCTCAGTGTCTGCCCTTCATCAAATACATTGCCTGCAACTTGCTCTGCTCCAGAAGTCCCACAGGAAGCAGGAGAGAGCAGCAGTTGTATGATCAGAATGCTGTTCCCTTCCAGATCAAAAATCTGCTGAATACCACAGGATAGGGAAAAATCCTTTTCATCCCAGGAATGCAGACTATCAGTAAAGCCTGGAAGTCCTGTGCTCAGTTATGATAGTGCTTCTTTCCAGCAGTTTGGTTTTGCTGAGTGTAGATGGAACCTCTTGTAAGCTGTTCTTTGAAGGTCTTACCAAAAAAAAAATAAATCTGTGCAGTGCTGAAATACTATGAGATTGAGGACTGTCAGGATTTCTGGCTTGTACAAAGCTGGGCTAGAAAGCTGGAGGACAGACAGTGAAGGATAATGGGCAGTAAGTAATAAAACCCCAACAAAACAGAAGCCCAACACATACGCAAAAAAACCCCCTTAGCTTTAGGGAAGGGTAATAGAGGCATTGAAAGAAGAAGAAGAAAATGCAGAAATTGATAAATACTTACAGGAATAGCAAGTTTGTGTTTTAGAGATAAGTTTCTGCTGGAAGATGTAGCATATGCTGATTATGTGCTACCTAATACAACTTACTCTGAGAGCATAACCATTTGTTTACTAGTCCAGTGAATTTACCTTTGAAGGGCACAAAAAATGAGTTCTCTTTATTAGGTAATGTAGTTTTCCTCTGTAAAACTCAGTGTTGCTTGATGATGTGCTTAGTTTGAATACAAAACAAAAATCAAGACTTTTTTTGGTAATTTTTATTTTTGTTATTTCCAAGTGTGAACAACCTGCAAAAATCTTTAGAGTATTAGTATACAATAGAGTATTAGTCCTGAATTTGTTTGCTTTTGATGGAACCAATATTTCGTACATGTTATATGCAATAATGGATTTCTGTAATACATGTGTTTTTCTCATTTTTTGTGGTTTTTGTTTGTTTTTTTCTCCACAGATCATTTCTCCTGAGTTTGCTCCCTACAATCTTGATCATTGGTTCCTTGCTGTACACATTAAGAAGAGGTCCTGCAGGCTTAGGTCGAGCAGGGCGTGGAATGGGTGGGCTTTTCAGTGTGGGTGAAACCACGGCCAAAGTCCTTAAGGATGAAATAGATGTTAAATTCAAAGATGTAGCTGGCTGTGAGGAGGCCAAATTGGAGATTATGGAGTTTGTGAACTTTCTGAAAAATCCCAAACAATATGAGGATCTGGGAGCAAAAATTCCAAAGGTAAGGGAATGAGGGCTTAGCAGATGAAGACTTTATTCGTTTAGTAGTTCTTATAATTCTAAATTGTATTAGGAATATTTACATATGCACCACTTTTCAGCTTCTTTATTCTAACAGTGAGAAATAAAAACAGCCATTAAGTGCCAACAGTATAACTGAGGTGCTGTCAGAAATGGTACACAGCATTCTTGTATATAACCTTAACAGAACTGCCTTTGTGGGAGCCCACCTAAATCTAAGACAGCATGGCAGTGTAAGTTTTTTTCTCCTTTTGCTGGTTTAAATGGGAGATTAATCTTCACTTTGTTTCCTTGCATGATACTGACTGTGGTGGAAGAAGAGCCAGTGGACTCAGTCTTTTAACATGTAGCTCTTTTAAGATATTTCACAGTCTTACATTCTGTTTTCCTAATGAGGAAAATATACCTGTTCTCTTGCAGGGGGCAATTCTTACAGGTCCTCCAGGTACTGGGAAAACACTTTTAGCTAAAGCTACAGCTGGAGAAGCTAATGTACCATTTATCACAGTCAACGGCTCAGAGTTCTTAGAGATGTTTGTTGGTGTGGGTCCAGCTCGGGTAAGTCTTTGGCCTTGCTCCTTTATTGTAGTATTGGTTGCTGAAAGGATGTTATCAAGTTTGGGAAGCAAACAATTTCATTATACCTAAAAGCTTTCATTTATGGAGATTACAGACAAGTGATGCCAGATGATTGTCTAAACACAAGAATCATAGATGTACCGTTCATAAAAGGAACTAATGTAGTTCAGTATCTGGCTGCAGGCCTTTGGGACCTTAAGGATTTACCTCTAGGCAGGAACTAAAGAAAACAAACCAGAACTTTCCAAGCTCTGTTTTGAAGTAAATTTACTAGCTGGGTCAGAAATACAAAGTTCCTTTGACTACTGCTATGGCAATGTCTCCTGCTCTAAATTGTTCCTTTATCTTTGAAGAACTTTGTTCTCTTCGTAGTGTCATGCTCTTAGATATAAATAAGTATCTGGGACACATAAATGAGCTTCTGGTTGAAATAGGAGTCTGAGGGTCATGTAATTAGTGATTGATTTCTGGAGAGCAGGTGATTTAGTTGATTATTAAACATTTTTTAATGCTCTTTTGCCTCTTTTCTCTCTTAATGTGCTCTAATGAGTTAATTTAAACTCAGTTCCAGTACATCTGATTAACACTTTTTTTTCTGGTATTATTACAAATACATTTCAAACATTCAGTTTTAAATCTATCTTCTCCTGTCTAGGCAGGAAGGACACTTGAATCTGCTGAAAAATATTCTATTAAAAATTACTGATAATAATTTACAAATGGGACAGGTAACATGGGAAAATAAGATTCCTCTTAATGTCCAAAATTACACTTCATTTCCAGCAGCTCGTATCTTCACCAAATTACAACCATCTTGTCTTAAGCCTTAAAAAGTATACTTCCTCTGTTGGAAAACTTAGGATTTGTTTGCCACAGTTTATGCAATCAGACTTAAGGAAGCATGCCATGGTTTTTACTCATGTTTAAAACTATTTCTGCTAGCAAAAATGGGAATGCTTTGGGGTCTTGATTTGAAGCTGAAATTTGACAGGGAATGGTTTTTACCAGATATACACAAAATTTCCTATTCTATGGAAATTCACACACACTAAATTTTACTAAGTTCTTTAAAGCCCTGAAAAGCTGCAGTTTTCTTGTGTGTTAGAGGTTAACAGAGAAACTTTCCAAGATTTGGTCCTTAGTCAGAGCTTTGTGTGCATATGCCTCTTGCTAGCTTAGGTTTCTTTTGATGGAATTCTTGCAGTAATGTGAGTCAAAAAAGATGAGTGAAGCCAGGTAATTTGGGGCCTTCTGAAAAAAGGCAAGAGGGCACATGTGGGAAGATGCAGAGTTTGAACAGAGAGTAACAGGAGCTGTTCAGAAAGTTCAATGCTGAAACAAGTTGGGAGTGGAGGCTTCAACCAGGATGCAGAGAGAGCCTGGAAATGTATAAGGGAATTGGCAAAAGGAGCTGCTATGGAGGGGAAAGGGTGTAGACAGAAAGTGGAGAAATAGGTGCAGAAACAGTTAACAGGGTAAAAAACATGGATGTTGACTGAAAAAGTTTGAAAGCCAGAGAGCGTATGGATAGTGAATGATGTATGATGGGTGAGTGGGACTTGAAAAGGGGAGCATGCAGTGTAGAAGGGACTTCCCTGAGAAACAGTAAGGAAAGGAACAGATTCCTGTCCTCTGGGAAAGTGTTAGGTATCCTGAAATAATAATAGCACTCAGAAACCACATTGTAATTATCTGTCAGCACTTACCTGAAGAGCTCCAAAGCAAACTGACTTAACCTTTCCCTACTGGTCTGTGGAGATGATTATCAGCTTTTACTGCAGAGTGAAATCTGTTGACACAGCAGTTGCTGTTTTGGCTATGAATCCAGGTTTCAACACAGTCTGTAACTTCTGATGCCTGTAGAAAATGAGTTTTAGCTTCATTTCCCATGAATTCAGTAAGACAGTTGCTACTGATGCTTAAATTGATTATTTGTAAATTAGGCTATGTTTGAATTAAAACTTACACAGATTTGGTTCCTTTGATTTGGTGTGGTTTGTTTGGGATTTTTTCAGTGTACGTGCATTATCTTTTTTGTTTGTTTTGTGTTTGGGTTTTTTTTGTTCCATTATTTCAGGAAAATAGTTGTGTATTTCTGGATCTCTGTGTCTTTTCAACCAAAAGATAGTTCACTTTGAACTGTCGCTTTTTCCTTGTTTATCACATTCTTTCATGCTTTGGTCCTTCATTGTAATTTTTTTTTATTTCTGTTTACAAATCAGAGTGACTTTCTGCAATGAAGCATGTGGTCAAAATTCCCATCTCTGTACATCTCCTGTATGTTGTTCTTGGACAAGTCTTCTCTAATTGTATCTCTAAAGTACAAAAGTAATAAAGCTCTGAGATGCATTTAATTCCCACTTAAGGTTAAAATTCTTTCCCAAGTCTTCATTTCCTGTTTGGTCCACTTTCATTCCTCAGTTCTAAGTCTGTTAACTGGCTGGACTGGTTTTAATGAGGTCCTTCAGATATATTTACAATTAGAGTAACATTGTAATATTGTACCTTAAAGGCAGTCACATCTTCGAGTGACTAGTACAGCAGAATTTGATAGGGAGTATCTTATTTGAAAAGTCAAAAAAAAGTTTTCCGGTGTTTGCTTAGCCATTAATCCAGACTTCAAGTAATTAATTTAGCTTACAAATAAATATCTGGAGGTGAATTCAGTTCTTCAGCCAGAAGAAACAAGATGGCGAAGAGTCAATATTTATAACAGCATATTGTTAGAGTGCCATGGTGAGCACTTGTAAGTAAGCCTTAAGTTCACTGTAGGAGCTACATCACACTGCTCTAACTGCAGAAAAATTTAAAAGATTTTATTTCCTTGGTACACATACCACTACTATGTGGTAGCACGCCTGTTTGTACACCAGATCTGCTGGTAATACTGTGCATTAAAGAAGAGATTAAATCTTCCTTTAAATCTCTTAAGTTTGGGTGCCTTTAGAGCTGAACTTGAAGATTTAGTTTTCAGTTATTCAGGAAAAGTTGTTATTTCTTAAGATTTTAAAATTGTTTCTTGGTTTTTATTTATGAATTGAGCAGGGCTTTATCAGCCAGTGTGTCTCCACATCAGGGATACTTGCTGGGGAGCAGCTACAGTGTAACTCACCATTATCTTGAGAACTGCCTGGAGGCTTTGCAGCTCTTAACAAACATACTCAATTGTAGTATTGAGGTTATCTTTACTGCCTACCCCCTCCCCCTGTTCTGAACAATTACAAACCAACCTGCCGCATTCTCTGTTTTTCTGTTAAGGTTAGAGACTTATTTGCTCTTGCCCGTAAAAATGCCCCGTGCATTCTCTTCATTGATGAAATCGATGCCGTGGGAAGGAAGAGAGGAAGGGGCAACTTTGGAGGACAAAGTGAACAAGAGAACACACTCAATCAACTTCTAGTAGAAATGGATGGTAGGTATTTAACATCTAATGTTACATTATAACAACAAGGAAAAGGGAGAGAACCAATATGATTGTTCAAACCTATTAATCGAGATTTGGATTCTACCTTAAATATAGATTTTATATATTATACATTTCTTGCTTCCTAAAATGAAGATTAGTGGTCCATTTTGCTGCTGCCTGATGTTTTGCTAAACCTTGTTCAGACAAAAGAACCATAGTTTTCCATCTGGTAGCTCTTTGTCAGTGTTGAATTAGCCCAAACGAAAATCCTTTGCATGAGAGCAGTAAGTTTGTTAAAAAAGTACAGATAGCTGTGCTGTTTCTGCAATTTCCCAAGCAGTTAATCTATTATTGCATTTTGAAGATAAAGCAGGATTTAATATTGTACTTTACAAAGCAGAGCCCAAGGCTATTTTTTTGCTTGTTATGAAAAGCTGGACAGTGCTCTAAGAAATGGAAGTATTTTTAGCTTTAAGATAGTTTGTTTAAATTATTGGTTCTTACATGACACTGTAAAATGGACAGTCTTTTTATTTTTTTCATAGAAATTTTATTTACACCAATTTTCTCTTTATTACATTTCTTCAACAGGATTTAATACAACTACAAATGTAGTAATTTTGGCAGGTACTAACAGGCCAGATATTTTAGATCCTGCTCTAATGAGACCAGGACGCTTTGACAGGCAGATATACATTGGTAAGTTTTATATGCATCATTGTATACTTCCTCATTTGTAGAATACCCCTGAAATCACTGTACCTATTTACATATGGAACTTGTACACACTCAATAAGAAAATGCTATATGATATATTTGAAAAGTTAAAACCATTCTTTCATCTTAAAGGACCCCCAGATATAAAAGGAAGAGCATCTATTTTCAAAGTTCACCTTAGACCTCTGAAATTAGACGCAGTCTTAAACAAAGACAACCTAGCAAGAAAACTGGCATCACTAACACCTGGATTTTCTGGTAAGTGACTCCTAATGCCACCGTTCTTCTCCATTTACTGTGTAAGCTGTAGATATTTAATTTCCCACTACTTCTGATTTTCTTGCATCTGATCTTCTGGATGATGGTCTATTTTATTTTATTTATTGGTAGAACATGAAACTCTCCTGCCCTATTTGAGAAAGCAGAAGATTTTCTGAGGGTCTTAAGTTTTGTCTGCCTCGGTCAAGGTGATGGACCAAATAGCAGTTCTGTCTTGAGGAGGAGCAATCCAGAGATTTCTGGTTGCTGACACTCATCTGTATTCTTTCTTTTAATATGCTTGCTGGATTCTTTAAATGCTATGAGAGAAGGCCTGGGTTTTGTGGAATTTGCATATTCTGTAGGGTCTGTAGGGGGATTTCTCTTTCTGGATGTAGAAACTTCTCTCTGGAAGACCTTGTTTTGAGTAAGAGATGAATTTGAGAACTTCCATTACTGGCTGGCAATTTATTCCATTTAAAATTGGTTTTGTCTGGTAGTTGAATTCTTCACTGTTACCGTGGTCTAAGTAAAACTGTCTTTCTGAGGTCTGATCATTTCTGGCAACTACATTGATGATGTTTAAACTAAGTTATTTCAATAGTGTTACAGCAAATAATTTTAACAAGAGATTGATGGCTTGCAACCAAGTAACATAAAATGATATCTTCTAGAGATACATCAAGGTCTGAGCTATACTGGATCTCTGTTGAAAGTTTATTCTGCTAAATACATACTAACTTAAGTCTGTTGCACACAGAACACTTTCAGAAGGTAGGATGTATTAAACAAGTACTTCACTTGTAATAAGCTCTGTTTGGTAGCTGTCTGCCTAAGAGAAAAATCCTAAAGCCTATAACCGTAATACTTATATTTAAATATCTCTCAAAAATTACATGATATGTAATGAATTATTTCAGAGGGCATTACCTTAATTTTCAAGCTCTAGGAGAGTTTATATAAACTAATTCTAGGTAAGGTTACCTTTATGATAGCCTGAGTTAAAATTGTTGAAAAATTACCAGTAATTCATGTGATCTCTGCTTTTAGGTGCTGATATTGCTAATGTTTGTAATGAAGCTGCTTTGATCGCTGCAAGGCATCTCTCAGATACTATTAACCAAAAGCATTTTGAGCAAGCAATTGAAAGAGTTATTGGAGGTAGGTGTATCACATTTTTTTCCTCAAGAATTGTAATATTATAAAGGGGAAAATATTGTAAAAATTGTAAAGGGAACTTCCTTTTATTTTTATTATGTGTGTGTGTGTGTGTGTGTGTGTGTGTGTGTGTGTGTGTGTATAAAACCATGCTTTGTATATTTCTCCTGCTCTTCAAGGTTGTTGGTGTTTGTTATTTTTTCCTCAACTAAATACACCTGACATTTAGAAAAGAAGTTCCTGTCTCTGTTGCTGACTTCTGTAATGGAGAAAGGGGTACAAAGCACTAAATTATTTTCTTCAAAATAGCAAAATAAATAGCTCTTTGGATTTAGCAGTGCTTTTAGCAGCTGTCACATGAAATATTCTAGAAAACTTTTGTTTTTTAAAGTGCAAATATTTTATTTAAATGTTTTAAAATAAATATTTTTAAGAACTTATAATTTAAAACTAGAAAATCTAATCAAGGACAAGGTTACAATGAAACCTGGAAGACACAGATTTCTAAAACTTGCAAGATTGGGGTTTTTTTCAACTTTTTCAACAGTTTGGAAAGCAATACTTAGATGCCATATATACATCTTCCTAAATGAGGTGAGAGATTTCAGTGAAGAAAGGTGTGTCTGAAACTGAAATTTATTTTGTAAAGGTTTGGAAAAGAAAACCCAAGTACTGCAGCCAGAGGAGAAAAAGACTGTAGCATATCATGAAGCAGGGCATGCAGTCGCAGGATGGTTTTTGGAACATGCTGACCCACTCTTAAAGGTAAAGGAAGTTACTTTGAACTAGTCATTTAACAAGAGCATGAACAGCATCTCTTTATTTTCTTTTCTTCCCTTATGTTGAGAGGGTATTAAATTATATAGTATTTCAAAAGCTAGTTTGAAGTGTGGAAATTTTAGAGTACTTTTTGGTTCACTTCTTGTTGCTTTCTATACTGTTTTCTGACTTACCTGTTACAGGGTTTGTAGTATAAATATCCTTGGAAAGTGGAAGGGATGTCATCTTTCCGTGAGTCTGTGTGCCTTGATTGTTGCTTTTTCTCCAAGGGTAATTATTATCTAGAGGCTGATTTTATTTTTAATTTGCCTTTTGGATGCACAGCTTGACAGCCTGAAGATAAAGGAAAAAGTACTCCCAAACTTGCTTCAACACTCATAGTTTTGCTTGGTTATATTCTTAATCTCGTTGTGACTTCCATCTTGTACCATTTAGTTGTGGAAGGGAGGGCACTAGTAAAGATGGAAACTCCTCTGACTATTCAGAATACTTGAGATGGAGAAATGCTTTATCTGTTGTAGGATACTTAAAGCCCAATACATCACTCTTGAATGTGAGTTTTCATTAAAAGATTTTTAAAATATCACACAGTCTTTTGAAAAGAGATGACAGTGGTCTTACCTCTCTTTTCCAAATAGTAGTTGTTATCCAAGTTTTATAGCTAACCTGGGCTTTTAAGGATATTGAGGGCAAAACTGCAAGTGGAACTAATGCCTGAATTTAACTTCATGGGTGAGTATGGTGTAGGTGGCAGTATTAAAAATTAAGTCAAACAAGAGAGTGCTTTGTTTTTTTTAAGACCATTTATTTCTAGCTTTGTTATTTTTGATTGTAGGTATCTATTATCCCACGTGGTAAAGGACTGGGTTATGCTCAGTATTTACCCAAAGAACAGTATCTTTATACCAAAGAGCAGCTACTTGACAGAATGTGCATGACCCTGGGAGGACGTGTATCTGAGCAAATCTTCTTTGGAAGAATTACAACTGGTGCCCAAGATGACTTGAAGAAGGTGACCCAGAGTGCATATGCTCAGGTCTGTGCTCAGTGAGACTTGTGGGGTTTTTTTCTTACAGTTTTACTTATCTACTACCCAACACAGTAGTATTTTGAAATTTTGCAATTTAATCAGGCATGTCCCTCAAAAGCCTAGTTTCAAGTTATATACTATGAATAAACATTATGCTGTTGCTATATAGAGATGCTGATGACTCAAGTATTTCAGTGTAGCCTTGCAACAGGGGTCCATGCATTGGGCTGTGGTTACTATCCTGCATCTGCCCACAGGAACACATGTGCTGCAGCTGGATTCAAATACATGTGGAAAGTTTATGCTTTTAAAATGGAATTTAGTGCACAGTTGATCATCTGATCCTATTTTACAGTTGCCTACTTTGAAGGCACAGTTTGGTTTCATATGAATAATAAATTCAAAAAACATTTAAAAACTACTTCCTGTCAATTAATGCTGCTGAAATGAAGACTTCAGTTTGTGTTTATCTTATTAACTAACATAGATGAGTAATTTAAAATCTTATCAATGTAATGACTCACCTGAATGTAGCTCTTGTGCTACACGTGGCTGCATTGTGCAGTGTTCCGTTTCCTGTGTCAACACAAAAGATGTCATTTTGTAAGACACTCACAATGTGAGCAAGAGAGATGTTTTAGAGTACAGTTTTCTTCTTCTGCACAACACTTACCCCCAAACAACACCTACTTCCTGGTCTTCGCTGTGTTCATGTAGCTCCAGTTCTGAAAGTAAATGTGTAATGAAATCCTAATGTTAATTTTGTGGGATCTTAGTCACTCTTGTTCAATTTTAAATTAAAAAAAAATTAAGTATAGACTTGTTCACATAAGCCAGACATGTTGGCTCCAGAGAGAACTGATGGAGGCTTAAATAACTCTTGTTGAGTATTGAACTCTTCTTAAAGCCACAGGTTAAGATGCTTGGTTCTAATGCTGAGATCTCTTTGAGTACTGAATATTCTTTGTCATACTTACACTGATCTTGCAAGACCAAGCAGAGAAGTGCTTCTTTAGTAACCATGAAATTGATAATAGCCAGGGAGTGGATACATTAATAGCAGTTTGAACTTATTTCTGCCTCTATAGGAGTGAAATGCAACTTAAAACATCTGTATTTGGCAACCAGAGAAGCCAATATTCACTAAGGAGTTAAGCAAGATGAAAATAATTTTCACCTTTGTAGGGGAGTCCTGAGATTACTTCTGCTTGTGATAGGACAAAATCCCCAAAACCCTTTACTTTAATGCTTCAGTTAACTTACCTGTTTGGGTGAGTGAAATATGCTAGACTTCAGAAGCTCTTTGAATTGCCAAAACACTTATTTCTGGCAAAGAGTTTTACTGCTTAGTGAAGGCTGAAGTGTTTTCCAGTACTATCTAGTGTTTGTACAGCAAAGCATCATGTACATCATGAGTAACTACCTTTAATTGGTGGTCCTATTTTATCATTAAAAAGAAATAAGTGAAAGTCAACTAAGGTACTTCAGCTTAGATAGACCTGAGTTTTCAGGGGAGGGTCGTTTTAGAGGAAAGAATTGGATCATAGTAAAATTACTTCCTCTTTTCAGTTTTATTTTACCATATTTTGTATCAACACATCCTAAAATCTTACTCTCTCTCCTTCGTTTGATTTTTGTTTCATTTTTTTTTTCCTTTTTTCTTCAGATTGTTCAGTTTGGGATGAATGAAAAAGTGGGGCAGATTTCCTTCGATCTTCCTCGTCAAGGAGACATGGTATTAGAGAAACCTTACAGTGAGGCAACTGCCAGGTTGATAGATGAAGAAGTACGGTCACTAATTAACATTGCTTATGACAGGACATTAAGTCTTCTGACTGAGAAGAAAGCAGAAGTTGAGAAGGTGAGAATTGCAGTATTTTTATTCATGAAGTTCCAGTGGGTAAGCCAGAATCTGAACTGAACGAGTTGAAAGCAATAATTGTATATGAGGCAGTTTGCTCAAAAACTATTCAGTGTAATCTTGAGGGTGTGTCACAAGACTTAAGTAATTAGAAATCTCCTTTTGTGTTGGAAAACCTCTGAGGTGCTCATGAATGTGGTTTAACATCCCTCCCCCTCATATGATCAATATTCATGTGGAAATTTGGAGGGAAGGGTCGGTCTACTAAAGTAGGCTTTAGTAGACATGTTAGACAAGTATAAAACTTAAAAAACACAGACACAAGATACTAGGATTCCAATTCATTAGGCTAAAAGAAGTTCTCTAAGCAGGGAAGTACATATAACTTGCCTTCTTTGAATTCCTTTTGAACTTTAAATGATAAGAATCTTTATACCATCTTCCTTTCCTGCCCCTGGCTGCTTATGATCTGCCTCACTGCAGTTGAAATTACTCTTGTGAATATTCTTTTCCTCCACACCAGAAAGCCTGATAAAGCAAAAGGATGATTTTCCAGGCACCTGATAGGCTTACTGACAAGAAGTTTGTAGGGATTCAGTAAATGGTGGTGTAGTATAGGTCACCATGGCAAGAAAAGGTCACTGAATATGGTTTGTGTTGGAACAGTGTGCTTATTGACCCAAGAAGGTTACAGACTGCACTGGTACAGTATTGTACACAGTGGGGTTTTATGGTGCTCTTTAGATTGTAGCATAACAGCAGCACTATTGAACCATCTGGTTTGACAGGAAAGGAATGCTTGTTCTCATCTGCAGCTTAATGTCTTGCATCAGGAGCCTTTAGGCAGCAGCCAAAGCCTTGCTGTTCTGAAGCAATAAATAATGGCTACAGTGGCCCAGAGGGGGGCTCTTTGCCAAACCTTAAAAATAGGATTTTAAAAAGTTGTATTTTTGCTCCGTAAATGCTCACAGGGGAGAAAAAACATGTGTTGAGTGATCTCTGAGCGACCTGGGGTTTTTTTCTGTCAAAATCAATCAATGTTTAATTTGATCCCAGACTGCCTTGGAGAGCCAACTTGGGTATTTTATGTGTTAGACATAACTTCCTGCTCTTCCAGGTTGCCCTACGACTGCTGGAGAAGGAAGTGCTTGATAAAAGTGATATGCTAGACTTGCTTGGCCCAAGACCATTTGCAGAAAAGTCTACTTACGAAGAATTTGTTGAAGGTACAGGAAGTTTGGATGAGGATACTTCACTACCAGAAGGCCTTAAAGACTGGAACAAAGAGCGTGAAAAAGAGAAAGAGGAGACAAGAGATGAAGAGGTTGCTAGGCAGATCAAAGGAGGGATGCCATTTTAACTGTGACGTGTGTGGTGGTGATGACTTGCACTCTGGAAGAGATACAAACTCACCTAGTTTGTACTTCAAAACAAAAAGAAAAATATTTATTCAACCAAGCTGTATTAGGGGATGGGTGGAAGAGTGATCTCTTGCTATGAGATAAGGATATTCTGCTCCTGATTTACATATGCGATATCATCAGTTCACTGGTAAAAGATGATCATCTTTCATTTGTCAACTGAAGAAACATACATTGGATTTGAGCTGCAGTGGAATGCCAGAACCGAGCTTCTCCAACTTTGAAATCATTCAGGTTCATGGACAAACTTTGTGGCACTGGTCTTTTTTTTTTTTTTTTTAATATATGTAAATTTAGAGTAAATTAAAGGTTTTGATTATTCATCCAAAGTACACCTGTATGTGACCTCTTTCCAAAAAATAATCGTACAAAATGTTTTGTTGAATGCTTAGTTAAAACTCTGATCTTACAAAGTACTAGCTTTGCGAAGCTATCAGCTCTTTCAACTGACCCTTTCCCCCTCCACCTTTCATTCTGATTTTAAAAAGAATTTGTTTACAGAGAACTGCCATATAAGCGGACTGTGAAACTGGACACCCACTTAAATATCTTAAAATATACTTATGGCTCAGTGTCTTTATGTTTGAAACTCAGTTTGGCTCCTGCAGCTTTGTTAGTTTTTTACAGAGTTCTGTAAGATATTGAACATATGAATGTGTTGTGTAAATACAGTTTGAGTCAATAAAATCAGTACTTTTCTGAAGAAACCTTGTCCTTTTTTTTTTTATTATTTTTTTCTGGTTTCTTGGTATAAATTCAGAGCAGTACAAAACTTCATCTTAAGAGTAAGATCTTGTTAAATTAGGGTAGCAAAGCTGTGCTCACAAATACCAAAACCAGCAGTCAAATCCAAAGGTGCTAAATAGGTGTCAGTTTCATATTGGTTTTCTTAACCTGAAGCTTTTTTTTTCCCTTCTGCTTAGCTGAATGCAGTTGTCTTAGTACAGTCATCTGCTTCTGGTTGTCTGCTGCATGCTAAGGATTTATTAGCTGAAGGATTTAAAAATTAACTGCTGGTCTCACTTGCAGAAGAAGAGAGGGAAGCATGGTTGAAGGTGTGGGGTGGTGGTTAAGGGTGGAAGCAACCTTCTCTGCTGGATAATAAATCCTCTAAGGCCTATGACTGAGAGAGCAGTCATATTAAGGGAATAACTAGTGACTGGTTCCAGCTGTATGCTGCATCACTCTGGAAAGCAGTAGGATAACAAAGGAGAAAGTTTCCTCTGAAAAGGTCACTGGAAGTAAAGTCAAGGTTACTTGAATTGTTTATGGAAATTATTCTTTTGGGATTAATTTTTTTTCTTCTTCCCTTCATGTTGAAGCTGTTGCCATCTCTGATTTTGCCTGGCTCTAGAGTGAGCAGGGGAAACAGCAAATATAGCAATTATGGGATATTTGCAGTGTATTTTAGTTGTCAAGCATTCCTGTTTATCCTGGTTGGATTAATTGTTGCAGAATGAATGATAAACAGGAAAGCAGCTTGAATAAAACTGAACTTCAGTTCCTTTATTACTGGAGTCAGTTTGTAATGAATTATTGTAGCAGTAAACTGTTTTCATAAAACCTCAATTTTGAATACATGGTAACATGGTAGGGACTGATTTCTGTGCATGTGCTCTAGTGCTGTACTTCACGTGTGTCTTCTATTATTGCCACCTTTTATTCCCCACCACAGTCTGCCATTTAGCTGAAAACTTCTTGTCTGAAACAGGCAGCTTGTAGCTAGTGCTGAGGACTCAAGGTGCTTACATCATAAAGGTCAAAATTCTGCATTTTCTGCGTTCTTATTAAAGAAAAAAACAAAAAAACACAAACCATGACAAGCCACCCTCAAAAAGCCCTTACCTAACCTTTTGTAATTGCACTGCCAGACTCAAAGAACAATCTTTGCAGGAAATGGTTTTTTTACTCCATGTATGTGCTGTCTACTTGTGAATTTCATCCTTGTTTGGTTGCAGCATGCGATTAATGAGTGTGTGATAATGTAAAGGAGAATCAAGCCCCTTTGCCCCCATTTTAGAGCATGACCTTAATTTGTGTAGTCTCACCTCAGAAGGTCTTCGTATTTTGTGCCCAAAGTGGCAGAATTCAACTGTGTTGGGATTTTGGAATCAAAACAAAGGTAACGAAGGGGATGAAGAAGCTATTTACACAACCTGATTCTTTAAAGAGGACTTAGCCTCCTCCTACTTAGAAATTAAAGACTGTGGTGGTTTAACACAAACCAAAACATAGTCTTGGCTGTGGCTGTCACAAAGGCCAGAATAATTTTTTTGTGGTGTTGCTTTAGCTCCTAGGGGCTCACAGAGCATGGACACAGCCAGTTCCAGGCTCTCCCCCAGTACAGGGAGAAGGAGCAGATTTAAACCCTGCTTCTTAGCCTGACCCCCTTCCTGGAAAGTGAACAACTCTTCCTAAGAAGATAAAAATGCAAGAGAGGAAAGGGAGAAAAGTAACGTCACAATGCAGAGAAACCAAGAATCTGTGGGCTGGTGGTCACAGTGGCTTGGTTAAGGTGGCCTGCAGAGGGACTGTCATCTCTGTATCCTCAGTTCCTTGCTGGCTTTGGCCAGTGACTTTGCAAAAGAGCTGGCCTGTCAGGTTAGATTCCTGTGTCAGTCCTGACACCTTCTTCCCAAGGCACACCTCACCCGTTCCCTATTTTCAAGTTGTCTCCATGGCCTAGGTTGCCATTTTCTTCTGCTCACCCAAAGTGTCCAGCAGAGGTGTTTGTGCCTAGGCAGTACCAGGAGCTACACTTCCAGGCCTTCTTATGTCTGGCTTGCCCTGGCAAGTAAAAAGGAGGGAAAAGTAAGGTGGGCTAGGCACAGAAAGAAAAAGTGCAAGAGATCAGGTTGAAAAAACTAGGGAGAATATCAAAACTGTGTAGGTGAGGAATATGAAAAGAAGTGGAACAAATCAAAGTGGGACTCAGCAAACAGACTCCAAAATAAAGAAGTTTCCGAGGGAAAAGCAGGAAGTTATTTGAAAGGACGTGCAACTGAAGGAATTGTTCACCAAATCCGTTACTGAAACAAGTTCCAGATTTATGTCAGGAAAGATGATTAGATTTGGTTGCTTTAAAAGGAAGAGGAAGCATTCGTGCTTCCCGTGGCTTTCTGGCTGCTCCTGTGCAAACTAGTCCTCTCACAGTATTCCTACCATAGGTTCCTGGGCTCATTTTGGTGGGCTGGGTTTTTTCCCACTAAGATCAAAGGAAAGATATGTCTCCTTTTTATTCCAAAGAGTGCACTGGTTTGCCTCCCCCACCTCCACATATTCTAGAAATTCACATCAAACAGTTGCAAGTAAACACACACGGAAGGATGGCCAAGAGTCAGAGTGGGATCAGAGAATGCTGTCTGGATTCCACGGGCTCACAGTCTGTGTTCTGGATCTTGAGTCAGTGTATGAATAGCAAGAAAGACCAGGCTGATTCTCCAAGTGAAAAATTATTTATGAAACTCAAGATTCCTAACTTTCTAAGTATTAACTTTTGTTTTGGTGTGTTTTGTTTTCCCCACACAGAATTTCTGGCTGGGACCTAGTTACAAACTCTGTATTGCAACAATATGCAGTTCCACCAGCTGTAAGATGGTTCTGTTCCACTTCATTCAGAAGCAGCCACGCTAGTGCTTTAATTGAAAAGCCAGTGCTAGAGCTGTGTGATGGCAGGCACTGAGCCTGTAACACATTCTCCTATCTCTTGAAGTGAATAGCCTGCCATTTACAAAGTACCAAGCGTACTGCTAAGTCTGACGGTGTTACTCCTGGGGATTTTTGCTTTGCACTGCACTAAATGTTAATTTCTCTTTAACACATGTTGTGTTTTATCTTAATCATCTCCCAACATTTATAAAATTGCCTGAAGGTGCTCCATTGCTATTCATAAATCCCTTAGGCATGACTAGTCATTGCAAAGCTCTCTGTTCCCTGTGCAATTGCTGACTCCAGCACGATCCTTCCAAAGATAACCAGCCAGGTCCTCTCAGTCTCTGCCTAGACACCTACACCAAAGCCAGGTTGGTTAGGATGTTCCAATTGCCCATCTCAGCCCATGAAGTCCCTCTGCTTGAAACCCTGGACTAGCTTAGTTCTCTTGTAGAGTAGAACCGACAGATTCAGCTGAAGTGATTAACAGTTGTTTGGTACAAATACTTTATAAAATTCCATCTCATCCCCTGAATGCCGAACTAACAAAACATAACAATCGCCTTCTGAGGAGCAACAGATCACTATAAATTACACTAGGTTTGCAAAGTGCCTTTTTAAGTATTGAGCAACACTTTTGCTTAGAAAGGCGAGAAGAAAAAGAGCAAAGTGTTCTTGAAACATTTTAAGTTTGGATTTCCGGAGGGTTTCTCTTTTGTTTGCTTGTTCTGTTGCTTAGAAACTGGCCTAAATAAGACTTCATGTAGACAGAGTGTTCTCTGGGAGAGGCTCCCTAATGGAGAAGGGCTGTTTAACTGATATGAGCAGAAACATCAAGCATGCACAAAGAGTGAATGCCCAGCAGTCACTTTGTTAGGGCAGCAAGTCAGCTGAGTAAGGCAGAGACCTTTCCACTTCACTGTAAGCAGATAAACTGCTGTTCATCTTTCATTTTGCCATCTGTTTTGAATAGCGTGGATAAATACTTTTATTTCTATTTTAACCTTAATCTGCCCAGTGATTTTAACCTACCTTGTCAACAAGCCATCCATATCATTTATAGGTGTGGTGAATTTACATACCAAGGTAGTGAGATGTATTGACATAAAGCCTACATCTCCTTTCCCACCATGTTCTGTGGAGTATCTGCATTTCAGCTCTAAGGGCTAAGTGGAACAGAGATAGCAATAGCACCAGTAACTGCTGATAGCCAGAAAGACAGGGGGCCAGCAAGATATTGGGGTGCCACTTAAAAATGCAAGCATCCTTGAAGAACACATCACAAATGGAGAGATTTCATATATATGATCTGTGATAATCCAGCAACAAATGATTAAGTCACATAGCATAAATCCAGCCTCTGGCCTGCAGCTCACTGGATGTAGCATTGACTGCCCAAAACACTTTTTCTTGAGAGGATATTAATCTTTTTATTTTGGTTTTAGAGGACTGGAGTCAAATATCACTGCTTATAGGGACTATACAAAATAGCTGATGACACTTTCTTCTTTTTTTTTATTATTAACAACTTTTGTTCCTGGCAGTTCAGTATTGTACATTTGGTACTGAATGAATGTTCAAACCCACAAGATTTTCTTACAATTGGGTGAAAAATAGTGCAACTCTATTTTAAAGATTTTCATGCCTATTTTATCTCTTCTCTTGAACAACTTTGGGTGTGACAAATTCTGTTTGGGAAAAAAAAAAAGATAAGCTAGCAGTCTGTGTTCAGACTCTTAGGAACAAGTCTTAACTGAATGCCTTATGTTTGCCTCAATAATGGCCTGATTTCCAGAAATGCTGAATGTCCTCAGTGACCTCAATGGACTCTGAAGAGCACCTCTAACATCTGAGAGTCATTCACTTTTTTTTTCTTTTTCCTTTTTTTCTTTTAAGCTGAAATACAGATCTGTAAGCCTAATTATTAGAAATCCAGATTTGAGAATTTGTTTTGGAAAATGCCACACCTGATTTCTTTATTCATTGATTTCTTCTTCATCATCTTCAAATGCTTCCTCTCCATCGTTTGCTGTCGCTTCTTGGTATTGCTGATACTCTGAAACCAGATCATTCATGTTGCTTTCTGCTTCTGTGAATTCCATCTCATCCATTCCTTCCCCTGTGAACCAGTGGAGGAAGGCCTTTCTCTTGAACATGGCCGAAAACTGCTCCGAGATCCTTTTGAAGAGCTCTTGAATGGCAGTACTGTTGCCAATGAACGTGGAAGCCATCTTGAGGCCACGAGGAGGTATGTCACACACTGCCACCTTGACATTGTTTGGGATCCACTCCACAAAGTAACTGCTGTTCTTGTTCTGGATGGCCAACATCTGCTCATCGACCTCCTTCATCGACATGGGACCACGGAAGACGGTGGCCACCGTCAAGTATCGCCCGTGCCTCGGGTCGCAGGCTGCCATCATATTTTTGGCATCAAACATCTGCTGGGTGAGCTCTGGAACCGTGAGTGCCCGGTACTGTTGGCTGCCTCGGGCTGTCAAAGGAGCAAAGCCTGGCATGAAGAAGTGAAGGCGCGGGAAAGGGACCATGTTCACCGCCAGCTTCCGCAGGTCGGCGTTGAGTTGGCCCGGAAAACGCAGGGACGTAGTCACTCCGCTCATGGTGGCAGAAACCAAGTGGTTTAAATCCCCGTATGTTGGAGTGGTGAGCTTCAGGGTGCGGAAGCAAATGTCATACAAAGCCTCGTTGTCGATGCAGTAGGTTTCATCCGTGTTTTCAACCAGCTGGTGGACAGAGAGTGTAGCATTGTAAGGCTCCACCACTGTATCAGAAACCTTCGGAGAGGGCATGACACTGAAGGTATTCATTATCCTGTCGGGATACTCCTCTCGAATCTTGCTGATGAGTAGGGTTCCCATGCCAGAGCCTGTCCCTCCTCCCAGGGAATGAGTGAGCTGAAATCCTTGCAGGCAATCGCAGTGTTCACACTCTTTTCTTACTACATCGAGTACAGAATCGACCAGCTCCGCCCCTTCTGTATAGTGTCCTTTAGCCCAGTTGTTTCCTGCACCAGTTTGTCCTACAATAACATACAATAGAGAAAGAAAATATACAAAATTATTGGTAACTTTGGTATTTCCATGCCAAATGGATCCATTTTTGCAACAAAAGCTGCTATAAATCTGTGAGTGTGATAACTGTGGTTTTCTGTTTTGCCCACAATTATCTATAAGAAGTATCAACATAAAACTTTTTATATAGTTTCATTTTGCCTCAAATAAATCCCTGATACTTTTAATTTATGCCTGCTTTAACCTTCCATGAATGCAAAGATGGCCTTAACCCCTTATTTTAAAAGCTTTCACACAAGCCTGCTTATTCCATAAACACCAGACATTTAACATTTAAATACTTTGTTAATAAGGGCCATGAGATAAATCACAGATACAAATTTCTAAATGCAAGACACAGAGGCATTGTGGTCACTCAAGGATAAGGCTGGGCTTCAGAAGTCCTATTTTTTAAATTCATGGCTACCCAGCCCAAATGAAAATACTGAGTGACAGAAGCTTCAAGAATATTATTTCAAAACTGTGAAAGTTATTAAATGCCTTTTAGCTTTTACTGGTTTCCCTACAAACTCACTGTTCCTCAGGATCTGCAAAGCAACTTACAAAATTGGATTACTGATGTTTCACAAGCCCCTCATTTTCTCCCCAAGGCTTCCATTTTCCTTTTATTGCCCACTCAATTTATTAAGATGGTCAGTCTGGATTCTTTACTATGCTACTATTTTGTTATTACCTAGATAATTAGGAGGATGAAATGGGAGACCAGCTTTTTAATACTCCTGTTCCTCACAGTGATTACTACATACATAGCACCACTGACCTCACCTAATGGAAGGTCTTATGAGTGGTATTAAGAAAGAGCAATAGAGTCAGAACCAGGTGTGGGGCTGTCAGCTTCTACTGCATTGTTCTCCAAGACCTTCCCCTTTCTTCCTATTACCATGTCTCTTCAATTCCCAGTGCAACCCTCTTGCTGCCAGACATATAAATCAGGGAAACTGGTTGCCAGGACATTGTTTAAATATGATGCACTTTATTTTCACTACATAAATGCTTAGTTTCCTCGTGATGTATTTGGTCAGTTAATGCATTGTTCTCTATGTTGCTATATTTTTCTTTCTTTGAACCTAGGGAGCTCAGCACTTCCTGCCCACTTCCAGCTGGGCAAAGCACAAAGTAATATCCTTCCAGAATTAACTATGTAACCAGCTGCAGTCTGCTTGAACAGATCCCCTACAATAGAAAGGGCAGCACATCAGAATGCACACTAACAAGCAGACATCACTCCAAGATGCAGAAGGATCCTAACAAAGCTAATTTCTAAGTTTAGACCTTTATTTTATAGGTTGTTTCTTGGGTAAACATCTTCCTGTCCTTCTTGAGTGGGCAGTGAGATACAGAGAGAATAGATGGGAGTGAATGGAAAATAGGAATACAGAACAAGGTAAGAGAACAGCAATTACTCTCACAAATGTGGAAATATTTTCATAGGGGAAAAAAAAAATCAGTAGAAACTGATTGTACTTGCTTTTGCTTAGTTTGCAAATTAAGTTAGGAGGTAAAATGCCTAACACAGGAGGACCCCCTCCTTAGTCACTGCATGAGACTCCAAGACTTAACCTGAATCACACAAACTCCTGAATGCCCACATTAACTACTACCACCTTTCTCTACTTCACTAATACAACCTTTGCATTTAAGCTCCTGAGTGGAAATGTAGCAGCAGCTGCCTACACCAATAACTAATGGATTCCCTATGGGCTGCTCCTGCAGGAACACTGCACTTTGTCCAGCAATCAGACACCTGCCAAGGGTCTCCATCATTTTAGGTTAGATATTAGAAAGAATTTCTTTACCGAAAGGGTGATCAGACATTGGAATGGGCTGCCCAGAGAAGTAGTGGATTCTCCGTCCCTGGAGATATTTAAAAAGAGACTGGATGTGGCACTCAGTGCCATGGTCTGGTAACTGCAGTGGTAGTGGATCAAGAGTTGGACTTGATGATCTCTGAGGTCCCTTCCAACCCAGCCGATTCTATGATTCTGCTGTGCATGTGTCCAGGCACCGCATGTATAATAAGCCCTGGAAGCTTCAGATTTCTTACCCACGACAATAGAGTATGGAAGCACCATGGCCCTGAAAAGGCTGCCACGCACCTGGAAATCTTGATAATGACCTTGTGCAACCCTTCTGGATGCCCACCACTTACCAGGTACCTACCAAATCTCTGAAAATCTTAAGACAAACATGTAAAATCATCAAATTCCCCCAGGACTAGATCTCTAGGTGGAAAATGAGCATGTGTTCAGAAAAATCGGGTCTCAGCAGACCCTACTGTCCATCCAGAAGCTCTAGCATCCTGCCTCTGCCTTTCCTCACTGCGCATTGACCCAGATCTAAATGAAGTCTATAAAAAGCAATCCCACAATTGATCTACACTGTTGGTTCCTCCAGATCCTTCTATGTCTATTTCTTACTTTAGCACACCACAGGGTTATCACACATGTTCAGACTGAGCTGCACATGCACAGAAGCTGTTTGCTTAAAAGTCAATTTATTTTTTGATCCCTAAAATTGCAACTATTTCTTGCAGTCTTCTTCCATTCATTTCCTCTCTTCGTTGATTGAAATAAAAGATGAATTTGGGAAGAAAGATTAGTAGCTTTCACACAAACACTTAGAAACTCAGTTTGAAGAGCCTTGGTGTATAACTAACAGTATGATTTAGGAGGAAGGATAGCTCCTGGGGCTAGAATCCATTTTGTGGTTGCTCCTGACAGTTCAGCCAACTTAAACTGGGGAGGTATCTACGCAGCAAAGCTAGCAAGGGTGTACACAGGAAAGAATGACAAATGGAAAATGTACAAATGAGAACTGATTAACAAGAGATACAGAGGTCACAGCAGTTCCTGGTGTGCAATTATGTGCTGTTATAAGGCCAGATCATCATGGCTCTCGTACAGCAAATTCATTCCACTTGTGCTTCTTCACCTTTTTAGAGCATTACCTTGTCAACAAAAGCATTAAAGCACAAAAATTATTTTGTCTCCACCACAATCTCCTGCTGTTCTGAGCTAAAATTACTCTCTCTGGAGTGTGTGATCATGTACTTGATATACCCAACTGACAGGCCACAATTACTTGCTATGGAGACATGAGCACACGTACATATATACAAGCAGAGGCCAAAAACATCTCCATCAGAATGAGCCCTAACAGGCTGGGGTACAGCAAGTATGGGACTGCCAGCTTCTGCCACAAAGTCCTTTGTGGTCCCAGGCCAGATTTTTAAAAGAGAAAACAAAATGCTTTGTTGGCTTTTGACAGAGAAGATCATTACTTCAGCACTCAGGCAGTCATTCTGCATTATTCAGCAGGTTGGGAGGACAGTGGCTGATGCTGGCAGGGGCCTCTGTCAGATACAAGTTGATCACATGCTGTTGGTTCATTGTTAGTTTGGCAGGAAGGGAGTACAGTGAACTGGATTATTGCTGAAGACATTCTGAATTGATTTTGCTCTGGTTTTGTTGGTGGTATGTCAAAGTGTGAAGTTCCATCTTAGGTATTTCTGTAGGTCAGCTGAATTCACTTTCAGAGGACTCTCTTTTCAGCAGAAAGGGAGTGAAAATAAAAACCTGAATATAGAAACATACTTCATAAAGCTGCCCATGTCTTGGCTTTTCTCCCCAAGCTTAATTCCACCAGTTCTAACTTAAAACTCCTTTGAAAGAGATCCTTAACATCACTGCTGTGGACTATATAGAACAACAGGGATAGCATTAAAACTTTTAAGTCAGTTAAGAACTTGAAGTGACTCTGCATGGCTTCTTCACTCCCCACCTCAACAGAACAACCTAGCCTGAAGTTTAAACCACACAAATTATATTTGTATTTTCTCTGTCTGTCCTGGTATTGTTCCTTCTTTATGTTAACACAATACACCAAACTAATAGCTTACCCTGACCAGAGGAAATGTGTCTTGTGCCTAGTGGAGACTTGGAAACCAAAAGGACATGAATTCTTATTGAGTCTTCCTGTTTCAGCAAGTAGATCATTTGACTTTCACAAGCAATCTCTCCTCTAGTGCAAAGGAATCAATAACAATGCTGCATTTTGTAAGGATGATATGAAAACCAACCCTGGTAATGTGCGTTTTAAAGCTTAGATGAAAATTACTACAGAAGTCTAAAGTGAAACAATAAAGACTAAAACCCTCTGCAGGAACACTGCAAAACCAAAAATTCCCCATATCTTCTTAGAATGTTTCTCATTCTACTGGAAAACAATCCAGTAACTGGCTATATATAACAGTGCTTTTTAAAATTAGTTGGTTTTCCTCTACTGTTTACTATACTGTTTGAATCTGATGAAAAAAGTTTAATTACACAGCCTATGAACAATTTAATGCTCAAACATTTCATATGAATTCAAGTGAAGAGTAGTCTGGTTGATTTGTCATTGAGGTTCTCTCCCTTCAAAATTTCTGCAGAACTTCCATGCATGTTGTTGTAAAAAGAGGTGGTCTCAGGATTTCTCTGGAGTTCATGTATATGGAAAGCAAATGATGTCTATCTGAATACAATAGGAAGCTTTCAGCAGTTTGCTAGCTGAAGGAATGGTTAACAGAAGAATGACTTTTTTAGTTAATGGGATCCTCTAGCTGATTTGAAGATAGCTGGAATTGTAATATTAAGCTATTAGGATTCCTCAGTACCAATGACCACTTTGGAATAGAGAGCTTAAATGCTTGACCATCCACCAATCAAACACCTGCTGGGTTTTTTTTAAAAGTAACATCCACATACCAAAGATGAAATTATCAGGCCGGAAGAGTTGACCAAAAGGACCAGATCGCACACTATCCATGGTTCCTGGCTCCAAGTCCACCAAGACTGCTCTTGGGACAAATTTCTGGGCTACAATAAAAAGTAAGCACACCCTTAATATACTGAAATAACTTATAGCTCTCAAAAAAAAAATGCACTCTGTCTTATACTATTAGTCCAATATAGATTGCACATATACAAACGTTTTCTATACAGGAAGTCATAGTGGTAAAAAACCCAGCAGCATAGCTATGAATAAATTCTCCTTGAAAAACAGACCTGACATCTTTTGGGTCCTACAAATGATTACCTTTTGCAAGCTCTTGTTTAGCAATAGATAAAGAGTCTATATGCAGTTTAAATTGTTCAAAGAAGCTCAGGTGAATCACAGAAAGTTAGGGGTTGGAAGGGACCTCAACAGATGCCCCTGCCAGAGCAGGGTCACCTACAGGAGGTCACATAGGAACACGTCTGGGAGGGTTTTGAATGCCTCCAGATAAGGAAACTCCACAACTTCCCTGGGCAGCCTGTTCCAGTGCTCTGCCACCCTCACAGTGAAAAAATTTCTCCTCGTGTTTATATGGAACCCCCTATGCTTAAGTTTATATCCATTGGCTCTTGTCCTATCATTGGACATAATTGAGAAGAGCCTGGCACCACCCTCCTCGCTCCCTCCCTTTACCTATTTATAAACATTAATGAGGTCACCCCTCATTCTCCTCTTCTCCAAGCTGAAGAGACCCAGCTCCCTCAGCCTTTCCTCATTCGGGAGATGTTCTGCTCCCTTAATAATCTTGGAGGCTCTGCACTGGACTCTTCCAAGCAGTTCTGGGTCCTTGAACTGAGGGGCCTAGGACTGGACACAATATTCCAGATGCCTCACCAGGGCAGAATAGAGAGAGAGGAGAACCTCTCTTGACCTACTAACCACACCCCTTCTAATGCACCCCAGGATGCCACTGGCCTTCTTGGCCACAAGGGCACATTGCTGGCTCATGGTCATCCTTCCATCTACCAGCATCCCCAGGTCCCTTTCCCCTTCACTACTCTCCAACAGCTCAGCCCCCAACCTGTACTGGTTCTTGGGGTTGTTCCTACCCAGATGCAAGACTCTACACTTGCTCTTATTGCAATTCATTAATTTTTTCCCTGCCCAACTCTGCAGCCTGTCTGGGTCCCTCTGAATGGCAGCACAGCCTTCTGGGGTGTCAGCCACTCCTCCCAGCTTTGTGTCATCAGCAAACTTGCTGAGAAGACACTGTCCCATCATCAAGGTCATTGATAAAGATATTGAACAGGTCTGGACCCTGCACTGATCCTTGGGAGACTCAACTCATCCCAGGTCTCCAGTTGGACTGTGCACAAATGATCACTACTCTTTGGTCTCTATCATGTAGCCCGTTCTTAATCCATCTTACTGGGGATTCTTCTATCCTGCATTTCCTGAGCTTGTTCACAAGGATGTTATGGGAGACTGCCTTGCTAAGGTGAAGGTAGGATCCACTGGTCTCCTAAATAATATGAATTAACCTCAGCTGGACAAGAGATGATGCATTTTTACTTGCAAGTTCACATCAACAGGCCTAAGGGCCTTTTTACACTTAATATTATGCAAAACAAGGCTGACAGATTACTCGGGCACCTCTGGTATCTTACTAATGGATCACCACTGAGTTTCCCATTAGCTGTGGCCCAACCCTCTGTCATGAAATCAGAGACAGAATGTTACAGATGTACGTTCATCCTGCAATTGACAATTGGTAAGATGCATCTGATGCAACAATCATATGTTAAAACAACAAAAGCCTATCACAGTGTTAACAAACAAACCTCCACTTCCAGGCTCTTGACAGCCCCTTGTGCCATTCTCTGCCTGGGGAGATAACACCCATTTACCAGTTTATAAGAATGTAGATAATGGGGTGAACTGGGATATGCTGTGGGTCTGATGGCATTAGAGGAGGTGACCAAATGTGTAAAGCAGCTTCACCAACTCGATCTCTCCCAGATACCTGCACCCCTTCCCACAGACTCCCCGTCCCGCACCCCGCACGTACAGGATGATTCATTATAGTAGACATTGATCCTTTCCAGCTGCAGCGCTGAGTCACCGACATAGCCTCCGGCTGGGTCAATGCCATGCTCATCACTGATCACTTCCCAAAACTAGGGGAGGAAAAGGAGAAGTAGGTTAGGAACTCCCCTGCGGAGCACAAGCAACCCAGCCCAGCGCCCCGGTCACACCGCGGGCGGGAGGGCAGGCGCAGGGCGGCGACCCAAAGGCTCGGCTCGGCCGCAGCTGCCGGATTCCTGGCGTGCCCGCTGCCCCTCCCTGCCCGGGACGGGGCGGCAGGCAGGGCCGGGCGGGCACCAGGATTTAAACCCAACAGCGGCCGCCCAGATCCTCGCCTGGACGGGCTGGGACGTTTCAGTGCTCGGAAGGAGCTACCCGGACTTCTGCCGCCCTTCCCCGGTTATGAGCCACGTCCCGGCCAGTTAAAACATAAAAATAATAAAATTATAATTGTAAAAAAAAAAAAAAAAAAGTCCCCTTTGGTTGCGGTACTTCCCAAAGCCTTTTATGGTCACGGGGAGAGGCGAGATACGCAGTACCCCGCGTCCCGAACCCGACCGACGCCTCTCGGCCGCGGCTCCCTCGGGGAGCGGGAAGGCAACAGCCGGCGGTGGGGTGTGGTTGGCGACTGTCGCAGCTCAACTCCCGTGGGCCGAAAAGAGCCCGAAGAAGCGTCCGGGAGCGTCCTCCAGGCGCTGAGAAGCTCCGCGAGCAGGCAGGCAGCGACAGCCCGGGGTTTCCTCTCCGGCTCACCTTGGTACCGATCTGGTTTCCACATTGTCCCGCCTGGATGTGCACGATCTCCCTCATGGCGAAGCCTCTCCCCCGTCCCGCTCTCCCGCCGCCCAGCCCGGCTCTGCACGGCACCACCCCCCCCGGGCGGTCCTTTATGGGCTCTGAGGCGGTGCTCCCCCCCCTTCGCCTCCCTCCCCGTCCCACCGGCACCGTCGCTCTCTCCTTCGGGCTGGAGGGCGGCCGCTCCCACCGACAGTCCGCCCCTCGCCCCCGGCGCCTTGTCAAGCACCCCCAGCTCCGTAACTTCTGTCCTCTCGCTTCTTTATCATCGGCAATGAAGGGGTGTGGGGAGTTTTCTCCGACCCCAGAGGTGGCTCCCCCATCCCCGCCGCGCTTCTCACCCAACCCGGGTTTGGCAGACGTGGCGTGTGTCCCCTTCACCGAGCCAAGGCATCCCGCCCTCGCTCTGCGAGCAGGAAGGTAACATCGCCTTCTCCTCTTCCTCCTTAGCCTGCTCGCCCCTTCGGCAGGGCGGATCACTTCAGCCTTCTCTGAACTGGCAGCATCCGAAGAAATGGGTGGACCCTCTCGATGCCCCGCCAACAGCCATCTTCTCTGCGCAGCTGTTTTCGAACGTGGCTTTGCCAGCAGATAGCAAACTGCTGTCTGAAACTTTTCACTAAGCAAGCAGCTTTTGTGGAGCGACTTTCCTGAAAGCTCATGTCACCACAATACAGAGCACGCCCTGGAATATGTCGAGTTTGCATAGCTTGAAATTTAATGAAAAAGGAGATTTTTCTTCTCTAGAGAGGATAGATATAAGCTCCTACATCTCCTGTATCTCCTTTACAATCCCTTCAGGTAGCTGCATCGTTTCTCCAGTAGAGAAAAGCTGCTTAGCTTGACTGCCTATTTTAATGCAAGTGTGACTTTCCTGCGGGAAAGTGCCATTGTCTGTGTAAGTAGCATATCCTGATACACAGTCCTGGTAGGAGGCATGCGTGTGTCTGTGCACATCTTTACTGAGTGCGTTTCTTCTTTTGTGCAAAAGCAGCCCTGAGGCCAGAGTTACAGGACCTCATTATCTGCTTGATCAAAGGTAATTTGTCTGGGTGGTCTCTCCATCTTGAACATAGTATAACCCCTTAAGGGTTAAGATAACCCCCAAACAAGGTAACACCATTAAGGTAATCCCCAAGTAACCCAAAATCTGTACTTAGGCTGGGAGGTCAACTCCTTCTTGCCCACCCTTGTGTTGCTGTGACATGAGTAATGTCAGCTGGAGTGTTTGCTCTGGGCTCCAGCCTTGTGTTTTCATAGATGTTTTCCAGTAGGTCTAGCAGCTTCTTGCAAATAACCTCTGAATAGCCCCTGCACCATGCTAGGCTAAGTCAAATATCTTTCTGACATCAGTGAAGCAGCTGGAGGATCAGTGTGTTTGCCTTTCAAGCAGCCACTAGCACAGTATTTGATACTATGTGCCTCTTTCTCTGCCAAGGGACTCAAATAAATGTCCTTCTGTGTGCGATCTGCATTTTTGGAAGAGATCCACAAACGAGTCATTTGTTTAGCAGCATGATTATTGAGATCGTCTTGGGCTTTGCTTGAATCTCTTTGTCCTTGAATATCCCTTCCGGGCCTGGCTTTCCCCATGCTTAGCAGATCATTCAGTACACCATTGTGTGGCTGATATTTGCCATCAACTTGCTATCATTTTTGCTGCTCATTGTATGTCTATGCAATATGGATCCCTTCAGCAGCTGGTCTTAGACAACTGTCCTATTCAGTAGCTGACCTCTGGATCCAAAGTCTTCCCAGATGCTAGCTAGCACCTGGAATTGTTATCCCCAGAGGCCCACAGCTGCACTCCAGTTGCTGGCATTCAGACCTACAGACACAGACACAAAGTATGACTCCCTCCCCCAGAAGCTGATCTTAGGATGCTCAACCTACCTACCAATTTCTGGTCCCTAGATCCCCAGTTGCTTCACACAGACATGAACATGAGAAGAAGTCTCTCTGGTAACTGGTCCAGGGCTGTGACCTTACTGGTAGCTGATCCCCAGGGCAGAGTCTCCTCAGCAGCTGGCTTGGACCCCCTGAGGATCCCACCAGTCACCTCACAGATCCTCTGGTCTCTTCACTAGCTTTCTTGAACTTCATGCTGCTCCAAAAATTGACTCCCAAGCTTCTTGCCCTGCACTCAGATATCCTGGCTTGGTATTTACCAGTGATCACACACTGACATACACATCCTGTGCATGCGTTCTGGCCTCTACAGTTTCTCCATCACAGACACACAGGACCCTGTGACTTGTGGCCCCCACCTCTAATTGCTGGGACTCAGACCACTCACACACACACATATACATGAAATAGAGTATCCCTCTCATTCAGGAAATAATTGAAACACAATTTATTAAGATAAAGCAGACTGAAATGATCATGTGCAAGGCACAGCCAGACAGGTGCACTGCCCAGCCATCTGTTTACACCCAGACAGATAATTTCAGCCCTACGTCCTTTTATTTTTCATATCAAACCACTTTTACCTCCCCCTCCCCCCTACTTTGATTCCTCCTCTAAACATCCTGTAAGTCTTCTTGTACAATCCAAAAGATCTTCCTCCTCTTCATTCCCTAATGAGTCCTGTGCCCCTGCATGGAGGCTGCCCTCTCACTACAGTGGTCCAGAGCCTACCCCATTGACTGGTGGTGATGGGTGTCACACTCAGCCCATGGGCTGACCTCTTTTTGTGAGGAGCTGGGACAGAGGCTCTTTTTCTCTGGGTGTGTTATTTGGATTCTCCCACGTGCCACTGTTCCTATGTGCTCCTTTGTGTTCATGGGGCTTATCCTTGAATCACATAACCTAGCAATAGATCGAACCCATTTGATCATCTGAATCAAATTATATTTTGAGGATAAAAATAAGAAGGAAAAATTTGGCATGAGTAGGCTAGTGAGGGGGTAAAAGAAGCAATGAGACTGTGTTGTAGCAGAGCCTTTAGCCCCCGTGCCTCCTAAAAAAAGCTGTACAGATTGCACTGCCTTTGTCTGTCATTTCTGAAAGGTTTGCCTCATGTTTGGGAGCAGCAGTTGGGGAAACACCATTTAGAGGCCAAAACTTCAGCCAGTTTTTTACACTTACAAAGTAACTGAAGTACATGTGGGACTGCAGAACCATGAGCATGATGAAGGTGAGCAATAGTTTACCCAACAAAAATCTCTCTAGTACAAATTTTATAGCTACATAAGCACCTTCTAATAGTCATTCAGACCTGAATCAACTTGCAGCTTCTCTGTGTTTCATTGCTAGTAATCTGAAAAGAAGCAACACCTATTTGTTGGACATTGAATCATAAATCTACCTTCAAATCATTTTCATCCATTCTTGTGTTTATTTAGTACTTCAACTGACTTAGGAGATGGAGGTGATGTTGCAACTTGTGTCTACAAAAGTCTGAACATTCTCTTTAAGTCTCCATTGACTTGGTCTGGGATTTTAAAGGCACTTAGGTGTTCCAAAATCTTACTATGTACTTAACTTCTGTAGATTACTTCTTAATGTATTTTAAAACCGCATGAAACACCTCTTGGAAATTTAAGGCACCTAAATATTCTTAAATGATTCTCTCTAGGTGCTTTCTCTGACTGAGTCCCTCAGGTTAATTCTATAAAAAGATTAACATAGGAACACCTGTATATTCTGTACAATGGATTTTCATTTCTTGTATTTGGCTGTGCAGTTTTTTTCTCAGATATCTATAAAATATATTGACCTCTAATCTCCATAACTCACAGTCTTTATTTCTTTCTGTCCACTTCATAGGCTAATTTAATATTTAGAGCATGCCTTTTTTTCACCATGCATGAAATAGGAAGAAAGCTTTCTTAAGATTTCACTTGCACATTTACTCCCTTGTTTTTCCTTTTTTCCTTCCTTTTGCAATTTTAAATCCAACTCTATTGTTAAAAAAATCAATTCATATATTCAACCTGAAAATTAGTAAGAGGTTGTGATATCTACAAACTACCAGCCCACCTGTACAAACTTAGTCTCCAGACAGTCTCTTGAACAATGTTTCCATGACTTATCAAAGTGTCTCTTGCTCCCAGGTGTGGAAACAAAAGATTAAAAAAGTAAAAGAGGTCCATGCTTGCATTTTAGGAAGTGGCATGACCTTATGATAGAGAGGACATGGATGAAAAAAGATCTGACTGCTAGGCTAAGCCTGGGCTAGTCTGACATTTCTGGCTGGTAAAAGCCTGGAACAGTTTGTTTCCATTAGACAACATTTCAGTGCTCCAGTGTGATGGGATATCCCAAGTGGTTTTTTATTCCTTTTAGTCATCACTGACAAGGACTTTGCCTGTCTCTTTGAGCAGTGATATCAGAGGATACCAGCAAATGAAGTACTAAAATTGCTCCTGTGCAAGATCCAGTTGACTTTAAAAAGTTGCATTTGTTCATGGTCAAGACAAATCAACAGGGCCATGTGGGCTTGCAGAACCTCCAGGGTTCTTGCCTTCATCCTTCCTCACATAGTCCTTGCTTTTCCAAAGGCTAAAAGAGAAGTGGATACCCACAAGATGATGAATTTCACAAGGCAAGGCAAAATGTCTAAGGTGCCCATGCTACAGACGCAAATAATTTTCCAGAAATATCAGCACAAGAAACAATCATCTCCCACAAAGTCACATGGAAATATGCTTTAATGCCCAGGAAAACCCCAGCAAAATTCTTCTGCATTTATCTAGTCATATGATATGATGGTTAAGCTGCTTCCTGGTTTTCAGGAAACACATTTCTGTTTATATGAGGGTTGTTGCTAGGACTATTTCTATTTACTGGAGTTTTTAAGGACTAGAGAGGAATTCATGTTTTAGCAGAACAGTTAATATGAAAGTCACTACTTTATTTTTCAGAATAATAAATGCTGTATCTTCACACATAAGAATATCAACAAGGGTCCATCCAGTGTTGTAAAGCTTGTTAACCCTTACATTACCTATCAAAGCAATAAATAAAATCCACATGGTTGACTTATTCTGGCAGCTTGTAGCAGGCTGGTAAATGCTACTACTCCCATCATCATCTTCAGGAAGAAGGTTCCAGGATCAATTTTGTTCCTTTCTCCACTCTTTACTCTGAAAGTTTTTTGTGCAAGTTAAGAAAAAAAAACCAACAACCAAACCAACAAACAAACAAAACCCCCAAAACCCCAATGTCTTACAAAGGTTTGGCTTTAGGCCTTTTTTGCCTGGTTTCCTAAGGGAACAACGTATGGGAAGTCACGCTATGTGCAAATGCATGCCCATGATGTATCTCCACTGCCACCTCTTTTTCAGTCTGTCAACCTCTGATGATAAAATCTGGGAAAGGCACATGAATTCCAGAGATACTTCAGCTGCAGAAGAGTCTAGAAACCTCAGGAGTCTAGGAACTCAAGAACCCAACAACATGGTTAAACCTTTTAAAAGAGGAAGGGAAAACAGCAAGACACAAATGCAAAAGCACACAATCTAATAAGGCTAACTTAAACACACACAATTATCACAGGTGTTTTGTAGCTCATATTTTGCCTAGAAGAGACACTATATTTCATAGAATCATAGAATCATAGAATTGGCTGGGTTGGAAGGGACCTCTGAGATCATCAAGTCCAAACCTTGATCCACTACTGCTGCGGTAACCAGACCATGGCACTGAGTGCCACATCCAGTCTCTTTTTAAATATCTCCAGGGATAGAGAATCCACTACTTCCCTGGGCAGCCCATTCCAATGTCTGATCACCCTCTCCGTAAAGAAATTCTTTCTAATATCTAACCTAAACTTCCCCTGGCACAACTTAAGACCATGCCCTCTTGTCTTGTTGAAAGTCGTTTGGGAAAAGAGACCAACCCCCACCTGGCTACACCCTCCTTTCAGGGAGTTGTAGAGAGTGATGAGGTCTCCCCTGAGCCTCCTCTTCTCCAGGCTGAACAGCCCCAGCTCCCTCAGCCTCTCCTCATAGGGTCTGTGCTCGAGTCCCTTCACCAGCCTGGTTGCCCTCCTTTGGACCTGCTCCAGGACCTCGATCTCCTTCCTGAACTGAGGGGCCCAGAAATGGACACAGGACTCAATCTGTGGCCTCACCAGTGCTGAGTACAGGGGCAGAATCCCTTCCTTGGACCTCCTGGCCACACTGTTCCTGACACAGGCCAGGATGCCATTGGCCTTCTTGGCCACCTGGGCACACTGCTGGCTCATGTTCAGCTTCCTGTCAATCCAGACTCCCAGGTCCCTTTCTGCCTGGCTGCTCTCAGCCACTCTGTCCCCAGCCTGGAGCTCCCCATGGGGTTGTTGTGGCCAAAGTGCAGGACCCAGCACTTGGCCTTGTTGAACCTCATCCCGTTGGAATCAGCCCAACTCTACAGTCTGTCCAGGTTCCTCTGCAGAGCCCTCCTGCCTTCCAGCTGATCCACACTTCCCCCCAGTTTAGTGTCATCTGCGAATTTGCTGATGATGGACTCAATCCCCTCATCTAAATCATCAATGAAGATATTGAACAGAACTGGGCCCAACACTGATCCCTGGGGGACACCACTAGTGATCGGCCGCCAACTGGATGCAGCCCCGTTCAGCATCACTCTCTGGGCCTGGCCCTCCAGCCAGTTCCTAACCCAGCACAGTTCCTTGGATGCTCCTGTCCAAGCCACAGGCTGATAGTTTTTTCAGGAGGATGCTGTGGGAGATGATGTCAAACGCTTTGCTGAATTTCATACAGCTCTCCGTTTCTTGTTTGTTCCCCTCTCATTGACCTGTTTGCTGTGGAAGCTGTGGTATCACTAATTGCCATCCACACTCATAGGGGTCTGGGGTTGGTTTTAATGCTACTCACCCATTTGCTTTCCAGACATAGCTGTCAGTGGAGATAATGCTGGTGTTTGTGTTTTAGCCCACCAGGTGTAGTCTGAACTTTGTAAAGTTAAAGTAGGGGTCACTACATCAGGTCAGGAGTAAATATGTTTATGGATGAAATGTCTGAGAGACAGTGAAACAACACCCCAGAAATTCCACCACCTCTTGGAAAGGAGTTTCTAGCTGCAATTTCACTCATTTTTCTCACCATTTAACAAGATTAATGGCATAACACTAGAACTCCAACCCTGAGCTCACTTTAAATGCAATGTGTTTGAGTTCAGTTGCCTTTGCACTTTCCAGCACTTGCTGTCTTTTAATTTGTAACACATTTTCTTGGAAACAAGTATTTTCTTTCAGCCCTTTTGTTTCTCTCTGTGCATAGCCTTAATACTAACAATAACTCACCCAGGACATTTTGTAGAGTTGGTCACAGTGATTTTTATTCAACAGCTGTAGCAGCTGGAGAAGAGAGAGGCATGTACCTGGCTGTGATGTAAGGCAGAATGTGTGTTTGGTGTGGCCATGTTTTTCACTTCTGTTCTCATAGGTCACTTAGTGATGTATGTCTGTGATGTGGAATTTTATGTAGATAAACAAACAGAGCCAGAGAATGGGCTGCACTGCCTGTGCAACAGTCACTAAAATATTCAGGTTTGTGTTTTCTCACAGCTACAACCAAGCCTATGAGTATACAAAATTAAGGCAGGAATTTATCTATATTCAAATCTTCGTCCTCTCTGCACATCAGAGATTTTGGGGAATGAAGCTGTTTGAAGGACAGAGTGAAAAAAATTTTAGCTGTAATGTGTATCCCCATTATCTGTATCACACAGTGAGTGAGTGGTACAGCTGTAAGGGGATGATGAATCTGAGATCCTGCTGACTTGCTTTGGGAGTTTAGTCAGCTCTGAATAGATGCCAATACAATGCAGAACTTATCAGTGAAGTCCTGGTGTTTGGAGTGTGGGAGACATCAGAATGAGGACAAAATAGTCTTGTAACCAGAAGCTGTGCTAAAGATTATCAGGAGAAAAAGCATGTTCTGACCAGATAAGCATGCTGAAAGCAGCTGGTCTTGACTAGATGGAAGATTCATCTAATCTAGGATTACATCTCTGACAGTAACATGTGATAGGTGTTAGGGAAAGAGTACAGTGATGCTTCCCACAAATGCCCTTCTACATCCTGCCCATCAGTGATTAAGGCTCTGTAGAACAGATCTGGCCCATCACATTTAATAGTCCTTTTGAAGCATCCATTAAGTTATCTAATTGTTTTTTTGACCGAGTTGCACTTTCACTCACTAAAGACTTCCATGGAATTCCATTCTGTGAAGAAGTATTTCTTTCTGTTGTAAAACTGATGCCTTAATTTGGTGTCCCATAATTCTTCTATTTGGAGAAACAATGACTAAAAGCTCTAGTTCCTAATGACCTCAATTGTAGTTGAGTGTAAGGTGAAGTTTTTAGTATTTGCTTTTTCTTTCTCTATCAGTCCAGTGTTATCTGAGCTGAAAATGCTATCTGCATTCATTTCTCTATGTTTGAGAGGTGCATTGTACTCCTGTGACAGTCCTTGCTTTTCACCCTTCTCTATGTGTACTAGCTCTGCTGCAGCCTCTGTGAAACAGGAGTGATGGTATTCAAATCATGCTCACTGATTTATAGAGTGGCATATGATGCTGCCTGCTCTGGTCTTTATTTTCTAGTAAGTCTTATCATTAACCTTTTAATTTCTTCCCAGTTTCTTTTTTCTTTGAACTATCCACACTACCTCCAAGATGTCTTTTGGGCGATGTTGAGAAATACCCATTGTTTAATAAGTAAGTTTTAAATAGAACTAGTCACTTAGAGTCATATTATTGTGTGATTTAGTATGCTGTTTGCTTAGCTTTACTTACTTAGCTTGAGTAGCAAGATTTGCTGAAGCCTTCAGCCTCAGACTGTGGACTTTCACTTAGATACATGGCTGGGAAAGAGTAAATTTTCTAAGTAATTTTCCTACTAGCTGGTGCAGGGCTGTGTTTTGTCTTCAGCATGAGAAGAATGATGATAACACACTGATACTTCAGTTGTTGCTTAGTGTTTTTCCTAACTCCAGCACTTTATATCTCCCTGTGCTCTGCCCATGAGCAGGTGTGTAATCCAGAAGATAAGGAGGCTACAGCTGTCAGCAGAAGCTGCAGCTTGAGAAAACAGTAAACAATCTGCCTGCCTGGAGACAGAGTTGTAAGACTCCAGCTCAAAAAACACCATTGGACTAAAAGGGTACATGAGGAACATGTGAAGAGCACGTGAGAGGCAGGTGCATAGATCATAAGTGTATAATTGCCCAGTGATTTCTTTGTTTGGGGTTCTTCTCTGGGGTCACCCATCTCAAGCTGGCCCTTCTGCTGTATCCCTCTAGTATATTATTTATTTTTGTAAAATCTGATGCTTCAGTCTCCACTCCAGGAAAACTGGGGTCGAGCCTGAAGGAAGATGAAGTATATGAGAATGAGTGTGTGTGAGAAGCTGAAATGGGCACCCACTGTCTCTTTGGAGTCACCCATTGCAAAAGGACTCCTGTCCTAGAAGTTAAAGTCTCAGGTGGTATTTGTATAAGCTCCTGAGTGGTGTGTGAGTGCTCAGGCTGTGGTTCCAATTGATAGCATCTAAATTAGATCCCTTCCCTGCAGACACACACTTGTGTCCTATGTAGTTATAGCTACTAAATCAGTTTTTGAATTAGTGAAATCAATGTTATGAAATATTCCTGAAACTTTTTATAATTGATACCAGTTTTGACTACACTGAATAACTCTATACACATGCAGATTCACCAGTATGTTACCTTTTTCTTCGGATCATTTAGAACTGAACTGTTCAGGCCCAAGCACAGCCTGATTGGATCTAGACTTTTTTTCTTGTAGTTTGTTGCTAAAATAGGAGAGCACATATATCTTATCCCATCCAGTTCATTCTCCTTGAGATTATTGAGTAAAACACATTGCAACAGAGATCTGTACAGCAGCACATGGGAGGAGAAGGGAGGAGAGGGTAAGTGTAGATTTTATTACACAAACTAATGGTTTTATTCTCTGAGAAAAAAGAAGCAGACCTCTAAGTCAAAGGGTTGGAGTCCTGTGCAGCTTTTCAAGTAAGATTGATTCATCTAATTGCTAGAAATATTAAAGAGCAGTTTTGGAACTAAAATAATTTACAAATTACTAAAATTAGGCCTTGAGTTTTGCAGATGAGTCACGTATTTCTGCCTTACCCTTTTTCTCAGGTGGTGAGTGGCTCCTGGCTGCCACCTCAGCAGCATAGATCCTGCTCATCTGTCACACATGTCCCAACCAAACCAGCACAGCTCTTCCAGCCTGCTTCACAAATTATTCTCTCAGATAACATTTGTAAGGAGAAGTGCATAATTCCTCACAAGTCCACCAGCTCCAGGACAAACAGCACAGCAGAATCTATGGCCTGGACAAAGCCTGTCTTATTTTTAACAGCACAGTCTGAGGCACTGTCAAGGGGGGGGTGGGTACAGACCACTAAAGGAATGTGGTCTGATGCTGAATGCACAAAAACAGCTGAAGCATCCCCATCTGAACAGGGTCCTCTGAGAGCAACGGGTTGGGAATTAGGAAGGAAAGACAACATTTACACACAGGAGACAGATAATTTTTCTTTTAAAAAACCATGCTGCAGCAGTGAGGCTGTTGCCTCCCACTGCAGCCTGTTAGCAGCATTACCATATTGATGACTTCAAGCCTTATGAATGCTAAGAATGTAAGAGGTCAGTCTGGCCCATGGCCAGGACTCAACCCACTGCCCACCCACAGTGAATAATCCCTTTCACAACCCCTTTGCTAAGCAGTGTGCCAGAATGAGAGAGGGTATGGGGTTGCAATATATGTTGACTGCACTATTGAGTGCCACTGCTTTGTGGGAAAGGGTGTGGAGATGCAGTTGTTGCCTTTGCTCAGAGATTTGCAGAGTGATAAATCCTGTTGTGTGACGTGGGACACTGTGGTGTCCTGTCTCTGGACTGTAAGAGGGTCTTTGTATTATGTGTGGCCTGTATGATCTGTCAGGAATAGGGTGCAGTTCAGCAGTCAGAAGCTTTTTATGTCAGGACATCAGCCCGGTTAGTATGGAAGACAGTTATGCTAAAACTGCTACATAAAAAATGGGTTTGCAAATTCTATCTAAAAAGACTCAATATGAACTGCAGATAGAGGAAGACAGATATAAATGCATTTTGAAAAAAACCCTTACATTTCCATAAACACCTGCCCCCACCGCTTCTCACTCATTAAGTATTTTTAGTTTTAATGAGGCCAAAAGGAATCTGTAAAAAAGGTGATGGAAGGCCACAAGAGGAACAACGTAAGAGGTCACATATGTAAAGGGGTCACCAAAGCAAGGCACAGAAAAACAGCAGAAGGAATTGAGTGCTTCAAGTTGATGACATCCAGGGAACATCATCAGACATGGAGAATGGTTTAGAGGAAGGAAAACAAGAGCAGTGCTCAAAGTGCTGGGAGCTTTCAAGTGAAAAACAGAATGTAGCAGTTGGGATTTGCTGGGGAAAGGAAACCAAAAAGCAACCAAGTGACAAAACCAACCAACCAACAACAACAACAACAACAAAACAAAAAACCAAACCAAATGAAGACAACAAAAAAACCAAAACCAAAAACCGACAACACTCCAGCCTTTTGAAGAGGTAGAAATCATGGAAATATAAGTGAATTTTATCCATTGGGTTGTTACTGCCTTTAATCAATGCTGATGCTGCTAGTGACAAAACCTACTTTGTTTTCATTGATCACAACTCTTGTGAAAACTAAGCACGGTACCATATCAGTGCCAGAGAAGACAAGGAGGAATTGAGAGAATTGCTTACTGAATTCAGTAGTCACAGAGGTGAAAGTGGTAGAGGCTGGACTTTTCTTATCTAGATGAAATTCTGATCTCAATGTAGTTTGCAGACAATGCTTATAATGATGTGAAAAAAAAGCTTGATCATCCCATCCAGAGATGAAAGTTTTCCTGGGAGACTGGGATAGCTAGCTATTTGCAGCAACTATTTAGCAATTTCTGAATTCAGATAAAATGGGTTTATTGCTGAATAATGAATTGTCTCTGAAAACATATCAGTTATTCTGGAAGATAATGAGTTTTATTTGGGAAGTGTGACCACTCAGGCAGGTGGAAATAGATTATAACAATATTGTGCAACTGTTTCAGGAAGATTTGCTAGGCAACATCTAGGGCAAAAAACCAGGACATCTGCAACTTAGAGAGCACCTAAATTAGGCACATTTGACACAGCTATGGTTGTGTCAAGAGTGCTATGGCCACTGGCACTTTAACCTTTCAGGAACAAAATAGAGTACTGTAGACTTCAGTTTGTCTAGTTCAGTAATAAAACAGTAGTCCTTCTTAGACTTAAATGAGATCATTTGTTGGTTTCTTCTTTATTTTTTCCTGATTTTTGATGTGGGAGAAGTGCATTGGAAAACAGTACTTAATAAAAAGCAGCAGCAAACAAGGACAGGTACCTATGCAATAGAAGATGCCTTGTAATTAGGAGTACTTTTAGCATAAAGGATGCTGGACTTCAGCATGTAATTACAAAATGCCTCAGAAATAATTATACCCAACTTAAAGACTTTAAAAGACGTCTTAGATGTCTGAAATGTCTCTGGGTCAATAACAGACTGAGTACCCACATTAATAAACTACCATTTTGTTAAATAAAGTTATTGTCTGTATTAACATTTTTTTCTTAACACACTACAGACTCACTATCAAACAGTGACAATAGTTATATTATGTAGACCCCCTCAAACCTAATCTATACATAATTTATGCTAATTATTAAAGCAGACTGTTCAGAAAACTGATGATCAATCAACTTTTTATTGGAAGTGCATAGAATGCATTATCCTGATTCTGTAATGTGTTCATACTGTATTTTTAGCATTACATTTCATTGGCTGCTTTCTAAACTAATTAACAGTCACTATTTTAATTATTTTTATTTTAATGTTTTCTTTCAAGTGATAATTAAAATTTATTAATAAATATTCCTAACCAAGAATATATTAGGAGTGGAGCCTGCTATGAACAATTCAGACTGATGGGTGACCTTAGAAAAATCATGCTTCAGATTTAGGTCAGTAAGCAGTTTGTATCATGACAATTGAAACTGCTAACCCTGTTATGTGAAACTACTGTTTGTCTCTGCAAACACAGAGCTGTGAAAAGCCATTCAGAAAACACCCCAGAAGTTTTGCTTCCAATCTTACTGGCCACCTATAGCACACTCAGCTTGTTTTTTGCTTATTCTTATTTATAGTGCTTTGTGCTTGAGGTGGGTTAACCTTGTCTGGCTGCCACATGTGCTCCTCTCCACCTCTTCAAAAGGCAGTGGGGAGAAAATAAGGTGGAAAAGCTAGTGGGTTGAGATAAAGGCAAGGGCATCACTCATCAATCATTGTCACAGATAAAACAGATTTGACTCAGGGAAGAGTCAATTGTCCATTTTTGTCCAAATAATTGTCCCCCAAAAATAGAGTAGGATGGTGAGAAACAAAGACAAAATCTAAAGCCACCTGCCCCTCTCCCCTGCTTCTTTCCAAACAACTTAACTTTCATCCTCAGTTCTTCTACCTCCTCTCTCTGGCCCCAAATGGTGCAGGGGGATTTGGGTCATAGTGAGTCCACAACAGTCCCTCTCTTTTTCCTCCTCATCCTTCATTCTCACACTTTTCCTCTGCTCCAGCATGGGCCCTTCCCACAGGATATGTGCCTTCAGGAACTGTTCAAGCATGAACTGCCCTCTCCACAGGGTGTGATCTTTCAGGAACAGCTTGTTCCATTGCAGGTTCCCCACAGGCCCGTGGTTCTGCCACAGAACTTCCTCCTGGTAGGCTCCCCTCCACAGGCTGCAGCTCCCTTCAAGAGAAGTCCAGGTGCTGTGGCATGGGGTCCTCAATGGGTTGAAGGGGGATTACTTTCTACACCATGGTATTCTCCAGGGGCTGCAGGAGAAGCTCTGCTCCATCACCTGGAGTACTTAATTTTCTGACCTCTGTGTCTCATGTTTTTCTGAGCCCTCTCACAACTGCTTCACAACATTTTTTTTACCCTATATTACATTTCCACAGAGGTGCCACAAACTTGCTTTAGGGCTCAGCTTTGGGCAACAGTGGGCTCATTTTGAAGCCAAGTGCACAGATCTGTACCATGCAGAAGCAGCCCCTTGTCTCTACTCAGAGGCCACTCTCACAGCATCCCTCCACCCCACAGTACTAAGATGTTGAAACTAAACCAAATACAGTGCTATTTTGCACTTTTTCACAGCAAGAGATCAGACCTTGGTTGTCCTGCAAGGGAGGAACTGCTCAGTAGTCAAGCTCTGCAAAACTGCCCCTTAAGC
Organism: Calypte anna; assembly: GCF_003957555.1. Classification (NCBI taxonomy): domain Eukaryota; kingdom Metazoa; phylum Chordata; class Aves; order Apodiformes; family Trochilidae; genus Calypte; species Calypte anna. The sequence goes on from NC_044245.1 coordinate 98,290,563, forward strand.
TGAGTAGAGGCTGTACTCACTAGTTGGAAGTACAGTACTTCAATCATATTTGCATGCTATTTCTCCTAATGAATGTCCTTGATCTTTACAGTATTTGGTGAAAACCAGAGACTGATGAAGCTGTCTGTCTTCTGTACTCAGCGGTTTGTAAACCTTTTGCAGCTGTAATAAAAGATGGAGAAAGGCATTCCCTTTTTTATGAAAGGAAACACAGTTTGTATGGTTTCTTTGAGGCCAGAAAGTGAGTCAGCAGTACAGAGTTAAGAGCCATATAATAGTATACTGTTACTTCAGTGCTGTAAACCAGTATTTGGAAACTCTCTGTGGCTGACTCTAGATCCACTAACAGTCATTTATTTCAGGATTATTTCAGGAATAAGTTATTCTGGAAATTAAGAGACAATGTCCAAAGCCACCATTTGAATTTATTTATTCAAGAACAGTGTTCCTTAAAATTGGCACCACTATCAGAAGAGACTGTAATCACACACAATTCTCACCCATCTCAATTTTCCTAGCAAAGTAAATTACTGAGCTTGAAAGTTGTGAAGTAGTAAAATACTATTCTTTTCCCTTTGCAAAAAAGCAGTGGTCATATCTGTAAATATATCTTAACTGACACGGTAAGATAGAGAAAGCAATGATAAATGCTAAACCCGTAAGAATAGTTGATTGTTTTGTTAAAACTTCAGTGGTTTGTTAAACACATTAATAACTCCAGTAAAACTTAATGTATCAAGTAAAAAAATGTACTTGGGTTTTAAGCTTTCATTAGTTTTTGATTAAAGAAACTTATGCCTCTAGTTCAAGTATTACCTTAGGAAAATTAGAGTTCTAATTCTAGGAAGTTACAAATGACCATATGTAGTTATATTCACAGTTAATATTTAAAGTTACAAACATCCCCTAAGTAGTTAATACCTACCTCTTTACTCACTGTACTGAAAAACCTTCAAGCCCAAATCCTATTTTCTTTTCTTTACTTTTCCCTTCTCTGTAGAGAAGAGATTCAGGATGTTTCCTAGAACATATTCCAAACGGTCAAAAGAATTTAGACCCTGCCTTTTCCTCTTCCCCTGATCAGAAGAGCTTGTAATCCTATTTCTACTGATAAAAAATAGGAAGGTGCAAGAAAGCAATAGGTTCATGGGTTTGAAAGGAAGGAAATGAAGTAACTATAAATTACACACAGAAAAGCTATTAGATCCTTCATTCTAGTAATAAAGAGAGTAACTTTGTTTTGCTTGCTGAACATGAATAGTGCCTGAGTCAACAAGATTGAGTACTTCAGTGAAAATTCCTTTTTTGGTAACTAGAGAGGATGACTTGGTGCATTCTTAGTAAGTGATGCAAAGCAACAGGCAAAAAGGGCCAGCTCAAGCAAGGAAGCAGTAAACATGTTTCATACCTTCCACAGGTCAGTGATACTGGCCTTGACTGCAACAGTATCAATCAGATTAATTTTTATGGGTATAAAGCTTAAAGCTAAAAATATGGAGTAGAAAAGCTAGATTCATCTCTACACACCTGCAGTTAAGAGCCTGTGCTTTTAGTTTTCCTGCCTCTTGCAAGATACTGTACACTGCTTGTAAATAGTTTTCTGATAGGTGGCTAATGCAGAAGTTCTTCTCTGGTATGTACCAGATACCAGCTGAAATAACAGCTACGCCTCCTAAGCAAACTGTAAAAGAAAAGAAAAGTCAGACTGGCTCCAACTCAGAGAATCACATACTCCTCCAGTCTGATCCAAAGCCAAAGCTTTATCTCTGGAAAGAAGTTAGTACAGTAGCTAATATCATCTCCCAAAATACTTAGTTGCAAAACCCAGATTTAGAATGAACATTTCAAACACTTCAAATGTTGCAAGACACTTTTCCCATTTTGAGAAAAATATCAGGTAAGAGTTACTTTTTTCAGCTGTGTTTTGATTTAGAGGAGATAGATGCTCTGAGATGGAGACTCACATGACCTTCAGCAGCTCAAGTTTTAAGTGTTAAGCTGCCAAAGAAACAGCTGCCTAAAAAGACTGCAAATTCATCTGGAGTTTTTGATCATGTTAGGTTCTGAGATAGTGCCATTGGAAACTATGGAGTGTTTCTATGGAGTGTTTCCACTATGGAGTGGATTGTCTCTAATAATTAATTGCCTCTGGCTATAGAAGGCTGGAATTTGAGATCTGCATAGGTCAGACTTGCAGAAACTTTTGTATTACAGATGTTTAAGAGGCATTTCACACAAATTAATGCAGTATTCAACTATGCAAGTTGGGTGGGGTTTGGTATTTTTTTGGTTTTTTTTTTTATTTTAAATGTTTGTGCTCCCACCATTAGCAACAAATATTCTTAGAAGTATTACATGTAGTTTGCTTTCTAGATATGTGCTTATTTTATAAGAAAAAAATGATAATTAAAGCAGAAAGAATTAATGACAAAGTCCTAGCACTGCACCAGTTAAATGCAATTCCTTGACAGGGGTAGAAAGATTTTGGCCAATGGTTATCGTGGCAACAACCACTGGGGGCAGGAGGTGGTAAAAACAATACAGATGCTGTATAAAGCTTCTATTTTAGCACAGCCTCTTCCTCATTACTCACAGAATAGTTCGTTTTCTTCAGAAGATAACCTGACAGTGCCCCAAGTTATAAACATTCTTTCCTGCAAGAAAATAGGAAAGAACCTTGCCCAGAGCTGTGTACCCTCCCCCCTCCAGCAAACACTGAGAAGTAGAGGGCAAACAACAGAGATTATGAGAAAAAAGAAGGTTTTTCTTCTTAGCTGTCTACTTATTTCTAATAGTTTTAGTGAAGAGACAAGACACATAGTGAAGTTGTGTCCATCAGACCCCTTAACACTTCGATTTAGGTTGCTTTTCCTCATAACTGTGGTTTGAAAGATGCAGCTCCAGCTGGCTAAGTCACATTCATAAAGGCAACACAAAAGTAAGCATACAAAGGTGATATTTGCAGGTAGATAAAAGAGCAATATTCCTACATATTAGTGATGTTTGAAGTGAACAGACCCAGCTGACGGGTCAGAATGGATCTCACCACACAATGCTTGCTCTTTTTAGTCCACCTGCTCCTCTTTTAGCTTTGCCCCAACAAATCAGTGCAGTCAATGTACCTAGCTAATGGATTCCTGTCTCAGCAGAGGCACAGCAACCACTGTGGGGTCCATGTTGGTCCTTCCCCCTTTTGCTCCCACTGCTTTCTTCTCCTTGTTCACTGTCACCAGAGCTTCTCTTTCTAGATGGCACTTGCCATCAGGCGAGACATATCACCTGTATTTGCTGTCTCCTTAGTAGCTTTTAGTCTTCAGCAAGACTAAAAAACTTAAGATTTTGTGTGCAAGCAAATGAAAACCTCAAAAGCCAAACATATGAACTTTTTTTTCCTTTAGCAATAGGATTTTGTATTTTGACACAAGATGCCTGACCCTGCTCATTTTCCAGTTTTCTACATTGTTGAGGAAAAGCTTCTTGAAAGCTGGTCAGACTAGCAGTTACCTAACTGTAGGAAATATTTTGGACAATTATACCTAAGGATTAAAAACTCTGACCTTTAATAAAGATTTCCTTGGGAGACCCTAAAACTGCAAATATCCAGTTAAGTGCATATGTACATTGACACAAAACCAGATACTGTCCTGCTGCTCTCCCCTGAACACAGGGGCATAAAAAAACAAGCATCTCTTAGAGACTCATGCTACATGTACCTCAAATACTGCTTGGGTTGTAGTGTCATCTTGCAACTGAATGGTAAGAACAAGAGAAGTGATGATTTAATCCCTTAAGGAAACCTCAGCTGGTTGCTTGTAAGCTGTATTCATGAGACTATGGCAAATACTTCAATACTTCAGGCAGAACTGGACATCAGTCCCAGAAAGAAAATACTTTAGTTTCTTCAGCTGGTATTAGCTTCACTGACCTGAACTTTCTGAAGATTTGAAAAAAAAAAGTATAAAGAGTTAAAATTAAATGGTTTTATTTGTTTTAAGGGAACTAAGGCTAAAATTTTAGCTTCTGCTTAATAGTTGCACTTTCTCCAGTTTGACTTCATCAGAGTGGTCATTGATTGAACCAAGATTCAGTTGTACTGTGTATTTCCATTGGCAGCAGAAGTAAATAAGTACACTTCACCCCTCCTTACCTCAGTGCCAGTTGAACACTATTACCAGCACTTTAAAGAATTAAAGAACAAAACCACCAAATTTCCCCCACCCCCAACTTACAGCCCAGTCTGCTTAGAAGGCAAGTAGACTGCCATGGAAAAAAACAATCAAACTGTTTTGATCAGTGCAAGAAAACCCCACTGGTTACAAAGCATGCAAGTTCCTAAGTATACTTAGTCTACATATTGAATTGCCAGGGCTGAAACCTGCTCTCCTTTTGCCAAATTCTCAGACATTAGGCACCCATCCTTCTGCTGTGTTAAGAGCCTCTGAATACCAAACACTTACTTTATTACTAAGGCCTACAAGCACTCCCAAATGGGAAAATTTAGTTCATATCTATGGCCATTCCCCTACTGTAACATCATTAGAATCAAAATTGGGCAAGAGAATGACTTTAAACAAATGTGTCTGGTATCAGAAGTGCAGTGGTATTCGTTACTCCCGCATTGATCTTGCACACTTGCCATCTTCATCATATTCACCCATCAAATGCAGCATGTATGTTCCAGTATAGAGAAGAAAATGTCCAGTTACTTGTGCTGCATGGGACATGAGCTGAAGCACCTTCCTAGAAGAAAAGCCAGTTGTTTAACAAAAATTTGACCAAAGTGATGTTGCCCCATCCCCTCCCCAAGACCTTCAGGCTGAGCTAGGTATGTATGTACATATATATATATATATATATAAACACATACACACACATACACATAAGAACTCTTATTCCTCTTCACTTCTGGTGAGGCTGGTAATTTTTGTACCTGCTTTAGAGCAAATTCTGAGGCCACTGATAAACAGAAAACTATTGACATATTGGCAGACTCAGAAAACCCACTTGACAAAGCAGCCTATCATCCTATTAGATGTTTCCAGGTCTTTTGCAAAGCCATTACTCAAGCTAACAGAGCTCAACTGAAGACTTTGCCTGGGAGCCCAGCAGCATTCCTACAGCATGAATCCACTTTGCATTTCACCTTTAGGCCATTCACTAATTCAACACTGCATGTAAATCCAAGCTACAGGTCAAGCTTGATTAGATCTGAAGCTGAGCAATCATGTTACAGTGAATGCCCAACAGCAAAACAAGCAAAGCAAGGACAATTAATACTGTCCAGTCTGCAAGCCTTAAGAATTTTCAGTTCAGAACTTTTATTCTTTTTAATTTTTACTAAGTATCAGCATTCAAGTATGTAATACACTGTGAGAATCAGCACTGATCCATAAACTAATATCAGACAAGCATCAGAGTTCTTCAATAGACTTTGGAGCACAACAGCTTGAAAGCGAACAGATTATATTTGAGTGGTCATTTATTCAAGTTAAGTTATACCTGTGACTTCCTTTTATTCTCTAAGAAGGAATTGGGACACCAGTGCTGAGAGCTATGGCCAAGCCTCATCACCTGAAAGGGAAGTTGGGTCTCACAACTATAAAGCTGAAATACTGGGGAAATGGTATGCAAAAACCAGAACCATTCTAAATCTGAAAAGGAATCAGTTTCTGATGATGCAGAAACACGACCAGCCTTCCTCTTCTGCAAAAGAGGGAAGATTTTCTAAATTCCTGTCTGAGAAAACATGCAACTGTGAACCCTCTGCTATTTACATCTCCTTTGATGTCAGGAAGAAAAAGCAAAGTTACCTTTCTACAAATTATTTTTTTTTCTTCTGTAATGAAAGATTTGCAGTCAAAATCCTATTGCTTCAAAAGCATAGAATGCCCTGTACTTAAAGCCTGGGAAGCCTTTTAAAAACAGTTTAATGAAACCCTTGTGTTTCTCACACAATATACCATTTCAGTATGTCCTTCCCTCCACCAGAGTACAGGCCAAGGAGCTTCACAGTTGTAAAGAAAACTGCACCTGGTACTGAGCTTTAGAGCAGCTGCAGTGTCACTTGCATTTAAGAGCAGTTGTCACTTGACCCATGGAGGAAGTTATGAACTGGACATTTGACACTAGAGACAAACTGTTTGGGGAAATGCACTAATCAGATGTGGCAGGCTTTGAGCCCCTCCCTGCAATGAACAACTGCAGCAATGAACAACCTTTCCCTTCATACTCCACAGGTGGGCTAGAAGAGTACTCACCAGTTAGCAATCTGGAATTCATTAGCAGAGGGACTGCACCAAGAACCTAACTTCATCTGTTTTCAGTTTCAATAGCAAGTTGAGACAACCCATCTCACTGTTGTGTTTATGAGTATTCATGGTTCTCTCTTCTTTGTTATCTTGTTTTTTGCTAGCTATTTTCCCACCTTGACACTTGCCTTACATCTCAGCTATAACATAACAGTGCTTCCCAAAGAATTCCACAGCTACTTCAGCTGTTCACCAGTATCATTTCTTTCTCACCAGATTCCCTGTGTTAGCAGGGAGGCAGAACTTTCACTTCAAATCCTCCTTAACAGTGCAAGTTCCAGTGCTGACACTCATCTCCACAGCAGATAGCTAGAAATCAGTTTGTGCTGGCTGAAGAAACCTGACAAACACAAGAACTGGAGGAGTGCAGCTGTTTGAAAGCAAGCTTTTGCTCTGAAGGAACCATAAAGAAGGCAGTGCTACAGGTGGGCATAACATATACTTGGATGATCACTGAAACAGGACCAGAGAGATGCATCTCATTTACAGTCATAACAGCTGTAGCCTGAAGGATTGAGCAAGGGATCACCTAAATAGAGTGGAAAAGTCAAAAGATGGGGAACAAAATTAGCATTATGATGCTCACTACCTGCATGATGAGAGGAGGGACTATTTGAAGACTTCAAACTAAATACTACATATTGGTCAGGGGAAATGAAACCTTGCTTGCAGGCATATACATCTGTCTGTTCTGTACAGAGCAGATCTTGTCCTCAAATAATAACATGCAGCAATGCTATACTGTAGAGTCTCAACACAATTTGAAAGGTCAGGTAGAGAAATTTAGGACTGCAACTTAAGCAGCTATCAAAGTATGGCACCTCTGTGAAAGAGACAACTCAAGCAGACAGCTTGTTTTTGACAAGGCACAGACTTTCAATACTGTTGAAAGCAGTGGACACAACTGGTATTATTTTGCCCATGCATGAGACAGCATTTCTTGACAGTCTGTTCTACAAAACCCAACATAGATTGATCCTGAAAGAGACAGTGATCCTTTAGGCTTCATTAGTTTGCTTAGAGACCAGCTGGCTTAAAAAGTGACATCAGTGTCTTACAGATGATGACAAATTCACACTAATTGTCATATCTCAAATTTTCCTTTGCCTCCATGTAGGTCAGGTGGTAAATTTGGCAGCCAGGTACTGCAAAGTCTGAGCAAGAGACTCTGTCATTACATCTCAAATTCCTCTCATTTCATCCTCTTGAAGCCCACCTTTCAAAGAGTCGGATGCTTCTTCCTTGTCCTCCTGCATTCTTCAAAGAAGTCAAAGTAATCTGGGGAAATTCTCTCAGGAAAACAAAGAGACTGCACCCACAGCCTTGTGGTAAATACAAGCTGGTAAGATTTTACCTTGGGGGAAATTTAAGATTCAACCATAAAAAGCTATATTAAGTTTTTACATGTCCACTGTCCACCTAACAAAAGAAGAATCAGAATATTGGCCAGTATGTAACAACTAATAAAATCACTAAGTCTATAAAGACACCTGCTTCATAGAACCAATAAGCAAACACAGATTTTACATCAGCAGAGGAAACACACTTACCTCAGTACGCTCTTTGCTCCCATACATTTGATGTCATATGAGACAGAGTAGATCTCATAGAAAGTTGCCTTGATATTTAAGCAGCCAATAAAATCCTTAGGGTTCAGCTTGTACAGATCAAACGTGATATTAGCTACTCCCATTTTCTTCTTTTGTCTTACAGCAACTACTCCATTTTTTGCCTAATTTAGAAAGGAGAAACATTTTGTATAATGAGCCAGGAAACTACAGCAAGACAATCACTAACAGTGCAGCTTTTCAGATGCACCTCCTGAATATTTCCTGTAAAGCAGGAACTTTTAATTATCCAAGTATGCTCCAGCTGCTAGCCAAAGTAGCACAGTTAGTCCACACTAAAACAGTCACCAAATAACCAGGATAATATTAGGTCCTTCTGTTTAGGAAGGAACACAATACTGGTGGGCACTCTTAGGGTCAGCTGCAAAAAGTCAGGTCTTCACCTCAAGTCCTGGCTTATAACACGTCCCTATTCTTCCTACTAAAAAGATAACATGGGAAGGAAACTCCCACTGATCAGGCCTAGGGTGTAGTACTGAGTATAAAAGAAAAATTTGAGGAGGAGGAGTGTGCAAAGTCATCTTCTACCTTAAATCCAGCCTCCTTTACTGAAAACAGCCCTCATCTACTTCAGGGCTGTCCGAGGATGCTTCTTTCAGGCTCCCTGGCTTCAAGAAAAAGACTGACATAGCAGCCCTGTATTTACAGAGACACCTAGTGGGTACATGGAATATTCTGTTCAGGACATCCCACTCAAGATTAAACGATTTGGCAGCTGCCAAAGTGTTTTTGCCTGCTAAATGAAGCAACAGCATTATGTAAAACTGGGCCTTTTTGTACATGTCACCTCAGCACTCAGACAGTGCCATGATAAGTCAGACCAACTTACACACTTTAGTGTATCACTAACCAGCAGCATTTTTATGCCTGTTTTAGTTTGACAGCCTCCAAGCTCCAGCAGGAGGGACTCCTATCAACAACAGTTCTGAATACATACAAGGCTGTACTGATGGGCTGAGGTCAATTTTAAGAGGTTCAGAAGGGCAAGGTAACAGGTCCAAGGGTCACAACAACCAGAAGCAATACTGGAGTCTTGGGAAAGAGTGGTTGGAAAGCTGCCCAGAGGAAAAGGACCACAGCCAGCTGAATATGATCCAGAAGTGTGCCCATGGTGGCCAAGCAGGCCAACAGCATCCTGGCTTGTATCAGAAACATTGTGGGCAGCAGCACTAGGGAAGTGATGCCTCTTTACTTGGCTCTGGTGAAGGCTGCACCTCAAATACTGTGTTCAGTTTTGGAGCCCCACTAGAAGAAGGAGACCAAGGTGCTGGAGTGAGTCCAGAGAAGGGCAGCAAAGTTCGTGAAGGGTCTGACTAACAAGTCTTCTGCGGAGTTGCTGAGGCAACTGGCATTTAGTCTGGAGAAAAGGAGGCTGAGAGGAGATGTTATCCTCTACAGCTAGGTAGAAAAAAGGTTGTCAGGACAAGAGACCAACACCTAGAGCTCTCAAATAACAAGCAATAAGACAAAAGGAAATAGCCTCAAATTGGGTCAGGAGAGTTTGGATTAGGGAAAATTTTTTTCACCAAGAGGGTCGTCAAGCACCAGACCAAACTGCCAAGTGAAGTCACCATTCCTGCAGGTATTTAAAAGACACACAGGTGTGGTTTTTAGTTACATGGTTTCACGGTGGACTTGGCAGTGCAAGTAAGTGATAGGACTTTATGACCCTAAGTCTTTTCCAGCCTGAAGAGGGCCAGCATTAAAATTTGTTCTGTTACCAGGCCAGTCAGAATATTGAGCAGAGTGGGAAGGAGAAAGGTGAAGTTATACCCTGGCTGCAGCTAATTTTTTGTTCTTGGAGCTCATAGCGTAAATGTAGCAGGTTGATAAGCCAGTGAGGTATCTGGGGGAAAAATGTACAAGCTGCTCATGCTGCAATAGGAGACTGAAAAAATGGGGCCACATGATTGAGCAATCTGTGTACAAACAAAAAATAGTAGGCCTGCTTACAGCTCCTCAGCTAGCTCTGCACCTGGTGGAAGAAATACTGATGCTACCTTTCTAGAAACAACTATTTAATGGACACAATTAGGAGTTTGATCCCAGTTCATTGACATACAGATGACTGTTTCCCCACAAACTGAACACAAATATGATTAGAGGGCTAAAGCTAGCTGACCTTAGTAGTTCTTAAAATATCTTAAAGCATGTAGGCTAACATTAAGTTTTAATGACAAATTTTAGCCATTTGCAAGACTAAACACTGGCATTTTTTTAGCCTTCACTAAACCAATACTGCATTCACAAAGCAAAGCTTCTTTTATATTGCTTAATGCAGGCAATTTTTTCCCCTCTGAAAGCTAACCCTTAGAAACATTATATTTTTAACTTCATGCAGCCAAAGTGCTTGTTTTCTTTACATTACAAAAAGGCTAAAGAACAAAGTTATTTCTGAGGATCTTCAAAAGTGGGGGATTTCCCCTACATTTCTTTTCAGTTGTAAAATTTCATTTATATTTGTGGCAAATCTTTTGCCAACAGTTCTGTGTCCAAACAGGGGACAAAGCAAAATAAACTGAACTTGATTTGTCAGCCAGGAAGGCTCAACAAGGAGTTGATACCCTGCCTTGTTTAAGAAAAGTTTTCTTTCTCTTCCCCCCTTCTTTCCAATTCTTTCAGTACCCGCAGACATTCTTCCATCCACTTCTGAGAGAGGCAGTCAGCACTTACTTCTGTCCATTTCTGCCCTTTTTCTAGAACCATGAAGTGCGTATTATCATCCAGGGACCTGAAGAACTCTTCTGTGTCCACAACTGTGCCATCTTCCTCCAAAACCAGAGTAACTATTCCAGCAGATATAAGGAAGGCATCTAAAGTCTGAAAAAAAAACCCAAAAAACAGTAGATTTTAGCATTTGAAAGGCCCAGCATTTGGTACTTATACTTGCTTATCTGACAAAATCTTCTGAATTTCCTCAGTAATGATTTATTATAAGAAAAAGAATCAGTGGATTGCCTTTCTGGGACAATGTATTTTACTGCAAGTTTCAGTCAGGGTGGGACTCTTTGCTATACCTTGCTGATGAGCTCTTTCAGGCTGCTTGCAACAATCCCTTTCCGGCTGCTTCGGGAGGCATTGGACACACGGAAAGGTCTCCCTGCAGGCATGAGTGGAGGGAACAGGGTCTGTTTTGTTACTGCTCCCACAGATGCTCCCATGGATACCAAGGATCTAAGACAAATAAAAATTCAGCATAGTTATACAAATAGTAATGTCAAGTAGTGTGAGAAATAAGAGGAGTGCTGAGCTCAGTGTTGCAAGACCATTATGAGACTAATTAACAGGTTACTTCAGACTCAGGAGCTTGCTTTCAAAACTAAAAATTTGATAGCCCTACAGAGGTGTTGTCTCTGAAATTTCTGTTGCCAGTGACATTTGAAAACACTTGTAAAATTAAAAACATTTCAAGCAGATGTGGACAACCTCTAGCTTAGCTGATATTAAGGTCATGGTTATAGTGAGGCTGGCAGGTTTAAACACTGTATTGGAAAGACAGCAGCTCTTGCTTCATTAAGCCATGCAGATCATAATTTTTACCTGCTAGATAAACAATCAGATGATAGACAAAACTACTTTTAACTAATTAGATAAGATATGACTTCTGTTTAGGAAGATTGAACATATTATCAAGGCCAGGTTAGATGATGCTTTGAGCAACCTTGTCTAGGTGAGAGGCATCCCTGACCATAGCAGGGAGGTTGAAGTAGATGGTCTCTAAAGTTCCTTCCAGCATAAGCCTTTCTATGATCCTATGGTATGATTACCCAGACTCATAACACTTAACACCAGAACACGATTGGGCCTCTTCATACAGTTACACTTGACTTCCAAACAGCCCAGGTATTTATCTTAGAAAAAATATCTACAATCAACAAAACTTCATGCATGAAAATGAGAAAATAACTTGCTTGTGCTATGTAACAAAAAATGTCAAATGAAATTAAAATTAAGGTCAAAGTATGTAAATTTATAGTGTTAGAGCAGGCTAAAAGTCAAATGCTTCTAGGAGGTGATTTTAAATTTTCCTGGGTAATCGCATATTTTAATAGCAACTGTTTGGGGTCCCTTAGGAAAACTAGAGTGGATACAATTTGCAACTGCCTGCTCCCACAGCAAGGTACAACCTGCTCCCACTTACATCTAGTGACAGCTTTTCACTAACAAATCATATTGGTTAATTCAATAGCTAGCCAGTTTGCAAAAATCACCCTCTGTAACAACACCTGGAAAGGATTGGTCTCTAACAGACTTTTACAGTTACAGATTCCCAGATTCCTGGACTTTACCCCTGTGTATCTTTTTCTCTTGAATGCTGGGAGGGGGAGGGGGAAAGAGCTGCATCCCCATTTTGTTCTCCAATGTAGATGTAAAATGCCAGGTTTTTGTAGGAAAAATCTATTCTAACACTTTCAGAGAGGGAAGGATTGGGCCGGCAATCTCTTTCTACAGACAAGGAATGAATACAGGAATTCCTAGAGCAACAATGAAATGATAGAAAGTTACATAGCTAATAAAGTTCCAGTCACCTTTTTGGGGAAGTCCACATTGAACAGGGAGAAAAACTATCCTTTCCAAATGTCTTCTCTAGTCTTGAAGCATATTTTTTGGGAAAGCAAAGTAATTTCTGTTACTGGCCAGATAATTTCAGTAAATAATTTATTTTGTGGTCTCATTCAGAGCTGCTGTTTTGCTGGGCTTTAGGCTATTGTCTTTCCTTTGTATACAAAAAGTTTCTCTCCTCGGCATTACTGGAGTTATGAAAAAAAACAAGCGGGGGAGAGATGTTCAGCACTTTTATTCTAGGTCAAGCTAATACCTTCATGGTAGTGCTGTATAAGCAGTAGGTCCCTGGCTTTCAACATTTTGCTTATATACACATGACTTGTAGAAACCTCTTTCCTTCCTGTAACAAAGGTGATGAGAATGAGCAATCAGTATGGCTCTGAGGAAACGGGGACTCTTTCAAATTAAAGAGCTAATAAGCACTTTCCTCCTTAAGTAGTGTGAAGACCAGCGAGGAGGACAAGGTGCCAGAGTAGCATTGATACTCCACAGAAAGGAAGGGTGTGTTCCTTTATCTCTTAATAAGCTGATAATTCCCCAATCACCCCACTAATCCATGGGCAGCTCCCAATATGAATCACTTGTATATTCGTCAAATATGAAGCCTGCTCAATTATCTTGGGGCTGATGACACCACTTCACAGGTACCCTGATGTTAGAAAGTGCAATGCTCAGGATCCAATAGACAATGCTTTTGGAACTAGTGATAACATGTTCCTTCTCACACATTTGAAGAGTAGCACATAGAATAATTACTTCAGCAGTAGATGACAGCACTGAGATTTTTTTTAATTTATTTTTTGTGAGGACAGAAAACACCACTCCATCTGAACTGTTTTATTTCTCATTACTTAAGCCAAGTTACTTTCACAAAAGCCAAAACATACATCTTGATATAAAAGAGTGATAGGGGTACAGCTCACAGGCAGAACTTGTTAGCTCAAGGTTTACCTCAGGCATTAACACAGCCAATTATACAAGCCATAATTTGCAGTTCTGAGCAGCTGTTTCTTCAGGATTCAAGACCAATCACCTAACACTGCTGCCTGGTCCTCAGATGTAAAATGTCAGGGGGGAAAACCCACCCCAAGAAACAGATTAACAAACCAGGACTTTCATTAGCTCCGTCAGACAGCCACTTAACAGGAGTCCAAGTCTTTGGGAGTTACTTAATACTGGTGTTGTTTCATCTACATTTCAATACAACCAGTCAATATAATCTTTAAACCAAGTCTGCTAATGAAGCAGTGGGTCTGGGCTCCAGTGCAGACTGAGGTTTCAGTTAATGAGAAGTACCAGGAAACAAAAGCCAGTGGGATTTCAAGAAGCCAAACAGAGTGTGAACCCTTCCATTTCTGGGCCTGTTGTTGAAAGCTTACTTTTTCTTTGTTTGCCCAGACAAACAAAAGCCACAAACGGATCGGCCTACACAGAGGCCACCTAGAAAGCCCCCTTTTTGCTGCAGCTGTCCTCAGAAACTAGACAAACCAATTTCTGATGCAGGGAATTCTACTGGATTTGAGTTACCAAGTCAGATTTTAATAGGAAATTAATATAAGTTAAATGAGGAAACAAGCAGTAACATTCTAAAGCTTTAATAGAAAGCTGAGTGATATGTCGGGTAAAGACAACCCCACTATTCTTTTATTACTCTTTAATGTCAAAAGGATCAAGTCCTAGCTCTTCCCTAAAGGAGAAAGGGACCCAATACCAGTTGAAAACAAACATATCTGAAAGAGTGAATGTTTTCAAACTCTAGCATCTCTTCCCATTTGTTTTGTGCAACTAGAAAATGCAAGAGAGGGACTCAAAGATATAATCCCAAGCGTTCAGTGTCATGACATGTCCAATTGGACAGATTTTTATTTTTTTTTACCCTGGGATTAAAAGCATTCCTTGAGCCCTGTACACACATTTCACTCTTTACCTTTGTTTGCAGTGTGTCCCATATGTTTATCTAAGAATGTGGTGCAACAGTCTTCACCCAAAGACTTCACTCAAAAATCAACATTGCACAACTCGTGTGGCTTCAGAATATGGCATGGTTTGATTTTGGGTTAGAGTTCACTGACAAACGACAACAGCAGTAACAGCAAAGCCAACAAAAAGAAAAAAAAAATAATCAAAAAACCAAAACCCCAAAAGCAACAAAGGCACAAATCAGTCAAAAGACTCAGGTTTTGACCAGATTATAGACTTGGTTTCCCTGCTCTACAACATTAACTGTAGAGATAGCTGAACCGCAGGTAGAACTAGATCCCTTTAAGTGTCGAACAGAACCAGATACACTTTTTATGGTTGGCACCCCTGAAATGGGACCAGAGGCCGGGGGTCGTGCTTATGCTGTCACTGGGTGCAAGCAGACCCCTCACTACCCCGAGGCTCCTCGCCTGACACACCGGGCGGCAGCTCCGCTCCGCTCCACCCAGAGGTGGCGGACACATCCCAGGCGTTATCCCTCGGAAAGGAGTCAAAAACTCCAAAGCTTCTTCTTGCACCTCCCGAAGAGCTTTACCTGAGGCTGGAAAGGCCGACAGAAACAGCTTCCCCCAGATTAAACCTCCCCCTCCCTACACCTGCTGTGAGCAGTCCTCACGTCCTGCTCGAAGCCGCCCTTTGCTCCTTGAACCCCTGGAGCAAACACGGAGTTATCCGCGCTCTGGTCTTTTCAAGAATTCGCTACCGGGCTCAGCGTCTGCGATGCTGGGGGTGGTATGTGGTGTATGTTTGAAGAGGGGTTCCCAGCACTCACCGCACCACTGATCCCGCGTAGCCCGCCATCGTCCCCAAGGCCCTCCCGGCCGTGAGGCAGCGGCGGCCGCGGCGCTTAAGTGGGGCAGGAGGTGGCTCCTCCCTGCGGAGGGGCGGGCGGTGGAGAGGCGGCTCCTCCTTCCCTCTCCGCCCCTATCCCTTCCCCCGAGTGACCCAGGGGCAGAGGGGAGGCTCTCCTACGGCATCCCTCCCGCTCTGAGACCCAGCTGGGTTAAGGGCTTGCCCGGAGCAGCAAGCGCGTTATTGGGGGGTTGTGGTGATGGGTGCCACGTACCGGGCTTGGGAAGGAATGTTTCTTCAGGGGCGTTTTCGCCTTGTATGATTTACCGAGGAAAAGAGGTAGAAGGATTGTGCATGGTGTGGATCTGAGCTACAGGCTGGACTTTACGTATTTACAGCTAATATAGCAACAGTGGAAGCCAATCTCATTTGCAGCCTCTCGGCATTAGGGCAAATCAACAGATTAAATGTCTCAGCTTCTGATTTTAGAGCCTGTGAATAAGCTTACAGCTTGGATTAATGTATACTACAGCTTTAGTGGTGGTATTATTAGTGTTACTTCTACAACTAGGGGAGCAGTGACTTCTGTTTGCTGAGCAGGTACAAAGGCAGTTTTTCTGTTTTATGTGTACCTGTGGGCAAGAATTCAGTGGGTTTTGGCTCTGAAACCAAGTTCTGTTCCTCAGAGCTGTGAAATTGTCGTTAGTCAGGGAAAACAGAGCCAGGGGCCTCAGAACCCAGCTCCCAGAACAGCCTGACCTATTACTGTTGATCCGGCATAGACTCCAGAGGCCTTGGCCACCATCCCTCAGGTTAACCCCAGGGTCAGGAATAGGTAATTACCTAGTTACCTAGATAGCTTTTCATGCTCCAGACTGTTTAGTACACAAGGTCTTCTCACTGTGTTTCTTCACTCTGCAGGTTTCTCTAGCGGATAGGCTGACACTTGCTAAATGTCTTCAGTCCTTGGCTTTGGGGCCCGTATTAGCTATTAAAAAGCAAACAAACAAGTGAAATCTAAGCCTTTTAGTTCAGGACAAATTGTTTTCTTGGAGGTCATAATCTTCCTAGTCTGGGGTAGTAAATAGCTATTTTTCTCAGATCAAACCTTAGACTGACAAATCTTCAGCTGGGGAACTGAGCCCAGACCTTTCTCTCTTCCTCCTAAGGGTGCTTAGGACTTACAGGTGTGTGGAGACTCTTTGCATATATTAACTTCTTCTTTTCATGTTTTTGACGACATTTTGTTACAGTTCTGTAATTTGTCCCTGACAATGTGTCATGGAGAGCAGGAAAGTGAGGAACAGTAAATAGCTCTCTGAACATTGGACTTCGAACAGATTGTTTTCCCCTGGACTTGCATCTCAGGATTGACTGGGGAGCACAGCTGAAGTTATTTATGCAAAGTGGTGTATCTGTAAGGAATTCTAACCAAGGATTTCTCTGCTGTCAAAAAACTTGTATACGTACTGTAGTTTTTCCTGCTCTGGAGGGAGAAAACAGGGGAGAAAGACAAGAAGTTTTGTTGGATGGTCTGTCTCTTCCTACCCACTGACTCTTCGAAAGAGAAGGGAGAGTGCCTCTTGGAAACTGTATGAAAATTGCAGTAACTTAAGGATTTTTCTGAGAAGGCTGGGGCTCAGAAGTCTCAAAGAGGTGAATATTCTAGACTTGCAGAAGCTTAGCTTTACTCTGCTCATGTTCCTCTTCCTAGAAGTCTCTGCAGAGATGCTCAACCAGTCCAGCTACTGCCAAGCAGCCCCCAAGGTGACATACCCAGCATGAGGCCAGCCAAAGCTCTAAGGCAGGGGTGGCATATGTTGCAAGGATATGCTTCTCTAGCTGCATGAGTGCTTTAGCTTGCATGGCTATTGTCCTAACTAATACAAACACAGCTGTTGGCTCAGTGGTGACGTGAAAAAAAATGTCCTTTTGAGGTCTGTCATGATCTGTAACAAGAGGAGGGTATTACTGGTAGTTTCACAAGCTGCACTAATGTTCCTTTTTTTTTTTTTTTTTTTTTTTTTTTTTTTAGCAGCAGTAAAGCCATCATGTAGGCAAAAGTTACTGACCTAGGAGTTCAGTGCCTCAGCAAAGAAGTGTCTCTGAACACCAGCAAGACTGTATAAATGAGATGTGTACAGATGTGTGGTGAGGCCACACCTCGAGTACTGTGTCCAGTTCTGGGCCCCTCAGTTTAGGAAGGATATCGAGGTCCTGGAGCAGGTCCAAAGGAGGGCAACCAGGCTGGTGAAGGGACTCGAGCACAGATCCTATGAGGAGAGGCTGAGGGAGCTGGGGCTGTTCAGCCTCTAAAGAAGAGGAGGCTCAGGGGAGACCTCATCGCTCTCTACAACTCCCTGAAAGGAGGGTGTAGCCAGGTGGGGGTTGGTCTCTTTTGCCAGACGACTTTCAACAAGACAAGAGGGCATGGTCTTAAGTTGTGCCAGGGGAAGTTTAGGTTAGATATTAGAAAGAATTTCTTTACCGAGAGAGTGATCAAGCA
Source organism: Calypte anna (assembly GCF_003957555.1). NCBI lineage: Eukaryota > Metazoa > Chordata > Aves > Apodiformes > Trochilidae > Calypte > Calypte anna. Next base: position 98,308,343 of record NC_044245.1, read on the forward strand.
TTGGAATGGGCTGCCCAGGGAAGTAGTGGATTCTCCGTCCCTGGAGATATTTAAAAGAATCTACTGAAGAAAAGTACACAACAGTAGCATGAGCCAAATCTGGCAGTTGAATGCAAAAAATGAGACATTAAAAATGTATGTGAAGATTAAGTATAAATACATTATACACTAGCTACAAGGCATAATTGTTCTACTCTTTCACAAGGAGGAAAAATGAACTGTGGGTTGAGGTGAGGAGGTCAGAATACTTAGCAGCATTTTGCTTCAGTCATCACTGAAAACATTAATCATGCAAGGGTCAAGGTACATGGCTGATGTTGAAGGGAGTGAACACTAGAGGTGGAGTCAAGTAAGCAACTGTTTTAATCCCACTTACTAAATCAATATGTCCCTTTGTTGAGATGCAGTGACTGCCTCCATTTTTGCTGCTTGTTCACAGCAGTTCAAGTCAAATGAGTTTGATTAAGTCACTCCTTGAAGGGGTCATATTGCTATGAAAAAATTCTATATGTGATGTTTAACAGGGAAGAGAAGGCACTCCAAGTTTTGTTGCGTGCAACTTCACATGAACAGTATTAGATCAAGTTTTCTGTACCACCCTTTAAGAAAAGAAGTTGACAAATTGGAGCAAACCCAAAGGAAAGTGGGAATGATCAGAGATTTGGAAAATAAAGTATATTGCCTGTGTAGAAAAGGAAATAGGAAAACTGTATGGAGGTGTGAATCGTGAGCTTCAGTGATTTTAGAGAACTCCAGGAAGGGCAATGGAAAAAATTTTTCTTTATGCCTCCCAGGGATTACCTGGGGTTAATTCAGGTTTTCTTTAAGACACAGTTCACCTCTAAGGTGAACCTTAGGTGCAGGGATCAGTGGCCTACCAAAGATGTTAAGTCAGTTAGGTGTAGGTATTTCTTGGGCCAGTGTTCAAATGGCACAAAGGACAAATCAGAATACCTATGATCAATTTGGACATTCTGTTTCTCAAAGCTCTGTCAAATTCCATGAGTAAAGTTAATGCAGAATGAAGAGTTCCTGTACCGTGCCTCCCTTTACCTAAACAGGGAGTCTGAGAGTGAACAAATGCCCTTACAACAGGGTTAGCAACAAAGGTAACAGAGTTGAAGAGTTGGCATAGGTTTGCAAAAGCCAGCCTTCTGTTCAGTTTCTGCCCTTTCCTGTTTTCAGCTAATCTGGATCATGGTTTCTGATAGAACCACTCTTTTAACCAACTCTAAGTAAATAAATAAATAATTTCTTATCCTTTCCATAGAGACCCAACTTTCTATTCCTTGCTGGGTCTTCAGTATTCTTCAGTAGCTTTCACTACTCTTCAGGTTTCTGTCTCCACTGTGTCTGGTTCTGCTTTATTTTTTTTTTAGGCCTTTCATGCTAAAGATTTGGTTGTTCGTTCTTAATATTTGTGTTAACCACTACTGAACCATCACTGAAAGTTTTGAAGAGCAAATTGGAAAAGCACTGGTTTACAGATGCCTTAGATAGAGCTGATTATTTTGGGGCAAGGCCGTGGAGTAAAAAGATCTCAGGAGGTTGCTTTTTATTGTTTTCTTTCTTTTTCAGAATCTTTGTTAATGAAACTGTTTTATAGTGCCTAACAGTTTTGCAGGAGCTATGGAGTGTTTTATTGGCTGTACAGAAGAGGCTGAGGCTCCTCCTAAAGGTAACATCGCGGCTCTGCAAGGTTATGCAGAGAAAGCTGGGAACGTTTTTTATTACTATTTGAAATTTCCTGTAATTGGCTGGAAATGGTTCTGTGGCTGGCAAAGGTTGAAAGCCCTATTTGCACAAAAGACTAATCCTTCACTTCAGCGAGCCATCTGGCCCAGAAAATGTTCTTTATTGGGAGAATTCATGGGTGAGTATTTTGTTTAATTTTTTTCTTTTTGGTTTTCCATTAGGTTAACAATAGGATCAAGACACTGACAATGGATGGGCATATGTTGTATACGTGGAAAAAAAAATATCCTGCCAAGAGTATTTCATTGGTGTGAAAATCTTCTAAATAAATTTAAATTTAGATGCTCTATAGTTAGGCAGAATGCTAAAATACAAGGATCAGGCTTTACCCTCATTTACCCTCTCTGCAACACTGTATGTGTAAATTAATTGCAGCTATTTGTGGGCATCATTTAGCTGAAAGCTGACTTACTGAGAACTACATTGTGCCAACAGTAATGAAAAGCAGAAATGTTGCCCAAGAGATTCATTATTGATGATAATGTACTGTAAAATCAATATTTGTTTACCCTGATCATGCTAAGGATAATCCGAAATATTTTATGTTTCAAAGTTGCAAATTCAGAAATATGCAAGTTCCAAATAAAACTAAATCACTGTTAATTGTGTTGATTTGTTTGTTGCTAATACTTTTACAGTTTATTATTGTGTAGTGGTACTCTCTACAGGAAGAAAATAAAATATTATTCAGACAGCAATATGACTTTTTATTTTATGAGCATTTAAATTTTATTTAATGAGGCTTTTCTTCATAATATGAGAGGCTATCAAGCATGGAATTGTCCCATAGCTGCTCAGTGATGTTATGATTTTTATAGCAGATCTTGAAGAGCCTTGGACTCCAGGCAACACTTAGAGCTACTGCCCCCCCCAGGCTGAACTGTGAGCTCATGATTCTTTGGTAGCTGCACTAATGAAAAAAATTAGATTTTCAAAATCTTCTTGTACAAGGGGTATCTCTAGTTTATGTCTTACATGGCAAGAGTTCAAAGTTTAATTAAAAATAATAATTATTGTCTTTTGATTTTTCCCAAAACAGATCTAAGACATAATAGTCAGACAGCTTAATGGGTGACTTTCTTGAGGGTCTCACTGTGTTTCAGTCAACATGTTCCAGCCTGTGATGTGCTAACCTCTGATTTTGCTCAGTCATTTTTAAGGGATGCACAAGCAGGAACCAGATTCATAGATGCTACACAGTAACCTAAGTGCATGTGAAATTTCCAAAACATCTCCACTAAGGAATTTTTATGGACCGCAGGTTGAAAATGGCTGAGAAAAATATTTCTATGACTTACTGCTTTTAGATTATGCTCAGATGCTTTTGATCTCTCTCTGAGCATCCCAACAACCACTGGTTTCTCTCAGGCCTGCCGTGAGGGATGTCAGGCTGCAGAAGGAGGGGATTTGGTTTATGCCATAAGGGTGAGGGTTCCAAGATCTGAATGTCTGAGCCTCACTACTCCCCCCTTGCTTTCTGTTGCTGCTCAACTGCAGCCTCCTGCCCCTGGTCACCTTGGCTCTGAAGGTCCTTGTCCTCTTCCACCTCACAACCTCAGATTTCTGTCTGTGCCTCCCCCTGCTGGCCCCAGCCCACATAAGTAGCTGCCTCCTAGAGCATCCACTCTTCAGCTTTGCTTTTGATGGTTTTGACTCTGACCATTGCATAAATACTGTGCCTGACAAACCCAGTCAGTGTGGGTCATGACTCTTCAGAGCACAAAGTCACTGTACCCTTTCACTTCTGGTGAAAGAAGAGCATTGACAATAAGTCTGGATGATTCCTGAGAAATTGTGCTGTTTATCACTTTGCTCCAACCACTCAAGTAGCACCTGGCCCAGTCTTGCTTAGTTTCTGAAGTGAAGCAAGTGGAACATGTTGAGGAGGATATGAGGTTGCCAGCTTTACCTCACAGTCACATTTGAGCCAGTGTCTTTCTGACAGATACTAGGTGCACACTGATAAGAGAGCTCTGAAGCATACCCAGAGCTGGAAAATCCCCTGTCATGTTCACCCGTGTTCCCTTGATGAGTGACTGAGAATGACTCTTTTCCTGTGATGTCATATTGCAGAGTAACTTTGCAGAGCAGGGATGAGCCTGGATGTCAGTCATTCTACTGGCTTCTATCAGGTTAAAAAAATGCAGTGAGATCTACATTCATGCAGCAGAGATCACAAGCTTCTTCCACATTAGTCACCCAAGTTAAATACTTTATTATTGTTTTGTCATCTTTGGGCACGTGTGCCATACAAATTAATCTCTTCTGATATGCCACTGAACTCCTCTAAAGGTATACCAGAATTTCATTTTGTCAGTAAAATGAAATATGCTGAGAAAATTATAAGTACTGCTTGGGTCTTCTGCAAACCTGAAATAAGAGAGTGATTTAATTGGAGTCAAAGTCAGTAAAATCTTCTGGATGTTTTGGGAAGGTACCACAAAACATTCTGTGGCTCTCATATTTTTCATGTGACTAAACCCAGAGTAATTGCCTAGAATCTGAAAACTTTTTTACTGCAGATCATCTTAGGTTGATCATGAATTCTGATGGTCTCAGGAAATAACATTTACTTAAAAGAAGACTATTTCACCCTTAGTGAAGGATAGTGCCCTCTGACAGAAAATCCCCCACTCTTGATCAGCTGGTGGAGGGAATAACATAAATCTGCAGCTGAAGTAACAATCTCTGAAGGGAATAGAAAGAAGAGCTGTAACTTTTCTGTGTGGTATCATTGCCCTGAAATTATATTTCAAGTTATTTCACTAGCCTAGGAGCCTGATAAACAGTTGAGCATTTGCAATGCGAGCAAATAACTGAAATCCTTTTGGGAAGATTGTTTGCTGGTTCTGAGTCACTGGGGACTCACAGACTGTGTTGTGCATGCTGTGCCTTCCCATAGAAACAGACTCCAAGTCCCCTAACCAAGTGGTCAATCATGTCCCCTCCTCCCCTCTGCAGTGCTGGCTGGATACTGATCAGATTGCTGCTAAGCTGCTGAATTCCTGCTTATAAGTGGTTACTCTAAGAAGAAGATTTGCCCTCCTGTTAGAATGGATCCAATAATCTAATCCTCCATAGCAATTCTCATCTCCATGGTGTCATTCCTTTTTCTCCTTCAGGTAGACATATACACATAGAACACTGCTTTACATTCTTGTCATCAGCTCTATGTCCATATAGTTGGAGAGAGATGGTAATGTCATCTTTAATTAAAGGTGACTGAAACTCCTTTCTACCCACAAACTCAGGTAATGTTTTTGGCCGCTCTGAACAAAATAGAAATCTTATTGTATTTCTTTGAGGCTGAAGAAATCTACTTATTTTTACAACTTCTGTGGCATACAGACACATACATGTAACAGCTATAGCCTTTTCACTGGTGGTTTGTTGTAATTATGCAAAGAAATCTCCTACATGGTTGATGGGGATATTCCTTGCAGAAGGTAAAAACTGTAAAGGAACAGTTCTTGCACTAGGTCTCTATTTACTTCAAGGATTTTCCCTTCAGGCCCAGCTGTGTGGGTTAGAAAAAACAAGACAGATGGCATCAGATTATTTCAAACCCTGCTTTGCTAGTGGGTAATCAGCACAGGTTTTCCCTCTTTGCCCCTTTCCCTCAGGGCTCTGTCAATGCCGATTAAGTAAATGATTTTGATGGGCACAGTCCAAAGCCTCAGTCTCAACAAATTTCTCAGTTAAATTTTGGCCTACTCATAATTTTTGAGTGTTTTGGAGTTGGATCTTTGTGTTTGTTTTTAAAGAAAAAAGAAAGCAATGCTGATGCACTCTTGGAGACTACTGGGGGAGAGAACGAACTGTAATTTTAGATGGACAATATACTGCCACAAACATATCCAAGGTAAAAGGTCAGCTTGTTCTGACTCTGAGTTTTATGCCAATTAACTTCAATTTTTAGGGAAAACACAGGGAAAAGGGATCAGGCCAAAATGTATGCCGTGGCTCCCTTCTGAGCTGCATTCCCTGGAAGGAGTTGATAAGGAAGCTGGGTTTAGGCTGAGTCCAAACCTAGGAGCTCAGATCTGCTCAGAGTGGACTCTTAAAGGCTCTCGGCTGCAGATATCTTGAAAAGGCTTTGTACATCCCTGCCACATGCCACCTACTTGCTTCCACTCTGAGGCATGCTCTCTTAGGCCAGCCTGTCATTCTGATGTAAATCTTTTTGCTGTCACTGATTGTCCTGGTTTTAGTTGGGATAGTTTTGGCTGGGATAGAAGTATTTTTCCTCTTAATAGCTAAAATAGCACTGTGTTTTAGCTTGAATATAGGTTTTAGTATGAGAAGAACTTTGATAATACACTGATGCTTCCAGCTGATGCTAAGAAATCAAGTACCCCATGTTTTGCTAGTGTGTGGGTGCACAAGAATCTGGGAGGGAGCATAACCAGAAGAACAGATCCAAACTGGCCAATGGAATATTCCATATCATCCAACACCACACCCAGTATAAAATCTGAAGGAAGAAGCAGGAAGGGGATGTGTTTGGGTGATGGTATTTTGGCTTCCCAAATAACCATTATGTGTGATGGAGCCCTGCTTTCCTGGAGATGACTGAACACCTGCCTGCCTATGGGAAGTAATGAATTAATTAATTGTTTTGCTCTCTTTTGCTTCTGTCTGCGAATTTTGCTTTATTTGTCACTCTGTCTTCATCTCAACCCAAGAGTTTTCACTCTTATTTCACTCTCACTTTTATTCTCTCCCCCATCTCTCTGGGTGAGAGCAACTAAGTGGCTTTGTGGGGTTTAATTGCTGGCTGAGGTTAAACCATGACATTGGAACAACCTCGTAGAGGTTGGTCTTATTTCATGTTATTTCTACCACCCTAGTTAACTGCAGAACCCGTTTTAATATATTAACTACATTAACATCTACTTGTTTTTTCTGCACAGCACATACCTTTCTGTGATGCTGGCTCCTGTGCCTCAGTGTCCAATCTCCCTTTTGCTTCTTGCAGTGGGTGCATGTATATCCATGATCACTTATGATGAATCCTTTCTGTCCTAGATCATGTATTGAGTCTCTCCTCCCTAACACACATACCCTTAAAAGTGCAGAAGCATCACGTATGCAGTGCCTATGTGTTGCTTGACAGAAGCTAAACGGGCACAGAAATCCATCCCAGTATAGGACTGCCCTCTGTTGGCGAGCCAGCCCGGCTGAATTAGCCTCTAGGAAAGGTTGTTGTGGGGTTTTTTTTTGTTTGTTTTTTTTTTTTTTTGTTTGTTTGTTTGGTTGTTTTTTTTGGTTTGTTTGTTTTTTTTTTTTCCTTTTTTTTTTTTTTCCTTTTTTTTGCTTGTTTGGTTTTGGGTTGTTTTTGTGTGTGTGTGTGTGTGTGTGTTTGGGGTTGTTTTGTTTGGGTTTGGTTTTTTTTTGTGTGAGCAAGGGACTCGAGTTTGGGCGAGTTACAGCTCCACAATTCCTGAGTTGGGGGTGGTGAGGGATGGGTCATCCAGGGGTAGCCCCAGGCAGCAGCCACTTGTCACACCTAATGACGTTTCAGGACAACAAGAACAGGAAGGGATCAAACGGTGCTAGATCAATTACTACATCAGATTTTGTTAGGCTGTTTCTATACAGCCTCAAGGAGGAAATAAAAAGATACATAAAGATCTTGTATAGGCACACCCTCACCCTCCACACACACACAGACTTCTTTGTACAATTCTAAGCAGCAATAAATAAATATAGTAATCAGGATTTTCAGAAAGTATCTGGCATTTGCATGTCCTTAAGCTGTCTCATGTACTTGCCAGCTAATACACCAGCACTGGTTGTTTGATACAAAAGGGACTGAATGCAGGCATGTTGTCACAGCCTCTCAGGGCCTTCACAGGGAATGGCATCTGAAATGTCCCCAGGTGCACAAGGCGGAGGGGTCTGAACAATCAGCCTGAAAACAGGCCACTTCTAATCTTGCTGACTGAACATGTTTTTCAGAGAGAACCACTCCATCAGATGTCCTTGATCTGAACAGTGGTCAGAGAGGTGCTGTGTCACATCAAGCCTTTTTCTCCCTGGCTTTAGACACTCATTTCACTACCAAACAGATTCAGGGTGAATGGAAATTTGTCCACCTCTAAAATTCAAATCAAGAAAGTGTTGGTAACTGCCAGAAGGAATCTCTCTCACATATCCCATGTAGTGTCTGTACTGGTTTACAAATATTTAAAGAGAGAACAAGATTGCTGCATCAATGTGTTTGCTTTTAATGACCTATTTTTAAAATTTCTCTTCCTCTAAGCTCTTTGATACAAATAAAGAGCCAGAAAAAAATTGCCTAGAGAATGGTTGTTCTCTAAGAAACAGTGACAGCAGTCCAAATTCAAAGTGAGTAGGAATAAGAGGCTTCTGTAAAATTGACTTACATATTTTCTATCCATTATTTTCTAATTCTCAATATGTGATTCAAACTAATCAGGTCTGATTTTAAGGATTTAAAATTAATACACTTGGCTGTCAGCAGGTGGCTCTATCCTAAGACCCAGTTCTGTTCTTGATGTACACACAGAACTGGAACTGTTTCAAATGTTCTATTTTATTTTTTTAAGCCAACAGGAAGATAATAAAGGCCTATGATTTGTCACTGAGGAAGATATTTGTCAGGGGAAAGATAAGAAAATGAAAATCTCTTGCTTGAAGGAAGCATTGCAATGCTGACATTAGGCTGCAATGGGAAATGTCATTTTAAGAGCAGCCACCTCAGCTCTGCCAGCCATGCAGCCAGGTTTGCAAGTAATGCCTCAACCATTTTATCTCTGTTTGAGGGTCTGGGTTTTTTGCCTTCTTTTGAAGGTCCCTGCCACTTATATAAGGGGCATTTTCGAGGTACGATGTCACCAAGTGACAACAGTGCTAGTGGAATCACTGAAACTTAGGATTTTACCTGAAGTAATTTTTCCATTTCTTTCAATGGGAGTAGCTGTGGCTCCTCTGTGCGCTGTGCTATCGGGCTGAGTGCTGCTGCAGTGCCTCTCTGGCAGGGCTGCAGATCAGATAAAGCCTGAAGCTAATCCAGCTGCAGCAACAACAGCTTAATGACTATATAACAGTATATCCTTGTTTGAAGTTGTTTGTGTAGCTATCCAAACAATGTTCATGATCTAGCCCAGAAAGCTTTGCGTCTATCAAAGGTAAAGGTTGACCCAGGGATTCCCTGTGCCCTGAGCTGAGGGTCTGGATTCTCAGTCTGGCATTTTTCAGTCTTCCTTTGGAAACTGAATCCGCATCCTGCACTGCACATGTCTCGTCAAAAGGAAATTTCAATTTAGTTAGATGAAAAATATAATGTGTGCTGGATAAATGAAAGTACTTTCCCAGTATTTTAGTTATCTTCTTATTTTATACGACGGGAAGCAGTTGTCTTTCTTAATCAGGTGAGAGGATTCTGTGCAAATGGATATTTAAGAGTCTTTATGAACATATGACAAAAAGGAATTTGAGTTAGGTTTTGAGAGAGAAAACTGGCTTATATTGGATGGATGGGCTGTGCATAAGGAGGTGGCAAAACCTGAACATTATCCTAGCCAAAGCTAAATATTTCTGTCCATTTCCATATTTAATCTTATAAGTTTTATTAAATGTACTTACAGCACTTATGTTTAAAGATATTTTGATCTTTTCATGTGATTCAGAAAGCAATTACATCTTTTTCTGAAATTCAGTTCTGAGATATCTTCTAGTCATACCAGTTCTGTTCTGTGACATTCTGCTTGGCAGTGTATTATTTCTTGCAATTATAATTTAATTTAAATTTCATTTGGAGGTGGGAAGGATTTTTGTTTGCTTTTAGCATTCTACCTCACTCAAGGTATTGGTTTACTTAATGTAAGCTTAAAGAGAGAATTTAAGAGAGAAAAAAACCAAATCAGTTCCTAAGGTTCCCTGTGTACCTTACTTTTCAATACAGCCTTGCAATGGCAGAGAGCTACTGCTCATCACATTACTGTCACACTACATTGCAAAAAAATTTTCCAGCATTTTGATTAAAGACTGGTGCTACTTAGCACATGTTGTTCAGTTTGCTCTTTTTAAGCTTTAAAACAGCAAAGATCTATTTAGATCTACATGTTCCCTAGGGTACAGTTGTTTACTGCTACCATCTGTCTTTTGATGGTGCTTATTTTTTGTCCCTTTGTGTTTTGGAAAAGATGTTGTCAAAGGGTCCTGCAACTGCCACTGAGAAGGGATCGGAGAACTGAAGAATTACTGAAGCTGGAAGGAACCTCTGGGGATTGCCTTGTCCAACCCACCTGCTCAAAGCAGAATCAACCACAGCAGATTGCTCAGAGCTGTGTCCAGTGGGGTTCTGAATACCTCCGAGGATGGAGACTCCATAGCCTCTCAGGGTTCAGTCACCCTTCATATAAAAAGCAAACAAAATTTTTGTGTTTAAACAAAATTCCTGTAGTCTTGTTTCTGCCCTTTTCCTCGTGTTCTGTTGTTGGACACTGCTGAGCAGAATCTGACTGCACCTTCTTTACTCTCTCCCACCGTGTATTTATGTACTTTGATATGAGTCTTCTGAGCCTGCTCTGCTGAAGGCTAAACAATCCCAGCTCTCTAAGCCTCTTCTCCTATGTCAGACATTCCAAGCCCTTAATCATCTTACCAGCCCTTAGCAGGACTTGCTCCAGGGTGCCTACCTCTCTCCCTGGAACTGGGAAGCCCAGAACTGGACCCGGCGCTCCAGATGTGGCCTCACCAGGGCTGAACAGAGGGGAAAGGTCCCTCCCCTCCCTCAGTCTGCTGGCAACACTCCTCCCAGTGCAGCCCAAGACCCTGTAGGGCTTCTTTGTGACAATGGCACATTGCTGGCTCATGGTCAACTTGTTTTTCAGTGAGAAACTCAAGCAAAGTTGCTCTCCATCCAATTAACTTCTGGATTTAACGTTGGTGCATGGGGCTGTTCCTCCCCAGACACAGGACTTAGAATTCCCCTTCACTGAACTTCATAAAATTCTGTCTCCACACTTGTCCAGACTGTTGAGGTCCCTCTGAATGACAGGACAGCTATCTGGTGTATTAGCCACTCCTCCCAGCTTTGTATCATCTGCAAAAACTTGCTGAGGGTGTATTCTGTCCCATCACCTAGGTCATTAATAAAGAGGTTTGACCATACTGCCCCGAGTTGACTTATTCCTCAGTCTCTTCTTTAGGAATTGGAAAACTGAGAAGAGAAATAGCTTGATTAAAGCTCACACACTCACAGAATTTTCTTAAACCAAGAGGTGCGTACACTTTAAAAGTTATTTACAGATACAACAACACATAAGTAATTAATTTATTATTAACAATATTTGTATCAGTATTATTATTACTACTAATATTATGATCACTGTCATAATATTGATTACATAAATTTGTACCTAAAAGTGACAAGTTCACCATATTTGAGTGTTTTTCTAATTTGCACACTGGGCTATTGATTTCTGTGGTCATTGTTTTCTAGCATTTATTACAAAATAATGAGAAAATCTTTAAAACTACACTTGTATATGGTACAGCAGAAAACCAATGTTAGTTTCAAAAAAAACAAAGAATAATGTTGCAGAAGAGAAACACAAGACTGCAACACAGATACTTCTGAATTTTTAAAATACTTTTTTATTATGCGATCTCTTTATGATAGAGATGAGCTTAAATTCAGCTGACATCAGTGGGGGGAGAGCATTCACTGAAATTGCACACACATGAAGAATTAGTAAGGTCTTTGGTTTCTTGATCCAAACACTTCTTATCCATCTTTGCCTTGACTTTCTAAAGCATCTAAAGGTAATTATTCTTAGATCCCATATAATAACTACAGAAGAAAGATGTCTTAAATAAAAGTATGGAGAAGAGCCTGTATAAATTATTAGAAGGTCTGTATGAATTATAATGACTTTCATGTCTTTTTGGTTTCCAGATGTACACTAAAGTTCAGATTTACTACAGAGTAGCAAATCAGTGAGGGCTATGCTGGTGTAAACAACCAGCCTTAATCTGTTTTGAGGTCAGGTTACCTCTGTAAGACTAATTCCTCCTTCCACTCCTGTTTTGTGTCCACATGATACGTTGCAGGGATACAGTGCATCTGAAATGATCTCCAGTAAAATAGAAATTATTTTCTCTTAAAATTTGGAAGATCAGTATTAAAAAATGGTGAGGCCTTTTATGTTGCATATTTATTTTTACATTTGAAAAGTGAATGCCAAACATTCTATTACTGTAGCATGTTTCATCCCTTTTACAAACAGTAAATGACTACACCCAGTGCAAGGCAGCAGAAATCAGCATTAAATGTCTAAGTTTCTGCATGTATGGATAGTAGTGACTCTATTTTACAGTAAAGAATCATTAAAGTATTTGTCTGAAATGCTGCCTGTGACCCTGAGGCATGCTGAGCACCTGAAATAACATTTTATAATCACCCAGTGTTTCCAGAAATCCTGACTACGTGTCGCTCAATGGCTGTAAGGAGTTGCATTGCAGAAGATTCTTAGCTGGTATTTCAGTACAAAGACAACTGATAATCTTACTGAGTTGCAGTCACACCATGCCCTGAGCCTCACAACATCACCAAAGTTGTGTCCCCTTGTGCCAGCAGAGGCTTCGCCCCCTGTTTTTTTAACTTGGCCTCACAGGCATCATCTGGTGGTACCGGTCAACAAGAGCAACATTAAGTAACACTTGGCAAGAGAGAGTATCTGTGTTTCTCAGAACAATGTGTTGCTTATTGCAATGGACAAACAAAAGTGATGGAATTCTGATTTTAGTTCCATATTGTCTGAGAGCCTGACTAATAATGCTTGAATTCATTTCAAAATAGAATAAACCAGTATTTCCACCACGAATATATTCAATTCAAGTGACCATAAATGTAATAGTATTTTGAAGGACTTTTGTGTCACTGATACAGCAATAGTGCACTTGAATATATAGTTCTGATTTCTCAAATAGTCTTAAATTCAAATTTGACCATTGCATATTTATACCTAAAGAAAAACAGTGTTAAAAGGCAAAGACCTTTCACACTTAAAGAGGTTTCCAGCCTAATGTGATAAAGTTTATCCCTTCCCTATTGACCTCTCTAACACCTGACATAATCTGTCTGTGTGAAAAGTGTGTCTGCAAGCCTTCTTACCTTAGAAAACCTGTCTGAGTAAGTGTTTGTCTTTCCATTGATTAGTACTTGGGATTTGATTGAGACTAGTGGCTGGAGATACAGACACCCAGAAATTGTAAGATAAGTTTTGTGAGCCTTTGCATGAGTAATGGGTGAATAAAAAAATGTTCTGGTCTCAATTTTAATCTTATATATATATATATATATATATAAAGATACTATTGTTGCACTATTTAATTAATACTGAAAAATAAGACTTCATGGAAAGATATTATTTTTTTTTCCCCCAGATAATATTGGCACATAGCAGTGATTTTGACTGTAACTGCTAGGGCTTCCTCCCAGGAGGAGGAAAATGCTCCTTTTGGAGCTGATTAACATTCCAGGCTGAAACTGGGCATAGCAGAGCCAGAGGAGGCTTTCCCTCCCTGTGATCAGACAGAAAGTTCTGCCTTTGAAATGTTTTTTTTTTGTTGTTGTTTTGTTTGTTTGGTTTTTTTTTCTTCTGCAAATAGGTACAATTCCACTGATCTATCAAATTAATCCCATAAGTGTTGGCAAGAAGACTCAGACCTCATTTTTTAATCAGTTTATTTCAGTGAACAGGGAAGCAATAGTTTTAATGGTTGTATTATAAAAATCCTGAGCATTCACCAAAAGAACAGCAGCTTTCAGTAAAACTGTAAGTCAACAGCAAACTGAAGGAAGCACAGTGCATTAGGTTGTGGTACTGTGCTTAAAAGGTTGCTGAGAATGAATGTATAAATGCTCTATATTAGCCTATGCACTGAAGTATTCAAGGTGACTGAACTGATTTCAGTAACTGTATAAAAGTGAATGCAATTAAAGAGCCTTCTGAACATTAATTAATTTTCATACCATCTGTATGAGGTGGGTCTGTCTGTCTACCTTGTTACCAGGCTGCACTGTAGTACATTATATGAACTGATTTCACAGCCGTATACATGGGAAACAACATGATTTTTTGTATCTAAAGTAGCAACATCTAGTATGCTGAGATATAGAATTCTGTTCCTTGGTGGTGTGAAAGCCATACCTTCCCATCCATAATGAGAAAGGGAACACATTGACCTGCAGTCTCTTTTCCTCTAAAATTCAATTACTGTGTAAAAATAATTGGCTGTAATATACAGAAGTACAAACAAACTATTGTAATGCATTTTAAAATTCAAACGTCAGCCCATAGAAAGCCAGAGTCAGTGTCAACAGCTACTCCTCTTTTGAATAAAAGTAGTTCTTCTGCTACTTGAGCACAGCATGCATGTAAAATGGAGTATCCTATAGTGCTATTGTCATCTCTGAAAAGAAAAACAGAAAATCCTCTTTCCGCTGCTGGTGAATGATTTGTCGCATTCCTTGGTGTCGGGGAGATGTTTTATGAAAGACTTAACTGTAACCCTCTGTGAAATGGAAACTGCTGTAGGAACCCTAATTTTGACTTCTCTACATTTTCAGTCTTGGTGATACAGTACTAAATGAAAGCACATTTTGGTACACAGTTTCCCTACTGGCATAAAGGAAAATAATAATTTAAACAGTCCTGGTAGCTCTTTGAGGTTACCAGGAAAAAAGGTGCAGTGTGTTAATTTGATGTAGTGGCTGAAGTCTTATTTCATTAAAGGTCCCCTTACACATCTCCTGTGCATACACTGAACGGATCCAGCCTTGCTGGGGAAACACACAGCTCCAATACTCAAAGCAGAATGGCTGGTGAGCAGTGATGCTTTTATTGCTTTAATTGAAGCCATTACCAATAGGACCCAAATTCTAGACAAAAAACAGTCAATACTGACTGTGAGCCCCTAAATAAGGGCTCTAATAAATGCAGATTTTTTTTAAATGCTCGTGAGATTAGCTAGTGTAATCAAAGGATAAATATCAGCCCTTTAGCAGGTATGAAACATGCCAATAGTTGTTCTGTAAAATCAGCCAAGAAGACACACTGCAAAGGAATCGGCCACCAACCATCTTCTTGACAGCTATTTCTGCCCTTGAATAAAGGGAAAATACCAGAAAACACCATTTGAGACCAGGCAATCAAACCTGGAGATATAAAATGTTCTCCATCAGTGAGCTGGTGAGGGATGGCTCTGGGAAGCAGAGCACCATTTGCTTGCAGAGGACACACTCACTCTCCCGAGCACGGGCATCTTGGTGCCGGTGTTTGCAGAGAAAACCTTCATCTGTCTCAGACATCTAATTACAGATGCACTTATGTACTCCTTAATGTATGTAGCAGAAAAACATTTGCAGGATTTGGCAGCAGCCAGTAGGGAAGAGAGGCCACGTGCTTCAGACTTTTGTGGGAGGATTGAAGTTTCAGGCTAAGGCACAGCACTCGCTGCTCTACGAATGCTCACAGGAAGAGCTGGCAGCCACACATGCCGAGCTGCTTCATCCAGCTGCAAGAAAAAAACAGATGGGAGGACAACCCCCAGTACTGTTTATTTCACTCAATATGTGTAGGCAAACAGTTTTAAGGCTGCACTTGAACTAAAACTTTGAACTGGCATAGTGTTGCACCACCTGTGAAGGGAGCCATCCTGCCTGCTCCTTCACCACCCTCTGTGGTGCTTGAGGTCAGATGCTCGTGGTGGCCAGGGGCTGAATTGGCTTGGGAAAATGGTCTGCCTGTAAAATAATCCCTTTTTTGTTTACTAGGGTACTTTACAGGCAGATCACTTCACTCATCTGGTCCGCTGGAAGGGTTCAGAAATGTTTGTACTGGCAGAGGGGCAGCAGAGGAGGTGGGGGAGTGACAGGATTGCTGCTCCACACACACACTGCCAGTTTAACACACTTGGAACTCCAGCCCAAATTAAAACCAAAACTGCATGCTGGGCACAAATGAGAACCTGTGAATGGGTTTCTGCACCTCTCCCTTCCCATCATAGTTGGCTGTCAGCTTCAGGAATTGCTGTCACATGCCACTGAAGTCGATGCATACATTTCCCTGCTTTGAGGAGCTCTGGGATTCCAGCGCACACCGGCCCTAACTGGGTCAGAGAATTTCTTTGTATGAGCAGGCTGAGCTGATGGGAAACCTCCCTGAAGCCATGCAGCAGGTTCTCACACACACTCCTCTCCCAGAGTAGTGGGGAGAATGGGGTGAGGAGAGAGGTGGGGGGTGGACAAAGTGAGGCTGAGCTTTCACCACGCTTGATCCCCGGCCAGCTCAAGCTTCCTTATGGGGCTTACAGCCACGGGCAAAAGTCCAAGTAAAGCCCTGGCTGCTCCCAAGGCTAAGCACACTGAGACCAGAGCAGTGCCACCAAGCTCTGCATCTGTCACTTGGGTCACTCAGATCTCCCATGTGGTCAGAAAGAGCGAATAAGAGACAAACAAGCCTATTAGTATTTATTATTTGTATTATTATAGCACCTCAGTGCCTAGTTGTGGACTAGAATTGCATCCTATGAGCACTGCGTGAACCCAGAGCCAAAGTACTACGTCCCTGCCCCAGAGGGCTTACAATCTCTGCTTCCAAACAGGGGGGTACAAAGAGATGGGGTGGGGGGGTAAGAGGGAGGAGTGACAAAAGATTGATCAGTGAGACAGACAGCATCAGTCTTCTGCTAAGATCCATCAGTTCCTAAATGCTTGGTTGGATTTACACTTTCTTCATACAGTCAATACTTTGTATTTCTTGTGAAAAAAAGCATCAAGAAATCACATAGAATTGTATGATACATTCAGTGAAAAACATTTCTCCTTGCAAAATACACATGTAAAGTTATTTTTAAAAAATACTGTTTAGTTTGTGTGTTCTAAGCAGCTATCTGAACATGATCACAAAGTCTACGTACGCAGTGTATAAAGAGTTAACATTTTTTAACCTACTTACTTTTTTGGCTCATTCTTTTATTTATTTTACACTTTTGCAAAAAAAGGTACTTTAAAATTCAATTTTTTGAGAAAAAATAAACGTGAGCTCATCTCAACTACTTTTCTGGACACGCCTGTATTTTCTCTGTGCTTATGATTTAAAAATAATCTAGAAATTATCATCTTGGTGGAATTAAAGCCAATGCTCAATACAAGGACTGGGAACATTTATGTATTTAGGAAATGTATGTAGCTGATTTTGCTGGTTTCTCTGATCAAAAGTGCGATTACAACTTTGTGCAAGAAAGGCAAGTGATTAACAGCTTTTTGCAAGCGTATCTTATGTGCATATTTGTAATAACCTGCCTGTAAGGGGCCAAATCCTGCTGTTCTGCTCAAAGTTTCTGTAAGATCGACAGCTCCTTGACACTGTGCTCTATTCTGCTGGCCTCCTACTTTGTGTCATAGTTAACACTGTGAATAACTCAGTGGAGTTCAATATTCCTGGTTTTAACTATAATTACTCTATGGTAGTGTTTGGAGGTTTGAATATCTTACAGAGGCCTGTAGGACAGGATGATTTATCCCCATGCAGAGGGATTAAGGAAAACAAGAACTAGCTGGACAGTTCATAAAGTTATTAAACATTTTCCAACATCAGCTCCATTTTTTGCCATTTGGATAGTCCCCACCAAAATCATGTAAGTAACTTATATGCTTTACCTGAAAATAACTGAGTATTAGCTTTCTTCTATGCATTCTTTGAACTGCTGTAAACATTCTGGATACCCATAAATATATATATATGCACACACATGGGTATGTGTGTGTGTATACATGCATATACATGTACAGGTATGTGTATATATATACACAAAGGTACACACAGACACATATATATGTACATATACATATATGGATATATGACTACGATGTAGTTAGGAAACAATAATGTCACTTTTACTGCATTCTTAAGTATCATAGAACAAGGGTATTATAGGCACGCATCTTAACTGCTCATCCTTACTACAGTTCAAAGCTCATTTACCTGAGATCTGCATCTGTAAAAATAAAGTTCCATTTTTAGCTGCGTGTTACAAAAGACTATCAGCCCCACAGATATGAAATTACCACTTAGTTTTGAGACTAATTTACTACAAGTAAAATATGCTATCTTATAAAAAAGATACTGCTGAAATAGATACATATTAAAAAGGAAACACAAATCTTAAGAGGTTAAAAATCTCCCTATGCCTCTCAACCTTGTAATAAATTTATAAAAAATATTTGACACAGAAGATCTCCACAGAAAACATCCTGCAGAAAATCCCATACCCTTTAAGCCACCTGTCTGGCAAAAGTTACGTAGTTCAGGAGGGCAGACTCCACGCTGTCAGTATTCAGTTTTCATCATCCCGTCTGTAGTGAATAGTTTGTATTTCCTGAGCTATGAACATAGCCATCTCCCTGGTGCCCGCAGCAACCACCCGGCAGGACATAAGATCCAGAGGTCCCCCTGAGGACAAGAGGACTAATGAGACCTGTCTCATGTGATGTAAAAATGCTTTCTTAAATATAAACCATGCTGTAGTTAGATACTTCAGAGACACTGAAACAACTTTGTACACAGCTCCTTTTGGGGTGGGGAGGACAAATGAATTCAGATATTCCTATCTGGAGATCTTAGGCAAAATATTATTTCAGAAAATTCTAGATTCAGTGGTGCCAAAGTATGCAACAGAAGCATCAAATACCTAGATTTGTTCCATATCCAACAATAAGTCCAATATTCCCTTTTTTCAAGTAACAGATCTTAGTTCAATCAGCATACCCATCTTCTTAATCCCCCATGTCTTTGCACTGTACCCACCAGCAAACTGTTATTCTGAGCTGGGTACCATCTAAATGAATAAAATAATAATCCAGAGACCGTGCTGCTTTTCACTCCCTTCAGGTAGTTCCTGGCCATACGTGTTCAGACATGCACCTGAGACTCCTTCTTTCCTGAGAGGAAAAGAAGCAGGCCTTTGCCGAAACCTATTTAGAGTCTGAGCATTATCTACCAATCTCCTGAGCTGGTTCTTACTGCAAATCTGATGCTTTAAAGGAATTACTCAAAGTCATGGAAATACAGTTTGACTCAGAAGACCTCTGATGCGATGAAACCCCAGCTGGAATGACACCAGTGTGGTGTGAATAACCAGCCAGAGTCTAGTAGAGAGCACAGACATTTCCACAGAACATTGCTAGAAATGAGACTGAGCCACAGGAGGACTGTACCGAGGTAACACAAGCTGTCCCAAAATAGCCACTTGGTTGCCAATAAGCCAGTGAAAACAAGGACGTTTTACTCACCTGAAGTGTCTATCACAGTGCCACCAGCCTCTCTAATAATGACAGTCGCTGCTGCCAAGTCCCAGCAGTGTAACCCAAACTGGTAATAGGCATCTGCAGCGCCGGATGCCAAGTGGCACAGAGCCAGGGTCGAGCTCCCAATGACACGGACCCTAAACCCCATGAGAAGGGGACGTGGTAATGAAGAGCAGAAAATGCCTTTGAGTGTTTGGGATCACGAAGCATGCAACCAACTTGATATTTTAAGTTTTGGTTTGGTTTGGTTTGGTTTTTAATACCGGAAGGGAACATGGTAATGAAGAGCAGAAAATGCCTTTGAGTGTTTGGGATCATGAAGCATGCAACCAACTTGATATTTTAAGTTTTGGTTTGGTTTGGTTTTTAATATGAGAAGGGGACGTGGTAATGAAGAGCAGAAAATGCCTTTGAGTATTTGGGATCATGAAACATGCAACCAACTTGATATTTAAAGGTTTGGTTTGGTTTGGTTTGGTTTTTAATATGGGAAGGGGACATGTTAACAAAGAGCAGAAAATGCCTTTGAGTGTTTGGGATCATGAAACATGCAACCAAATTGATATTTTAAGTTTTGTTTTGGTTTGGTTTTTAACGACTTTTGGTCACAAATGTGAGGCATGCTGTAAAATATCTTACCCATGTGCTTGAGCCTTGAGCAATCTCTCAATGTTACCAAGGAACAATTTCAGAGTTGCAGGGTCACGTTTTGGACCAATTTCTGTTAAAATTAAGGCCTTCGAGATATCTGTAATGTAGGCAGATGTTTCCATTAATTCAACAGCTTCTGGGATTTTGTTTTTTTTAAAAAAACACACTAACAGACTTCCCACAGAAAAACAATTCTGACGTCCCCTTTTTTACCCCAAACTCTTCCATAGCATAAGTGATAATTTCACATAAAAATTCAAGCAGGACTAGATTTCTGATAGCACATACTTGGATTTATATACACTTTTCAAAGAAAGATTAAAACCAAGAATGCCTTCTAACATTCTTTCTCTTTCCATACATTGTTTTATTTCATCTACCAGTCAGCTTTTGTCAAATTCACTATTAGCAATCAACTAGAAAGAATACAGTGATCTAGCAACTATTAATGATGCTAATCTAACAGTATTTGAAAACAGTTACTTCTTGAATAGGGAACTTTCATGTAATTTGTCAACAAATTATAAACATTTAGGAATACAGTAAGAGGAAAGAAAAGTTTCTAACTAAAGCATCAGTCATCCAGTAACAACTTCCCTTCATTCCGACATTTCAAAGACTGAAAGTACCATATGACTGATAAAAAACCAGCCCTGCTAATCACAAACTAAAGCAGTATCTTAATTAATACCAGCATATGAATGTTATTTTTGTATTCTGTTCAGCAGGGGCAATTCTGACCTACAGCAGATGAGGACTTCAGCCTTGAGAACAAAGGAAAGACTCACAGTCACTTGCAGGGTGTTGGTGTTGAAGCAGTCCTCACGTGAGATCTGAATATTGCTAGGCTATAACAAGCGTGTGCCAGTGTAGGTGGAGATGGTTGATCAAATGCCAAGTGTCCCTGCTTCTGCTGTGCCAGCTGGACTCAGAGGCATTAAAGGTATGACAAAACTCAAAGGTTTAGCAGTAGATTACTTACTAACTAGGCTTTGCCCAAGTGTCAGGTGTCATCTTCTACCCTGGGTTAAAGGCATTCATACAGCTGGGTAATGTATACCTGGTTATTACAGGTAATTGCAGAAGTTGAAGATTCTTAGCAGAAGTACCAAGGAGGTTTTCAAAAGCAAATGAGACTGGAGTGAGATATTTAATTAAACAGGCTACCAATTAATTTAGTATTGCAGAGGAAGATCATGGATTCAAACAATGTTGTAAATGTTTGGTGAGTAACAGGTATGCAAATAGATTAAAAGTTACAGGGTATCACAAAGCTTAACTGTAGGAAAAAAGATTTAACAATCACTTTTAAATTACTGCATCGAAAAACAGAAACACCGGTGCAGACATGCTGCAGGATATTTGTTGCTTAGCCACCACTGAAAACTCTGGATGGTGAAAGCAATCTGCCTTAGATCTTAGATCTTTTTGCATAACAGGCCCAATTTCTAATTACAGAACATTCAATGCATGCCTCATTGCTGAAATGCACCAAGCATTCACAGCACACCAGTCATAGCTAGGTCATGGCTGAGACAGTTGTACATTTGAGTTACTCAACTTATTTCTAATGCATAAATGGATCTCTTCAATCTTCATCAAGGCTACAGGTAGAAATTGGATGAAGAGACTAAGGTAAGGGAGAAGGAGGTCTCTTCTTAGGAAAAGGATCTGGCTGATCACAAGAACTGGTGGTGTTGCAGGAATTCAAGATACAGAAAGAAATTTACTGACTACTCCTCACTCTGACAGAGTCCAGAAAAATACAGAGGCTTGGTAGAAGAGATTTAACAGTGGTAGATTTATGAGAGAAAGACTAACTTGACAACAGAAGATTAAAAACAGAAAATAAGCTTACTGTATTAGCACATGTAAGACCTAACCTGAATCTAAGCATGAAAAGTAATATCACTCAAGATCAAAGGGAAGATGGATCCTTCATTTAAATCTATCCTGACTGCTTGGACTCCCATACCATACCTCCACAAAGTTTGGCATTGACAAAGAAGACTGTTTGCCTGGGCTAGGATTTCAAATGACTAAATCTGAACAACAAATATGTGGCATAGATCAGTATTACACAACAGTCACACTTCCTGAAAAAAAAAGGCATGAAGTAACATGACAGCCTAGGTCTCTAACACATCATGCATTAGTGGAGTCTACTTGAGTTCTGGTGGTAGGTACAGGTACACACACTCTATTCCAGGGTTGGAATCCACAGTCAGACATCACTGAACCCACAGCCCTTGCAGGAAAGCAGCTAGTGTGATTTTTTACATTTAAAGCATCAATATAAGTGAAATTAAAGAAGATTTATCTTCACTGGTGAAATTGCCCACCACCAAATGTTATGTCTCAAAACAAAGGAAAATTTCAAAGCATTTGGAAGGTCCACTTCCCTCACTATGTCCTAGACACCCAAGCAGACTGGATGTCCAGAGAAAGGACAAAAGTGGCATGTGCCAAAATTTCTTTGTTCAACGGGAAACCAGAACTCTGACTGCAAAAGTGAGAGCAAAGCCATTTCAAGAGTGGTTCAGCCAGCCCAACTGTGTGCACCCTAGTTCTTCCTAATAGTTTCTGCCAGCAGGGTTTTTGTGGAATATGAGGTAACTGAGTACGGACAACAATGTGATGCATAATCAAGGGTTGAAATCTTAAGGGTCACCGACCTTAGAATTTGCTCCATTTCTCCAAACAGGGAGACCCCACCTAATTATTAATTTAGGTGAATAGCCAAACTTCCCCAAATTTCAGGAAAGTTTTGATGCAAGGTCTGCTTTGAGTACAACACCAAATCTCTACACTAAGTTGTTTGATTTTAGTGTATTTCAAGTTCATTAAATGTCTTTTTGGGATGAAATTTTTACCATCTCCTGTGTAAGATAATGCACACTTTTAGCATGTCAGCTTCTGTCTACAATTGTTATGTTCTCCCCTGCATTGTGATTGCTTAAAAGAAAACTTCTCTACACACATCTGATTTTGTCATCTATTATGATTAGGTAAACAGAGAGATCTACAGCTTACCAATAAAAGAATTCCATTAAAGTGTGTACTAAGTGTTGCTAGCTATTTGTATGTTGAAACACCCCTCACACACAGAAGCATCCTCTTAAAGAACCCCTAATGAAGCATGCATCCTTCAGTTTACTGTTAGTATGTATGCCTACAGACATAATACACTTTATGACATACAAGTTTACTGGAAAATAAGTGAATAGTGGCCACCATAGTATTCTGAATTTGATTCACCATTTCCATTTCACCTTGCTTATAAGAACTTATGCCAGTGTACAGACGGAATGAAACTGGTGAATCTACTCATTCTTACTTATTTTAAACAATGGTTATGAAGCAGAATAATTTAGGATTATTCAAGTAGTTCATATTCAGATGTATATTTTTAAAAGAAAATGAGGAAAGTTGTGATTTTTCAGAAAAAAACAAACACATAACAACAAAATTATCATGCAGGTGAAATACTTTCCATCAGGATAATGATGTTCATTATCCTCATGATGACTTGCAACAACTCTGAAACAAAATTAACATATTCCTTTTAGAGTTCTAACAAAATCTAGACCAACCTGTCTCTTTTGATACCTGAAGCCTTTTGTCATTACAAAATGCCCCTTGACCTCTTCTACCAGTGTATAATCGTTCTTCAGTGCAGTGGTAAATTACACCAAATTCAAGCTTTAAGATTTTGAAAAGGAAAGAAATGAATGCAACTCAAATTACTCATCATAAATATACACAACTACTAATGGCAGAAAGATCAGCAATATTTTAATTGGTACATGTAATCAAATATTATATTGATGCTAATGAAAGGGAGTAATTTTACTATTACTATGATATTGAGATATAGTTCATATAAATAATTTATAAATTCAGTTCATAAAGAGAAGTTAATGTAATCTGTTTGTGATCTCCTGAACTCTTACTTGCAGCTTGTGTTCCCATTAAAATGGATTAAATGCTATCTTGATTTCAAATCTAGTTGCATCTTTTTATTGCAAGCATAAAAGTCCTCCACGGGCCAGATTCTGAACACTTTACTTTCACTTGTGAGCAGTTACACCTAGAATTAATCCTACTGACTTTGGCCAGACCCCAGGATTTGCAGCCCCAAGTATATAGATATGATCAGTCAGGCATCCAAAGTCCAAAGTCGTGTTTAGTAACAGTGGACACTTTTAAATGCACTTTGATGCCTTTAATTTGCCTGCCTTTTCAACCAAAGCAGTACAGTCCCATCACTTGTTCAAGTGTTTCTCATTAAAATCCTTCTGTTTACATGTAAAAGTGAGAATCTCATGAAGTCACATGACTCCAAGGGAAGGAGTTTGAAGAGAAATTCCATATAATATGACCCTCAATGAAAGCTTGAGAATGAGCAACATAGGAATTTTTACGGGAGCATTTGGTTACCAATGAGAAGAGGGTTACAACTTGACCCTTGATTTAAACCCAGGGTATTTAATATTTCCATTACTTTCATAGGGTTCACCAAAAGATTTTAAAGTGCTTTACAAGGTTCAATGATCAGTTCCCAAATCACCCCTGGGTAAGTACTACCAGAAATATTTTATTTAGAGGTGGAGAGATAGGCAAAAGCTAAGTGACTTGCCCAAGGTCACAGAAGTTGGTAGAAAGGCTGAGAAAACATCTTAAATGTTCTAAACTTCAAATCTTTTCCTGCTGCCCTTCTCCATTCAATGTGAATAATCATTGGTGTACAGCAGAGACAATTCAAAGGAATAGATTGTCCTTGCCCCCTATCCTGAGGTCCCATCTCAACCAAGTTTTGTTTTTTTTTTTTGAGGAACACACTATTAATAGACTTTTCCCCTGAAGACATCTGCAGGAATTTCTTCAGTACTCTTCAGGGCTTACATTTAGGCCAGTTCCCCTGTGTGTACTTTGGCTCCTTTTCAGCTTACTACTTTTTTTCTGCTTTTCCCTTTGTTTACTGAGGGAGTTTTAACATCATTCTTTATTTTTGTTTCAGCTTTGTTTAGTTTACATAACCCAGAATATGCAGCATCAAAATCAGGATGGTGTTCTGAAAAACACAAATATTAGAGAAAGCTGTCTCGTAATAATATGCAGCATTCAAAAGGACCTTTAGGAATGAATAGACTTCAGAAAAGCATGGAAGTGTTTCTCTGCAGTTTCTGTGTTTGAAAAGTCTAACTAGAGAAGTACACATCATTATTCTGTTTAAATCAGTCAGAGCCACTAGCACATCTGAAAACTATGTTGTTATTGCACAGAATTCTTGCTTGCTTCACTTAAAGCTATATATTTATGTATATTTAAAATAGAGGAATTAGGCTGAAAGAGGCACATTCCTTGGCAATTTGAATAGCTATTTCTTCTGTATATCTCAAACTGTAAACTGGCAGCATCTGGAGAAAAAGCCACCAGTCTGAATGAGTAAAGCTAGGAAACTCAAAACAATGCATATGAAGACTAGGGACTTTTTCCCCCACCATGTAATCAAGCTCTCATGAGGGAAATATAGTTATTTTACTATATTAAGAAAACCACAAAGGCAAATGAAAAGAACCAGGCCCATAATTTTGCACTCTTCATAGAAATAAATTCTGAGTTGCCTCATTGCAGCAGTGAACTTTCACAGATACTGCTAGCAGGAAAGAAGCAATAATAATAACAACAACAACAACGTAAGAACACTGGGATATATGTTTAAATTATGAATAGGCAGCAGTATATTTGATTCATTATGGTTTTGTCTTACAAAACCTTGCTCATACCAGTACTCCTCCCTTCTTCCCCCAAACAAATCTTACAATATTTACAATTTTTAAGAACTGTCTTGCAACTGTCAGTTTGTGTAAGTTTTGCAGGACTATGATTTTAGTCTAGTAGAATTATGATCAAATGCAATTAAAAAGCCCGGGAAAACTTGAGTAGTGGCTCATTATTTTAAACAGAATATTTTTTTAAGGTTTCCACATGGTTTCAAGGCTTCTAACCAGCTCTCAGGTATCCATCTTAAAGAACATGCTTCATACCTCTTTGTTAACAGCAAATCCAATGCTCACTGCCACTGTTGGAAATCTGTGAAAAATAAGAAATTAAATACTATTGATGAAAAATCTCTCAATGTACTCCTTATGAACTCCTTTAGGCAACAAAACCCACAAGGAGCTCTGAGATTTTCACTTCTGTCAAAACACTCCTGACATTCTACTATTTCTCCTTTGTCAGCTTCTTTAACTTTGTCATTTCTTTTAAAAATGTAATTTACTATTGGAGAAAGCAAGAAATAAGCACACGAAGATATCAGGATTTTTACACTAAATGTGTCATAAATTTGTCCTGGTTCGGGAAAAATTAGGTTAGTGATTTTGATTGAAGTCTAACTATTGCTTTTGAAACTATGAAATAAATTCATTTCTTAAAAATAAGTTTTAAAAAGGGCTGAAAAGGTCCAGAAAATATTGCTAGAAAGAGAAGATTTCATTTAATTTTATGAAACACCAGCACCTGACACCCTCCACCTCTCCTTGAATTCTATGTAATTGCACCAGAAGTAATTTTTTTTTTAATGATAACTGCAGTTATGTTAAGTCTCTAGCTATAAGGCAGAACATATTTAAGGTTTTTAAGTAGAAGTATGATGAAAATTCATTAGTACACTACTTCCAGCACTCGAATGATGAATTAAACTCCAGCACCTTTGTGGTAACGATCTCTTTATTTCTTTTTGCAAAGAGGCATTATAGAAATTTAGAAAAAACATATCTACATACAACTTGGTTTTCATGTCTACTCTACATCCATGCAATGGTTGCACTTCCCAGGAAAAAAATGAAGCATTTGTATTTGAAGTGGAGTAAACACCACTACTAAAAGGAACACGTAACAACTACATGAAGCATCAGGCCACTTGTCATGGCAGCACAGCCTTGCCCCTCCAGTTCAGCCCAAGTCCCTGCATGTTACATATAAATGTACCATGAGTCAAGAGCTTTGGGTCATTAAGCAATCAGCAGGAACTTTATCTTACCTTCAGATAACATTATAGAGCTCTCCCCAGCACAAACACTCACTCCCTCGGACTCACTACCCAAGGTACAAAAAGATAAAGGGGTGACTCCTACTCATGAGTCAAAGGAACAAATCTATCACAGTAAAACAGCTTGAAGCAGAAGGGAGGATTTCTGAGAAGCTAAATATTGCTTTTTTTATGCATTTCCCAGTTCACTGACCACTTACCTGTGCACAAAGTTGCACGTTCCATCAACAGGGTCAATAATCCAGGTTGGGCTGTCGGTAAGGACACATTTTGAACCAGCAGCAGTGGATTCTTCTGCAATAAACCTGCATTTGGTGTGGAGTAAAACAAGTACCTCAGAAAATTGGCTTAGCTATGTGAGTTGGAAAGTCAAACTCCTTCTTTCTGTTTTTAAGAAATACTTAATTTCTGTATACATATATATACACACACCTACAATTTTTGTATAAATGTATATATGGATAAACGTATATTTGGATAAATGCATATATAAACACATATTGCTTTTTTCTTCTGGGGAACTTTCATAGAAATTTCGAAGAGAAGTTATGTAAGTTTATAGCTTACTATTTTACAAAAAAAGAACTCACTTTATGTTCACTTTAAAAAACCCCAAACTACTAAGAAAGTAATAAAAATGAATGAAGAAATGGATCTGAACTGGCATCCCTTGAACTCCAGAAGTTTTTTCATGCAGAATGTAATTTTATGGGTTAGGCCTCTCTCTTGCAGTAATATAAACTGCAAACAGTAGTTGCTTCTCTTTTGCAGTCAAATGCAGTCAGCAGGAAATAATGCAGTCTTAGAAAACCCACCATGTCTCTCTGACTTGAATTTTTTTTAGAGTAGTCTCATCTGGAAAACTGAAAGATTTACAAAGCTGAACTTTCTTTTTCCCATGACCCAGAGAAAATCAACAAATTAATTTTTTGCTTGTTTGGAATCACAAGGCACACATTGAAATTTTAGCTCATCTTCTGTTGTGTTATTCTGTCTCAATTTATTTTAGTAAATATACCGCTTGATTTTTTTTTTCCTGGGAAACAAACATCCAGTTCTGGCACATTTGCTGCTGACCTTATTTATCCCTGCTCTCCCATGAGCTGCTCAGGGTCTGTTTCTATAATTGCTGTGCAGGTGCTACTCTCACAAATTTGAGTAAAGTCCTGTATGTTCAGAAGGGGCAGTACACAGACTGCTAGCACTGAATCTTGAATTGGTTTCATATTTTAACAACTGGTAGTGGTATTCTTCAATGGTTGAAGATAAAAAAGTTTTTCTTGAAGACACAAAGAGAAAAAAAATGGATAATTTAAGGAGCAAATGCCTTTTGCAGAAACAGTTTCTTTGCTAGGACTGGGGTAGGAGCTGTTTTCTCTCAGGCCCTGAACATGTGCTGCATCGTTCTATGTAGTGCTTGCAACCATGAGCTTAAAATGTTCTGCAGACAGCACAGGAGGAGACTTCTGGAATTTTCCAAATGCTACTTTGCATTTCCCTCAGTAGAAAGGGACTATTTTGCAGGCATTATGGGCCCTAGTTGGTATGAAAGGGAAGTACTAAGTGTTACTATTTTCACCTTCATCTTTAAGTGGCAGCTGAAGGACAAAAGTGTTAGTGTGAGACTGAGAAACAA
This sequence comes from Calypte anna, assembly GCF_003957555.1. Classification (NCBI taxonomy): domain Eukaryota; kingdom Metazoa; phylum Chordata; class Aves; order Apodiformes; family Trochilidae; genus Calypte; species Calypte anna. Next base: position 98,336,786 of record NC_044245.1, read on the forward strand.
GAAAGACTTGAACAAGTGCTTGGAATTCTCAGTCAAACATAACCCTTTGCAGACTCCTTGCCCTAAATATTCAAATATTTTGTCTTGTTGGTGCTGTATCATTTGGCTTTTGCTTATACAAATCTTGTAATTGGCACCTAAACCCAACCATACACTTTGGCTGTGTTGCTGGCTGCAGAGGAAGCTTCTCTTCTTGCAGATGGAGCACCTTGCACCCCACCTTACACATCTCAGATGCCCCATAAATTCTGCTCTGCTTCAGTCCTCTGCCAGCTTCCTCAGCCAGAGCACATCAAAGAAAGGTGAAAGGGGCACCTCTTTTTGAAGACAAGAGTGTTCTGGTGTAGGGTGCTTTGCCCTCAAGTATTGATCAATGGGGCAAGTCTTGCCCCATTGATCAAGTGTTGGTGTTCAGGAACAATTTTTCAAAAATGGATGTAGAAAAAATTGGGTGCATTTTTTGTGAAATTTGGGCTAATAGGTTAAAACAAAGCCTTTACTGTTACACAGTACTGGGTACTGTGAGAGTCTCTCAAGGCCAACATCAGATGTGTTGCTCTATGGCTTTCTGTCCTGTAAAAGCATGCAAACTAAGCAAAACATTCAGCCTAAAGAGACCAAATTTTAGGAACAGTGGGAAGGGTAGCCATGTTATTACAGTAGTTCATTTAATATGCCAGCATGCCAGCTCTCTTGATCTCTCTTCAAATCTGGATTAAAGTTTTCTCCCACTGAAAATGAGTCCAGTAATTCTAGCCTTGCCTTAGTGGACATCTGTTCATACCACGGCACCACTCTGAAATTCCTTGCTGGAACATCAGGGAAACTCTAGCACAGGATAAACTGCAGCCAGAGTGATATTTATATGAGTGCAAGAAGTTCAACTGGGGCCGTCCCTCACCTACTCCCTTATAGGGGTCTGAGGGCAGAAATCTGGGCAAGCAGAGTTGGATGTCACTCTCCGTAATGCCCGTGTCCTAAATTTAATGTCTACAGGATTAAGGCCACAATTAACAGCAAAGGTGACCACCTGTATAAGAATAAAACAGGCAAACAGTAAGACAGCCTTTTTCAACCAATAGCTGCTGATATTCTGGCTATGTCTTCCCACAACTCAAAGATCTACCAGAAAAATAGATGCATATAGAGTCATGGAACCACAGAAAGTCAGGGGCTGGAAGGGACCTTGAAAGATCATCAAGTCCAACCCCCCTGCCAGAGCAGGGTCACCTACAGGAGATCACACAGGAATGTGCCCAAGTGGGCTTTGAATGTCTCCAGGGAAGGAGATTCCACAACCTCCCTGGGCAGCCTGTGCCAGTGCTCTGTCACCCTCACAGGGAAAAAATTCTCCCCTCTATTTATCACTTACCCAAGCAGAGAGAAGAAGAAAGAAACATGGGACAGAATTAACTTTTTAACATGTTTTCCTAATATTTCTCTAATTCTAAGTACATTTCCAGTATCTCAAGACTCATCACTGCCATGGTGCAAAGGACACAGATGTTAATGAGATCCCTCTCATCTTCTGATCTCCTAAGATACGTTTTTTGATTAAGAGAATGTAAGAATAATGATGATTTAAAAGAAGATGAAATAACAGAAACTGCTTTCAACAGACAGATTAAGGGAAAGACTCCAAAAACCTTAAATGATCTTCAAATGTTTTCACTGCATTTTAATTTAAACCTTGATTGCTACTGTGGACTCCTCATTGCAATTTTTAAAATCTAGTCCAGTCAAATCTAATTTTAATCTATTGTTTAATCTAAATGCATTCACTGTCAGAACAAATTCCCACCAAACCCAACAATCAGTATCACCAAAAAAATGTTCCGAAGTAACAGAAGGCCCTTCATGGGCTTAAAAATTCAGAAGTTAACTGTATAGACTTAAGAAAGTCAGGGACTTTTCAGTTGCTAGGTCTATGCTGGCCTTACAACTTCCATTCCCATTCCAATTAACTCAGGTGCTTCTGATGACTCTCATTTTATGTGAAATGTGTACATTTTAGGTTCTCTGGCAGGCTGTTAAAGGAAAAAACCCCAACAACGTAAGAGTGGAGATGAGAAAAGAGCAGAGCCAGCAATAGTATAAGGAATATTACAGAAATAAGAGGCTTGTAAAGCCTGGCACTCTCTTGAGAATTGCAGCCAAGAACCACACATTATACTGTACTGCTTCAATATGTGATACATACAATAAATATTTAGAAAGCCATATTTAGTATATAACTATTCTTCCCCTTCTTATGCTATTCTTTTTTTTTTTCCCAGCAGCATCACCAACAAGCAGATTAGTAGCTGAGCCCTCCAGATTTTCATCTTTGTTGATTTCAGTTCAGTGCTAGAGTGCAAGGCTCATCTCCATCAGAGATGCACAGTCAGAGGGAAGTCATATGGTATTTAAGGATACACAGGCTCTGCACTGGCTCTGATCAAAGATGAATTTTATCCTTGTAAAATAAAGTAAAATACTGAAATAAATTTCTGAGTCTCTGCATCAAACCAAAGCCCAGCCAACTAATACAAAGCCATTCATTAGTATGCCCATGTGCTAGGAGTTGTTATATTCAAGCAGATCATAACAATTCAAGAGGACTCAACAATCTGATTTCTTTTTAAAACCTTGGGTTGACACCCCATGTAGTAATTTATAGTAATAGCCTGTTATGTACATGCATCAAATGACGATGACAAACAACCCTGCTTCTCACTGACTATTTTAGGATTCTAACCAACACAAGGAAAATGTGATTAAACATGATACTTAATTAAATATGTCCTCAGCTGGTAAATGCTTATGTACAATGTCAAATGAGATGAAGGTAAGGTCTGCAGGATAGATAGGAACTTATCATTAATTTCAGCCATATTTTAATCTATATCCTAAGCATAATTTTTATACAACAGAGGGCAAAATGGTATTCTGAAAACCATGGATATTCACATGAAACATTCATACATAATGGCCTACAGGGAAACATTACTATTAAATACATATATCAACAAACCTAACTATTAGAAAAGATAGTATTAAGTACAGGGAAGTGGTACTTTTTAAAAAAGAAGTCCTGTGAAAGTGTCCAACAGCAGTAGGGTAACATGTAAGAGAGATATATGGGCTTTAAAAATTCTCTTTAAATGCCAGTCAGATACACAGCTCTTAAAAGAAAAAAAGGTCATAGATGATTTTTTTTCCATAGGCACTCACCTGTGGGAGGGAAACTTCTCTTTCAGAACAGAAATAATTAAATTTTCCACAAAATGATCAGTTTCTGTCACAAGATCTGCTGCAGATGTCTTTGTGGACACTTGCTTTTCTTCTGTTAGAGCTTTTCTAATTATCTGAAACAGAAGTTTACAATTCAGATTTTTTGACACATACCAGATTAGTTGCACACCTGTGCACACTAAAATAATATATTTACTGAAAAATTACAGGTAATCCTGAAAAACAACTGTATGCCTACTTCTACTAGAGCCTGTTCTAATTCTTTTGACTAAAAATCCTTCTGAGATAATGAGTAGTCTTTGGGAAGATGGCATTTTGAATCACTCTGCTAGAACCTCTCTTGACAGTTCAGGAAAGGGTTGATGAATGGGATACAGGTAATGGAATAAAAGGATGATGATGATGATTCCAGAAATTTGAAAAAATACCTGTAAGATAATGAAGACTTTCAAAGCTCAAGTGTTTTTGCATGGAATCCCCTTTTTCTAATTTGAGTATGTTCCTCCTCAGCAAGGCTCTGAGGAGAACTTACAGCAGCCTTTATGTACCTGAAGAGGTCCTTCAGGAAAGCTGGGAGGGACTTTTTACAAGGCATGTAGTGATAGGACAAGAGGTAATGGTTTTTAAGCTAGAAGAGGGTAGATATAGGCTAGACATTAGGAAGAAATTCTTTCCTGTGAGGATGGTGAGACACTGGAACAGGTTACCCAGGGAAGTCGTGGTTTCCCCCTCCCTGGCAGTGTTCCAGGCCAGGTTGGATGGGGCTTTGTGCAGCCTGGTCTAGTGGGTACCTACTTGATCTTTAAGGTCCCTTCCAACCCAAAACATTCCATGACTATTTGATAATTTACAGGCCTAATACTCCACTTCTCTCTTACTTTAAAAAACATGCAGTAAGGTAAGCCTCATTGGTTTCTTTTTTTTTTTTTTTCTACAAAGACACACAAAGTTTATTTTTCCTTGTGTATACAGGTTTTTTGGAACTCCAAGTACTGACCACCCACTGGTTTCCAAATAATTGCTATGTATTTAACAAAAACAAAAATTTAGACTTTTCCCCAGATATGGAACCAGTGATCTAACCCTAGATTCTCTTCTGGAAAAGTCTTTATCTCCTTTTCAAAGGTTTTGCAATTAGAAACTCAGTCTACACCACATTAAGTGCAAAAGCACATATGGGAAAACAGTCATTAAAGGCTTTTTCCCAGTGTTCCCATTTGCTTTCTGTTTTTTTCCACTCCCTCATTAAGATGAAATATAAGGAAGCAGGATGATAATGCTCAATTTGCAAAAGAAGCTCACTTTTTTTTTAGCAGTCAAAATGATAAACTTTTTGACATTAGGACAAAAAAAACAAACAAAAAATTAAGTACTGCTTATTTGTACAGTTATATTATCAACCAGATCAATATTCAAATTCCTTATAAAACTTATATATTTCAATTATTTAACTAAATTTGCATTGATCAAAAGATGTAAAAAACATCTAAAGAGAAGTGTTTGATGACCACAGAAAACTTCTCTGCTACATTATGCAGGGGAAAGGGAACCAATAACTCCCAAATTTCAGTCTGCTTTTGGGTTTTGTAGCATGAAATACTACATTTGAAAGGTGTGCTGATTGTTCTGACAAGTAATGGATATTGCTGACTGGTACCTTATTACAGAAGGTATTTGGACTAACATTTTGGATTCATGAACTGTAAAACATTAGTTAAGCCTATTTACTGATCTTATGAGGGAAAGTTAATACTTTTTGGTTTGAGATAATAAAACATTAAAAACACTTAATCTTTTCTCCTCTCAGTGTCCTGCATGGTTTTCTCAATGGTTTTATCATAGAAGCATAAAAGTGCAGCTCTAAGAAGGCCCTTGGGCTCCTCTTTGTACCAAAGCAAAATCCAAATACTCACCTCAGTTGTGTATTCCAAAAAAACTGCTACACTGATGCCTTTTATTTTAATTGCTCTTCTTTACTTTTATACTGTCTATGTATAAATAAATACCCTGCTTAGAACTGGTCTCAGAACTTTGCATAGTGAAAGAGGTGAGGAATACACTCCTTCTATAGAGAAGGTTTGAATTTCTTTTTAGCAGTGTCATGTTCTTGACTCCTATGCTGTTTTAATGCATAGGGGATCGAGGAGAGTTTTGAAGCCATGTAAACCATTATGTGCCACTGCTCAGCAGAGGAGCAAGATCACACCTGAGTCTTGCTGCAAAAGAGTGGAGAGTGAAAGCTCACTCCTGTGGATATGCTCTGCCCTCAGTTGCTTTTTATCATGTGCTCTGGCACTTGATCTCTCCTTTTTTTAATAAAATCATCTGCACCTCTCATCATTGAATTTAATCTTTTTCATTTCTGATCCTTTCTCCATGGATTGTGGATGACCATTTCAGACTTGATTCCAAAATGCTCACCATTTCTCTCAGTTTGATCCCTTGGTGGGTTTTATATGCTGTGTGATAGAATATTCTATTCTATCATTTAAGTCCTTCATTACTGGACATTTATCAGGTCCCAAACTGGATTTTTGCAGGGTCCTACTTGGTATGCTTCACCAAGTTTATAGCTACTAAAAATACCTTAGTGTCCCAGAGGGTTCTGTAGCAGCCTTATGGTAACCAGATCTACAATGTACTTACAGCGTTTACTTTCAAAAGTTAAATGAAAAAACTTTTTTAAAAATTAATTAATTCATAGAGTCATAGAATGATTTGGGTTGGAAGGGAACTTAAAGATCACCTAGTTCTAACTCCCCTGCCATGGGCAGGGACACCTTCCACTAGACCAGGTTGCTCAAAGCCCCATCCAACCTGGCCTTGAACACTTCCAAGGAGGGAGCATCCACAGCTTCTCTGGGTAACCTGTTCCAGTGGCTCATCACCCTCACAGGAAAGAATTTCTTCCTAATATCTAACCTAAATCTCCCCTCTTTCAGCTTGACACTGTTCCCTCTCACTCCACTTGTAAAAAGTCCATCCTCAGCTTCCCTGTAGGTCCCCTTCAGGTAACAAGGCCCCTGGAGGTCTCCCTGGAGCCTTCTCTTCTCCAGGCTGAACAACCCCAGCTCTCTCAGCCCGTCCTTACAGGAGAGGTTCTCCAGCCCCCTAATCATCTTTGTGGCCCCCTCTGGACTTGCTCCAACAGATCCACACCCTTCTTATGTAGGGGCCCTCAGAAATGAAAACAGCTGATTGCTCCTTATCAGTGCTGTACAATGAAGTTGGCAACCATCCTGCTGCATTTTGGCTGCAAATGTAATTTACTAGGCTTTACCACTGTATTATAGATTGTCCATAGATTATTGAGATTTTACAGCAATTCCTAAGCAGCTAATTTTTGGGAGTGTGATTTTTTACAGCAGAACCCTGGCTGGCCCTCCTCTAATAAAGAATTGGTGTGATTTTATCCTAATACCTTGCTTGAGAGCATTTAGGGAGTTATGCAAAGGGAGGGGCATTTACACCAGCACATGCATGAAGACTATCACAGAGCAAAACCCAGGCTGTCCCTGCTCCCTTCTTCATTTGCCAGACTAATAGGACCACACACTTCTGGGAGCTCCAAGATGGATTAACTTGCTTGAAATATTGTCCTGGAATATTTGTTCACTGATAAAATCAAAGAGGTACCTACAAATAATTTAGGAAATGCCAATCTGGTTTGCAAAAAATCTGCTCATGTTCCATAGAAAGAAGTGTAACAATACCCTCTGGAAGCAAATATTGAGAAAAAAATCTTGGCTTTTTAGACTACCGGTGGAACTTTTGCCTTTTTTTAAAAAGCATTCTGCTAGGTCTCTCTAATGCCTCATAAAATTATTTTGTGGGAAAAAAAAAGGCAAAAAAGAAAAGTTAGTTTGTGTGAACTTCAACATGCTAGCTTCTAGCCTCAGTTTCTTACCCTTGTTTTCACCAGGATGCACATCTACTCATTTTGGTGAAGCTTCTCCAACTGTAATTGCACTGTGCAAATACTCAGTGCTCTCAGTAGCATCAAAGATGCAGAGACTTACTGTGCCTGATGTTCTTCAGCAAAAAGTCCTATTAAACCAATGGGTGTCCTCTCATGAACAGGCAGAGTTTACTCACAGAAAAAGCAGAAGAGAGGTTCAAAAAAGTGCAATTGCATGTGGCCTAAGGGAGCATGTTAGACACAATTTTAATGCAGGTCAATTACAGAGATTACAAAATCATTTCTCATTATGAAACAGCCGTATATAGCAAATCAGAGATTGTAGAAATAATGGAACTAAGTAACAGGATGGGAAAATGGACATAGAAGTCACTCCAGCTACATCACTTTTGACACATACTCAAGCAATCATTTATCTATCTACCTTTTAAGCTTAGAAGAAACTATTCCAGAGCATAGAAGCCTTTCTGTTGGAAAGAAAATATATTTTACTTGCACTCATGAAGCATGACATGATATAACCCAAACAGTGGTGTAAGTCAAAGGGGAAGATGTCTGGGAATGGAGATGAGAAACGGAGGTGGACAGGTCTGAGGGGTGGGAAGGGAAACACAAGAAAAAGATGAACTTGACCAGTGGAATTGACTATTTTTGGTGCTAAAAAATGAAGATAATTTTATCAGGCAATTTTCAACAAAAATCCAGTCCTATCCAATCTGTGTTACACTGCATTTTGTGTCCTTATCTGTAGCTTCTTTATGAATAGTTTGAAATAGTGGCTTGAAAACTTAATAAAAGATACAGCCCTACCTGCACTTTTTCTTCCACCAGGATCTTTGATGTTTTTAGTTACAAAAACCACTCTGTAGCATTACAAAGTTACTAAAAACTGTACCCAGTTCCAAAGTTCTACTTAGACAATTAGACAACATCCGTGACTGGTTTAAATTTGTTCTGACAAGGAATTGGCCACTTCCTGCCAGTTGCAAGGTACTGAAGGAAAACTGTGAACTAAAAAGAAGCAGGGATTAATTTTCTGGAATGTTTATTTCTTCCAGGAAAAGGTACTCAGCTGTGAGCTTCTGGATGATTAAAATGCTGGAGATGGTTACGGCTGTCTTCATGAATTTATATTTTGAGAAACAAGGTGTGGAGGCTTGAGCAAGTAATGAAAGTCTCTCTTGTGAAATGGCTGGCAGAATGAATATGCTGGAGAAACTCCCATTTGGAGAGTCTGTGAGAGCATGACCTGTCATCCCAATTTGGATTATCCATTTATTCTGTGTATTATTAAAACAAGTCTCCTCTCCTCTGGCATTCTGTTCATCTTTGTCTGTCTTCTACTACAGAGAAAATACATTTAATAATAAGTATTAAGGAAAAATTACAAGTCCTAGACTCGAGAGAAAAGAGGGCTCCCTAAATCCTGGTGTACAAGTATGAAGTGTATTTCAAACTACAGCAGAATGGAAGGATAAGAGACATACATGTTGCTGAGGTTTCTGTTTTACCCAATTTCTCATCTGAACAATCTGCTGATCCTACTTCTTGGCTCTGTTGGAGTCAGTGGAAGTTTTGCTGCTGCACACAGTGGGGCCAGGATGTCTCCTGAGATGACTAACTTTCTGCTGTGTTGAAACACAGATCTTAAATAAGCCATTGTAGATCTTCACAGAACCACTGCTTATTTATCCCTAGCAAGTGAATTTCAGTCACTCTGAAGGCATTGGTATATATAAGAAGAACACAAAACCTCCCTGCTATAACTATTTTTCTCTGCACAAGCTACTCAAAACCAAATGCTGGTACTGTAAAGTGCAAATACACAATATTGTGGATAAGCTATGCATGGCATAAACCCTCAGTTATAAATAAACTAAAACTTAGCATCACCTCATGCGCCAAAACATTACAGCAGCAGAATAGATGTTTGGGGCATATTTGAAAAAGTTACTAAAGCACCTTCATGTTGACAAATCCTCTGCCTTTCAATTTATTTATTTACTTTTAAAATTAAAATAAAAAATACTCCCGGTCACAAAATATATCTGCTTTCATTTGAGGTGCCTCCTCACTCTTGTGCTGGATGCAGCCTCTGAGGGAAGCAGCCCAGAGAGAGGGGCTCGAGGGAAAGGGCACCCACATGGAAAGGGGAAGCCGAGGGAAGGGAATTTGAAGGAAGGGGGACCGCCGAAGGAAGGGGACCCCGAGGAAAAAGGGACCCCCAGGGGAAGGAGAACCCAAGGGGAAGGGGGGGGCCTCATTGCCGCCACCGAGGGCCGAGCCCCGCCACTCTCCTCACCAGCTCTGCCGCATCACCCTAGTGCCCCCACGGCCCTTTCTCTGTGTTATTTTTTAATTTTTGTTTTAATTTTTTATTTTTAAAATTTTAGACGCGCACCCCATATAACCACCCGGGAGAAGGATGCTCCCAGCCGCGGGACAGCCCGACCCGCCCCGCCCCGCGGCCCCACTCCCCGCTCCCGCCACCGGGCAGCGTTCCCCGGAGTGTCCCGGGCGGCTGCCGGCGCGGCTCTCACCTGCCGGCACGGAGCGCCAGCTGCCCGCCACTCCGCGCATCCTTCCAGGGGTCCCCGACGCCTCCGGCCGCCGCCGCTCCCCCTTCTTCCTCCTCCTCCTCGCACGGCTTCATTAGCGGCGGTGGCGGCTCCGTGCCCGGGGCAGGGGCCGAGGGACAGGGGGGAGGCCCGGCTCCTCTCTGAGAAGCGGCCGCGGAGCAGTGTGTCGGCGCACACACCGCGCTCTCGTGCGCCTCGGCCGCCGCTGTCACTCCGCGCCCCGGCCGCCGCCCCCGCCGAGGAGAGTGGGGGCGGAGGGGCGGCCCGGCAGCCGCCGCGATCAATGGGGGAAGGCGGGCTGCAGCGCGGCGCCTGGCTGCTGGGCGCTGACTGTAGGTGAGCCCCGGGGGCGGAGAAGGGCCGGGAGAGGCGGGGGGTGCCACCGAGCGAGGAGCGGTGAATGTTTCCTCCGAGACAACGATTCGCCGCTCCCGGGGGCCCGGGCCGCCCCTCGGGGGTCCCGCTGCCCTCCTCCCCCGAGCGCTGCGTGCGAGAGCGGCCTGGTGGCCGGGGCCGGGAGGGCCGGGGCCTGCCCGTGCGGCGGGGGCGAAGGGCGGAACCGGGGATCCGCGTTACCGCGGCTGTGGGGGAAAGAGCTCAGGGTTGACGGCTTGAGTCGGCCATCCCCAGAGTGAAAGGAAAAGGTGTGGGAAAAGTGGCCCCGGGAGCAGAAGGTCTGAGGAGAAGGAGGGATTTTAGCAGATTTTTAGTTCCCCGCAGCTTGTTAGCGCTTGGGAATTCAAATGTGTGTTAACAAACGCACTGCCCCTTCGGTTTTCCACTTCTCTTTGTATGTCGTTTTGGATTCGTCAAGAACTGAGAACCTACTGTTCCAGAACCCTCTCGTAAGCCAAAGTGCCGGGCATCGGAGCCGGCGGAGCAGGGGGCTGGCGGCAGGGAGCTCGGCCATCCTACATCTGCCTCGTAGGAAAAGGGCGGTCTTTGATGAGGACGTACTTATGCAATAGGGCACCCAGTCCGTAATACTTCCAACTCCGACCGGGTGTTGGGAGCGTACACTTTAGCTGCTGAAGTGAGGCTTTTCCGAACTATTTGTTCTGGTGCGCTCTTGGCACTGAATGGGACAAAAGAAAGCCCACAGATGAAGTCTGTCAGGGTAGCTTTTTGACAAAGGCATTGAATACACCGAGTGTATGAAATCTGTTACTGTCCTTCAGCACCTGCATTGTGGTCTGGGGTTTCATTTTCAGTGACATTTCTGGGCTGGAATGGAGATGCTTTGATGGTGACCATATTTGCGTTAAGAAAATTGCATAACACCACCACTTACCATCTCTGATATGAACACAACATTAATCATTAATTTTCTAGGGGCTAGAAAATTTTCTAGGGACTAGGCAAAGTTTAATTGGCTTGGGTATTGTAGTTAACCTAACAGGCCCTGACTGTACATCTATTTTCTTTTATTTGGTGGTTTATTCTATCTTGTACAAGACAGTTAACATTGGGATAAGAGGAACATAACACTACCTGCCATAGCTCACAAAAATAATTGACACTTAAAAAGATAAAAAGCTTGGTCCTTTTCCTTCTAAACTAAGTGACAAAACTAATTAGAGAACTAATTCTCTAAATTTCTAAGCTTCGCAGTGTCAGTGAAAGTCACAAAGGCAGCAAGGCTGTCAATCTACTTAGCAAAACATTTTTAGTCCCCATTTTGAATCAGAAAAACCCCAAACCATAACAAATCATGAGAACGTGAATTTTTTATACCCAAATTTTAAAATAAAAATTATGAAGTTATGAAATCCTGTTTAAAGAAATCCTCAGCAAATGTTTGTCAGTCCTTCTGCCAACCGATGATTCTGCTTCTAAGTCACTTCTTCCCTGTGACCTCATATCTGCTTTGTCCTTATGTAACATTAGTTTCATTAAGAGAAATAACCCTACAAATGTGTAATATTATTTGGGGTACTGTGGAATAGAATTGCTCTGGATTAATCCTTCATCTCAGTTTCCTCAGATTTTAGAAATTTGTGCTTTTTATTGAGGCCATACTCAGCATAGCTTGAGGTGACTTAAGGACTTTCCCTAGAGCTTTTCTCTGCTGGAGCAAATGCTTAACTGCATTTACTGGGGAGTTGTGTGTATTGGTGAGGTGTAGTAAACACAGCTTTAACTTTGGTAAATAAGGAAATCTACAGCAAGCCATGGCTTTACATTCTAGGAAGCATCTCAGACCACGATAAAAGTGGGTTTTGTTCTTCTGGATGAAAGAGGATGTTCTAGTTACTGAATTCTGCAAGAGTAAAATGCTCTGTACCTTTTGCTGAAACAGTCTCGATGCTGTTCTGATGTGGAGCAGATGGTTTCCTCCCCTGTGTCTCAGGTCTGCTGTGATGCCTGGAGATTTGTTCTGATTAATCTAAAGGGGCACAGAGGTCTGCTTAGGTCGTGTTTTAACAAAGCATTATGAATGGCAGTGTATTAAGGAGGATGCAGAAATATCCTCACTGAAGGGAACTGTAGAAAAGCATCATCACATTGCAGAGGAATACTGTTGTAACGTGGGGGGAAATGCTCTTAATATTTTTCTATGCAGGAGTATGTCCTCCTTCTAAGTGATGTGTGAGTACCATGTGGTAAATAAACAACTCCATCTGGCTCAGTCAGATTTCACCAACCTTCTCTTCATAAAATAAAAGGATCACCAAAGGCTGAACTGAAAAATGCTAACTGAATGAACCATCGCTTTTTACAGATTCATTCTAGCTTTGTGGCTTGTGGAGGCAGATTTATAACAGAACTAAAAGGCCAGATCAGTGGCTGTAGCTAGTATTTTTAAGCCCCTTCAAAATATTTTGTGAAAAAATACAGCTGCTGGTAATGCCTATAAACAGATGGCAGTGTTTCTCTGTTATTCTGCTACTGAACTGTTTTCATCTTCCTTAGCCTAGACCTGCTAGGCAGCAGGAGCTTCCTCCAGTGGGCTGCTGGGTGATTGTGAACATCCGTTCACCTCCAAGCAGGTCGAGGCTGCTCTCTGCCTTGCTGGATCTTGGCTCGTTTTTCATAACTGCCAAGGTCTTTCATAACCTTTGATCTTTCATAACCTTAAACCCTAGCCCATTCCTCTCACATGCCTTTTGTAACCTACACACATGCCTCGTGTTTAATCCTGGATGAACCTGAAATACCAGTGTTTCTCAGGTGTATTGTCTGTGAATCCTCCTGGGCTTCGATCAGACTCGTGTTGAGTTCAAACTTCCTTACCTGAGACAATGCGTGCTCGGCAGAGGGGAAAACCCTCTGACCTCAGAGCAGAAAATAGAGTGTAATTGTGTATTTCTGTCTCCTCCAGGGTGTGAAGCCCTTACTGACTTAGATGTAGCTCAGCTGGAGGGAGTAGTCTCCTTCACTTTCTGTCCTAAACTGCTGCGCAGCGTTGGTCAGTGTGGCTGCTCTGCGTGTCACCCAGAGCTCCCAGTTGCTGTCTGCTTGGTCTGTGGTGCAAAAGCAGGGTCATTCAGAGGGGAAGCTGTTGCAGCTGAAATTGGTTTAATTATGCCTCAGCCAACAGCTTGCCATTCTCTTCTTTAACAGTAGTTGCACACTGTGGTGATGAAATAAAATTGGTTGTAGTTTTTGCAGTGGGAGGGTGACCTCTCTGCAGCTATCCAGCCATCAGTGTGGAATCTGCAGATATCTTCCAGTGCAGATCCTTGTCACTTCATGGGTTTGATGGATGATCTCTTAATAGGGAATTAAATGGGAGAGCAAGTGGTTAACAGCTTTAATAAAAACAGAGAAGGGTGAGGGGAAAGAAAGAGGAAGTAATCTTTTGGAATTATTAGCCTGAGTGCAAAAGAGCATTTCCTCAGCATGACAGCCAGAGGCTTGCTGTGCTGTTATTAAAGCACTTCAGTGGGAATCCATGCAGATGGTCTTTTTACACAGCATAGCATTA